>NC_089253.1:65750312-66380647 GCF_963930625.1 Muntiacus reevesi | reverse complement strand
AGCATTCCATTGTGTATATATATGCCACGTCTTCTTTATCCATTCATCTGTTGATGGACATTTAGGTTGCTTGCATGATATTGCAACAGTTGAATGTACAAACAGAATTCAGGTAGTTCTGTTAAGACAGATGTTAAGGAGACTTGCAAAAATGTAAAACAATGTCATTCTTCTTGCTAATTTTTCTCAGTTTGGAAATGTGCTTATTTTTTAAAAATATTTATATTAACATGTTATATATTTATTATTATTTTAGGCAAATTAATGAATACCTATTTCAAACATTTCAGTATTAAGCTCTAATCTAGTTCAGTGTAGTCACTCAGTCATGTCCAACTCTTTGTGACCCCATGAACCACAGCACACCAGGTCTCCCTGTCCATCACCAACTCCTGGAGTCCATTCAAACCCATGCCCATTGAGTTGGTGATGCCATTCAACCATCTCATCCTCTGTCATCCCCTTCTCCTCCTGCCCTCAATCTTTCCCAGCATCAGGGTCTTTTCCAATGAGTCAGCTCTTCGCATCAGGTGGCCAAAGTGTTGGAGTTTCAGCTTCAACATCAGTCCTTCCAATGAACACCCAGGACTGATCTCCTTTAGGATGGACTGGTTGGATCTCCTTGCAGTCCAAGGGACTCTCAGGAGTCTTCTCCAACACCACAGTTCAAAAGCATCAGTTCTTCTGCTCTCAGCTTTCTTTATAGTCCAACTCTCACATCCATACATGACCACTGGAGAAACCATAGCCTTGACTAGACGGACCTTTGTTGACAAAGTAATGTCTCTGCTTTTTAATATGCTGTCTAGGTTGGTCATAACTTTCCTTCCAAGAAGTAAGCATCTTTTAATTTCATGGCTGCAGTCACCATCTGCAGTGATTTTGGAGCCCAAAAAAATAAAATCAGCCATGGTTTCCACTTTTTCCCCATCTATTTGCCATGAAGTGATGGGACCTAATCTAGTAAATATCAACAAATATAACCCACATAAACAAAAGTGATTTGTAATCCTGATTTATTTGTGAAAGTATAAAGGGGTCCTGACATCAGACTTTAAGAACCAATGCTTTAAGGCTTACTCTACTAGAAAATCATGACCATTATTTAGTTATCCTGTACTGTGACTAAAATGTTGAGTAACTCTTATTCCTTTGGATGAGTTAGCTGAAAACAGACCCACTAAAGACAGAACCATTGTTGTAGAGAAATGGGGATGCAAAAGTGTTACCCCCTCAAATACCATAATGAGCCAGAGTTTTAAAACAGTAGCAGTGTCTCGTTTTAACATTGTTGTTCTTCTGTTGTTTTCATTTTTAGTCAATTGCCATATTCCCTCATTCAATAAATGTATATTGTGTTGTGATTATATTCAAAATATCCTCAGTGCTTTGTGGGTATAAAACGGCTAAGATTCTATTTTTATCCTTAAGGACTTGCAATCTTATCAAGGAGAAAAGTGCCTGAATGGTTAAACATAGGCATATGAGAAGGATGAATATATAAGCATAGTCTTAAAACTGAGTGATCACTCCATCCAAGGTGATGGAGAAAGCTAAACTACTGGATCAGAACCACAAACAAGGAATGGGATTTTGAGATGCATGGATGGAAGAAGGATGTTTCAGCTAGAGGGCATAGCCTGAGCTGAAGTATGAAATTAGCAGCCTGTAAAGCATGTCACTTTTTACTTTCATGTATTAGAGAAGGAAATGGCAACCCACTCCAGTGTTCTTGCCTGGAGAATCCCAGGGACGGGGAAGCCTGGTGGGCTGCCATCTATGGGGTCGCACAGAGTCAGGACACAACTGAAGCGACTTAGCAGCAGCAGCAAAGCATGTCTAGGTAGGGTGAGCAGTTGGGTTTATTGGAGGTAGACACAGCGTGTAAGCAAATAGAGGGAGATAAACCTGAAGACCCAAAAGGATTTGAACCTTGTTTGGTGCTCAGGGAAGAGTTGATGAGATAATAATAACTGTGATTTGAGATAAATCAGATTTGAGTGGCTAATGGATGTGAAGGAGACAGAAAGATAAGTCCCTTAAAACACTATTGCCAAAAACAAAAGCAAATTTAAGTCTGTTAAAACATTCTTGCCAAAAGTACCTTTCCTAAGCATAGACTGTCCACTAGGACAAGGGTTCTGAATCTTTTGAATGTTGTACACTCCTGGTAGAGTCTTTTGAAAGTGGCATACCTTCACTTCAAATAGTAATATGTAGGATACACACAAAAATTTACCTGCCATTTCACGTGCCCTTGAAGTCCACTCATGGGCCCAAACTTCAGAATCCCCAAATTTCAATAAGATACCCATACTATCCAAATATTTCTTAAGCAAACTGTGACATTCCTCAATTCCTGTGACTCAAAATTAGTTCCACAGTCCTCCTGACCTTCGACAGTTCCGCCAACTCTAGTAATCATGGTGGACTGAAGAATTGAGCCTTTTAAAAAGGAAAAAAAAATCTCTTTTTGGTCTCTTGACCTCCCTGCAGGTTTCACTGAAAATAGACACGTTCCACATGTCTTTTTTCCTCTCTCTGTTGCCGCTCCCTCCTGTCGCCCCTAATGATTATGACCTCAATGACCTTCCAGAATATCCATATGGCCCTTTCTCTCCTCAACCTAGCAACACCATACCTGCTGCATGAGGGTTTGGATCTCATAATATTGTTCCTAAGCCTGTCCTCTCTCCCTGCCTGGCATTGTGTGCCTGCCACGAGACCAGGCTGGCTCATAAAACATCTCTTTATGTACTTTATTACTTAAACTCTTTTATTTGCCTGCAGGAGCCCTTTAACAAAATCACATTGAATTGACTTTCTCACACCAAATCAAATCTCCCTGGTCCCAGTTCAGTTGTCTTTGTCAATATGTATTTTATAAATGGAGTGAATTAACAGATGCTGTTGGAACAGAAGTGCTGGGGTAGCGTTTATGTTTTTAGTGCTCTCTCTGGGCAGATGAGTTGTGTAGGAGTGTTATACAGGTACCTCGGGATGAAAGTCATGCTAGTCATTTCGGTGGATATGTATTCTTAACCATTTTCTTTGACTATATTTTCAACCTCTTTATTACTCTTTTTATTCGTAGTGTTTGCTTATATGGTTTTATCATCTGTGCCATCAGTCTTGGGTTTGACTTGATTATACCCCTTCATATTAAAAGATGAAAATTAAAGCCTCTCTGTCATGCAGAGAGGACAAGATTTTCCGTTAGCCAAGAGGAACTGATGATGACATACCTTTGGAACAGATTGCTTTAGTTCTATTATCTGTGTTGTCCATGTAGTCTTAGGTATGAAACTCTGGGTTGAAACTCTTCTAGAATAAGGTTCTGAGTTTCCATATCCTTGACTGGGACAGCAATAGAATGAATGGCTAATCCTGTTACATAGATGGGATTTGGGGACTTTGCAAAGAGGAAAATACATTACAGAAATCCATTGTGTAACACTTGTATTGAAAGAAGAGTTCCCAGGAAGATTTCCATATGACATAATGAACTTTTGAAAAGGGTAATGTATAAACGCTATGAAATACACTGCAATGATTTGGGAAGTGTTTTTACTCTACCCTGTCTCAGTTTTGTGGGGGTAGTCATAGAGCCATCTGCTGGTGAAGAAAAGATGCATTTCTTTTCTTTCATGTTCTGCCATCAACTTTATGTTTGTCCTTAGGATGACTAATCACAAGTCTTCTTCTTCTTCTTTTTTTTTTTTAACATTCTTCTAAACCTAAAATATAATCCCATGGCTTAAAACGTGGTCTCCATGATCAGTCCCAGAGTTCCACAATGATTTGTCATATTCCAGACTCTGTTTTTTATGACTATATTATTTTTATCTCAAAAGCATGCTAATTCTTAGGCTTTCTTTTTTTAATGGAGCATTTGTTTTATAGAATTAATGATTTAGAAACTAATCATGATTAGAAGTTTATAAATGCTCTCCTTTCAGTCATGGACAATAAGTAAGTGTTGGTAACATATTGGAAGTATTCATAATATTATGAGTAAAAATATTATTTCCTTCATTATTTTTCAGTTGTAGCCAATACAGTAGAAGCTATCCATTGGATATATATGCTGTTTAGAAAACCAATATAGGTTGTTTGATCTCAAAGAGAAATATCTAATAGTTCAGTGCATACTCCACCCCTTTAATAATATCTGCATCTTGTTCAAAGAGAATCTCCACATTTGTACAGATTTAATGAAGAGCCTCTGGAAGTATAGATCAATCCATCAATGATACATGACCCATTTTGTTTTTCTGTGGGCGTATTTAAAACTGTGCCTTCTCTGTGTCAAAGTTCAAAAGTCAAGTGCTCCATGTTATAAATTAGGTAGGGTCAAAAGTTATTGCAATGCAGTTTCCGAAGCTTGTCTGTCCCTGAGTGTGCAGCTCATTCATGCTGAAGTGATGCACTATGGGAATTACTACCAAGCTCTGTTCGGCAACATCTGCTCTGCTTAAGTGAGTTAGTGCGCGTCAGACATCTTTATGTCAGAATATTGCGGTGATGGATGCAGTCTTCAGAAAATGCTGCATAAAAATCTGGTGTGCCGTTCTGGCCATTAAGTGAAATTACTATTTAAATTAATGGCACTGTCACAGTTTATCTGTGCAAAGAATGAACGCTGATTAGGGTATTAAGTAATTAGCAATTTATCACCCTGGAACAAGGTTGATAATAATTAAAGAAGTAATGGTTTACCAAAGAAACTAGAAAGGGAGTCACTTCTTGTTATGTGAGTGAAATCTTGGCTGAAAATTTTAATTCCGTGAAACAAAGATGAAGCTCTTTGTGAAAGAACGCATCTTTTTTTTTTTTTTTTCCTAGTGTAAAAACAGTTCATTATCAAAATTTTAGTTGACCTGTCAAAAGTCCCTCAGAGCGATCAGATGACTGATTAGGAGTTTGGAATTAGGTCAATGTCTGCATTTTGATTTTATACTGAAAGCATGGTGGAACCATAAAGTAATTTGGGAGTGGAGGTGGAGAATGTATTCTGCTCCCTAAAGGGCCGGTTTTCAGATTTTGATTGCTCTTTAAAATAGAAACATGAATTATTTTAAGAAAAGTGCTAGAGAAAAAAAATGACAGCAAAGAATCCAAGGTTGTATTTAAATGTCTGATCAGAAGGCAGCAGAAAAAAACATGCGCAAACAATATAAAACTTGAAGCTGTGGATTTTTCTTGTGTGTATGTGAATTTTACCCATCGTAATCAAGACTCAGACTACAATGATAACGCTGCAGTGTGTATTTTTCTGAAGGAGCTTTCCCCGGAAATGTTAAAAACAACTAAAATTAATAGTAAAGTACCAAAAAAACCCCAGTTTACTTTTAAACCAATTACTTTGGACATACATTACCTTTAAACATGGTGATGAAATGTAGTAATGATCAATGTTTATTATTAATCAAAACTTAAGATGTTTTAATATTGAATTTTTTTTCAAAGTGGAAAGGTCAGTGAGGGGGTCCTTTGGAGTCATGAGTGGACAAACATCTTTCTTATGGAATGTGTCAAATCGGTGTCTACTTTCAGTGATTTTTTTTTTTTTATAATCTAAAAAGTACTTAAAATTCATTTGTCTGTTATTTAGGGGATATTTCATTGTGTAGGTATTTGTACAGGACCAGATTAAACAATTTAGGACCCCAGGGCACTTTGAAGTTGAGTCTCTTTATGTTATCAGTCGGGACTAATAATAAATCAACAAAATTATAATTAAAATAAATCATTCATCACATCGCACTGCTGTGTAACTGGATATAAATTCTACTATGATAGCCCAGTGACATGAGGTATACGTACCTTAATTTCTAGTTTAATCTGACTCTAAAGCCTTGTTTGCTTATTCAGTCTTTTATGTCTGTATTTTTGCTGTGTCTCTTCTATGGCAAGATCTAAATGATGTGAACTCAGAAAGTTACACTGAATTGGGTGGGAAAAAGGAGGCTCTTTGGTATTTCAGGTACACCTGTCTTTCACTGAGGAGTGAGGGTCAATGATTGTCCCCACCAGGTTTTTCTGCCACTACCCTGCACCTCTTACCCATATCTAGCAATGGATCTACTTGCAGCTGAAAAAATGCTGGCCAACTGGTTTACCTGGTCAGTGAGCATGATCAACTGGTTTTGAAAACAAATCTCTCTTATGATCCAAGAATGGCTACAGTTGCTGCTGGATTCACAAGCAGCATCTATCTGTATCTTAGACAAAGGCAGGCAGAAACTTACAAGATGCTTAGGCAATGTCTCCAGTTCTAGGATGATGCTCCCTCTCCACTGCCTAGCCTCTTGTCCCAGAGTGCTTGGGTGACTTCTCCCTTGTGAATTTCTAAAGATTTCTTCTGAGTTCCTGTGGTTTAACTACCACTTCTTCCATAACAAGATGTCATCATCACAAAGTGGGCAGGTAATTCTCATGACAGAAATCAGATCATTTTTTTTTAATGGAGCTTCGGAGAAGTTTGGCCCCCTGCTGAATGATTTTTAGTACACTTCCTCTTGTGTGTTCTTTACCTAATTAGTGTCTAGTGCTCTTGGTTGGAAGGACCCCTCACTGTACATTTAAATCACCATGCTAGGGAAATGCTACCTAAGCTATTGTACCATTTCAGCCTGAGTCTGACATTTTTATACCAAACTTTATAGCAGCCTCAGTTTTCTTCTCTTTTTTTAAAAATTTCATATTCATATATAACATTTTATTGTTGCAGGGATGTTCTGTTGTGGGCTGGATTATGTGAATATGTCAGATACCATATGCTGCTCAGCTTCCAGTGGAGAGTCTAAAGCACATGTTAAAAAGAATGACCCAGTGCCAGTAAAATGCTGTGAGACTGAACTTATTCCAAAGAGCCAGGAATGCTGTAATGGAGTTGGATATAATCCTTTGAAATATGTTTGCTCTGACAAGGTTTCAACTGGAATGATGATGAAGGTAATTGATAGAAAACCTCTCAGAGGCACTGATTTGACAATGGAAAGAGAAATACATTGTTCATAACTATTTTTCTAAAATAAGAATATAAAAACTCCTGTGTGCATTATTCATTTTCACATTACATTCATATTAATACCAAATGAGTTCGCTATGATTGATGTTATTGCAATGAATTCTAAAGGAATTAATAATGATTAGCTGTTCTCAGGAAGCTTTACCAGCACTTCAGATTAGTGCAGACAGAAAGTCTGAGATGCTGAAAGAGCGGGCATGGTGTTGTGGATGGAGATGAAAAGAAATTTAGCTTCTTCCCTCTAGTCCCCAACCATAGTACTTCACTTTCTTTTAATAGAGAATTCAGGTCCAGCAGATTCACTTAGTTGTGTTTATTTCATATTCCTAGAGACAATGCAAGCTCAGCAAAAGCTAGCCAACCACAAAAATGAGTAAGCCTATGGGCACATCATTTATGTCTGTCCATTGAGATGCTTCACATGCAGCCATGCCTTATTTGTTAGCATTAAACTTGACCGCAGACTCCAGAAACCCACCATTTTAAGGAAAGGACTAGGAACATTTATTTGTCACTAGGAGATGGCTAAAAACGGCTACATTCATCAAAGACAATGGAAGAGATCTTGATGACTGAAGTAATTATACAATCTTTGTGTGAACATCATGGACTTGGAACGGACCGTAAGTCTTGAGAGTTTTAGGGCCCTGGCAAGCACTTTGCAGCAGTGAATATTAACACATAGTACTGTTGAAGAGAATAGATACTTCATGGAAGTGAATAATCATACAAAATGCTCAATAAAAATAGTGACGTTTTTTGTCTACAAAATTTTTTAAAAGTCGATCTGATTTCATAGAGAATAGACTTGTGGACATAGTTGGGAAAGGAGAGGGTGGGACAAATTGAATTAAGAGAGTAACATTGAAACTTATACATTACGATTTGTAAAAAAGATAGTAAGTGGGAATTTGCTGAATGACTCAGGGAACTCAAATCTGGTATTCTGTGACAAGCTCGAGGGGTGGGAGGTGGGAGGGAGGCTCAGAAGGGAGGGAACATATGTATACTATGACTGATTCATGTTGATATATGGCAGAAACCAACACATCATTGTAAAGCAACTATCTTCCAATTAAAAATAAGTAAATTTTAAAAATTTGTCTGATTTGAATAAAACTTTAATTAACCAGTTCTGTGAAAGAAATATAGTGACTTAGCAGCAGTAGCATGTTTCTAAAGTTTAAGTTTATTCCAGGCCAGTGTTTTCAGAAGTGTAATATTTTTAGTCTTAAAGAACTGGTAATGTTGCAAGAATATGCCTTTGAAATAACAAGTTAGGAAGAATCTATGTAGAAAACTCTCCTTAAAAGGGCCTTCATGTTTGAAAAATGAAGATAGAAAACCTATTAGTTTCAGAAATGACACCATCATTCACACCTCATATCGTGTTAGTAGCTCAGTCGTGCCCGACTCTTTGTGACCCCATGGACTGTAGCCCATCAGGCTCCTATATCAATGGGATTTCCCAGGCAAGAATACTGGCATGGTTGCCATTTCCTTCTCCAGGGAATCTTCTTGACTCAGGAATCAAATTCAGATCTCCTGCATTGCAAGCAGATTCTTTACTGACTGAGTCACCAGGGAAGCCTCATTCACATTTATATGTTTCAGTATTGCCCACCTCACATTTGATTCCCAGGCATCTGGTTTTGGTCAGGAAGACACAGCTTCCATTACAAGAAGACATTCAGAATATACCTGTGATGTTTTAAGGTGGCTTGAATTGGCTCTATGAAGGCCAACTAACACTTGTATTTTAAATTCATATTTAAATGATTGTGATCAGGAGAATTTTTTTTAAATGCTGAATCAAGCAGTATGTCATAGGTAAAACTCAATCTCTAGATTCAATTTTGTTTCTTAAAGACCTTCCTGGAGTCTTCCAACTCCTGCTGCAGTCTGGACTGGATCTCTGTGGGGTTTCTGCATGGCTGTCCCAGCCAGTCTTCCAAGGCTGTTTGTTTGGGAATTCCCTTTCCTCCTCCTCTGCGTTGCTCTCTCTGTATTCTGAGCCCCAAATGTCCCTTCTTTTTGAAGAATTGACTCTCTGGGTGTAGGTGCATGAAATGTAAATATTTTGAGCTTGATGTCCGAAATTATTGTAATTCTCCTTCCCACTGGATTGATTGTTTGTCTAGGTGTACAATTCAAGAGAAAAAAAATTATTTCTACTCAGGATTTTGAGTCATTTTCTGAATGTTTTAAACTGTCATTGCTATTCTGATTCCTGTTTCTTTGTAGGTAACCATGTTGTTTTGCCTGACAATTTTTAAGACGTCCTCTTTTTTCTGCTTTTCTAAAATTTCATGACAATGTGCCTCTATGTATATGCTATTATCACCATTATTATTAATATTGATAATGATATACTTCTTGTGGACTTTTTCGGGATGGAGCCTCATGGTCTTCAGTTCTGAGGAATGCTATTTTATTATTTCTCTGATAATTTGTTCCCTCTTTTGTCTCTCTTTTCACTGATCAGTTGGATGTTGGACTTCCTTAACTGATATTTTAATTTTTTTTCCTTCTTGTTTCTTGCCCATTGACTCATCTTTTTCAATGTTATAAGATATTGCCTCAGAGAAGGCAATGGCACCCCACTTCAGTATTCTTGCCTGGAAAGTCCCATGGACAGAGGAGGCTGGTCGACTACAGTCCATGGGGTCATGAAGAGTCGGACAGGACTGAGCGACTTCACTTTCACTTTTCACTTTCATGCACTGGAGAAGGAAATGGCAACCCACTCCAGTGTTCTTGCCTGGAGAATCCCAGGGACAGAGGAGACTGGTGGGCTGCCGTCCGTGGGGTCATACAGAGTCGGCCACGACTGACGTGACTTAGCAGCAGCAAGATATTGCCTTAACTTTATCTTTCCACCTTTCTATTGATTTGTTGTGGAGTTATTTGGGAAATCTTTTTTTTTCTTTAAGTTTTTGATGACTCTTTCTTTTTTGCCAATTATTACTTATTTATGGCATCCTACTCTTGTTTCATCCATGAAATGTCTTTTTTTCTCATTCTGAAAATATTCATTCTGTTGTTGCTTTATAAATTGTTTGTCTGATTTGTCCTTTGAATTGTCTTGCTTGTTTGTGTGATACTATTTTTTGCCTATAAAATTTTGGTTTTTTCATTTATTTTATTGAAGTATAGTTGATTCACAGAGTTGTGTTCATTTCTGTTCTACAGCAAAGTGATTCAGTTTTATGTGTATGTGTGTGTGTGCTTTTTCATATTCCTCTCCATTGTGGTTTAAGCTTGGTACTATTTCATTTTCTTCTTTTCCTTGTTTTGTTTTTGCTTCCTCTGACTTTTTTTTCTATGTTTTTAAACTTCTTTTTTTCCATTGGAGGTTGACTGACATGTTGCTATATGTAGAAATCCATTGGTGGTGAGCACAGTGGGGCCCTCATTATGGCAAGATGGTTTTTTGTCAACAAATCACCTTACCAAGAATCCTCAATAGGTGTACTTACTGAAGTATCCTTAAGTGCCCTATCCTAGGTCGGGATGGGATACATAGCCAGCCACCATATGGGGAATCCAGTAGAAAAGAGGGGTTCTCACTGAGCAATATGCAGACTTTTATTTAGTTTTCCCACTCTGACTTATACCTTCCAAGGAACCCTCTCCATTTTTTTTTAAAGCGTCACAAATTATTTTCTAAGTTTCTCTCAATTTTTTAATACTTTGCCAAATGCAGCCATAACCACGCATGTACACAGGCTCATGTACTAGCCCATGCTGTCTTGCCCAGAGCAGTGAACTCAGGAGTACCTGGCTTGCTTTGACAGTCATCCCACGGCTGAGTATTGCCAAACATTTAGCCACAGCATAACAGAGCTTCTCAGCTTCCCAAAACTCACTATGAATTTCTTTGCCACCACTTGCTTAACCTGAAGCCAATGCCACTTTATACTTTAGGGTTTTGTTGTTGTTATTAAGGAACCATTCAACTTCAAAGCACTAAATTATGTTTTTTCTATAACACCATCAAACAATGCCAAGGTAAAAACAGATGTCCTCGTGTATGGACTGGGTCAACAAAAGGAATGTTTTTTAACTTTTCACAGGTTAGTCCAGTGCGATTTCAGAAGCTCCCCTCCATGCAACATCTCAGGAACCCAAGTCCCTTCCATCTTGTGAGAAAAGGGAAAGAGTGGATGACTGTACATGTAGGGTCTTCCCTGGATGCAGAAAGCATCTCTTCTGAATGACGTCACACGGACATTTCTGGTCATGTGACTCCTCTTGTAGTCAGACTGGAAAATCTAGTGTTCCTAGGGAGACATTCCTGGGCACATACCACTGTCTCTTCCACATACATCCACATCCCATAATATAGGTGTTAGTTCTCTTCCTTAAACTTTCTATATTCCTTTATTGTCATTTGGTTGGGCTTTAAGAGGAAGTGATGGAAATGGCAACCCACTCCAGTGTTCTTGCCTGGAGAATCCCAGGGATGGGACAGCCTGGTGGGCTGCCATCTATGGGGTCGCACAGAGTCAGACACACCTGAAGTGACTTAGCAGCAGCAGCAAGAGGAAGTGAAGATAAATGCATATGTTCAATTCACCATATTTAAGTGGAAATCCAACTATTTTTCTGAGCAGCTTTATTTTGATGATCTTTGGGAAAATTAACTTATTTTAGATAATAGAGAGATTCAATGTAGACCACTTTTAAATAGCAAGAATGATTTTAAATAAGTTATGCTACTTATATAAAAGGAAAATGAAGTAGAACTTTGCCTTGTAGAAATATTGCCTTATTTCTATCTCCTATAATTTCAGATGATGAAGTATTTCATTTTCTGAAATTAAAGCCTACTTGTGCTTATCAATAACTATAAAAAGCCCAGAGATTCACCAGATAAAAAGTTTGTACATATAAATAATAATGATTATAATGACAGTGTATTAAATATTTAAATTTTACAAAACTTGGATGTAGAATACTTCTCATTGGTCCAACTTTCCCAAGAGTACATGAAGCACAGATTCTCAAATTTCACATTTTTTATTTTATTTTTTCTCTAAAATTCCATCAGGAAAGTGTGAAAGTAACAATTATAAAATAATGACTACTATTATTATTTACAGTGTATCTACAAAGTGTAAGGCATTTACATTCTGTCATTTGAGTCATGCAACAAATCCATGTAGTAAATTGAACTTCCATCCTTTCACGGAAGAAGCTGAGGCTTTGAAAGTATGAGACTTGTTCAAGGTCACAGCACTAATAAGTTGCAAAACTGGATTATGAGTCTAAATCTGTGTCATTTCAAAGTAACTTCTCTTTCTAGTAATACAAACTGCATTCATTTCTTTTTAAGAATTTTGAGACAGTCATTCATGAATTAAGCAGAAGAAAATTTCATTTGAGAGTTGTAGAAACCTAGTCCACACATGTCCAAATGAAGGGTTTAAATCTCTTCCCCCTTGCCCCCACTCTCCCCACCTCTACCACCTGACTTAGGAAACGAAAGCATGCAGAACCCTCTGCCCGACATCCATGGAAGCCACGGCTCACTGCGGCAGGTGCGACTTCAACTTTACCAGCCACGTTTGTACTGTGATAAGAGGCTCTCACAATTCCGTCAGGAAGGAACCAATGGAAGAACTATGTTCATCTGCTGAAGAGACTGTTCATACGGGAAGTGTAAACACACTCTCCTTCACAGGTAACAGAGAGGGAGCCACCTGCCTATGCCTTAGAGAGTGACAGGCTATTGAAAAAGCAGATTTATTTCCCTCTGACCTCATTGCCTTCTTTCACCTCATATCAATTAATTCCATCATACTTAGGAGCCAGCTAGTTACCAGGTAATTAAAGGTACAATCTGGAACTGTTCAGAGTTAGTAGTTTAAAATTTTTTAAGTCTAACTTTAAATAAGGATGTATGTTATTTTAAAGTAAGCCCATATAGAATAAGGAACAGAGGGATAAATTAGTTTTGTGACCTTTTATAGTATACACAGTTAATTTTATTTTTTTATTTTTTATTTTTTTTCCATTTATTTTTATTAGTTGGAGGCTAATTACCTTACAATATTGTAGTAGGTTTTGCCATAGACAAGATTCAGCCATGGATTTACATGTATTCCCCATCCCGATCCCCCCCTCCCACCACCCTCTCCATCCCATCCCTCTGGGTCTTCCCAATGCACCAGCCCTGAGCACTTGTCTCATGCATCCAACCTGGGCTGGTGATCTGTTTCACCCTTGATAGTATACTTGTTTCAATGCTGTTCTCTCAGAACATCCCACCCTCGTCTTCTCCCACAGAGTCTAAAAGTCTGTTCTGTACATCTGTGTCTCTTTCTCTGTTTTGCATTTAGGGTTATCATTACCATCTTTTTAAATTCCATATATATACATTAGTATACTGTATTGGTCTTTATCTTTCTGGCTTATTTCACTCTGTATAATGGGCTCCAGTTTCATCCATCTCATTAGAACTGATTCAAATGAATTCTTTTTAATGACTGAGTAATATTGCATAGTGTATATGTACCACAGCTTCCTTATCCATTCATCTGCTGATGGGCATCTAGGTTGCTTCCATGTCCTGGCTATTATAAACAGTGCTGTGATGAACATTGGGGTACACGTGTCTCTTTCAGATCTGGTTTCCTCAGTGTCTATGCCCAGGAGTGGGATTGCTGGGTCACATGGCAGTTTTATTTCCAGTTTTTTAAGGAATCTCCACACTGTTCTCCATAGTGGCTGTACTAGTTTGCATTCCCACCAACAGTGTAAGAGGGTTCCATTTTCTCCACACCCTCTCCAGCATTTATTGCTTGTAGACTTTTGGATAGCAGCCATCCTGACTGGCGTGTAATGGTATCTCATTGTGGTTTTGATTTGCATTTCTCTGATAATGAGT
Organism: Muntiacus reevesi; assembly: GCF_963930625.1. Classification (NCBI taxonomy): domain Eukaryota; kingdom Metazoa; phylum Chordata; class Mammalia; order Artiodactyla; family Cervidae; genus Muntiacus; species Muntiacus reevesi. The sequence continues at coordinate 66,366,722 of NC_089253.1, read as the reverse complement.
GATGTTGAGCATCTTTTCATGTATTTGTTAGCCATCTGTATGTCTTCTTTGGAGAAATGTCTGTTTAGATCTTTGGCCCATTTTTTGATTGGGTCATTTATTTTTCTGGAATTGAGTGCAGGAGTTGCTTGTATATTTTTTAGATTAATCCTTTGTCTTGTTTGACAAAGGATTGTTTGTCAATAATAGCAAATGAATGTTTCTTCATTTGCTATTATTTTCTCCCATTCTGAAGGCTGTGCTTTTGACCTTGCTTATAGTTTCCTTTGTTGTGCAAAAGCTTTTAAGTTTCATTAGGTCCCATTTGTTTATTTTTGCTTTTATTTCCAATATTCTGGGAGGTGGGTCATAGAGGATCTTGCTGTGATTTATGTTGGAGAGTGTTTTGCCTATGTTCTCCTCTAGGAGTTTTAAAGTTTCTGGTTTTACATTTAGATCTTTAATCCATTTTGAGTTTATTTTTGTGTATGGTGTTAGAAAGTGTTCTAGTTTCATTCTTTTACAAATGGATGACCAGTTTTCCCAGCACCACTTGTTAAGAAGATTGTCTTTTTTCCATTGTATATCCTTGCCTTCTTTGTCAAAGATAAGGTGTCCATAGGTTCGTGGATTTATCTCTGGGCTTTCTATTTTGTTCCATTGATCTATATTTCTGTCTTTGTGCCAGTACCATACTGTTTTGATGACTGTGGATTTGTAGTAGAGCCTGAAGTCAGGCAGGTTGATTCTTCCAGTTCCATTCTTCTTTCTCAAGATTGTTTTGGCTATTCAAAGTTTTTTGTATTTCCATACAAATTGTGAAATTATTTGTTCTAGTTCTGTGAAGAATACAGTTGGTAGCTTGACAGGGATTGCATTGAATCTATAGATTGCTTTGGATAGTATACTCATTTTCACAATATTGATTCTTCCAATCCATGAACACGGTATGCTTCTCCATCTATTTGTGTCCTCTTTGATTTCTTTCATCAGTGTTTTATAGTTTTCTATGTATAGGTCTTTTGTTTCTTTAGGTAGATATACTCCTAAGTATTTTATTCTTTTTGTTGCAATGGTGAATGGTATTGTTTCCTTAATTTCTCTTTCTGTTTTCTCATTGTTAGTGTATAGGAATGCAAGGGATTTCTACACAGTTAATTTTAAATTAGCCCAATTTTCTTTCTTCTAAGTTGGAATGAAGGCTTTCAACAAATGCCATGAATGAATGTTGTTAATGTTATTCTTGCCAGCAGAAAAGAGGCAGAAACACGTCTGTTCATTAAGACCTGGCAGCATTATCCTGAGGAGGAGACAGACTGCTCAGTAAAATCAGTATTCCCTTTCCTCTTCAGCCTGTGTCCAGAGGCTGTGCTCTCTTATAGTCTCTTTCGGGGTGTTCCCCAAGACGGTCACCATCTTGGGAGTCAAAACCTTCATGGTTCTGGAAAAATAGTAATTTCTAAGCCCCATCTTGGCCTTAAAGCATTAGTCCAAAATAGTGATTCTCAGGCTTAGCTGAGTGTAGAGAAAAATGCTGTAAATTTGAGGATTATCTCCAAAATAGTTCTGCCATCTATTCACTTTTTTTTTAATTCAACCATTTATTTAGGGCCCTACTTACGTTTCTGTTTTTTGAAAAATTAAATGTGTGTGGGCAACTGTGTGTGTATATGTGTGTACACATACTTATTGTTTAGAGTGAAACAGAATATATGTAAATGACATAATTCAAGCAAGCTAAAGTCAAATAAACAAAACCCACTCTATTCTATCAGGATTCCATTGCCTTACCCAGCCACTGGTAGGTGATAATGGCAAATCTTGAGAAGGAAAATAATAAGGCAGGATACTGGGAGGAGAGGGAGCACATTAGGGAGGGACAGAAGGGAAATCAACTTTACTGATTTATTAAATACTTACTGAATTATTATTTAGTTCCAGTGTTGTGGTAGGCATTTTTTTGAAGTATAGGGGATTTAATGTTGTGTTAATTTCTGCTGTGCAGCAAAGTGATCCGGGGTGTGTGTGTGTGTGTGTGTGTGTGTGTGTGTGTGTGTGTTTTAAAATTCTTTTCCATTATGGTTAATTACAAGATATTGAATATAGCTCCCTGTGCTCTACAGTACGACTTTGTTGTTTATCTCTTCTATATATAATAGTTTACATCTGCCAACCCAAAATCCCAACCTATTCCTCCCCCTCTCCCCCCCGCCTTTGTGCTAGACATTTTTAAACCTTATCTAATTTACCCTCAAAGCAATCAGGTATGTATGATCATTTAACAGATGAGGAAACCAAAAGTCAGATCTATAAAAAAAAGTAACTTGTTGTGGGAAAAGTGAGGTTCATGTCACGTCTTTGTTAGGAGCAACAAACGTAAGAAGACTCCACACAGTGTAGGGCTCCTTTCTGGGTGCTCCAGATCTCCTTCAAGATATTCCTTCCACCTGAAATGTGTTTCTTAACTGTCACACTCAAGGACAAGGCTAGAATTCACGTCTTCAGTGAAGACTTCCCAAGTCCAGCCCCCTCTCCCTTCTGTGCTCCTGTGACACATGGTCAAGCCATTCACCACCCCTGCCATGCCTCATAGACATCTGGACACTTGTCTCATCTCTCTCATCAGATTGAAATATCCATGTGAAAAGAACAGCCCTGTTTACCTTTTAGATTGTCATATTTTAAGTAAACAAAATATATTTATTGTAATGCCTTTAATTGGGAAAAACCTCAGGATAGAAGACAGTTGAACCACTAGTCTCCTCCCAGTCCCTGTTATAGATTTAGTTAATGAACCCTCATTTAAAACTTACTGTGTTTCCTTCTAAGAGGATTCTCTACTTTTATCTGCCTTTTTAAAGCAGGGTCAAGAAAAGGATTTTTGTGACATATTTGTGATAGATCACTGCAGAAGAGAATAGTTGTTTCCAACTACTGATATAATATTGTGAGAGCTTTTAGTGACCATATTTCAGATCATCTTGCCTACTGGAAAACAGTGTAAATTGAAAATGAAAAATGATAAAGTTTTCTTCTTCATGTAAGAATTTAAGCACTCAAATGATGCTCAAATTCCACTGAGACCAATTTAGACTAAAAAAATCAATTATTTTGTGCTGACCAAAATTCATTTATTCATACAATCCTTTGTTTATCAAAAAAGTTTATTAAATCCTTACTAATAACCAGTCAGTATACCAGAACAGGCAGATTCTTTACCATCTGAGCTACCAGGGAAGCCCTTCGTACCAGGACCTTTAAAACAAATAGGAATTTCCATCAGGGATTTGAAGCTAATAGGAAGATATGGGGAAACAAATATGTAATTACCTCTAATATGAGAAATGATGTGCAGATAAGTTCTATAATAGAGGGTAGTGTAGGATAATTTTGAAGAGTATGACAAGGACATCTAACCCAGACTGAAGAGGTAAGGAAGGAGGAAGGACTTCAAGAAGGATATTATTGCCTGAGGAGAGAACTGAAGGACAAGTTGGAGCCTATCAGGTTAATGGGAGGTGATCCAGGCAGAGAGAGAACCACATGCAAAGTACAGGAAGCAAGAGGAAGCTGAGCATGTCTGAAAAACAAAAGCACCTCAATATGGATGTAGCATGTATAAGGCAGAGAAAATCATGGAGAAGAGGCCAGAGAGCAGGGGTCATATAATGAAGCCCTTTGAGGCCACACTAAAGAGTTCACCTTTATGCAACAATGAGTGGATAGTAAAGCTTTTTAAGCAATGGAATGACACAGTTATATACACATTTTTGGAAGGATTGTTCTGTAAGCTAAAAAAAATGAAGACAAATACGTATGGTACATTTCAGCAGTTAACAAGTAAATATTGAACAAACATACACCCCCTAATACCCAGTACCCTCAATTATCAGAATAGTTGCACCATGTAATGTATAAAATGATTCTGAGTTTGCAAGTTAAGGATGAAAGAAGGAGAGTTAAAAATTCTGGCAAGGAACAAAGCTCTGAGAAATGAGAGAGATGATTGAGGTATGGTAAAATTTCAACAAATGATTTCTTAGGTGTAAACCGAAAGCAAAAAAATAAATAAGTAAAATGCTTTTATGGGCTGGGAATGTCTTTGAAAAACAAGCCCTCATGGGAGAATACAGAAACAAGGATAAGACATGAGAGAGTCAAAGGAGAATGAAATACAGTGGAGGAAAGAACAGAAATGAAGTGTGGAGAGCTGCCATAGATAAAGTTAGAAATGGAAAAGTGGGCTTGAAATGTACAGAATAATAGGTACTTGCAATGAGTAGTTTAATCTATTATAACAAGATACTCAAAACTCGAGTTACCATCTGTGGGTGGGCAGCTCACTCCCACAGGGTCATTCAGGATCTAGATTCTTCATCATTCATCCAAGTGGTATAGCCTGAGTTACCCAACACCCTAGTTCTAGCCCATGAGAAGGGGATAAGAATGCAAATGGAAGGCAAGTGATTTCCTCTTTAGAAAGCGATGCACAAATTTCCTATGTCACTTCCCATGCTCCTTCCATTGTTGATAAGTAATATGACTACACAAACTGCAACTTGGTTACAATTACACCAAACTGTAACTAAGAAATGTAGGGTCTGGCCAAGAGGTCTCTGGACAGAAGGGAGATCTGGGAACTCAGTGGTGGTCATCACAGGTACAAAGCAGGAGTTACCCTGAGAAAAATGAAGACAGAAATACATTTTTATAGCAATTTATATTTTATGAAGTTCTGCAACATAACTTACTGAAATTTATTTTCATACTAATTCTATAAAAGAAGCAGAGTAGGGTTTATTGTAAGGAGATGCATGTAAAGAGAATGTGATAAAATAACCCAAGTGGATAGAGCTGAGAATTAACCTGCATCCAATGGAGATACAGCAGGTGGCCTGGCAGCCAAGGAGGACCTCTTCTGACCCTCCTGTCTAAGAAAAAGTTATCAGAAACTGCCACACAAATATACACATGTACATATTCAAAATTTGCAGAATTAATTAAATGGAAAGCAGATTTAAATAAATAAACTTTCAAGGAATGTTTTTGGTAAATTTGTAGCATTTGTACTTCCGAAGTTATTAAAACTCAGAATTGAACTAAATGTTTCAGACAACTTTTGAGACACCATTGAATCACATGGATGATTATCTAAAACTTTAGCCAGACCAAAAATCTCAGCAAGTTGGCTTTGTTGTTTTAATTAGATTGGTTGGTTTGATTTTTGTTTTCTGGCTTGGTGGAAGATGGAAGGAAGAATATGTAGTGCAGTATATACAGCATGTATAATGGAGTGTGAATTCATTTTTATTCACTAAAATGGTATTATGATGTGCTAAGTTTCAATTCCTGTATCTCATAACAACTACATTATAATTCATATAGTAATTTAATAAAGTAATATTGACAATGTAATAATTGGTAAAGCTTATAATAATAAAATTATAAAAGAATGTTGCCAAACCCACCTCATGCAGAAGAGATCATGAACTTGGGAAGCATTAACGTCTAATATACATTAGTTGAATGCTTTTATTTTTCAGTCTGTTTTCTAATGTATCCATAGTTCTCTATTCAGAAAGGTGAACTCTATTCTCTGTATTTTCATATCTCTGTGTCTTTCATATTTCTAAATATTGTAATAAACACAATACTTTTTATGGTTCAGAAAGTAAAGACATTCAAGTTTTTATTTACATACACTGGGATTAGAACATTAGGCACTTATTTTTAACTCGTTAAAGGTTTTGATATTCATTTTCAATAGGATGGTAAAAAATTTTTTAATTTTTTGAAAAAACTTCACTGTCTGATTTTCTGTCTTTCCAGATGTGAACCTGGAGCCCTACATGATGTATGAGTATAGGATTTCTGCATGGAATCGCTATGGGCGAGGATTCAGCAAGGCAGTTAGAGCCAGAACAAAAGAAGATGTGCCTGAAGGAGTGAGTCCCCCCAGGTGGACAAAAATGGATCATCTTGATGATGTAATAGTCTTAAGCTGGAAGAAACCTATACAATCAAATGGTATTAAACTATTTTTAAAATTGAAATAACATAATCCCATTAAATCCATAAGGGAACTGAAATGAGTGAGATGCATTTAATTGGCATACATCTAACCACTAAAAAGAGAAATTCAGTTTTGTGCCAACTAACCATTCATTTGTGAATTAGCCCTCACAAATTTTTAGCCCAAAATTATTATTTTCCTGAAATCCCAGCATATATCTGAGCTGCTTTCAAATAAGCAAAGCATGTTATGGGAGGGCAAAATAGTTTTGAAAGTAAATGTTTGATAGTTGAGGGGAAATAAACAATTGACTCTGATTATTTATGTCAAGAATCTATCCCCTCTATAAAAGTGAGTGTAATTAAGAACTGCTTGAACATAGCAGTGTAATAGCAAATTAAAATTAAATAATGCTATATTATCCCATTTCTTCAGAACTCTAAGCCATCTAATTTGTTTGCAAATAGTTCAAAGAATTCCACACTCAAATTCAGGCATTTGTCTGCCTCTTTTAGGTCCTATTATTGCCTACATTCTTCTCCGAAACGGGATTGAATGTTTTCGAGGAACATCACTGAGCTTCTCTGATACGGAAGGAATTCAGCCCTTTATGGAATATTCATATCAGCTGAAAGCTTGCACAGTTGCTGGCTGTGCCACCAGCAGCAAGGTGAGAGGAGTTTGCCTAAACTCTGGACAGAATTGCCCAGTGTTAAGACTGTAGGAAGGTCCAGGTTATGAGTAATGTTTCCAGTGACAGAAAACAGTGTCCATCCCAATAAAGTAGGGTGTCCATATGGCATCTCAACTGAGTACCAACACTTCCATCTGAAAGGATAGATCACTGAGATATTTATTCAAATATCAATGTTTCCTTCACAAAAAGAAAAAAACTTGAACTAATATTATCCTCTTAATCCCCTTCTCCTTCACCAACCACTTTTTAGTTGGTCTTCAATAAATTCATAATAATTCCCAAGCCGTTTCTCAGTTTAGAAACAGAAATTCTATTTAAATATCATTTCAACAAAAATTGCCATTTCTTGTAAAACAGAGGAGTCTGACATAAGGAAATAAAATAGTTGCAAGGATTCTCCGACAGCCTTGACAAAACTCAGTAGTCAACTGAATATAGGGGAATAAAAACAAAGTATCATAGGTATTTTCAAAGTATCTGGCTTGACCAATTTGTAGTTCATGGTGCCATTTTGCAAGCAAATCAAAAAACAAAAATATATATTCATAATATATATATATATGTGAATATTAGTCATCCATAAAAGATAATTAAATAATGCCATTTACAGCAGCATTGACAGACCAAGAGATTATTATACTAAGTGAATAAACCAGAGAAAGTCAAATAACATATGATACCACTTATATGTATAATCTAAAAGAATGGATACAAAGTCTTTTCTTTGTAAGAAAGGACATATTTACAAGATAAAAATAGTTTCACAGACATAGAAAACAAGTTTATGATTACCAAAGGGGAAAGTGGGGGGAAGGGATAAATTAGGAATTTGGGATTAATATATACAAACTACTATATATAAAATAAACAAGGACCTACTGTATAGCATAGGGAGCTATGCTCAATATTTCATAATAATCTATAGGGGAAAGAATCTGAATAAGAATACACACACACACACACACACACACACACACACACATATATATATAACTGAGTCATTTTGGCATATGCCTGAAACTAACACAATTCAGTATTTTTAAAAAGAAGAAAAGTTAAAAGTAAAGAATGATTAACATTTTTAAAGCTTTCAAAAATATATTTAAGAGGAGAAGATAGCAGAATGGTTGTTGTTCAGTCACTCAGTCATGTCCGAGTCTTTGTAACCCTCTGGACAGCAGCACTTCCCTGTCCTTCACTATCTCCCAGAGTTTGCTAAACTCATATCCATTGAGTTGATGATACCACCCAACCATCTAATCCTCTGTCACCCACTTCTCCTCCTGCCTTCAATCCTTCCTAGCACCAAAGTATTTTCCATGAATCAGCTCTTTGCATCAGGTGGCCAAAAATTTGGAGCTTCAGCTTCATCATCAGTTCTTCCAATTAATATTCAGTACTGATTTGACTGGTTTGATCACCTTGCAGTTGAAAGGACTCTCAAGAGTCTTTTCCAACACCGCAGTTCAAAAGCATCTATTCTTCGACTCTCAGCTTTCTTTAGAGTCCAATTGCCACATCCATACATGACTATTGGATAAACCATAGCTTTGACTATATGCACCTTTGTCAGCAAAGGCATGTCTCTGCTTTTTAATATGCTGTCTAGGTTGGTCATAACTTTTCTTCCAAAGAGCAAGCATCATTTAATATCATGACTGCAGTCACCATCTGCAGTGATTTTGGAGCCCAAGAAAATAAAGTCTATCACTGTTTCCATTGTTTCCCCATCTATTTGCCATAAAGTGATGGGACCAGATGCCATAATCTTAGTTTTTTGAATGTCGAGTTTTAAGCCAGCTTTTTCACTCTCCTCTTCACCTTCATTAAGAAGCTCTTTAGTTCCTCCTCACTTTCTGCCATTAGGGTGATGTCATCGGCATATCTGAGGTATATTTCTCCCAGCAATTTTGATTCCAGCTTGTGATTCATCCAGCCTGACATGTCATATGTACTCTGCATAGAAATTAAATAAGTAGATGGCAATATACAGCCTTGATGTACCCCTTTCCCAATTTTGAACCAGTCTGTTGTTCCATGTCTGGTTCTAACTGTTCCTTCTTGACCTGCATACAGGTTTCTCAGGAGGCAGGTAAGGTGGTCTGATATTCCCATCTCTTGAAAAATTTTCCACAGTTTGCTGTGATCCACACAATCAAAGGCTTTAGCATAGTCAATGAAGCAGATGTGTTTCTGGAATTCTCTTGCTTTTTCTATGATCCAACGGATGTTGGTAATTTGATCTCTGGTTCCTCTACCTTTTCTAAATCCAGGTTGTACATCTGGAAGTTCTCGGTTCACATACTGTTGGAGCAATATTATTTGGTACTTTAAGTGAAAGTGTCTAGTCAGAAGCTGGATTAGGAAGTGACTGAAATTTGTTGGAAAGATCTATGGAGGAATTTGAAGCAATGAGTTTGAATGTGGTCATTTAACAATAGACAGAGGGACAAAAACCAAAAACCATAGTTGACCAGCCACCTTGAGAGAGCTATTAAATGGGAAAAGGAAGAAGCAATCAAACAATGTGGGAGGAAAATAAGGGAAGAGCCATTTCACTGATGCCAAACTAGTCAGAGGAAACGCAGTTTTCATATGGTTTAAACTTGAGAAGCTCAGCATCTTTGAACACTGTTGAAGAACCATCCAAATACAACGTTCATTCATACCCATCAGTTGCACCCTGCCATCTAGACAGATGGCAGCTGATTGGCCCAATCAAAAATTATGGTCCAAAGGGTCCTAGAACGATTCTGTGCTTTTCACATAACGCAGCTCCTTCCTACCAGATGCCAAAACAATCCGTGAAAAAGCGAGATCAGACCTAATTCTGTGAAAAAACAAAGGCAGCCAACTTTTCCACCCAAATATATTTTGACAATGTTGAGCAAATCACTGGTTGATTTACCCTTTTTTTCTTCTCACTTGGTTCTCTTTCTAGAACATTGGTGCAGACACTATAAAGTCATCCTGGGCATCATAGGAGCAGTAGCAAAAAGGCTGCCCATTTACACTGTTCAAAGTATATTATATGCAAGCAAGTTCAGATGTGGGTTTTGCTCCAAATTTACTGGTGCTTAAAATGTACAAAATCAGGCTGTTAAAATGCAAAGACACCGATAGGCCATATGGAAGAGAGTTATCAAGAGTTCTCTAGTAAGACAGTCTGCCAGCCAGATTTTACTTGTTTAAACTGAGGACTGCGCTCTGCCATCAAAACTGTTGTTGAACCGTTGTGATAAATGGTAGTCGAAGACTTACGGAATACATTCAAGGTCAGATTTCATTGTTTGAACAGGATGGGAGAGAAAGAATTTTAAAAAGAGGGACTGCTTCCCTAAGCCCCGCTAATGATATGCCAGGCTAAGACAACAACATTTTAAAACAAAAGTGACATTCTCATTGATCAGAATACCTAGTGTACTATTCCAAGAAATTGCTGTTTAATTCCTGTGTTTTCAGGTCGTTGCAGCTACCACCCAAGGAATCCCGCAGAATATCCCTCCGCCTAGAGTCACGGCCCCCAGTGCAGAAGCTCTGCATGTGAGTTGGCATGTCCCTCCGAAGCCAAATGGCGTCATTAAAGAGTACCAGCTCAGGCAGGTCGGGAAAGGTCTCATCTACACTGGCACCGCTGACAAGAGGCAGCATACGGTCACAGGTAAAAAAAAAAAAAAAAAAAAAAGAGGAAAACCTACCGGAAGAGTCTGTCACTGTGGTTAGGGGAGCAGAGCCTCCCAGGGGTGTGTGTTTGATATATGAGGTCACTTCGCGAGGACGTGTTCTCTTGACATATGGTCAGGTCCCACTTATCCATGCTAATAGAAGAGCCCACACTGGCAGCAATAAGCCACAACAGCAGATAACTTCAGAAATAATTTATATTTGGCTTTGATATGCATTATGTGTAGGGTTTTTGCATCGGTATTAAGGTTTGTTTTTTTTTTTTCCCCAGACTAACAGTAAGATGCATTTTCATTCCCCAAGGATATACTGGTAGTTAATGGGACTAGGAGAGCCAGGAATGTACTTGAAGGAAGGAGAAAAATCAACCAGAGGCTAACATTTATCTACTGTGTGGGTAATTAATACACAGAATAGTTGACAGTTGACTGGTTGTGAAAATTTGTTGTTATTATTAACATTAATTAATAGTAATTTTATTATTTTGTTGCTTATTATAACATGTATTATAATTAGCTTTAATAATATAATAATAGTACAGTATTATAGTATAGTGTCAGAAATTACTAGCAGTGATTATAATAATAATTAACATGTTTTAGTCTGAATGTCACTCCTGAATAAAAGCAATTTCTGACTTACCCAGTCTAGGTCAGCTTTGCTAATACACCATCACATCACCTAGTTTTATTTTCACCACAGACCTTACATTGCCTGACAGTGTTTGCTTTTTATTTGCCTTTTTATGTCCTGCTCCTATGGAAGCATCTCTTCCTACTTCAATCCTGTACCTTGAGCACCCAGAACAATCCATGACACAGCAGTAGGTGCTAAATAAATGTTTGTGAATAAGTGAATTTAATGTGCTGAATACTGTCCTAAGTCTTGGCAATTACTGTTTAATTTGATCCTCATCACAAACCTATGGAGCAGAGAAAATTATTACCCCCATTGTATGGAACATAATGCTTCAAGAGAATTAGTGACTTAGCTCATCATTTAGACTATTGAATCATCCCAGACAGTTGTGTAAATTTGTTTAGTTTCTGAGAACACAAGCAAGAGTTTACAAACTTTCACTCTTTCCATATTGTCAGAACCCCCCCACTCCCCCAAACCCTTCCCACCCACCCCCCCACCCACCCCCACCCCTGCCGCAGTCTTCCTGAGTGAATGAATGCCTTCCTTCCATTGGACCCTATACTTAGCAGGGGACATTGATACCAGGGATGATGAAATTCACACAGAAATGCAGGAAGGTCTGGAAAAGCAAGCCTGATTTTTCCTTAGAGGAGGCGCAGGCTGTGCTATACAGGTGGAAAAAATAAATTCATTGTGATTTACTCTCAACTGGACAATTCCCTGACACACAGCAAGCACTCACTGACAGATGTCCACTGTTTTCCAAAAGTGCCATAAGCTTACAGAAGGTGCTTAATAAAATATTTGTGGACTAGCACATTGCAATCCCTATCTGACGATCCTGAGCTAAGCTGATGATAATGGGGATGGGAAAGCCCTCATCCATTTAGATGATCAAATTTGTTCCTTATTTCAGTAAAATGAAAATCATCACCAGTAATGAAAATGATGTTATTTTCCATGATAAAAACTGACATGTATATGGTGATTTATAATTTTAAAGAACCATTGCATTTTGACTCCTGTGATTCTCATCACATCCTTGTAAGTGAGGGATGTTTTAAACACATTACTGACCAGGGAATTTTTGCAGAAACTACTAACTAATAACGCTACTAACTGTAGCATTAGTACATCTCTGGTCAATAATGTGTTAATATCCACATTTGAAAGATGAAGGTGAAAACTGGCCTACTCGGGGTGCCAAAGGCATTTACTGCTTCCATCTATAAGGAAATCAGAATAGCATTTCATTCAAAAAAATAAAAGACATGTAGCCTGCCTGTTGTGTTCTAGGTAGTATATTAAGTGCTCCAAAATTAGACTGCTGCCCTTAAGAAACTCCCGATACTAGTGACAAGTTAAGGACTAGCTTGCATGGTGCTGCTCCAACAGAACTCTGTACCGAATGGGGTAGAAGAAATCAAAAGAATGACTTAGAAAGGCCATAGAATGTTAATTTACAGAGTTTTGAAAGCAAAGTTAAGGTCTATGAAGACTTTGTAGCGATAAATGTCTCACCATAAACTGGGATACCATAAACTGGGATGAAGAATTCTCTTCCTACAGAATCTGTCTACTCAATCAACATAGGCTTTGAACTATTGCCATCTGTAATGGTTTCCATTTTTAGAAACAGTTACATGCCAGCAGACCAAATTCAATTGTGTTGTTCAAATCAACAGAATCGATAACCTCCTTAATTATGAAATAATTGCAAAGATTTTTGTTTAAATACTTTCACTCCACCAGTTCGTCTATTATCATTTTTTATGACTTTTTTCATGTCAGAGAAGGTTTCATGTGCATAACTTAATGCCAAAGTTCCTCTTTTATTGGGATAAACATTTTAAAGTTTTTCCACTTAATTTTAGTTCTTTTAAGATTTTGAAAGGAAAAGAAAATTCTGTTAGATTTCATTTCATCCATCCCTCTGTATTATTTTAGACAGATTTACAAGGTACTTCACTTGGGCAATATAGTCCTAAACAGATTTCTTTGTTAAATGAGTAAATATACCTTTATTCAAAAAAACCTTACTAAGTATACCCTCATATATGTAGTTCCTATGGGATAGGTGTGGTGCTTGGCATTAGAAAATCTGAAACCCGAGACCTGTGTAGTGTTCACGCATTTTATCTGCCAGGGAAAATTCAGTTCCATGGTTAGTTGACTGATCAAATTCAGTAGGGAACTATTTTATGATGGGAATGACTGTTTTATTGAGTTTATGAAATGAACTAAAATAATCAAATTTATTTCACATGCAATCTCAAACATTTGATTGAAGAGCTGCCCGAACCCCCCCAGAGATAAAGGTTTTGATTTTTCTCATCATTTCCAAAACCGCGGCATTCCCTGAGTCACAGTCAAACACTGATGAAGCTGTAGCCCTAGTCATCCAGGAGCCTGAGAATCTAGGTCCCTAGAAATGACAGAAATGAAAGAGGGCATCTAGCACCAGCCCCATTGTCTCCATGCTTATTTTTAATTACCTCAAAGCTTTAGAAACATGATCCCATAAATGCTTTGTGGGAATAGAGGCAAATGCACTCATCATGTGAAATCCATAAATTGCTTATAATCCTCTCAAGATGTTAAAAAAAAAAAAAAAGCATTAAGTAATTGAAGACAGGAAGTCCTCAGTTAATTATTTAGAGGTGTTATCAATGCTCTAAGTAAACCAGAGCGCTTTCTGCTATCTCACTGAGCCCAGTACCATGGGGACCAAGGGGAGCAGCCATCATCTTCTCAGATTCGCTAATGCAAACAGCGTGTGGCAGCTTGTCAATAAAAGACCTTCTCGTATCATTTATTACTAGACATGCCCACCATCCTGCACAGGACAGATGGGACGTCAGCAGTGGCATTGTTCCACTTTGGGTTGCCCGCGCTTGAAATGTGGACCTCCTAACGTGGGCATCGGGGTAGAGGAGAGGGGGGAAAGGATTAACGGAATGATTAGGGACACCGAGAACATAATGAATTAATCATGTCCTCTTTAGCAGCAGACATGAGAAGGACTTATCTGTCTCTTAACTCTGGGGGAAATGTTTTCCAAATAATTTACTGAAAGTTGCTCATCATTTCATTTCACTGAAAGGGGAAGAGTTACCAGGCTTAAGTTAACAAGGAAAGAATAATCTGTCTTTCTTTCTCATGCTATTAGAAACTTGTAAAAACCTTCTGTGTAAAACAGCATAAATCCTACCAGGGCTAATTGTAGCAGAAAGTGTACTACTAATGTTCTGAAACAGATATAGTACATACCACTTTTGAAACAAAGAAAACACAGTTTGACCATCCATATCCCAAAATGTGGACTTTTTTACATGAAGAGTTTACATTTAGGTAACTCAATCACGTGCTCCAATAGGATCCTACACTTGACTCTCATGGTATTTATTATACTTCATTGAATATCTATTACTTGTCTCTACTCCTCAACCAGGAGTTAAAAGTTTTTAAGAGCAGAGGCGGCAGCTTCCTTTTGCCATTGTGTTACCTGTCCTGTGACCTCTATCACAGTACCTAACAGATGATAAGTGTTTTGAAAATCCTTGTTGAATGAATAAATGTTGAGTAGTAAACTCTTGGGTTGGCCAAAAATTTCATTCAGGTTTTTCCATTATAGCTTACGGAAAAATCCAAACAAAATTTTGGGGCAACCCAGTAGTATCTGAACTAGATTCCATATTGGTCGGATATAAAAATCACAGCCAGACACAGCTAGAGCTCAGGATGGGTGACACAATTTGCAAAGCCCAATGCAAATTGAAAGCATGGGGCTCCTTCGTTCAAAAATCATTAACAATTTTGGGACAATGAAAACTGACCCACGCTCAGGATCCTTCTAAGCATGGTCTGAGGTTACTGCATAGCTTTTGTGCCCTGGTCTCTGGCAGTTTGAATTTATTGGCAGTAAACTTCTTTTTTAATTATATTAGAGTATAGTTGATTTACAAGGTTGTATTGCTTTCAAGTACATAGCAAACTGATTCATACACACACACACACATATATACATATATTCATTCTTTTTCAGATTCCTTTTCCTTATAGGTTATTACAAAGTATTGAGTAGAATTCCCTGTGCTATACAGTAGGTCCTTGTTGATTATCTATTTTATATATAGTAGTGGTCACTATGAACAAAGCTGGTGGAGGTGATGGAATTACAGCTGAGCTATTTCAGATCCTAAAAGAAGATGCTGTGAAAGTGCTGCACACAATATGCCAGCAAATTTGGAAAATTTGGCAGTGGCCACGGGACTGGGAAAGGTCAGTTTTCATTCCAATCCCAAAGAAAGGCAGTGCCAAAGAATGTTCAAACTGTTGCACAATTGCATTCATCTCACACGCTAGCAAAGTAATGCTCAAAATTCTCCAAGCTAGACTTCAACAGTACATGAACTGAGAATTTCCAGATATTCAAGCTGGATTTAGAAAAAGCAGAGGAACCAGAGATCAAATTGCCAACATCTGTCAGATCATAGAAAAAGCAAGGGAATTCCAGAAAAATATCTGCTTCACTGACCGTACTGAAGTCTTTGACCGTGGAACAATGGACTGGTTCCAAATTGGGAAAGGAGTTCATGAAGGCTGTATATTGTCACCCTGCTTATTTAACTAATATGCAAAGTACATCATGAGAAATGCCAGGCTGAATGAATCATAAACTGGAATCAAGATTACCGGAGGAAATATCAGTAACCTCATATATGCAGATGACAACACCCTTATGGCAGAAAGTGAAGAGGAACTAAAGAACCACTTGATGGAAGTGAGAGTGTAAAAGCTGACTTAAAACTCAACATTCAGAAAAACAAAGATCACGGCATCCGGTCTCATCGCTTCATGGCAAATAGATGGGGAAACAATGGAAACAGTGATAGACTTTACTCTCTTGGGCTCCAAACTCACTGCAGATGGTGACTTCAACCATGAAATTAAGATTTTTGCTTCTTGGAAGAAAAGCCATGACCAACCTAGACAGCATATTAAAAAGCAGACACATTACTTTGCCGACAAAGTTCCATCTAGTCAAAGCTATGGTTTTTCCAGTTATGTTTGGATGTGAGAGTTGGACCATAAAGAAAGCTGAGTGCCAAAGAATTGATGCTTTTGAACTGTGGTATTGGAGAAAACTCTTGAGAATCCCTTGGACTGTGAGGTGGTCAATCCTAAAGGAAATCAATCCTGATTTTTTATTGGAAGGACTGATGCTGAAGCTGAAGCTCCAATACTTTGGCCACCTGATGGAAAAAGCTGATTCATTAGAAAGCTGGGAAAGATTGAAGACAGAAGGAGAAGAGGATGACAGAGGATGAGATGGCTGGATGGCATCACTGACTCAGTGGACATTAGTTTGAACAAACTCTGGGAGTTGTGATGGACAGGGAAGCCTGGTATGCTGCAGTCCATAAGGTCACAAAGAGTTGGACACAACTGAACAACTGTACTGAACTGATATAGTAAATAAATCTTTAACTGAAACAGGATGAAAACAGGGTTGGCTATTGTGTCCTCAGAGCAACTTCAGGAGCCTCTGTTGTCATGTATGATGCTCTGGGCTGTATTTCCCCCACTACCACCTGCACTGGCCACCAGGCATCAGCCCTGTGAAAGTAGATGTGAGAATTCATTTTATTTTCATTTTTCAAATTCAAGGAGCCTAAATACTTGCAAAAAATAGCACAACATCAACCAATATTTCTTCTTCTCTTTTATCATTCTTACAGATATAATATCATAGCCAAAGCATTATATGCATCAGCTGTCTAGACACCAGTATTTAAAGGAAAAAAAAAAAATCCATTGGAATCCCAGATATTCCAAGGTACTTTGCCTGGGCAATCGCTACTTCTGTTTCATTCCCAGCAGTTCTATCCAGTTTCCTTCTCTGAGATACATGTCTTTTTTGTGGATCATTTAAGCATCAGACTTTGCTGCTACGTGATACCACATTTTGTTCTAGAGAAGAAGATTCTGATTGAAAATGTAGGATAAAAGAGGCTTTGATCTAATACAACACCAAACTCCAAGGCAGAAAAATATTTGTTAATACAGTGATACAAAAATCAAAAGCAAGGGTCTTTCCTTGGATTATCTTATTAATATTGTTAATATGCCTTTCCCAAAGAAAATGTTACTGCCTTTCCCAAAGAAAGGCAATCCCTAAGAATGCTCAAACTACCACACAATTGCACTCATCTCACACGCTAGTAAAGTAATGCTCAAAATTCTCCAAGTCAGGCTTCAACAGTACATGACCCATGAACTTCCAAATGTTCAAGTTGGTTTTAGAAAAGGCAGAGGAACCAGAGATCAAATTGCCAACATCTGCTGGATCATCGAAAAAGCAAGAGAGTTCCAGAAAAACATCTACTTCTGTTTTATTGACTATGCCAAAGCCTTTGACTGTGTGGATCACAATAAACTGTGAAAAATTCTTCAAGAAATGGGAATACCAGACCACCTGACCTGCCTCTTGAGAAACCTGTATGCAGGACAGGAAGCAACAGTTAGAACTGGACATGGACCAACAGACTGGTTCCAAATAGGAAAAGGAGTACGTCAAGGTTGTATTTTGTCACCCTGCTTATTTAACTTATATGCAGAGTACATCATGAGAAACGCTGGGCTGGAGTAAGCACAAGCTGGAATCAAGATTGCTGGGAGAGATATCGATAACCTCAGATATGCAGATGACATCACCCTTATGGCAGAAAGTGAAGAGAAACTAAAAAGCCTCTTGATGAAAGTGAAAGAGGAGAGTGAAAAAGTTGGCTTAAAGCTCAACATTCAGAAATATAAGATCATGGCATCTGGTCCCATCACTTCATGGCAAATAGATGGGGAAGCTGTGGAAACAGTGTCAGACTATTTCTTAGGCTCCAAAATCACTGCAGATGGTGATTGCAGCCATGAAATTAAAAGACGCTTACTCCTTGGAAGGAACATTATGACCAACCTGGATAGCATATTAAAAAGCAGAGGCATTACTTTGCCAACAAAGGTTCGTCTAGTCAAGGCTATGGTGTTTCCAGTGGTCATGTATGGATGTGAGAGTTGGAATGTGAAGAAAGCTGAGCACCGAAAAATTGATGCTTTTGAACTGTGGTGTTGGAGAAGACTCTTGAGAGTCCCTTAGACTGCAAGGAGATCCAACCCGTCCATCTAAAAGGAGATCAGTCCTGGATGTTTATTGGAAGGACTGATGCTGAAACTGAAACTGCAGTACTTTGGCCACCTCATGCGAAGAGTTGACTCATTGGGAAAGATCCTGATGCTGGGAGGGATTGGGGGCAGGAGGATAAGGGGACGACAGAGGATGAGATGGCTGGATGGCATCACCAACTCGATCAACATGGGTTTGAGTAAACTCTGGGAGTTGGTGATGGACAGGGAGGCCTGGTGTGCTGCGGTTCATGGGGTCGCAAAGAGTTGGACAGGACTGAGTGACTGAACTGAGCTGAACTGAACTAAATGTTAATATATTTGGAAAGAGAGCCTGCCACATTAGTGATCCATTTAGGAAGTGCTTCTTGTGATGAATCTGATCACTCTGATACTGGGGAGAGGAGCTTAATCTCTGGTGTAGAATTACACATTAAATACGGAATTAAGAATGCAAATAAGCTTTGTAGCAAGTAGTCAGAATTAAAAGTTCTTTCACTGGTGTTTTAAATGCAAGATCCCCCTAGTTTTGATGTTTTGATGTGTGGTTCATATGAGATATCACCTAAACTCCTACGTCAAAGCCTTGATGCAAGAAATGGACAGTGCCAATGGCTGCTCTCAGAGAGGCAAGAAATTGGCTTGACTAAGAGGGATGGACACTGCTGAGATCATGATGGATGATACTGTCGGGAAAGGGGACCCTAGCTTGTGAGCTCCTGAAATATTTCAGAATCAAATTTTGTGACACAAACCATAATTTAAATGCACATTTGGTGTATCTAAAGTGATTCCATGATCCCTTAGTGTACCAGTTTTGAATATCTCAATTTTCACGTGGAATCAGGTTAATCCAAAGTCAAGCCCTGACATAGCTCTATTCATCACAGTGACTGCTGGGTGTTTCTGGGAATCTCCATGAGCAGAAATGTTCTTGGGTGAGGGAGGGGAAAATCATTTAATGAGATCCCAGGCAGGTGGAGGCAAAAGACAGCTCTTTTCAACAGTAAAACTAGATATGTGGTTCACATGGGCCAGGGCAAGCATCTAGTTTGAGTGAACTGGTGCCAGGACAAGTAACTGCCCCCAGAGTGGCCAATACCTGGTAACCACCTAACAAAAGCTTTTTGAAGTAATTCAGGCCTCTAGCACTTGGTTAGAACTAATCACTAACCAAGTTGACTGAGGAACTTGTGAAATTACATATTCTCTAGGATTATTTGGTAATTCTTCAGAAGAGTAACAGATGATATTTAGGACAACTGAATGACTATTTTGAGGTAGCACTAGCTATCTGAAACTGTGATGAACAAAAAGCTTTTTCGTGACTGCCTGGAGATTAAACACAAGAAACAAGCTGTTCTTTATAGAGTACATCCAATGTAACTTACAGAGCCATGAGTTTTGTTTTCCAAATCATCTTTTTATGATCCATAGGCAGACTTTTTGCAGTCTCTTTTTAACACATATTTACTCTTGAAAGGAATGTTACTTGAAAGTGTAATTGTAATGAGTTTGGTTATAGTATGCCTCTTTCCTTTAAAAGAGAACACGATTCCCTGTAGGGAAATTCAGGTAATTTGCAACCACAGTAATCTCCACTCCACTGAAATGTTAAATACTTGGCTTTTCTCCATGCGTTTGTCTTTCTCTGTTCTACAGTCGCGATTTCTTACTCTTTTAATTCAATGCTGAGCAGTTGAATGATGTTTTCTTTTCTCCTTCTACTCTTTGACTTTAGGATTAAGTTACAGTCAGAAAGGTTCCTTGGAGACATCTCTTTATTTCCCTTTTCTCATCCTGATCAATTCATGAGTAGTTTTCAATTGGTGTGCCCTTTTCACTGCCTGTTGCTAATATTTCAAATATATCTCATTTTAAGGACTGCCAATAGGGGCTTCCTTAAAGTGACAGCAGATTCCAGTTGAAATGTGTTGATTTTATTGAGTTTTACAGAGTCATATATATGAAAGGTCATCCAGTTCATGTAAATCATCTATACCTCGTGGCAATCCACAGTTTACTTACAGACTGTTGGAACCAAGTCTATTAGTAAATCAATCCTCTAACAATAGGAAAAATACAAGACCTAAGAAATTGTTGTTCAGTCACTAACTCACTTCTGACTGATTGAGTCAGTAATGCTATCTAACCATCTCCTCATCTGTTGTCCCCTTCTCCTTTTGCCTTCAGTATTTTGCAGCATCAGAGGCTTTTCCAATGAGTCAGCTCTGTGTATCAGGTGGCCAAAGTGTTAGAACTTCAGCTTCAGCAACAATCCTTCCAATGAATGTTCAGGGTTGATTTCCTTTAGGACTGCCTGGTTTGTCCTTCTGGCAGTCCAAGGGACTCTCAAGAGTCTTGTCCAACACCACAATTCGGAAGCATCAATTCTTCAGCACTCAACCTTCTTTATGGTCTAATTCTCACCTTGTACATGACTACTGGACCTAAGAATAGAATATGCAAATGTTGGATTCATCCATTGTCGTCTTTCATATTAGCCTGTGGTTCAGTTAAGCAGTCTATATTCCTGTGCCCGCAGTTTACATGTATGGAAACTGAGGTCAATAAGCTGGCTTGTGGTAGTAGCTGATAGGTAGGTAAGGATTAGACCCAAAGAGTCTAATTTCAGACTGCTAAGCTGAGTCTGCCTCTGAACATGAATTGTGCTCATATTCCAAATGAAAATATTAAAATACCTAGCCTCATTTGGATTTTTTATATTACCAGAAGTATTACTAGGCCTTGAAGGATCTGTGCCACTTTACTTAGAAGCCTCATAGGACTGATCCAACTGCTCTGGGTCACATTTTTCAGCCCAAAAAGAAAAGAAAGAAAGTGAAGTCACTCAGTGGTGTCTGACTCTTTTTGGCCACATGGACTGTAGCCTACCAGGTTCCTCCGTACGTGGGATTTCCAGGCAAGAATACTGGAGTGGGTTGCCATTTCCTTCTCCAGGATATCTTCCCAACCCAGTGATTGAACCTGGGTCTCCCACATTATGGGCAGATGCTTTACCGTCTGAGCCACCAGGTAAGTCCCAACTGCGGAGAATTGCATCCTGACCTCACCCTTTCTTATCTCTGTCATCAGAGGTGAGTTCCTTCATCTGTCTATGCTTTGGCTCCTGTTATCTGAGCAGAGAACAGCAGTTCCTCTGGGAGTAATTGTCTTACTCCGCAAGGGCTTTAATGGTGTCAATTAATGTCTAGGAAGTACATGGAAGAAGGCCTGCAAGTAGTAAATGTTAAGTAAACTTTAGTTTCAGATAAAATGCATCTCCATCTGAATGCAGAGTTCCAAAGAATAACAAGGAGAGATAAGAAAGTCTTCCTAAGTAATCAATGCAAAGAAATAGGGGAAAACAATAGAATGGGAAAGACTAGAGATCTCTTCAAGAAAATTAGAGATACCAAGGAAACATTTCATTCAAAGATGGACACAATAAAGGACAGAAACTGTATGGATCTAACAGAAGCAGAAGATATGAAAAAGAGGTGGCAAGAATACACAAAAGAACTATACAAAAATGATCTTCATGACCCAGATAACCATGATGTCATGATCACTCACCTAGAGCCAGACATCCTGGAATGCAAAGTCAAGTGGGCCTTAGGAAGCATCACTATGAACAAAGCTAGTGGAGGTGATAAAATTCCAACTGAGTTATTTCAAATCCTAAAAGACGATGCTGTGAAAGTGCTGCATTCAATTTGGAATTTGGAAATTTGGAAAACTCAGCAGTGGTCACAGGACTGGAAAAGGTCAGTTTTCATTCCAATCCCAAAGAAAGACAATGCCGAAGAGTGTTCAAACTACCACACAGTCACACTCATTTCACATGCTAGCTAAGTAATGCTCAAAATTCTCCAAGCTAGGCTTCAACAGTACCTGAACTGAGAACTTCCATATGGTCAAGCTGGATTGAGAAAAGGCAGAGGAACCAGAGATCTAATTGCCAACATCTGATGGAGCACAGAAAAAGCAAGAGAATTCCAGAAAAGCATCTACTTCTGCTTCATTGACTGCGCTAAAGCCTTTGACTGTGTAGATCACAACAAACTGTGGAAAATTCTGAAAGAAATGGGAATACCAGACCACCTGACCTGCCTCTTAAGAAATCCGAATGCAGGTCAAGAAGCAACAGTTAGAACTGGACATAGAACGATAGTTCCACATTGAGAAAGGAGTACATCAAGGTGGTATATTATAACCTTGCTTATTTAACTTATCTGCAGAGTACATCATGCAAAATGGCAGACTGGATGAAGTACAAGCTGGAATCAAGATTACCGGGAGAAATATCAATAACTTCAGATATGCACGTGACATCACCCTTATGGCAGAAATTGAAGTGAAACTAAAGAGCCTCATGATGAAAGTGAAAGAGGAGAGTGAAAAAGCTGGCTTAAAACTTGACATTCAAACAACAAAGATCATGGCTTTAGTCCCATCACTTCATGAGAGATAGATTGGGAAACAGTGGCATTAGTGACAGACTTTATTTTCTTAGGCTCCAAAATCACTGCAGATGGTGACTGCAGCCATGAAATTAAAAGACTCTTGCTCTTTGGAAGAAAAGCTATGACAAACAGACAGCAGTATCAAAAAGCAGAGACTTTACTTTGCCAGCGAAGATCTTTATTGTCAAAACTATGGATTTTCCAGTATGGATGTGAGAGTTGGACTATACAGAAAGCTGAGTGCCAAAGAATTGATGCTTTTCAACTGTTGGAGATGACTCTTGAGAGTCCCTTGGACTGCAAGGAGATCAAACCAGTCATTCCTAAAGGAAATCAGTCCTGAATATTCATTGGAAGGACTGATGCTGATGCTGAAGCTCCAATACTTTGGCCACCTGATGCAAAGAGCTGACTCTTTTGAAAAGACCCTGATGCTGGGAAAGATTGAAGATAGGAGGAGGAGGGGACAACAGAGGATGAGATGGTTGAATGGCATCACCGACTTGATGGACATGAGTTTGTTCAAGCTCCAGGAGTTGGTAGTGGACAGGGAAGCCTGGCATGCTGCAGTCTGTGGGGGTCCCAGAGAGTTGGACGCAAATGAACAACTGAATTGTATGGAACTGAAACTTTAATTGTTATGTTCTTTATGCAATTAAATAAGCAACTTCCTTAGAGAATAACTGCATTTCTCAAAAAAATACATTTAATTAGTGTATAGAGTTAAGTGAAAAGAGGAGAAAAAAATGAAATAAAAAATACCAAATTTTGGTTTTTAACTTTTGTATTAATTTGTGTTTTGAATGAAATCCTTCCATTGTATTTCACTTTAAGAATAACTGCAATGGTTTCTACCCCTTTTATATCATTCAGATACTATTTAATCTTTAGAGGGAAGGCAGTCATTGAAAATTTTCATTGTGTTTGATATAACTCTTATTTGATGGTGACAGCACAGGACTTGGTGTTAAAATCATTGGTTTGTCCCTACTCCAACCCGACCATTGTTCACCATGTCCCTATTTGATTCTCTCAGCCTGTTTTCCTACCTTGAGGCAGGGACAATATTTCTTGTTCTGGTGATATTAAAGGTGAAACCTCCTCACCTTTTCACCAGACTTTTGCGTGTTCTTGCTAATTCTCTCTCCCATAATCTGGTACCTCTTTCTAGCTCATATAAAGGCAGATCACGTCATACACAATAATAATAGCTCCTTATGTTCTCTGTGTGTAACATAGACGACTCTGACCCTGTGTACACATGTAACATTATTAGCAATTATAATAGTAGTATCACTTGTAACTCTATTTCTTGAAGGTCACCAAAAACAGTTCAACCAGTGTTAACAAATGGGCACTTAAAGGCTCATGAAACAGACAAACAAAAATCATATGTAGACTTTAGGTGTGGCTCACTCAGGGCTGCCAAAGGACATCAGTTCAGTTCAGTCAGTCAGTCGTGTCTGACTCTTTGTGACCCCATGGACTGCAGCACGCCAGGCTTCCCTGTCTATCACCAACTCCCGGAGTTTACTCAGACTCATGTCCATTGAGTCAGTGATGCCATCCAGTCATCTCATCTAATGTCATCCCCTTCTCCTCCCACCTTCACTCTTTCCCAGCATCAGAGTCTTTTCTAATGAGTCAGTTCTTCACATCAGGTGGCCAAAGTATCGGAGTTTCAACTTTAACATCAGTCCTTCCAATGAACACCCAAGACTATCTCCTTTAGGATGGACTGGTTGCATTCCAAGGGATTCTCAAGAGTCTTCTCCAACACCACAGTTCAAAAGCATCAGTTCTTCAGTGCCCAGCTTTTTTTATAGTCCAACTGTCACATCCATACATGACTACTGGAGAAACCATAGCTTTGACTAGATGGAACTTTGTTGGCAAAATAATGTCTCTGCTTTTTAATATGTGTCTAGGTTGGTCATAACTTCTTCCAAGGAGCAAGCATCTTTTTAATTTCACGGCTACAGTCACCATCTGCAGTGATTTTTCAGCCCCCCAAAAATAAAATCTGTCACTGTTTCCACTGTTACCCCATCTACTTGTCATGAAGTGATGGGACTGGAAGCCATGATCTTAGATTTCTGAATGTTGAGTTTTAAGCCAACTTTTTCACTCTCCTCTTTCACTTTTATCAAGAGGCTTTTTAGTTCTTCTTCGCTTTCTGCCATAAGTGTGATATAATCTGCATATCTGAAGTTATTGATATTTCTCCCAGTAATCTTGATTCCAGCTTGTGCTTCTTCCAGCCAGCGTTTCTCATGATGTAATCCGCATATAAGTTAAATAAGCAGGGTGACAATATACAGCCTTGACATACTCCTTTCCCTATTTGGAAACATTCTGTTGTTCCATGTCCAGTTCTAACTGTTACTTCCTGTCCTGCATACAGGTTTCTCAAGAGGCAGGTCAGGTGGTCTGGTGTTCCCTTCTCTTGAAGAATTTTCCAGTTTGTTGTGATCCACGCAGTCAAAGGTTTTGGCATAGTCAATAAAACAGAAGTAGATGTTTTTCTGGAATTCTTTTGCTTTTTCTATGATCCAACGGATGTTGGCACTGTGATCTCTGGTTCCTCTGCCTTTTCTAAATCCAGCTGGAACATCTGGAAGTTCACAGTTCACATACTATTGAAGCTTGGAGAATTTTGAGCATTACTTTACTAGTGTGTGAGATGAATGCAATTGTATGGTAGTTTGAGCATTCTTTGGCATTGCCTTTAATTGGGATTGGAATGAAAACTGACCTTTTCTAGTCCTGTGGCCACTGCTGAGGTTTCCAAATTTGCTGGCATGTTGAGTGCAGCACTTTTGCAGCATCATCTTTTAGGATTTGAAATAGCTCAACTGGAATTCCATCACCTCCACTAGCTTTGTTCGTAGTGATGCTTTCTAAGGCCCACTTGACTTTGCATTCCAGGATGTCTGGCTCTAGGTGAGTGATCATGCCATTGTGGTTATCTGGGTCATGAAGATCTTTTCTGTATAGTTCTTCTGTGTATTCTTGCTACCTCTTCTTAATATCTTCTGCTTCTGTTAGGTACATACCATTTCTGTCCTTTATTGTATCTATCTTTGCATGAAATATTCCCTTGGTATCTCTAGTTTTCCTGAAGAGATCTCTAGTCTTTCCCATTCTATTGTTTTCCTCTATTTCTTTCCTCCAAATGATATCTGCAGGACACAGTTTCTTTTCCTCTGAGCTCTCCTCCATTCTCAAGCTTTATACGGTGGAAAGAGAACCATATAAAAATGAATGAAAGTTCTGTTTCTAAGCTTAGCTTTCAGTGGCCTGAATGAGGTCACAGAATGCTGCTACCATTGCTCAGGATTGAGCATTGATCTGTGTCCTGATCTGGGCGAAGTGTCCTCTCAACCAAGCACAAGGCCTAATAGTGGCCAAAGACTGGTTTCTCCAAAGAAAATTCAAGTTTTGTTATAAAAAATGTATGACTATACTCTGGAAGTTAAATATTACAGGTGTAGAGTTGCATGATACAAGCTAGTGGATGTCAGTTGAAATGAGTCTGAGTCTATGCTTGACCCACCTGGTCCTTTCACCTGGTCAGATGCCCAGCACTGCAGGGGCTGAAGCATCTCTGGGAGACAAACTGCCCACGAATAAGTCATCATCCCTGCCCCCTTCACTTCCAGCCTCATGCCTCCCACTCTAATCTTTCTGGTTCTTTAAACTTTGCTTCTTTTTTCCAATTCCCTACTTCCACTCCTTTTGATTTGGAGATGTTTTTGAACTCCTCTGACTTATTTTTATAAGTTTTTCTTTTTGAAGTATAGTCAATTTACAGTGTTACAGGTATACATCAAAGTGATTCAGTTATATATGTATATATACATATATATTTCAGGTTATTCCATTATAGGCTATTAGAAGATATTGAATATAGTTCCCTGTGCTATATAGTAGTACCTTGTTGGTTATCATTTTCTGTATCAGTTCAGTTCAGTCTCTCAGTCACTACTGACTCTCTGCGACCCCATGGACATAAGCACGCCAGGCTTCCCTGTCCATCATCAACTCCTGGAACTTGCCCAAACTCATGTCCATGGAGTTGATGATGCCATTCAACCATCTCATCCTCTGTTTTCCCCTTCTCTTCCTGCCTTCAATCTTTCCTAGCATCAGAGTCATTCCCGGGAGTCCGTTCTTTGCATCAGGTTGCCAAAGTATTGGAGTTTTAGCATCAGTATCAGTCCTTCCAATGAATATTCAGGACTGATTTTCTTTAGGATGGACTGGTTTGATCTCCTTGCAGTCCAAGGGACTCTCAAGTGTCTTCTCCAACACCACAGTTCAAAAGCATCAATTCTTCAGCGCTCAGCTTTCTTTATAGTCCAACTCTCACATCCATACATGACCACTGGAAAAACCATAGCTTTGACTAGATGGACTTTTGTTGGCAATGATACATATATATATACATATATATATGTGTATATATACAGGAAAATATTTTCTGTATAATAGTATGGTGTAATATTACAGTATATTATATAATATAGTATAGTATAATATAGTATAATATTTTCTGTATAATAGTGTGTGTCTATTCATCTCAAACTCCTCTAATTTTCCCTCCCCAACCCTTTTCACCTTTGGTAACCATAAGTTTCTTTTCTATGTCTATGAATCGATTTCTGTTGTGTAAATAAGTTCACTTGCATCATTTTTTTTTTAGATTTTGCATACAAGTGATATATAATATGTGTCTTTCTCTCTCTGACTTACCTCACTTAGTTTGATAATCTTTTGATTTTTTGACCAGTGCTCTCTGCTTAATATTTAGTTCTACATCCTGCCCACCACCCTGAATTCTGGTATTCCAGTGTCTGCAAGAGATGTATATTCCTTCACTAACTCTGGCCCGATCCTCTACTAAACCACCCCACCCCTCTCAATTTAAACACCTTGTGGCAGACTCCTTTGGCACACCTTCCTTGGTCTATCAAAACTTCTTTAAGGGCTGATGGCTCTGCGGCTGTACCACCTCCATATATCTGTCTTCTAGTGTGAAATGGATGACACTTAACCCCCTTTAGAAAAATTTTGTAAGGAAAAAACAATTTTTGTTTTTATATATATAGATTTTCTTTTAACTACAGTCCTCATTACAAATACCTTCAATCTTCTAATCAATCTTAGTACACCTCTGGGATAATGTTTTCTCTTGTTTTCCTAAGACTCATCCTAAGTTTTCCTTCAAAAGTCTGAAACCAGACCAACCAGAATACAAAATGCGGAAGTGAACAAAGGCTTTTTTTTTTTGTCAGACTATTCCAGAGAAAAATCAAGTATTGCTTCATTTTTGCTAGCCATACTTAAGCCTGACATTCAAGGGGAAAAAATCTAGAAAATATTTATTGCTCATAGATTATATTAGTTTTGTTTTTATTTTAATAGTTCTATGCAAGTAGAGAAGAATCTCCTACTCAATGAAATTGATGCTGTGAGCAAGAATCCCTATGGAATTAAGAGGAAGGGCCTGTTTGGTCACATCACACTTGTGATGGTACATGGACATATCATAGCATCACAACCATGCCATCCTTATTGGATGCTTTTATGACCTGGTCTTCCTTAAAAAAATTTTGAAACATGTTGAATACATGGGGAGAAATGATTTTAAAAACGTTAAAAGATACCATCCTTACTCTCAAAGTGCTTACCTTCTAAGTGAGAAACTAAGATACTCAGATACAATGGTGTTACAAGGATCAAGACCCCATTTTTCAGTAATGGGAGTAAAGAAGGCAACTTTGCCAGACTAAATCAGTCACCGCCATCCCTGACCTTCATTCTTAAATATTTCCTTCCATTTTCTCTTGAGCTCTATATTTTATAATCTTGAGCATTTTCCTATAAGCTTTTATCAAACCCACAAGGCTTGGAAATGGCCTAGATCTTTCATCATATCCCTCATCTGTAAATCAGGTAACTATCAGAAGTATGTAAATCCTCCATAGCAGCCAAGTAGAAGATTATAATCAAATAAGTATCCACATCTTATCATTAAATTGATAAGGAAACACTAAGGGTTTTGAAGCTGAATCCTGGAGCAGCTCCAGCTACAGAACATTATGGCTTTAGCAGAGAAGTCAGACTACTGCTCCAATTCTAAGTGAACTAGTTAATTAATTTTTTTCCTTCACTTAATGAGCACCTGCTTTGTGCCTGTCACTATTCAAAGGATACAGTTTTGGGCAAAACCAAGTCCTTGTTCTTTTTGAGCTTATGTCACAGAGGTGGAGACAAGCAATAAATAAATAACCATGTAATAAAACATCTGATAGTGTGGAAGGCTATGAAAGAAGAAAGTAATTTTAGAGGATAAAAAGTACTGGCTGTTGTGTGTAGATAAACTGTGTGTAGATAAAGACCAAAATCTTTTAAAATATAGCATTTGAACAGATATACGTAAGGTGACAGTGACACATAAATGTCTGGAAGAAGAGTCTGCTCACCAAAAGAATAGAATATGTGAAAACAGTTCAAAATTCATGAAAAAATAAGTATAGAAATTTACTGGATCCATGTTGTAACTTAGCCCAATTATTTGATGTAGATATTGTCCTGTTCTTTTATCAGAAAATATTTTTAAATCTTTGGCTTTGTTTTACTTTGCCCAGGAGTCAAGGCAACGAATGTTAGCCTCGATGTATTCTTGTTGAATGCTGCTGAGTCTTAAAGTTGCTTCTACTAAAATTAAGTACTGCTCTAAGTACTTCTCAACAGCCTTAGCGACTAGCTGCAGTGATTCCTTATTTTACAGATCAGTAGATGAAAGCAGAATGAAGCTAAGTCACTTCTGAAAGGTCATTGACAATGCCGTGGTGAAATCTACCAACGTATAAATTTATTTTGTGTTGGCTTATAGCTGATTAACAATGTGACAGTGTCAGGTGGACAGAGAAGGGATTCTGCCATCCATATGCATATATCCTTTCTCCCCCAAGCTCCCCTCCCATCCAGGCTGCCGCATAACGCTGAGCAGAGGTCCCCATGTTCCGCAGTAGGAACTTGTTGGTGATCCATTCTAAATATAGCAGTGTGTGCAGACAGAAGGAGAAGTATCAAAATGACATTCCTTATACAGGGAATCTAACATTAAATGAGACAAGTGAACTTACAAAAGAGAAACAGACTTAGGAAATGAACTTATGGTTCCAGGGGGCATGGAGGGGGCACGGTGGGGGGAAAGGATCCTTACGGAGTTTGGAATGGACATGGAACAATATATAACTGCTGTCTGTGGATTGCCAACAGATACCAGTGTATCTGTTGTCGGTGGATTGCTGTTCCTTCTTTCCGGAGAATTTATTGAGCAATTGCTGTGCTACATTATACATCTTAATATAAAAGAGAGAGTAAACACTGTTCCCTCTTCATAATATGTCTGATCTATGTGTAAACACAAGAACAACATACCTCACAAAAAACTACCGAATTGTGAGATAGTAGAGTAGGGGCATATATGGTGAAGAAATGCAAAGTTAAAAGAAAAGTTAATATGAACTGAATATGGCTTGGGGCTAAAAATGTTGACTCTAACCTTCTTTTTATTTTTTTTCCTCCCTGCCCCTGTTCATATAAGAAGCAGTTGCAGAAACTGGGATGGTTAGCCTGGAGAAGAGAAAACTCAGGGGGGATTTGATAACTGTCTGCAAATATTTGAAGAACTGTCATGTGGAAAAGAAATTAGATTTGTTCTCTGTGTCCCTAGTGGGTGGAAGTGTTAGAAAGAGTTCACCACAATATAAAGAAGGACTTTCACACCAAACAAAAAGAACTCTAGAGCTCTCTAGAGATGGAATGGGCTGTTTGGGAGATGGAGCACCTCGATCCCCTCGGCAGGGGAGTCTCTTCAATGATACCTGGTACAGGGGAGTTAATGGAAAGATAGATGGATGGGTGGATGACAAGAATTTTCAGATCTCTTTGAAGGCTTGGAGTTTATTGTTTTATCAGTTGAGAAATGAAATTTCTTTTAATACTGAGCTACTTATGAAGTTCCTTTCTCCCTTGGAGTGTTTTCTGCTCTTAAAAATTTTGGATATCATATCTGCAACTCTGCATGTGACTGCTAGTGTTTACCTGATAATAAATAATCCTCTCAAGAGGTACTTGATTTCTTGTTTGCTCTTTCTAGGTCTCCAGCCATACACCAACTACAGCTTCACACTTAGAGCTTGTACATCTGCTGGATGCGCTTCAAGTGAGCCTTTTCTAGGTCAGACTCTGCAGGCAGCCCCTCAAGGTAATTAAAAAATACCCATGGTTGGGAAAAAGAAGTGTTCATATGGTATTTTGATATGAACGCTATAAACTCTATCATAACAAACAAAGAAGAAGAAATAAAGTATATGGATCCAAAATAATATTCTAGCTTCCTGTTTTTCAAGTTTAGTTAAACTACAAGTCTCCCAAGGCAGTTTGCCTTCAATTCCTTAGATGTGGTTTTCCTTGGAAGAAAAAAGATATGAATATATCTTTCATACCTGGATATGAAATTCCTCTAAAAATCAAAAGTTAAATATTCCTGGTGCAGCTAAAATATAACAAGCACCACACTCCCTGTTGAAGCTGGTAAAAATATTCATTGCCCCCAAGAACTTGCAATCAAGTAGAAGTGATAGAGTAAGTAACCAAATTGACATAAAGAGAGAGAATCTTAGAGGTGATGTTAAGAGAGAATTAATGAACAGAATGCTCAGGTTAATCTTGGAAGAGAGATTACAACCCATCAGGGACTTCAAGAAAGATCTTAAAGGGTGGATGCCTTCTGAGATGGACCACAAGGATCAAGGAATTTGACAAGTGAACAGATGGAGGAAATATGCTATCAAACACAGCTTGAGGGATTGGTAAGTGGGACCATCACCTTAGAAATCAAATCAAGCTTCAATTTTATTATCTAATGCCAGAAAATAACACTTCCACAACTTCACAAGGAGGCATGTACCAGGATGTCTATTGAAGCCTTTATTGTTGTTGTTGAATGCCAAGATATTGGAGGCAATCTAAATGTCTTTGAATAGGGGAATTGCTAAATTTATTCAGATATATTCACATTATGGAATTCCATCAATTTAAAGAAACAAGGTGATCTGTACATATAATGTAGAGTTATAGAACTCTGCTAATATATAGCATCTTTATATATAAAGCCACACATAGAAAATTGTATTCATTTCTGTAGATAAATGCATAGGAAAGATTCTGGAAGCATGCATATCTACCTGATAACAATGGTCTGTGGGTTAAGAACTGGGAAAGATAGTATCATTTACTTTTAGAAGAAAAATATGCTCAGAAACTTGGGCTAGTGATCAACTAATTATTTTGTTAATCTTTATTATCTGCTGTTTACCATGTGGGGAAACAAGAGGCATGAATAAGCTTCTGAACAGAAATGTAATATTAGTGCTCATCAAAGAGTCCTGAACTACTTGTCCATTACTCTTCTAATGAAGGGGTTGTTGTACCTCAGAATATTAGACCTGAACTTCCTACCAGTAAATGGGGAATAAAATGGAAAATTCCACATATGGGGCATATGGCTCCTCACCAGGAATTCACTAATGATGTTTTCTATATAAAGAATGTTTCATGTCAAAAAGCTTAGTGTTCCTTTGAAAGGAAGAAACCAGCAGTGGATTTTTTGGAAAGGTAAACTATCAAATGGATACTTTGATGATAATGGATAATTTCTAAAGGATCTATCAATCAGTTCTGGCTGAAACTCAAGCCTGATAGAACAGGGTCTCTCTGCTTTGCTCATCCAATCCATATATTTAAATTCTCAGGAAATATGGATCCCTACTCTCACTTTGTCCAAAACAAAAAGCATTTTCTTGAAAGAGCTCAGATTTCATGACTTAAAAATTATAGCTTTCAACAGTGCTGGGGAGTATGAGATGAGAAATGTTTTACTTGATTTGCTTTTTTAACTTTATTCACCTTTCCTTTAACACAAATAACTGTGCAAAGAAGCAGTAAACTAAATGGGCTTTCCTCTGCAGAAGAAACATGAATTTAGAATCCATTTTCCGGCTGTGTAAGTGCCAGTTGTGAATAACTCGTATGAGAAATAAATGCAGTCTGAGTCCTTAACTTGGAGGTTGTACGGGAACAAAGCAGCAGTCACGTTAAGTTGTGTTGTTTTGCTAAAGTGGAAATAAACGTATTATATCCTCTTACATTAATAATCCAAGTATAACTAATTTTAAAAGGCCTAGTTGAGTGATTCAGACATAATTTGACGGTCTAGCATTTGAGTGTCTAAGTGGATATGGAGAGAATTAAAGGAAGCATTTGTTCACAGCCACCCTGAAAGTTCCTTCTGTCTGTCATTTTTCAATCTATTTAAAAAATAAGCTAAAACATATTATGACCCCATTGGTAAGCTGGTCCTGATTCTCTATAATTGTGGCCTCCTAGAAAACAATATGAAGTGAAGTGAAGTCGCTCAGTCGTGTCCAACTCTTTGGGACCCCATGGGCTGTAGCCTACCAGGCTTCTCCATCCATGGGATTTTCCAGGCAAGAATACTGGAGTGGGCTGCCATTTCCTTCTCTAGGAGATCTTCCCAACCCAGGGATTGAACCCGGGTCTCCTGCATTGTAGGCAAACGCTTTACCATCTGAGCCACCAGGGAAGTTTAGTCAAGTAGTGGGAAGAGCTTGAACTGGATTATTGCTCTCTTTTAAGAATTGCTGCCATGCCATCAAGCTCTCATCTGTTTTTAGAGTTCAGTTGAGCAAAATTACAGGCATGTGTTCCTCTAGCATTGACAATATGAAAAAGCAAAAGTAAAAGACCAATCTTTTTCAGTTTCCTTCCAGATTCCTCTTGCCCCGCACTTTTTTTATCTGTTGCCATTCCTTTAGGCTCTTCCTCTGTTCCTCATGATTGTAGTCTCTCTTGGAATTCTTTAATACTGGTTGTAATTTCTGATGAAGAAGGGGAGCTCCCCAAATTCCAGAGCTTTCACAAAGGCTACACTCATAAATTTTTAAGGCCTAAGTATCTACCAATCTACTAGATGTTTATAATTAAGCGTATCACAAATATTTCAACCTCAGTATTTCATCACTTAAAATCTCTCTCTCCACTTAACTTGGTTTTCTTCACTTTTCCCTGTTTCAAATACCACCATCTCTCTAGTCACGCAAGTCCCCAAGTTCACATTCTTTATGCTTCTCTTTCTCTGAAGTTATAGTGTGTAATTCTTCATAAAATTGTATTCACTTCAAATCTTAGGGAATTTTAAAATTTTGTTCTTCCTTTTCATCCCATCTAGCATTGCCTTAGTTCAGACTTCTACAACTTTTCCAGATCCTCTTAACTCATCCCCCTACCCCTAGCCATTTCTCCTCTTTTTCAAATCACCATCCCAAATCTTTTTCTGCTTTTTGCCAAAATAGGCATATCTCACATTAGTTACTTCCAAAAAAATCTAATTTTCTTCCAGGAGGAAAAAAATTACAACTTTTAAGTAAATCACATTAGATTCATCAGGTTTTAACCTCTGCCAGTTTGTTGAGTCTTTTGGTCTTTCCTACATGAAGTTTAATGGTACTTGAACTTCTACCGTGCTTTCCCTATCTCTAGGACTTTGTGTGGATTTCCCTCAGTCTAGATGCCCTTCCCTACATTCTCACTTAGTTAACTCTCACTTTTTTTTCAAAGTATGACTCAGATATCTCCCATTTTGAAACTCTTCTGTAAACCCAGACCCTCCCCACCCATCCCCATCTCACCCCCAGCCTGTGTCGGGCACCCTTCCTAAGTGCTCTAATAGCACAATAAGCTTTCTGTTCTTAATGCATTTATCACACTGAATGATAAATTGTTATTTCTCCATTTTTAGGCTTCCCTGGTGTCTCAGATGGTAAAGACTCTGCCTATAATGCAGGCACCCTGGGTTTGATCCCTGGATCAGACAGTTCCTCTGGAGAAGGGAATGTCTACCCACTCCAGTAATCTTGCCTGGAGAATCCCACAGACAGAGGAGCCTGGCAGGCTACAGTCCATGGTGTCACAAAAGTTGGATATGACTGAGCGACTAACACATTTACTCGTGATATCCTTCCTTGAAGAATAAAGACTATTTGTTTTTACCCATACATCCACGGTGCTCAACACAGACACAAAAATGATAAATTTGAATAGAATGTTAAATCAACAAATGAACAATTATTGAACAGTCCAGAAGTCAATGCATTTCTGACATTAGCCCATAAAGAACTGGTTCTTTTTATTAACTTCCAAGGGAAAGCCAATCCACAAAAAATGTTGGTATTTTTGACTTGGAATGATTCATATGGATTTAAGAAATGGGTAATATTGCATTTCACTCAAGACAAAGTTAAATCCAGTAGACATGTTCCTTTTTTAGTAGCTATTATATCAAGAGAGCAACCAAGGTTTCCTTCTGACCTTTCCCCCTTAAACCTCTCAGCTAGTTTACCTGCTCCCCATCTCACTTCTAGATGATTTCCCCCATTACCATCCATTTCCTTCTCTTAAATTGCCTCAGTTCTGCCCTCCCATTGTGTAGAGTGGTTTTCTGATGTCACTAAGACCCAGGCTCTGTGAGGGAGGTAGATTCTTCCCCTGAGACTTAATAAGACCTCTCACCAAAGGCAAGTTTTATTCTATCAATGATTTCTTGCAGTTGCCAAGATAAAAGTGTCTTCACATCATTCAGTTTAGTTCTGTTCAGTTGCTCAGTCCTGTGTGACTCTTTGCGACCCCATGGACTGCCAGACGCCAGGCCTCCCTGTCCATCACCAACTCCCGGAGCTTGCTCAAACTCATGTCCATTGGGTCAGTGATGCCATCCAACCCTTCTTCTCCTGCCTTCAATCTTTCCCAGCATCAACGTCTTTTCAAATGAGTCATCTCTTCGCATCAGATGGCCAAAGTATTGGAGTTTCAGCTTCAACATCAGTCCTTCCACTGAATATTCAGGACTGATTTCCTTTAGGATGGACTGGCTGAATCTCCTTGCAGTCCAAAGGACTCTCAAGAGTCTTCTCCAACACCACAGTTCAAAAGTAAAAATAGAGCACTTATTAGTTTTTCACACATTCCAATTTCATCTTATAGATCAAACCAGTGGACACAGGGTTATTAGCAAATAGGCAGAGCTTTCTCCAGCTTAGATAAATATAAAACTCAAGTTTTATTTAAAACATAAAGCAATTCCAAAATGTGGCTTCATTTTATTTCATTGACTCCTCTCTACCCACAGGCTACACTGACTGATTCAAAACAGAAACTAAGCAATAGCCTTTTCTAGTACAGTAGTGATTTTTTAAAACATCCTTCAAGGTGAGAAAAACAGGACTGCAGGGAGCAGGTTATGAACCAAAGCTTTATACTTTATCTCTTAAATCAACAAATTAACATCATGTTTAAATCAAAACTCTTAATTAGTTGGTTGAGTCATTTAGCAGCTGTTGGCAGAGAGACACAGACATAAAAGTATGTTGTGATTTGTGTATTTGTCCAAGTATCTAACATAAAGTGAGCTTTCAGAACAAAATGAATTACTTTCTTCTCAGAAGTAGGTTGTTCTTAGAAAATCAGTAAGTTTGAGCCATGTTTAAGTCTATCTTGATTCTTCTAGAATGTTGCAAGTAAATTACATTTGAATACCCTGAGATTTTTTCCTATAAAAGTGTTGAAATCTTCCCCTTTACTGAGTAACTTACACAGGAGATACAATCGATCAAAAACTGTTGATTATTGGGAACCTAATATTGAAATGAGTTTTTAAAAACTGAAGAAGAGAGTTACAGTGTCTATTCAGAGCATGACCAGATGACAACATGAAATAGGAGATTGATCTTTCTCATTGCTAGGTTCTCCATCAATATGTTTTTATACTTATAAAGAGTAATTAAATGTTTGACCTTGAATTACAGTTGTTTGTATATACATTTTATCTTTTATACAGAAGGGTATCAATTCTTTGTAAGAATGAGCTATATCTTAGTCATATTTGCATTCCATAAATATAATAATTTGCAGGATGTATATTTTCAATAAATTTATTCATTTAATATTTATTAGGCATTGTGCTATCCATAAAGGTACATAGACTACTAATACAGAGCAGATCCCTGCCTTCATGGGGCTAACTTTGTATTAAAAGCAGGAGAGAGAAATAGTCATAAAAACATGAAAATAATGATGATATAAAAAAAGATTATAATGTTATGCATATTGAGAGGAAAATAGAAAAGGGTATATATATGATCGAGAGGAACAAGGTGGGGATCACTTCAGACTGTGTTAAAGTTATGGTTAGGCAATAGTGGTCAAATAAGCTCCCCCTGATAAGGTGATATTTACACAGGCCACTGAACTTGGAGAATAAAATGCATAATTGTCATGTGTCATGAACAAAGATGTTCCAGTTGTAGGGACTGGAAGTGCAAAAACTCAGTGGTGTGAAAGAAGTTGAAGCATTCTTAGGCTAGAAATGAGTCTGATGTGGCCCCAGCTTCATGAATGATAGAGAGAATGGTGCCAGGTAGGCCAGAGCCAGAAAAATTAGGATCATACAGATTATCGTAAGGAATTGGAATTACACTATATGAACAATTTCAGAAGGGTTGTATATTTTACAAAGATTCAGTTCAGTTCAGTCACTCAGTCATGTCCAACTCTTTGCGACCCCATGAACGGCAGCACACCAGATCTCCCTGTCCATCACCAACTCCTGGAGTTTACTCAATCTCATGTCCATCGAGTCGGTGATGTCATCCAGCCATCTCATCCTCTGTTGTCCCCTTCTCCTGCCCCCAATCCCTCCCAGCATCAGGGCAATTACATTAGCTTAAATACACACTTTGCATACTTTTATAAAGGTTACAATGAAATAAAGACAGACAAGATTTAAAACATGGACACTACTTTAATGAGAGGGAGAAATGTAGTTTGGATCAGGAGAGGTAAAAATATAAGGACTATGCACATTCAGAGTAGAATCTGCAGGACTCAATGATAGATTCCACTTAGGAGTGAAAAACTAAAACCCTCAAGGATAATTTTTTGTGTTTTCCCCAAGAAAGTGAATAGTTGGATAAGAGTGGAAGACAAATAGATGGTAGACCAGAAAACTGAGAGTTCCATTTTTAGACATTTTAGGTTTTTGAAATGTAATTAGTTATCCAACTGGAGGTAGACAATGTTAGAGAATAGAATCAAGGGTGTGACGCTCGGGAGAGAGGTTTAGCACAGAGTTGGGCATCGAGCAGTGCTCAACATATAGACAATGTTTAACATTGAGACTAAATGATCATCTGCAAAGAGAGTGTCAGGACAGATGAGGAGAGGGAAGTGTAGAGAGCCTAGTTCTCTAAGGCACTACATCATTTTGGAGTATAAGAAGGAAAGAGAAGCCAGTAAATGAGACTGAAAGAAGTAACCAAAAAAAAAAAAAAAAAATCAGAGTGCAGTGTTAGAAATGCAAAGTATGCTTATTCATTGAATTTGATAATTCAGGCAAACACTGGATTATGATTCCAAGTAAATAGGCATCCAAGTTGAGAATCGCTGGGTAGTCTCTTAGGCCTTCCTGGCACTCAGAGTAAGAGCCAACATAGAGAAATTTTCCACCCCTAGTTGTCTGGTACTTTCTAAAGGTAATTCATAATAATAATAATAACTAAAGCATTAAAAAATATATTTGCATCCAATTATGTATCTTAACTCCAAAGCAAATAAAATATTTTTGTTGCTTGCCATGATATATTTTTTTAATCAATAGATAAAAATATAGTATGAGAGGGGATGATATGACTTTTGATAATGTGCTTATCATATCCTAACGATAAAAATTCATTGTATTATCTTTGCCAGGAGTTTGGGTGACACCTCGACACATTGTCATCAATTCTACAACAGTGGAGTTATTTTGGAGCCCGCCAGAAAAGCCCAATGGCCTCATTTCTCAATATCAATTGAGTCGTAATGGAAGCTTGATTTTCCTGGGGGGCAGTGAGGAGCAGAATTTCACTGATAAAAACCTGGAGCCCAACAGCAGGTAAACTAAATGAAAACTTTACTAGTCGTACAGTGAGAATTTTAGATTTTTCAGGGTCAAGAACAAGTCCATCTCCAACTGAAATAATGTTATATCAATTGGTTGATTAATCTCCTCATGTATTAGCTATTCCATAGCTAATGAAATCTCTTAATTTATTTCAGACAGAAAACCCAAGCACTAGCTCATTATACTAGTCCTCAGAGGATGTGAAATTCCTTTAAAATGTAAATAAATAATTAGTCTTTTATTTGACATGAGAGCTTTTAAGTATATTAAATATACAAAGCATTAAATTTTTTTAATTATCAAATGATCTTCAAAAACATGCATCCCTAAACTAGCAAGGAAAGAGATTTAAAGAGGTTTGTTTTATATCAACAGCCTTTATTTCTGGTATAGTGTTTTCTCTACTTGTGATACTATGTATAGACATGAGTGGTTTGGGGGGAAAGTTCCACATATTTGCAATTCATTGCCATTCATTTCTCAGCAGAGATAAAATATATCTTGGATCAACAGATGTTTTATTGCAGGGAGTAGAGTTCAATTTAGTTTTATTGTAGAGAGTAGCAGATCAATTTAGAAACATCTTTCTCTAAACATACTTCCCTAAACTCTAAGCCATTAAAGATGGAGAAGATTCATTTGAATCCTCCACAATCCACCAGCACACTCCAAGACTTTCCTGAAATCTTTAAGAAAAGCGATTAATTACTCAAGGATTAAAAATAAAATGGGAAAAGGACCAAAACAGTGGAGAGAGCGTTGCCTGTGGTAGGAAAACTATAAGCTCCATAGTAAAGTTTCTGTGTAGGAAGCAGGGAATTTGAAGTTTGTCACAAATTTAGGACTAAGCAATAGATAGAAAACTCAACAATCAATGTTCAGTTCCCTGTGCATTGCTTTATCACAATTCTTTCTTTTTGAAATATAGATATGTTTATAAGTTAGAAGCCACAACTGGAGGTGGAAGCAGTTCAAGTGATGAGTACATTATACAGACGCCTATATTAACGCCAGAAGAAATCCAGCCTCCATATAACATCACAGTAATTGGGCCTTATTCC
Source organism: Muntiacus reevesi (assembly GCF_963930625.1). Taxonomy (NCBI): domain Eukaryota; kingdom Metazoa; phylum Chordata; class Mammalia; order Artiodactyla; family Cervidae; genus Muntiacus; species Muntiacus reevesi. Next base: position 66,326,908 of record NC_089253.1, on the reverse strand, counting down.
ATATTTGTAGCTTGGACACCACCAGGTAAGAAATAGAACTAGTGCATGTGTATAAAACATTTTAGGGGAAATTAACTGGAAATAGGATGAAAATGTGAATTTAGTAGGTCAGAAGGACACAATCTGTCTCTGGATAAGTATGAACAGAATAAACCAAACCACACTCACAAGTGTTTATATGCATAAGCATTTATATACATGCATACAGATAAATATAGGTGTAGGTGTGCAGATAAAGATGTATAGATACCTAGATATATACATTTCTATCAAAGCAATGCTTTCAAGTATCAGCACCTGAAAATCTCTCCTTGTTCATACATATCCAAGGTAAGTCACATAGGTCTGAATTGCCTTGAACATTTCTACAGGATCCCCCAGATTGAATTGTTGGTGTTACAGTCATGAATGGGGAATCCAGAAAAAAATGGACCACTCCATTCATATATCTTGAGTTGTGACCAGTTGTGGTAGCTGAGTTTTACCTCTTTGAGCTGTGTAACCTCCATCAAACCATTGACTTAATGGTGGGTTGCTTTTGTAGTTTAGTGCATTATTATTTGGAATATAATAATCATCCTTAACCAAAATTCTGGTTGCATTAACCCTGTGGGTTAAAGATTACAGTGAAATCTTGCTTTGTCTTTTAACATGCAAGGTATATGGAAGTTTTGTTTCAGTAAAATTTAAAACTGATTTTTATTGTACTATGCACTTCAAAGATATGTGGTTTTCTTTTGAACATCTAGTCTTAATATGAAGTTGAAACATGAAATGAACGCAAAACCCTCTTGTCCCCATGAGATTAAGCTTAGCCACATTTCTACATGGTACTGAAAATAATTGGTTAACAGTCATTTGGGCTCTCATCAGATCTATTTTGTAAAATAATTAACAAAGACTTATCTTTCATTGAATTGAACTTGATTCAGTCAAAACAGGTAATACAGTCATAAGAATAGCATAAAGGCCTAAATGTATAAAACTTAAATTCTCATGAACCAACATCCTTCTGCTATTGGTTTTAAGAACAAAGTATAAACATAATCTAAGAACAAAGACAAAAGGGTCTTTTTTGAGTCAAATCCACAGACAAAAATCTCTCAAGACTTTCTAAGCAAAGAAAACCTAAGTTGCTTAATATACTTAGTTGTTAAGTATAAATTATTCCATTCACCTTTGTTTTAAAATGAATATGTAACATACTAAATTAAACAAATCAGGAGATAATCAATAGTACCAGAATGTGTCATCAAGTGCTGTAATCCTTATCTCAGTTTTAGAAGCTTGGATATTCTTGAACAATGCTTTTAATTTTAACAGAGGAAAACCCAAATCTTGTACTGCAAAAAATATATAAATTTAGGGACTTCCCTGGTGATCCAGTGGGTAAGACTCGATGCTCCCAATACAAGAGACCTGAGTTTGATCCCTGCGTGCTGCAAATAAGACCCAGGGCAGCCAAATAAATAATTTTTTTTAAATCTGCAAATTGATATGTTCTTTTATGAAATTGATTTCTCTCTTCATGGAAGAGCATGACTATGTTATCTCCTTTTAGCATGTTTCTCCATGGCATCTTTATGGTGTCATGATGTTTTTGCCCCACAAAGTAAAATGAGGCATCACAGAGCCAGCCTAAAGTCAGATTCAGCCTGTTGGCTGGAGACCTCTCAAATTCGGTCCAGGGTCTTCTACTATCCACGTTCCCAAAGAACATAAAGGAAAGTTCAGGGTGATAAGTAAAGTTGTTGGTTTCCTAGCCAAGCAACCAGGAATTTTCCATGCTGTATCAAATTCCTTGTCATGTTCACATTATGACATACCTAAATTGCCATTGCTAGTCTTTTTTTTTTTTTTTTTTAAATATTATTTTATTAGTTGGAGGCCAATCACTTTACAACATTTCAGTGGGTTTTGTCATACATTGACATGAATCAGCCATATAGTTACACGTATTCCCCATCCCGATCCCCCCTCCCACCTCCCTCCCCACCCGACTCCTCAGGGTCCTCCCAGTGCACCAGGCCCGAGCACCTGACTCATGTATCCCACCTGGGCTGGTGGTCCGTTTCACCATAGATAGTATACATGCTGTTCTTTCAAAACATCCCACCCTCACGTTCTCCCCCAGAGTTCAAAAGTCTGTTCTGTACTTCTGTGTCTCTTTTTCTGTTTTGCATATAGGGTTATCGCCACCATCTATCTAAATTCCGTATATATGTGTTAGTATACTGTAATGTTCTTTATCTTTCTGGCTTACTTCACTCTGTATAATGGGCTACATTGCTAGTCTTAAGACTTTACACTCAGTAAGGATTTGAAAGCATCTTTCTTTTTTCTTTTTTTTAAATTTTTTTTGGAGTATAGTTGATTTACAATGTTGTGTTTGTTTCTGCTATACAGCAAAATGAATCAGTCATATGTATACATATATTCACTTTTTAAGATTCCTCCCCTATGTAGACCACTACAGAGTTTTGAGTAGAATTTCTTGTGCTATACAGTAGGTCCTCGTTACTTGTCTATTTTATATACAGTAGCATGTATATGTCAGTCCCAGTCTCCCAATTTATCCCTTTCTTCCCTTTTCCCCTTGGTATCCATGTTTGTATTCTACATCTGTGACTCTATTTCTGTTTTGTAAATAAATTCATTTGTAGCATTTTTTTAGTTTCCACATATAAACAACTTCATATATTTGTTCTGTCTATTAGCTGATCTTAAATAAGTCAGTTTGTCTGAGTCTCAGTTATCTCCATCTGTAAAATGGAGATAATTGTAGCACCCCCATGTAGGGTTACTATAATGATTAAGTGAGATAACTTACATAGCTGATGTATCATCTGATCTGCAGACTGCACTCAGCCCCTTGGTCGTGTGTGACTCTTTGTGACTCCGTGGACTGCAGCCCACCAGGCTCCTCAGTCCATGGAATTTTCCAGGCAAGGATATCCTATAGATGGTGATAATTTTTGGATAATTAGTTTTACCTTTAATTATTTTTAAATTAACTTTATGGAAGTAGAGTTGTTTACAATGTTATATCACTTTCTATTGTACCAAAAAATGAATCAGCTATACATATACATACACCCTCTCTTTTTTGAATTTCCTTCCCATTTAGGTCACCACAGACAGTTGAATAGAGTTTTCTGTGCTATACAATAGGTTCTCATTAGTTATCTATTTTATACATCGTAGGGACTATATGTCTATCCCAATCTCCCAATTCATAACATCCCTCTTCCTTTCCCCACTTGTTGCCTATGTTTGTTCTCTACATCTGTGCCTCTATTTTGCAAATAAGTTCATCTACACCATTTTTTATGGATTTCGTATATATATGTATTAATATACAATATTTGTTTTTTTCTTTCTGACTTACTTCTGTATGACAGTGTCTAGGTCTGTCCACGTATCTACAAATTTTAAATATGTACTTGTCCCAAGATCTGTTAGATCCCAAGGCCCCCACTTTCAAAATGATAAAACTGTAGACTGAAAAACTGGGTTTGTAAATTTTGAGACTTCTTTCCTAGAATTTTGAAATGTTTTTCTTTGAGTCAAGAGCATTTCTTGAGCATCATATTTCTATGTTTAATGTATAATGTTTCTACTTTAAAAAAGGATCATTGTGAAATAAAGCATGAATTTTGCCTTTTTAATGTCACCTTAACCCTTATCCACCTCAGGCTTTGTAGAAATCTTTCATTGTAGCCCATCCTGAGGGATATCGTAAAAATGCTTTACATGCTAACTCTAACACTGTAACCAATGGTTAATAAATCTATAATATCCAGACCTGTCAATCTTTTAGTTTCAGATGCACAAAATCCATTACAGAAACCCTATAATATATGGAAAGATTAAAATCTTAAATTAAACTTTTTTCCTGGTGCCTAGAAGGATTTTGGACTCAGTAAACAGGCAGATGATTTTGACTTGTGTATAATCTACAGTTGATTTTATTGGAAAGTACCTCATGCTGTGTTTTGATTTAGATAATAAAAACATTTTTCTGTTCCTGAAGAGTCACAAATATATATTTTAAACAGGAAGAAAACAAACTTGTTATAACTGGAAGTTGTTTATTTGCCGACAATCAAGAGCTTTCTATGGATTCATCATAGGATCCTGCCACTACAAAGTGATTACATCATACAGAGGGCTGGAAAATGGACAGTCCATGCCTGTAGTTTCCCAACCTGAATGAACATTAGAAGCACCTGGAAAGCATGTGCAAAGATAAGCTCTCAACCCCAAGTTTATGAATAAAAATATCCTGGATGGAGTTAAGTGCTGTAGGTCAGCGGTCCCCAATCTTTTTGGCACCAGGGACTAGTTTTGTGGAAGACAGTTTTTCCATGGACCCAGGGGGCAGGGGATGGTTCTGGAGTGACTCAAGCACATTACATGTATTACATTTTATGGGCGTGCATACTAAGTTGCTTCAGTCATGTCCAACTCTGCAATTTCATGGACTGTAGCCTGCCAGGCTCCTCTGTGAGGTTCTCCAGACAAGAATACTGGAGTGAGTTGCCATGCCCTCATCCAGGGGATTTTCCTGACCCAGGGATTGAACCCGTGTCTCTTAGTTCTCTTGCATTGGCAGGCAGGATTTTTACCACTAGCGCCATCTAGAAGCACATTCTGCACTAATCTGAAGATGTACCAGTCTGCAGCCTGGAGGTTGGAGACCCCTGCCGTAGGTCACTGTGATGTGCTCCAAGTGTAGTAGTAACCATGGATCACCCACATCAGGCAAGTGATCAGTTACAATAAAACTCTGAAAATGTGAATTAGACCAGTTTCCCTTGAATGTCCAAAGCCAAATTTATGGTTAACTTAACCGATTTTTTCGCATACATTTTTGGGTCAGTAAAGATGGAGTGACCTTACATAGGTAAGTTGCTGGGAGGAAAAAGTCTCTGTGGTTGCCTGGCAACAAAAAATGACTTTGGCAATTAAGTGGGCTCTCAGTTTACATGTTATTATTTCAATGATATGTATAAATTGTATTATTATGCTATCTATAAATAGTATTATTATTATAAGTCCTATTATTAATAGTACAAGGGTGCAGCCCAGAAAATATATGAGAATATTCAAAGGAAGAGAAATTGTGGTAATGATGGCAAGTATCATACATATTCATTAACATTACATGTTTATATTTGCCATTTGTTAAATTCCTAGTTTATGCCAAACACTTTGATAAGCACTTTCCCTGCCTTACTACAGTTGATTCTCATGCAAACCTTGGAAAACAAGTAATATCATCATCAAAATATTAAGATAAGAAACTTGAATCTTGAACAAGTAGTGTAATTCATTCAAGATCACCCAGTTGAGTCAAGATTCAGACTCAGGTCTGCTGCCTACTACTTACTGCCTTATAAAAGCAATTGCTTCCTGTCTTCAGCTTAACTCTTGAGTTCACATCATACTTTCTTTTTATTGCCCAAAGTCTTTCAGATTTATGATACAGCAACTAGGTTTTCTGAAACAGTAGCCCAGAGGGCCAAGACCCAGAACTAGGTGTGGGCGAAAACTGAATGATTTGGGCGGGGGGTTGGTTTTAAGGAATTAATTATGGAAAATGGCAAACCCCTTAAGGGAAAATATCTCTTGCGGTGTGAAGAGACTAGTAACCAGAATCCTTTACTGACCCATCCAGAAGTACAGAAAGAATAACATGACTTAGCAAAACTAGATTCCATGTCCAGGAAGATCTTAATTAGGAGAGAGAGAACAAGAGTCATTACTCAATTAACTACAAAGAGGTTCCACCCACGGCTGATTCATGTCGGTGTATGGCAAAAAGCAGCACAATATTGTAAAATAATTTTCCTCCAATTAAAATTAATTAATTAATTAAAAAAGAAAGACTTTTAACACCTTGGTAGACATTCTTTTGGGCTTCCCAGATGGCTCAAGTGGGAAAGAATCCACCTGCCAATGCAGACAATGCAGATTTAATCCCTGGGTTGGGAAGATTCCCTGGAGAAGGAAATGGCAACCCACTCCAAAATTTTTGCCTGGAAAATTCCGTGGATAGAGGGACCTGGAGGGCTAAAGTCCATTGGGGCACAAAAGAGTCAGATACAACTTAGCAAGTAAACAACAAGAGACATTCTCTTACCTCCCAGATAAATCCTGGTTCATTTTATGGCATTTATTACTTGATAAATGTTAGTAGTAAGATTATCAAAACCCTCCAAACTCTAGAAAATTGAGATTTCCACTTTTTTGTACACCATTTGTATCTTCAAATTAGATGACATGCAAACAGCATATCCTTATAAAATATTTGCTGAATTAATAATGAAAGAAAATGGTGAGAAGACTTCTAAAATTTATCATTCAGGGAAATATAAATAAATTTTAGATTTTCTGCTATTTAAAATTATTCAGACACTTGTTTTCCTTTAGAAACCCACATTCAGGGAGCACTGGCTCTGTGCTGGCCATTCTTACTTTAATCCACAGTAGCATAAACAGGGTTAGTTTATTCCTAAACATTTCTTCTCACCTTTTACCAGCTCTGAACCTTGGGTCAGAACTTAAACATTTATATTAAAGATGAAAAAGGATATATGTTACCTTAATGATTGAAAAAGTATAGAAAATGAAGTAGAAAATATTTCATGGGACACAAATGATTTTCTAAGATTAAGAATTGAGATACGCATCCCTACCATTTCAGAACCCAAACATTCAAAATTATTTAAACTCTGAAGGTAATAATGGGACTTTCTAATTTATCAAGGTGATGACTCTATTTTGAACTATCCTAGCCCTTAATCATCTTCTAATTAACAATGTCATTGGATCCAACATCCGCTTTTTCTCACTAAAGATAATGAGTTATTTAGGCTTGATGCATAATGTTGAAATACTGGTGCCTTTCCTTTCACATTTATCTCTTAGTCCATTACCTCTGTTGCCAGTTCTTCTACTGAGAAATCATTTAAATTAATATTGCTTAGGAATATAAATGATTTTTATTAATCAAGTTTTAATTAAGGGGTGGCTATTGGCCTCTCTGTAGACATCAAACATCTTGGTGTCCAGTGAACTAATCAATGCAGTGTATTATATCAGATACTGTCCATTTAAAGTCAAATTGGCATAAGACTTTTTAAAGTATTCATGTCACATTAATCAGGATAATTCAACACTGGCAGTTGTTTCAAGCTTCTTATGTGTGCCATAGACAAGTGGCAAGTAGTACTGAGTTTCAGAAAAAATGTAAAATCATTGCAATGATTTGTAGTTTATTATTTGCATTCATTTACCTATATGTTTTCAGTTTTACTGAGTATAATTAACAAATGGTAATATATTTAAAGTGTATAATGTGATCATTTGACATAAGTGTACATTGTGAAACTATTTCCACCATTAATTTAATTAACACATTCATTATCTCATATATTCTCTCATTTTTCTTTGCTTTTCTTTGTTATTTTTTTTTCCCCTGATGGGAACACAAGTTCTATTCTCTTAACAAATTTCAGTTGTACAATACAGTTCATTTCAGTCACTCAGTCATGTCCAACTCTTTGCGACCCCATGGACTGCAGCACACCAGGGCTCCTTATCCATCACCAACTCCCAGAGTTTACTCAAATTCATGTCCATTGAATCAGTGATGCCATCCAACCATCTCATCTTCTGTCGTCCCCTTCTCTTCCCGCCTTCAATCTTTCCCAGCATCAGGGTCTTTTCTAATGTCAGTTCTTCGCATCAGGTGCCCAACGTATTGGAGTTTTAGCTTTAACATCAGTCCTTCCAATGAATATTCAGGACTGATTTCCTTTAGGATGGACTGGTTGGATCTCCTTGCAGTCCTAGGGACTCTCAAGAGTCTTCTCCAACACCACAGTTCAAAAGCATCAATTCTTTATTGTCCAAATCTCACATCCATACATGACTACTGGAAAAACCATAGCCTTGACTAGACAGACCTTTGTTGGCAAAGTAATGTCTCTGCTTTTTAATATGCTGTCTAGGTTGGTCATAACTTTTCTTCCAAGGAACAAGCATCTTTTAATTTCATGGCTGCAGTCACCGTCTGCAGTGATTTTGGAGCCCCCCAAAATACAGTCAGCCACTGTTTCCCCATCTGTTTGCTGTGAAGTGATGGGACCAAATGCAATGTTTAGTTTTCTGAATGTTGAGCTTTAAGCCAACTTTTTCACTGTCCTCTTTCACTTTCATCAAGAGGCTCTTTAGTTCTTCTTCACTTTCTGCCATAAGGGTGGTGTCATCTGCACAATATGGTATTATCATCTATATAGTCACCGTGTTTTACAATCAGTCCTCAGACCTTATTCATCTTATAACTGAAAGTATGCACCGTTTACTAACTTCTCTTTATTTCACCCATTCTCTCAACCCCTGGCAACCACCATTTAGTCTGTTATGGGTTCAGCTTTCTTTAAAAATGAGTCCATATGTAAGTGATACCATTCAGTATTTGGCTTTCTCTGTCTGGCTGTATCACTCAATATCCTCCAGTTTCATCCATGTCATAGAAAACAACAGGCTTTCCTTTTTTAAGATTGAACAATATTCCCATCTTAAATCTATTCCATTGTGTCTATATCATATTTTCTTAATCTGTTCATCCATTAATGGACATTTAGGTTGTTTCTATACCTTGGCTATTATGAATAATGCTACGGTGTACATAGCAGTGCGATTATCTCTTTGAGATAATGATCTCATTTACTTTGAATATATATGCAGAAGTAGAATTGCCAGATCACATAGTAGTTCTACTTTTAATTTTTTTTTTTTTTTTTTGAGAAACCTTCATGCTGTTTTCCATAGTGGCTGTATCAGTTTACATTCCCAACAACAGTGTACAAGGTTTTCTTTTTCTCTACATCCTTACCAGCATTTGTGATTCCTGTCTTTTTTGGTAACAGAGATCCTAACAGGTGTGAAATGATATCTCATTGTGTTTTTGATTTGCATTTACCCATTGATTATTGATGCTGAGCACTGTCTCATGTACCTATTGATCTTTTGTATATCTTCCTTGGAAAAATGTCTTTTCAGATCCTTTGTCCATTTTTTAATTGGGTTATGTTTTTTATTATTGGATTGTATGGGTTCCTCATATACCTTGGATATTTAATCCCTCATTAGATATGTGGTTTGCAAATATTTGCTCTTATTCCATAGGTTGTCTTTTCATTCTATGAGTGGTTTCCTTTGCTGTGCAGAAGGAAACCTTAGTTTGATGTAGTCTGATGGAGTCCCTTAGTCTGATGTAGTCCCATCTGTTTATTTTTGCTTTCATTGTCTTTGCTTTTGACGTCTAGTAAATTTATCTTACCTTTTTGAGTTCTAACGTGTGCTTGGCGTTTTGAAAGAGGTTAACACATATCTCATTTAATGTTCATAATAACTTGTAGTACATCCAATATTCTCCCTTTGTTGCTAATGAGAAAAGTTAATTTTGGTGCTGAAAGCTTTTCTCTAGGTGATTCATCACATAGGTGTCAGTGCCAACTAGCAATAAATTTCACTCCAAATCCTTTGAGCAAACACACTACTCCATATTTTTACACTATTTTTCTACCTAAACAGTGTGTAAAGCAAATTATTCTCTTCTGCATTCTACCACAATCCAGTTCAAAACTGAAAAAACTATTGCCATAGATACAGCAAGCATATATGAAGACAAGTGGTTCAAGGGCAGTTCATCCAGTAACCCAGTAGGATCATTTTATTTGCAGCTTAAAACTTCACAGGATGTAATTCATTTACATTTGAGTGGATTGATTCATCTATTCATTTCAACAAATGTGAAGATGTTTACTAAGCCCCTCTCTGGGGGATACCAGGCGTGATTCTAGACATTTTGAGTTTAAAAGAAAGAAGGAGTGAGGTATTGTCCCTCTTGTCAAAAACTCTACCATCTAGTTGAACAGAAAAGGTATAAAATTATACAGAATATGTAAAATTTCCATACAGTTGGTATGGATGTGTGTTTAAGAGGGTCCAGTTTCACTTCCATGGCCCCCAAAGGAAATTACCAACATACCCACATCTCTACAAAGGAGACATGCGGCTAATTTGTTAAAAGCATTATGTTAAGCACAGCCCGTGGTTTGAAGCAAATGCAGCTATCAAACCAATAGTTTCCCTCTTAGAATTGTTCTTGCTCCAGCTCCTAAAAAAAGATTTTAGAAAAGGATTATTTGATTGACTTGTCCCATTGTAAAGTATGCACCTGCTGTGAAATGAAGCCATGGAGGGAAAAAAAAGTTGAATAATTTAACTTTTTTATTTGTAAAGATAATCAGGGTTTTTCTGATTACATCTTAACTTCATAAATGTTAAATAACCTATCAGCATCTAGTTGTTGTAAATTATGAAAAGGAGCCTTGCAAGGAATATTAACCAACGAAATCTTTGTTCTTTAGTGAACAAGAAAATGTGTTATGGCAGCTTGTCATCGTGCGACTGGTAACTTTGACACCAAATAACAAAACTGCCATTTGCACTTAGGGTAAATTGGTTCACATGGGTTTCCGCTGCTCCTCTTGCTCTGACATAAATTTATGAACTCAGGAACTAACCAAGCTGTGTGGCTTGCCAGCTGACTTTAACAAATATGCCCATTTCATTTCATTTAGTCGTCAGAATACCAGGGGGCTAGGTCATTTCAGACTCATTGCAGATGGTTTAGGGTTTGCAGAACACAGGAGGCTTTCGTGTCACTGTCCTGTAAATTATGACAGCGGAGAGGGCCTTCTTTCCTCAATAAGTGCATGTCAGTGTTTGACATGTTCACAGCTTCAAGGAGCACTTTTCTGTTTCAACACCTTACAGGTGTATGTAAAGGACATTTATTTCTGATTAACCAGGACGTGAAAAATGCATTTTCTGGGTACACACTTTGACCAGCCATGACCAAGATTATGTCTATATTTGAAGTGTGGTGTAAGTACAGTTTTGTTCCCTGACCTCCTAGGAGTCCTGTCTTTTAAGCAGAGAAGATACTGAAAGCAGACCGGAAGTGGCAGACATATAATAAGGTGCAAACTCAGACAAATTGAACAAAAGACCACTCTAAATTACTGTTGAGAATAAAGACTAGGATATCTTCACAGGCTACAACTTTTACATACCCAAGTATATGTAAAAAAATAAAACTAGATAACCAACTTTTGTTATAACAATAATTGCTTTATTCAGTATAACATTGATTTGTAATTGGAATAACTGCTTTATATAAAAGATGGGTTCAGCAGTGTTTGTGGGCACATGGAAACAGTGTCAAAGCTATGGGGTATTTTTTTCCCATTTTGCTCAATTTCATTTTGTTTTATAGAGATGTCTGTCATTTACTTGGCACTTCCTGTGTTGTAGTAATGAACTAAAATATTTTCAATACATTTTTAATTAATTCTTTGTCTCTTTATGAGGTGGCTATTAGTGTCATCATTTTACAGATTAAGAGACTGGTGTCCGCAGAGGATTGAGAATTTGTCAGGGAATAAGGAAGGTAGAAGAATGATTTGATCTGACTCCATCCTGTGGTTTATCTAGTTCATCAAGAATTATAGGATATTTTCCAAAGTGTGCTTGCCAAACTTTTCCACAAGATCCGTCCTAGGATCAGAGATGACAGAATAAACATGTAATCCGAGGAGTTTGAAAAAACCTGAAGCAGTCATCATAACCTAGTAAATTATTTTAAGGTCTCGCTTTTTATCTTAAAATTTCATGCAAATTTAACGTTGAATTACATTGTGTTTGTCTACATCCAAAAAACAGTGTACTGTGGAATTTATCATTCAGGGGTACTTTTTCTACCCTTTTCTTCTATTGATAATCTCTTTAGCTAAAGCATAATATGCTATTATATTTCTGGATGTTAAGTCAATCTGAAGAGAGGCAACCCCAATAACAGGCTCAATGTCCAAGCAGTTCTTCCTCTCTTCATTTTGCCATAAATACGTGTGCACAAACAGCAACCTTTCCCCCCACTGCCTTACAAACTATGCTAGAGCAACAACAAGGAGAAATGCCCGAATCTGAGGCACGATTCCAAGACCTTCTGGGGGGATATTTCCATAACCATATCTTCTGCTGAAGGTCAAATTGCAAACCAAGATGGTCCCTGACTCACTCGTCAATCTCTTTTACTACTTGGAGCACTACTCCCCAAAGACCATCTTTAGTAGAGAAAAAAAAAAAAACCTGATAAGATTGCTCTTTTATTTTACCTCTAATACAGTTCTTAAGTTTTTCTCATCCGTTAGTGAACTCAGTCTCCAATGGTCCCTGTAATCAACTCACTTCATCCAACTCTCAAACTTTGTTTTAATTATAGCAGTCTTACTGGGAGAAGGAAAAGCATTCCCAATTTTGTCTTGTAGTTAAGAATGAGGCCTTGAAGAATATCTTCTAAATGAGCTCATTACATGTACTCACAATTCCATTAAAGAGAAAATGAATTTACTTAAATTTTCTAGGTATTAATCTTTGCTGTGAGATCTGAAAAAAAGAAATGTAGAATTTTCTGTTACTTGAGGCTGAGCAGAGGCATCATGGTACCAGTCTGCTTTTCATCCCATGTCTGGGGAAGGTTACACATGATGAATCATTTTAAAGCAATAGTAAGTGACAAAAATTAGATGATGCTTGACTGCACCACAAATAGTATTTATACGTGTTCAACACCCTGGTTTTGTCCACATAAACTTTTTCTGCTGGTGTACAGTTAGTTCACTCTGAAGTGACTATATATTCAAAATAATTTAGTATAGTTCTCATCACTCAGTTGCACATATAATTTTCTAATTTTGTGCATTTTAGGGAGAAAAATCCACGCTCATTTTTTGTGAACAGAAACAGTGGGGTTCTGCTGGTTTTCCCTAGTTTGGGCAGGCGAGTTATGTGTTTCACAAATTCTACAAGTCAAAACTAGTTGGGGAAAGAGGGACATGTTTGTCCTTGTCTCCAAAATACTTTGACAAAAGTCCACAAATGTCCAGGATATATGTATCCCAGTTTGGGAAATCTGCTCTTCAGAACTTTTCATCTTCACCTGTAATTTTGTTCCATCAGTGGTAATTCTGACTCTTCCTTCATTTTTGCCCCTGTATCTCATCTGTCTCCAAGACTTGTTCTGCCTGTCTATGTGTTCTCTCAAAATGATCCTTTCACTTTTTCCTCTGATTGTCCTAATCCAAGTCCTTTATCAAGAGACAGCATAAATATAGAGAGATAAGCTTTGGTATCAAATGGGCCTGAGTTCAAGTTTTGCTCCCTCTATTAATCTATGTGATATCTGTAACAAGTTTCTCCTATGAGCTTGAGTTTTCTTATTTTAAAAAAAAAAATGGTAGTAATATTTATCTTACAATATTGTCTTCTGGTTTCATTCATTCATTCAGTCAACATTTGAGCTACTGATCTGTACTCAAATCTAAGCATTGGAACTGCCTTAAAGAGGAGAACACAGTCCCCAACTGTACGAAGTTGACATTCTAGTGATATTAAAGGAGATAATATATGGTGCCTGACATAAGACAGGAATGCAGTGAAATGCTGTTTTGTTTGTGTTGTTTCTACAACCGTGCAATGACTTTCAAATTGATAGCTCTTCCTTCTGGTTCACACATTTTCTATCCATCATTCACTTGCCAGCAGTGGTATCTTCCTAAAATATAAGTTAGATCCTGTTAACACCTACAGAGTCTTGTGTTGCTGATTGTATATAAAACCAAAACTTCTGGAAGAAATAAAAGATAAAATAGAGTGACTCACTTGAATTTGAGAGTGGAAAAAGCAGGGTCTACTTTTAAGAGTCTTATTCTAAGGCTTCTGGTGTAGGGAAATGGGGAGAGAAAACCCAGGAAGAAGAACCCATTTGGGAGTGGAAAATAGTGTAATTCTTTTTTAGACCTTGAGATTGAGGTCTCTGTGAAGTAGAGTGTTCAAAATACAAATCCACAATGCAGGAGAAATATAAAGTCAGAAATAGGAATTTAGGAATTGATCATACAGTAATAGAAGTTAAGCTATAAGGATAAAAACAACAATTTAATTGGGATGCTCTAAACTTTAAATTCTCAGTCTCGGTTGCCAAATTTAGCACCATCTGGCACCTTCCCAAAGGAACCGATTGATCAATCCTTCCGATTCTGATCAATCTTTCCTTCAGAGACTCCTTATTTTAATCTATCCTACATAAAGTCCTGAACACCTCTGGTTTCTGCTCACTCTTCTGCCCCTCGTGTATTGGAGCTATAGCTACAAAAAGCAAAACCACATTTAATTCTTTAGACCTCATCTCTCATGGGTTATTGAATCCTATGCTATGGATTTCCTTGTCTCTGTAGCAGAGAAACTTATTTAAGTACTACAAAGGTAAGTGATGAAGCCCTCATATGTTAGAAGCTAGCAAATCAATGAGAAACTTTGGTGGGAAGCTTCATTATATTCTTCATTCAAGGCTCATATCCTCTCCTTTAAAAAGTGTGCATGTTGTTCATGACCAAATAAAGCTTACAAGCATTTAATTCTGTGACCAGACTGTGAAGAGGCTAAACTGATAAGACCTCCATTCTTTAGGCGGCATTGTGAAAAATGACAGTTTTTAAACCCAAATTTCGTATATATTTAGGTTCATGCATCTCACTGACAGAGTGGACTGTCCTGACTCAATAATTAATGCACTGGGAATTCTCTAGGTAGACTGTGATTTGGATACTTTATGGGCTATTATGTCAAGGATCTGTGTCAGATGAGATGCATACCCAATGCTTGCAGAAAAATTATTGTCACAAGCAAAACTGGTGGGATTTTTTATGTACTTTAAGAGTAAGTAAACCTAGGAAAAATGTAACATCATTTCTAAGCGCCTTGTATCTATTTGCCTTGAAACATGACTTTGTTTTTATTTGCCTATACAGTATATCGTTGAATAGAATTGTTGTATTTCATTTGTTTTTGAAAATAGATGATAAACATTTCTTACTTTTAGAATAAGCACTCTAATATTTTCCAACTCAAATTTCTTGCAATTATTAATTGCTATATTAGGCATTAGTATACCTTGAAGTGTAAAATTTTAAATATACATTGTTCTTAAAAGATGAACGTTTCTTGACCATTTGTTGACCAAACAGACAAACATGTGTTTTATTCTCGCTCTTTAAAGGGATCCTTGTCCCCACAAAGCCTGTGGAGTACAATGTCTTACTCAATGCTGGAAGTGCAACACCTCTGATCTCCTCTGTTGGTCATCATGAATCAGTCCTTCTGGAAAACTTGGCTCCATTCACACAGTATGAGATAAGGATACAAGCTTGCCAAAAAGGTGAAAGTCTTTCAGACACTTGTCCAGGGTTTTTATAAAAAAGAATTTCATTTAAATTTTTTTCAATAAAAAGGAATAGATTCTCAATTCAAATACAAAGACTAACATTCTATTTCTTATTTGCGCTGGACTTTGTCCCCAGAAAAAATCAGAGCCCTGCATTGAGTAAAGAATTATGCATTTCAGCACATTAAATCATGAATATTTAAATATATGAAAGTGGTGGTTTTGCGAAGTCTTGTTTTACAAGGCCTTTTAAAAGAAAAACACCTAAATCACATAAAGGAACCATGGGTAATATAAAACAAAATAGGCATTACAAAAGTTTCCTAGGAAATGTCCTCACCTTGGCTATATTTCAGTTTTATTTAGGGGTGCGGTAGGAGGAAAGGAGACATTATTAAGCAGCTGAGTTACACTCAAATGAATCTCAACATATTTTACACTGCTTCCCCGATAACTGTCTCTTGAACCTAAACTGTCACCTTGAGTTTCATGGCTTCAGCTAGTGGTCAATAAAATCGTCATCTACATGTATGGTCTTGAGAAAGAGCCCCACTCACTTCCTTCATCCTTCCAAGTGTTATATAATATGTAATACCCAACTGCTAAGAGAAAAAAGGTGTAACTCAAAACAAGTTGCTTCACCTTAGATTAAGGAAGTTTACCAATCTTATACTCAACATGAAACTCCTGTCCTTAGGAACTTCTGTCTCCAAATGAACACTATTTCCCATAGAGCTGGTTAGAACTAGGGGTCTGTGATTTTGCGATGCTTTGTTTCCAAAACTGAGTCAGTTTGCCCGTTTTTCTCTACAAATCAGACCAAGACATTTTGTTTTGGAAAATATTGTTTTCCTTGTTCCAATCTTCAGTTAATCTACAAGGAAATGACTTTAAAGTTTTCTTGATTTAAAAGCAAACTTTCTGCATCTCTGTGTATCCTGTGAATTTGAAACTGTATACTTCAAATGCATTATTTGACTTCTGTGTGTCAAGAAAATGATCATTTTTAAATATTGGCAAAATAACAGCGGGTCACACATGCACTTACTTTAATCATATTTTCACTTTCTGGTTCAAATAACTGCAGTAAACTAGAGAAAACTCAGTTCAAGTTATAAACTTTATTGTCTGTGCCTATACAAAAATGTGGTTAGTTAATGGATTTTCCAAAAATCATTTCTTATTTAAATATTCAAATCCTGTAGAGATGTAAATGCTAGTCTAAAGTATATATAGAACTGTGTATACAAAATTTCAGATACAATGATTTTCATGGTATTCCTACCCTTCTATATGTACATGTAGCTCTTTTCCTTACTTGACAAATTACTAAAGGTTTTTTTTTTTCAAGGAGGTTGTGGAGTTAGCAGTAGGATGTTTGCCAAAACAGCTGAAGCAGCCCCCATGGATCTAAATTCTCCTATTCTTAAGGCACTGGGGTCAGCTTGCATAGAAGTTAAATGGATGCCACCTAAAAAACCAAATGGAGTCATCACCAACTACTTTATTCACAGGTAACATAGACTATTACTGCTACTGTTAATTATTTAAGATTGTGCACTATTCCAGTACTGTAAACTCAAATATGTTTTCTATTTCCATAAGAGAATGAATGAAAATTCATGTTTTGAGCACCTACTGGAAACTAAAATTGGTACTGGATACTTTTACACATTATAAAAGGGGGGGAAAAGCTATAACTAACATGTGACATTTATGTTTGAGCCTCTTTGAAAGATAAGACCTCATAGCCCCAAAAACCTTAACCTTTGATGGACAGGAAGAGCTGTCCTCAGGAGGTTCAGTGGCCAAGAACCATAGTCATTCCAGAGGAAGAACCAGGTCTAGGACAAGAAATCTAGTTATTTCTCACCACCTAATATGTGAAATTGGAAGAACTTTTTCTGTTCTTTAAAAGATGGTGCATCTTTTGAAGGGGGTAAGGGGAGACAGAGAGACTGAGACTCCTTGGGAAGTTTGGTTTGAGGACATTGTGCTTCTTGATCCATCTTTCACTTGATCAACATAGACATAGTTTTAAATTAATGTTTTCTTTAAATATGTAATGAATAAATAGGAGGAAGAGGAGAAAGAGAGAAACGAAATAGATACAGAGAGAGAAGGAAAGGGAAAGAGGAAGAGAAAGAGCAGGAAAGGAGAAAGTAAAACAAAAGCAGAGAGACGAGAACAGAGAACCCGCCGCTGAGAGCTGGCCGCCTGTGTTAGTACGTTCAGGCTGCTGTAACAAAAATACCATAACTTGGGTGATTTATAAACAACAGATATTTATTTCTCGTGGTTCTGGAGGCTGAGAAGTTTAAGATCAAGGTGCTGGCAGGTTTGCTGTCTGCTGAGGGCTCACTTCCTGCTTCACAGACGGTCATATTCTCACTGTGTCCTCACCTGGCAAAAGTGGCAGGGAGTCCTGTGGGAACTCTTATCAGGGCACTAATCCCATGCATGAGGACCCCACCCTCTTGACCTGGTCACCTCCTAATATCACTGCCTAGGTGGTTAGGATTTCAATATATTAATTTGGGGGAGCACATTCATTCAGATCATAGCAGTGAAACAGAAAAGACACTTTCTAAGACAAACACGGGCAGACATAAAGCTTTTGCAGATGAAAACCCTATTCCAAAAGCCATCTATTTACATCAGGCGTACAAAGCCCACATGTTTCCTCCGATCCCCATCCCACTCTCGCATCCTTTGTTAGTTTCTCCTGCAGCCTCGCCCTCCCTCGTTTGGTCCTCTGCCCTAGACACATCGTGAAACTTAGTTTAGGCTCCTCTTGTAACTTCAGATGGTAAAACCCTTTGATTTAGACCAATCTTCATCTCTGGGTTTGTAGGAAGATTGTGATGGATGAAAGTATTATTGCATTTCTCTTTATATAAACGACATTGCCCAGAATGAGCAAGCAAGATGTTTTCCTCTCAGCAAACATTAATTTGAAGAATAATATTTCTGATTCAAATACACACAAACATGTAAAAATGGCTAATGTGAATTTACATTTTACACTAAGCACGTTAGAGCAGCCTCTAAAATGCTCATCCTCTTGGAATAGTTTTCTTTCATCTACTTAATGCTAATTGTATGAGAAAAGCACATCAAATTCCTATTCTGAATAAAGGGAAATAAAGTATCTGTTATAGACCAGGATGTGGCTTCACTCTGTTGGTTTTGTAAATAAAGCTCATGATTACAGTGACTATTCCATGGCAGCTATATAGAGGGAAAACAGGAAATATAATGCAGAAAGCCTGCTTCAATGAAAAATACTGTAAATTGAATTTGACAGCATTTGATGGCATTTGATTATTCTAGTCACAGCCAAACAATGATATAAAGAGTAATATGAAACAGAATGTGTTACTGCCTAGCAGACTCAAAAGCAATAAACCTTCCTCCAATGTGACACAATCACTTCACAATCATAATTGTAGCCTGTTTGATACCTCTGAGTACAGCAGAAGGGCACTGACTGACATAGATACATTTTGTTTTTTATTTAAAGTGAAATGAAAATGGCGCGCTGGGGCTTCAGATACAATCGTTATGTTCACCTACATAGGCATGAATCACTTGGCAGTTATTTCAGCTGAAGTTTAAATGTGCTTAGACAACAACAATATCAAATTTTTCTTAGATAGCTGCAAAAAAAATCAGAAATTTGTAAGGACTGAAATAGAATGTAGACACATAGTTCTTTTTCATTCCGGGACTCCATAGAGCCCCTCATATGGTTATAGCCATGAGCCTGTGGGCTTTCTGGGGAGGTTATGGCATGCAATTTCTGTTTCATCATGTGCCTCTTCTTTCTTCTATCACCACCAAAGGAAATCCATTTAGCTCAAATCAAAGACAGGGTTTGACCTATGCAGATATTTTCATTAAGTTGCAGGAAGTCAATTTGCCAATCCCGTCTTGAAAATGTTTGTCACTCTGCTCTCTCCAACTCACCAAAGCATTTTCCCTCAGTATTTCTCTTTCATTGTTTACATGTTGCCTCTAGATAGCATCCTGTTAAAAAAAAAAAAAAGCGGGGGGGGGGGCGGGGGGGTCTGACCTAATAAGCATATAAGCTATTATGACTTTAAAAACTAAAACAAAAAATAACCTGTAAGGAGGAGACTATTAATCCGATTGCTTCTGGTTAGTTCACCTGTTAGTTTGATATATTATTTAGGCTACTTTGTTGACCACATGTGAGTTACAAAAGAGATTTCCTACATTAGAGACAAACTTTATGTTAATGTTTTGCAAACTGTTTACTAATAGGGTTATAGATAAGGCCATCTTAGGCTTTATACAAGTATGGCTTGTATAATAAAGCTTCTTCAGCATTTCCCCTTTATTTTATATCTATAATCTTGTAAATGGCAAAATTCACCCACAAAATGCAGCTTTCATTTACAAAATCCACCAAACACTTTTTCTTAAGACTTTATAAAACACATATTAAAATGATCTCCCACTAGGAGCTTCTATTTTGAGAGAGACAAAATGCATGGGTTTTTAATTCTCAAAAGCAGTCTCTACTTTAAAAAAATGATTTGATCAGTGTTCAATAAAAGACAAAAATATAAAAACACCAACACCTGCTAAAGACTGTAAAAGTAAAAACTGATGAGCCTTCCAAGTACTCAAATAATTGAGTATTCTAAAAAGCTGCGTAAGGTTTTGAAGGCTAAAATCTGAGATAGTTTGAATGGGCAGATGATATGGAAGAATATTTCAAGCAGGGTACTGTAAATAATATTTTTTAGAATGAGTAATTAAGCTGATTGAGTAAACTAAGAAAAAGGGGCATTGATTGAAAGGTAAAGGAATTTTTATGCGATCAATTTGTGTTATGTGGAAAGGAAGTATGGATGTGAAGATAGATAGATAGAGCAGATAGATATAGACAGATAGATAGATGGATAATGGATGATAATGTTTATTCCTACTGTAAGATCTGGGCTCTATTACAAAGGACCTTTACTATAGTAGGAGATGTAAGTCAAACTAAACAAACAGAAAAACAAGCAATATAATGTGAGAACTATAAGTATTTGTCACATTTTATTTAATGTGAAAAAATATACAGGAGAAAAGAATTTTTCCTGAAATATTTATGGAACACTTTTATTGATGGAGAATTCTTGGATATAGTTAATGTCATTAAGACTTGGCTTTACAAAATAAAAATGTAATGACTGTTTAAATTAGAAGTACTTTATTGGAAAAAAAAATTTTGACAATACAGAATATTACAGAGGTTGTTAATGCCTTTTTTATGATATACCCATGTCATATATAATTCCTATTGATAGATAACTATTATTCATTTTAATATTTGTAACATTAATGTTTTCTATTTTTAATTTCCCTTACATAAAAGAATTGTTCAAATTTTATTTCTGCATTTAGATACACACACTTATCATTTTTTTAGATGCAACAATATTTTATTATATGAATATGTATCTTGTATTACTTAATCAGCCCCCTATTGATGGCAAAATAGGTGATTTCCAGGTTTTCATTACAAAAGCAATTCTCCAAAAATATCTTTACAATAAGCATATGGAAGATTATCCTTAGTACTAGAAGTGCAGAATCCAGTTTTGTCCATTTTAAACCTTTAGAGGTTGTTAAAGTTCATTCTCAGTCATATCCAAGTCTTTGCAACCCATGAACTATAACCTGCCAGGCTCCTCTGTCCATGGGATTCTCCAGACAAGAATACTGGAGTGGGTTGCCACTTCTTACTCCAGAGGATCTTCATAACCCAGTGATCAAACCCACGTCTCTTATATCTCCTGCATTGGCAGGTGGATTCTTAACCACTGCACCACCTTGGAAGCTTAGAGATTCCTAAACGGTCTTTCAAAAATGGGATGTAAGAATTTCTAACTCTGAAATCTCCTATCAATATTGAAACAACAATCTTTCAAATCTTTGCAAGTTCAGTATTTTAAGTGGCATGTTATTATTGTTTTAATTAAAATTTTAGTCATTATAAGCCACACTGTTTATTAATTTCAAATATATATTTGGTATTTGTGTGTATAGCATATTATATATCCTTAGACTGTTTTTGTTTTTACAGTTCCTTATTAATTTACCTATATTCGTGTATATTAAGGAAATTCTTTTAGTGATCATATTAAAAATAACACATCAATTATTTCTTCCTATGCTTTTATGGCTCTATTCCTTATATCTAAATGTAGACTGGATTTTGTTTTTGTTACCTGAAGTGCAATTAACGAACAACATTGTATTAGTTTCAAGAGTTCAACATAATGATTCAACATTAGTGTGCATTTCAGAATGATCACCACAATTAATCTAGTTACCAACTGTCACCATTCAAAGTTACAATTTTTTTTACTTTTGAGAATTTTTTTTTCACTTTCTTAGCAACTTTCAGATTTGCAACGTAATATTATTGGTCTAGTCACCATGCTGTACATTACACTTATTTCTTTTATACTAGAAGGTTTTACCCCTTCGCCCCATTCTGCCCTTCGCTCCGAGCCCTGGTGGTGGCTCAGACAGTAAAGTCTCTGCCTGCAGCGCAGGACCCCTGGCCGGGAAGATCGCCTGGAAAAGGAAATGGCAACCCACTCTAGGATTCCTGCCTGGGAAATCCCATGGAAAGAGCCTGGAGGGCTGCAGTCCATGGAGTCTTAGTCAGACATGATTTAGTGACTGAGTACACACACAATTTTTCAACATTATTTTACAATTTACTGATTGGAAATGCCACCTGTACAAAATCCCCATGTGTCATCTCACTTATTTCAGGACTTTGTATTGTTTCATTTGTGGTAGATAAAGTATTAGCAAGCATTACCTGATGGCAAAGATATCTCAGGTAAATAAAATTAATGGAATAAGCAACATTCCCAACACTGAAGGTATAAGGTCCCAGTAACAGTCAGGCTTAGCTGGACATTTGTTATTTGTAGGGAAAATTTAGAAGATCTGCTTGATGCTAGATTTTGGAAGACTTTGAATACTAGGTTAAGGAGTTTAGGTTTTTTATTTGGAAACAATGTGAACCATTGAAGATTTAGGGTGAAATAGAGAAACAATGTGATAGATTGACTAGAACATGGCATTTGCAGTCAGAAGATACAGCGTCCAGGCTCTGGGTCTGCCACTTACTAGTTATGTGACCTTGGGCAAGTCACTATTTTCCCTAAGTTTCATTTGTATGTAAGTTAGGCTAATAAACATAGAAAATAACATCTAGAATTTCATGGGAATTAAATCATGTGTGTGAAAATACTGTGTCAAACATAAAGCATGATTTTAAAAAAGAGGAAATTATCCAAGGTTAACCATCCATAGCCATGCTTTGGGAAGACAAATCTGGCAGTTATATATTTATATTTCAGGACAAAGAAAGGCATTAATGATAATAAAAGAAGATTGTACTACAGTACACCTAGAATGATTCTGTTTTTCTTAAATATATAGGATATTTTTACATTTATGTGTACACAAATAAACATCTGGAAATTTAAACACCAAAAGAAAGTGCTCATTGCCCAGAGATAGGTTATGGATAATTCTTCAATTTTTTGCTCATCTGTATTTTCTAGTTACTTTTTACAGTCAGTATGTAATATTGTATGATAAAGACAAAATGATAAGTTCAGTGAGTCCAGATGCAAATCTATCATCACCCTCTTTATGATTTTCTTATTTCCCTCTTTCTGTGAGCATCATCCCCATTTTCTATAGCAATCAAAGTCTGCTCAAGAAAGAAAAACCACACCAGTTATTTTAACAAAGAGAATTTAATGTAAAGAATTACTAGCTGGTTGTAAAGTTGTTGACTAGGTAAGTGAAAGATGAAAAGAGAACTCAAGATATCATGGAGATGGCAACTGCAGGAAAGAGCCAATGCCTATAGGACTGAGGCAACAAAGAGAAATAGCTTGAATTATTAAAACTCAGAAGATTAGAGGGGACCAGCTGATGCAGGTGTCTGTAGGAGGGGGCATGAGATAAAGCTGGCTTTCCAAGTGTTGGGGAAATGTCACACTTGACTCATCTGTTTCTAAGGGAGAAGGATCTACCGCCTCCAAGGTGAAAAATCCTTCTTGGAGAGACCTTATGTAATCAGCAAGCCAGCAGGAAGCAGATACAGAGGAGCCAGTTCCTTTTTCCTTTCACTTCTCTGGCATCACCCTCTGGCACCCCCTATTGGCAGAGCTCAACACAGAGTCAGCTGGTAGAGCAGAAACGTAGATGATGGAGTCCCAGTCCTACTGTCATAGAGCCAAATATAGAAGGGTAGGTTTAGAGTTGAGAGACAACTTAATAATGAGAACATTCTTCTGGTTCTTCTTAGAACCACAACTTTGGACTCTTCTTGTCAGCCAGTCGGTTATCCAGTCACTGCTTCAAAAAATACTCATTGTCCACTACAGTGTGCCAAGCTTCACTAGGTGCCAAGAGTGTGTGCAAGAATAAGGCGAGTCCTTGCCTTCAGGGAGCTTGTGGGATAGGAGGAGAGGTATGAAAAAGGAAAGTCTGTTATAATACATTGTGACAAGTGAGTCCATAAGGAAAAGAATGAGCACAGAGGAGGATATCATAACCCTATTTGAGGCTTCCCTGGTGGCTCAGATGATAAAGAATCTGCCTGCAGTGAAGGAACCCTGGGTTCAACCCCTGGATTGGGAAGATCCCCCTGAGAAGGGAATGACAGCCCATTCCAATATACTTGCCTGGAGAATCCCCATGGGCAGAGAAGACTGGCGGGCTACAGTCGATGGGGTCACAGAGAGTCAGACATGATTGAATGGCTGTCAGTGCAAAAAGTGTCTAACCCTGTTTGAGAGAGAAGCAAAGGAAAGACTTACTGGACAAAATGGGGGTAGAGTTTTACAAGCTGATTTGGAGTTAACCTATAGAAAGGAGGAGAGAAATGAAGGAAAATGCAGCAAGGCATTGCAGAACAGGATTAACAGATATTCAAGCATGGAAGCATGAAATATTATGGTATACAAGGGAAACATGGGCAAGGATTGGATGGTTTTTTAAGCAACTGGATTTTTTTTAAAACATTGGATTTTGACCAGAAAGTAAAATTGGAATAGAAATCTCAGAAGGTAAATCTGGAGTGATAAACACATGCCAGTTCCATGACAAATCACTGAAGAGTTTTAAATGCAATTAAGCTTTAAAATTTTTGGAAGGTATTTGAAGTCTTTTCCCCCAGCACCAGAGCAGCCACGCACTCAGGAAAGTGGGATGATTCAAACTTTCCAAAGCATTTTTTAAATCAACTATGTTTACACTTCCTCTACCAGCAGCCTAGTTCAGGATTCACATTTATTCTTGTACCGACTGTTGAGATGACTTCTTCATTGTGTGATGACATGCTGTCACTTCCTGTTCAATGCAGCCTTTACACAACTGCTGGATTTGTCTTCCTCAACATTGGCTGTGGACATCATTTCTTCTTTTTAATTGAAGTATAGTTGATTTACAATGTTGTGTTAGTTTCTGGTGTACAGAAAATTGATAGAGTTTTATATATATATATATATATATATATATATATATATATATACACACACACACACATATATATGTATGCACATATAGATATTCTTTTCAGATTCTTTTCCATTATGGTTTTTACAAGGTATTGAATATAGTCCCTGTGCTATAAAGTAGGACCTTGCTATTTATCTATTTTATATACAGTAGTGTGCATATTTTAATCCCAAATTCTTAATTTATCCCTCCCCCTCATCTCTCCCTCTTGGTAACCATAAGTTTGTCTTCTATATCTGTGAGTCTATTCCTGTTTATAAATGAGTTTATTTGTGTCACATTTTAGTTTTCATGTATGAGTGATATCAAGCAGTATTTGTCTTTGTCTGACTTGCTTCCCTTAGTATGATGATCTCTAGGTCCATCCATGTTGCTGTAAATGGTGTTATTTCGTCCTTTCTTATGGCTGAGTAATATCCCATTATATATATGTACCATATCTTCTTTATCCATTAATCTATTGATGGACATTTAGGTTGCTTCCATGCCTTGACTATTGTAAATAGGACTGCAGTGAAGACTGGAGTGCATGTATCTTTTCAAATTAGAGTTTTTGTCTTTTCCAGATCTGTACTCAGAGGATTGCAAGGATCATATGGTAATTCTAGTTTTAGTTTCTGCAGGAGCCTCCATATTATTCTCTATAGGGGCTGCACCAATTTACCTTTCCACCAACAGTGTAGGAGGGTTCCCTTTTCTCCACACTCTCTTATGGCTTTGGACATCATTTCAATGATAACTTCCTTTGTATTATGTATTACATTTGACCCAGTGATTTTCATGTGCATAATTAAATAAGAATTACTTAATTCTTACCCAAATTCTAGACATTATGCACTATAAGATTATTGACTCCAGTTTACAAAGTAAAATGAAAACTAGAGAATACAGGTGAGTTTGCCCAAAGTCATTTAATGGTGTGGCAAGGCAAGGCCTACAACCCATCTCCTGTGACGACAGGTGTTTCTGGTTATTTATTTAAATTCAGAGTATTCTTAATATTCTTCATGAGGTAAGGTTGGCAGCTTCATAATCTGAAATTGTTATGGGAAATGCATCAAATTATAGGATTTTATTTTAATTGCTTTTGAAGATAAGCACTGAGAGCTGCTGGCATTCTAAGAGGGTAGGGAGTTCTTTAAAAGGTTATACTACATGAAGACAACATAAGTGTGAATGCCCTTTAAAATAAATAGTTCCTGGTTTAATAATTATTTTTGTTTTCTTCTTAAGTGTTAAGGAACATTAAATTTATACGAATTAAAAGAGGGAATTACTGAAGTATCTCCCACATGAGCTTAAGGAGAGCCAACTATTTGGCTCTTCAGAGAGAACTGGAAATGTGATTTTCCTGCACACGGACTGTTCAGAAGGAAACACTTCCAGTTAAATGAACAGTTGAAGCTTAGATCCTAAATAAATTAGAAATAATTGTTGTCTATTCAACATCTTCTATTCAGAGTTCATTCAGACATAAAAATGTCCTATTTTTTTTAAATACCACAGATGGAATAGTTACCTCACTATAATATTAATTATTTCTTATCAGAACTGACTATTTAACCAGGCTGCATCCTCCAACTATTTTGGTGGATAAACTTGGGACTAACATAATACTTCATCTCTCACATAGTACAGGTTTTTAAAATTTACACTTTCAGGAAATTTTTTAAAGAATATCCACAATGGGAATTTGCTGTCTGGCTCAGGAAACTCAAACAGGGGCTCTGTATTAACCTAGAGGGTGGGATGGGAAGGGAGATGAGAGGGAGGTTCAAAAGGGAGGGGATATGCGTATATCTTATGGCTGATTCATGTTGAGGTTTGACAGAAAACAACAAAATTCTGTAAAGAACTTATCCTTCAATTAAAAAAGTAAATTAAAAAAAAAAGAATATCCATTGTGTGTGTGTGTGTTTTTATTTTTTATATTTTCTCCTACTTTTTTCCTTTTTGCTTTTTCTTTACTTTTTTAATAGAATGTCAGTTTTATGACAACTGTGACTGTACCTCAATGTAGGAATTCATGAGAGTTTAACAAAAATTCATTCAATTGTCATAGAAAGTTTGAAGCCAGACAAAGCAGACCATTTTGTTTTCCCTTAGAAGTTCATGTGTTTGTCTACTGCATCATGTTCTCAGCAAACACCTTTTGAAAAATTTATTGAGAGGAGTTTGTGGCTGTGAGCCCTGTGGTCCTCAGTAGAATGAATCCATCCCACTGACACACCTGGTACCTGGTTGCAGCAAGTACGAAGGCCAAACCCTGCACACCTATGCTGGGTGCAGGGCTGGCCCAGGCATGGTGGCACGGAATAATGAGGTGGGTTGTTGAACTGTAATTGCAGGTCACTGGGATTATCTGTGAATTTTCCACAGCCTCCAGCAGGTAGACTGTCATTGCTCACTCCTAGGTCATAGGGACTCATCAACTTGAGGATCATCAAATTCTCAAAGCCCAAGATTTTAAATATCCTGCCTTTTCTTGAAAGGTACTGTCATTTACTTTGTCTTAATAACCCTTTCCATTTTGATGGTTAATCTGATATGGCAGCATGTGAACATGCCAGCATCTGAAGAGTGAGTTAATTAAATACCCCTAACAGCCTGGAAAATACTGATTTATTCATCAATCTCTTCTCAACTGGAGATGAAGTGAAAGGAGGAAAGGGTCATCCCTTGGGTACAATTCTTCCCCAACTTAGCATACTTACCCTCATAGGAAAGAAGGGTTGACAGAGACAAGGCAAAGATGCAGAAGAGCCTTGGAATTATATGCCTTTGGGCCATTCATTCAAAAGATTATTTGGACTGGAAGTTTGGGGTTAGTAGATGCAAACATTACATATAGAATGGATAAACAAGGTCCTACTGTAAAGCACAGAGAAATTACATTCAATATTCTCAGATATACCATAATGGAAATGAATATAAAAAAGAATGTATCTACTGAATCGCTTTGCTGCATAGTAGAAATTAACACACCTTTGTAAATTAACTGTACTTTAATTTTTAAAAAAGTTTTATTGAGCTTACTGGGTTCAGATGCTGGTAACACAGAAAGAGACCAACCACAGTTCCTCGGAAACTTCCCATTGTGGTCAGGTCTGCATCATGATGTCATACCGAGATTAGCAAGTGTCTGTTCCATACAAAATATCATATCACATATTTGGGGTCGTTCTAACAACTGACAATTCCATTTCTCGTACTTAGACATTTAACGCTCTGTGTGTGTGTGTGTGTGTGTGTGTGTGTGTGTGTGTGTGCGTGTGCGTGTTAGGCACTCAGTTGTGTTCAACTCTGCAACCCCGTGGACTGTAGCTCGCCAGGCTCTGGTGTCCATGGGCTTCTCCAGGCAAGAATACTGGAGTGGGTTGTCATTGCCTTCTCCAATGCTCTATATATTGAGTACCAAAAGAGTTTGCATGGGCCTTAGGGGTTTCGGGGGGTTGGGGGAGGGGGAAGGTTGAAATATAATTGATTTTAAATGTTGTGTTAGTTTCAGCTGTACAACAAAGTGATAGTTACTTGTTTTTTTCTGTCTGACTTCATGAGCCCTAGTTTTGACATCAGTAAAATCTAAAGATGGAACTAAATTCCTTTCTTAGAGAGTTGAAAGAATTTTTTGAGCATACTCTGCTTTTTCCTAGGTTTTGGAGAAGCCATCTGAAATAAATTTGACTTTTACTCTTTAAAGAGTTCCAAAGCAAATCCCTGTTATTAGACGTACCATGTTCATTTTGTTAATGGGACTGTTGAAAAATAGAGTTTATAACAAATTCTTCTGAAAAGCAATTTCTTACTCTGTCTACACCCTGTCTTTTGAGTGTGCGGTGTCACTGATTCCTTCCTGGTTTCCTTTCAGACGTCCTACTGGCATTGAAGAGGAATCCCTTGTGTTTGTCTGGTCAGAAGGAGCCCTTGAATTTATTGACGATGCAGACACTTTGAGGCCTTTCACACTCTATGAATATCGGGTCAGAGCCTGTAACTCCAAGGGCTCTGTGGAGAGTCTGTGGTCATCAGCACGGACTCTGGAAGCCCCACCTCAAGATTTTCCAGCACCTTGGGCTCAAGTCACTGGCGCCCATTCAGTTCTGCTTAACTGGACCGAGCCGGACTCTCCCAATGGCATCATCTTCCAGTATCGTGTGGTTTACCAACAGAGAACTGATGACCCGACCTTGAACTTCTCTGCAGTGCATGCTTTCACAGTGATGGTAAGAACTTTAGAAAAAAGAAAAATAATAACAGGTACTTAGATTTTTTAAAATTAATTTTTATTGACGTGTACCTGCTTTACAATGTTCTGTTATTAATAGTTTCTACTATACAGCAAAGTGAATTAGTTATTGTTGTTGTTCAGTTGCTAAATCATGTCCAATTCTTTGCAACGCCATGAACTGTAGCCCACCAGGCTACCCTGTCCTTCACTATCTCCTGGAGCTTTCTCAAACTTATGTCCATTGAGTCGGTGATGCTATCTAACCATCTCATCCTCTGCCACCCCCTTCTCCTTCTTCCTTCAGTCTTTCTCAGCATCAGGGTCTTTTCCAATGAGTTGGCTCTTCATATCACGTGGCCGAAATATTGGAGCTTCAGCTTCAGCATCAGTCCTTTCGGTGAATATTCAGGGTTGATTTCCTTCAGGATTGACTGTTTTGATCTCCTTGCTGTCCAAGGACTCTCAAGAGTCTTATCCAGCACCACAATTCAAAAGTATCAATTCTTCAGTGCTCAGCCTTCTTTATGGTCCAGCTAGACATATACATATATCCCCTCTTTTTTGGATTTCCTTTCCCATTTAGGTCAGCACAGAGCTTGGAATAGAGTTCCCTTTGTTATAAAGTAGGTTCTTGTTTGTTATCTATTTTTTCCCCCTTTGGTTTTCTATTTTATGCATAGCATCAATAGTGTATATATGACAATCCCAGTCTCCCAATTCATCCTGTCACCCCTTCGTTCACCCTTGGTATCCATATGCTTGATCTCTATGTCTGTGTCTCAATTTCTGCTTTGCAAATTAGATCATCTGTACTATTTTCCTAGATTCCACATATTTGCATTAATATATATTTGTTTTTCTCTTTCTGACTTCATTCTGTATGACAGTCTCTATGACTATCCATGGCTGTACATTTAACCCAATTTTGTTTCTTTTTATGGCTGAAATATTCCATTGTGTATAAGAATAGGTACTTATATGGTTAAATGTTGACATTAATTTTCTTAGCTGGCTTATCATTTTTCTTTACTTGAAGCTTAAATATATGGGAATTGTTAAGTGCCAAAGTTGCAAAGTAATCATGGGGACAGGATACTGAACTAAGTGTAGGAGATACTGGAGACCAGTGTTCAGATCATAGTTAATCTGTGTTACTGCCAAAAAATAACTGAATCTCTCTTTGCATGACTTCCAAACCCATTAAATGGAAGTATTAAATGTTTCCCTCTGCACCTCACAGGGATGAAGCTCAGATAAAATTAGACATGTCACATATGTAAATATCACATATCACATATTACATATCACATATGTAAATATGATATTATTGACTCTTTGAGGAAAAAGAAAATTAAATTTCTAGATATACCTATCTAGATATATAGATATAGTTATACATATACATCACATGCACTGTAACTTAATGGTGATTTTTCAGGGTTGACCTCCTCTGGCCCATACCACCACTTAATTCAATTTAGCTTCTATCTTCTCAGAGCTTTCTTTATGCCTGGCATAGCCTTATGTTCTATAGGAGGTACAAAAAACAGGACGGTCCTTCTCTCAAGGAGCTTTCTCTCTTATAATATTGCAGAGATGAGAACTGAACACTAAAAAGTAAGCGAAGTAGTGGGTTACAGCCCATAATTTCCACCACACTGGGATTCAGATCCCAAACCCCACCACCTACTGGCCACAAACCACAAAACATGAAAATATCATACATCAAAAGTGTTAAGCAAGAAATGCTCTGGAAAGTTTGTAAATGTGATTCTATTTATATAAAGAGTTCTAGAATATTTTAAGTATAGAGAGGAGATATATTGGGACAAGGAACTTCTCTGTCCTTATCAATAAAGCTACCTGTAGGGGGAGGAGATAATTTTACATTTTGCTTCATGTAATTCTCTATTTTTTATTTTTTCTAAAGACTATTTATTATTATTTTATTTTTAAAATTTTAATCTTACTAAAGATCTTTAAAACCCCAAATTAATCAAATTATGTCTCATAGATATTAGTTGGCAGCCCTGACCCTCCCCAGCATTGAGCAGAATGATGGGCAGGTAGCAGATATTAATAAAATAGGAAAGACAGAAAGAAATGCTCTGGGAGGTCAGCAGGAAACCCTAAGACTGAAGGGATTTCATGAGAAAGATGAAACATTGTGGTCTTGGGAGTGAAATACACATGCTTTTCAAATGTGCGATGACTATCCTAAATATGAAAGCCCCTCACTGGAAGAAACACTGGACAACATAAAGCATCGTTTTCAAAGACCAGATCATGTTCTATGCTTCCAGTTTTGGAAGCCCAATTTACATGAAGGTTATCTTATATAGAGTATAACCAAAATATCTAAATAAGGTGAGGCAAACATATTTTAATGAAACTCCAGAAGAATCTTCATAAATGAATAGAGTGTAATATTTTCTCACTATCCAATGTTCAAATTTCTCATATGACTAGGAAATAAGCAATATGTTAATTAAAGAAATCTTCATTTTTAACTTAATTTTTGTTTTATGTTGGAATATAGATGACTTACAGTGTTGTTTTAGTTTCAGGCGCACAGCAAAGTGATTCGGTCATGCATATACATATATCCATTTTTTCCCATATAAGTCATTGCAGAATGTCGAGTAGAGTTCCTGTGCTATACAGGAGGTCCTTGTTGACTATCAACAAGGCTTTATTTTTATATATTGTTTGTATATGTTAATCCCAAGCTCCTAATTTACTCCTCCTCCCCTACATTTCATCTTTGGTAACCATAAATTTGTTCTCTGAGTCTGTTTCTGTTTTGCAAATAAGGTCATTTGTATCTTTTTTTTCTAGATTCCACATATAAGTGATATCATGATATTTGTCTTTCTCTGACTTCACTTAGAAAGTTAATCTCTAAGTCCATCTACGTTGTGGCAAATGTCATTCTTTCATTTTTTTTTTTTTATAGCTGAGCAATTGTCCCTTGTATATATGTACCACATCTTCTGTATCCTTTCCTCTGTCAAAGGACATTTAGGTTGCTTCTATGTCTTGGATATTGTAAATAGTACTGCAGTGGATATTGGGGTGCTTGTGTCTTTTCAAATTAGAAAACTCTAATGCCCAAGAATGGGATTGCTGGACCATATGGTAGTTTTATTTTTAGTTTTACAAGGAACCTCCATACTGTTCTCCATAGTGGCTATACCAATTTAAATACCCATAAACAGTATAAAAAGGTTCCCTTTCTCCACATTCTCTCTGGCATATATTGTTTATAGAATGTTTGATGATGGCCACTCAGACTGGTGTGAGGTGACACTAATTTTTTTTATTTGCATTTCTCTAATAACTATCAGTGTTGAGCATCTTTTATATACCTCTTGGCCATCTGTATGTCTTCTTTGAAGAAATGTCTATTTAGATATTCTGCCCATTTTTTTATTAGGTTGTTTATTTTTTTTATATAGAGTTGCATGAACTGTTTGTAAATTTTGGAGATTAATCCCTTGTCAGTCACTTCATTTGCAAATATTTTCTCCCATTCTGTGGGTTCGCTTTTCATTTTGTTTATGGTTTCCTTTGCAGTGCAAAAGCTTGTAAGTTTGATTTGGTCCCATTTATTTTTGTTTTTATTTTCATTACTCAAGGAGGTGGATCCAAAAAGATTTTGCTGAAATTTATATCAGAAAGAAATCTTCACTTATATTTAGAATTAAGAATTTATTTTTTATTTGACAATTTATATATCATGGTCTTTTATATTACATTTAACAGTGCCCTCATTATAAGATTAGAAGCAATGTTCTTAACAGTAGACATTTTTTTTAGTTATGTGATCCATGGGGAAATCTATTATCTCCCACCATATCCTTGTATTCATGTCCTCAACTTCCACCCTGAAAGAAGAATACTGAAAAATCCTTGACAGGAACTTTCTAAATGAGATATCTTAATTTAAATATATTTTATTGACAACATCAATATTGCAATTATTAAACTTCTAATCTTTTAAAATATGGCTTTCAGAGATATGAGCCTAAACATTTAATCTCTCAGAAAGTTCTACTGGAATTCCATTGTGAAGAGCCTCTAAGTCATCCCTTTACGTTTGTTTATTTGCTCAGTCATGTCCAACTCTTTGCGACCCCGTGGACTGCAGCCCGCCAGTCTCCTTTGACCATGGGCTTTCCCAGGCAAGAATACTGGAGTAGGCTTCTATTCCCTTCTCCAGTGGACCTTCCCGGCCCAGGGACTGAACCCACTTCTGCATCTCTTGCATTGGCAGGCAGATTCTTTACCACTGAGTTACCTGGGAAGCCCTCATCCCTTCATATCCAGTTTCATTTTACAGCACAATACTCAAAGCATTCAATGAACTATGTTCTTTATTTAATCTGTTTGGTTCTATTTTTATCACACTAAAAAGTTCCTTTTAAAGAGGAAGGTTTATGGCCTCAAGCTTTAAGCCTTGCCTGTCTCTTGGTATATTGGCCTTCCCCAACATTCACTTACCAGACCAATATTGCTTTATTCCTCCATTTTTCTAAAGATTAATCTTTGCAGTGCTAAAAAGAAGAGCCAGAATAATTGAGAAACAGTATTTCTGCATTCTGCTTTTGAATGTATGTATATGTGTGTTCAAAGTGGTCCTCCAAAACCTGGATCTTCGTCCCTGAATATCCCAAGAGGAAATTTCATTAGGGTCATCAGGAAAATTCCCATTTGAACTTTTTAGCAATCAAGGACATATTCCACAAAGCAATCAGGCTAGAGGTATGACATTCTGTTCACTAGACCAAGTTTCCATGACTCTTTATGGACTGACATCTTTGAAAGAAGTAATCAGGAAAATAAACTATTGTCTTTGAGTTTCATCCATTCCTATGTCCCCAAGAGAATGTGTTCAACCATTTTTTTAAAGATACCTAAAGAAGGAGATTCTAGAGGTTCTTCTTTCCAGTTCCTCATTATCAGAGAAGAATGTTCCTTTTAGCCTATCCAAATCCCTCCTCCTGTATTTGAGGTCCATCTCTTCCTATTCAAAATAGCATTACTTCATTCTATAAAACTAGTATATTGGACCTTCAGAGTCAAGACCGTGTTATTGACAATTCAATCCAATTTGGCAAATAGTCATTGAGTACACTTTTCACTATGTCATTATTCTATACTACCTTCTACTGTGTGAGAGAAGTCTGCCATGCAGCTGGCCATTGGGCAGAGACTCTAAGGGAAGAGAGTAGTCAAGTCTGAGATACAGATTTTTTACTACTAGGCATTTCAGGCTTTTAAGTTTCTTTGCTTCTGAGTTTCTGCTGCTCATGTGTTGATGTTGTTTTTCAATTGCTAAGTCATATCCAACTCTTTGAGACCCCATGGACTGTAGCATGTCAGGCTCCTCTGTCCTCTACTGTCTCCCCTGAGTTGGCTCAAATTCATATCCTTTGAATCAGTGATGCTATCTAACCATGTCATACTTTGCTGCCTCCTTCTCCTTTTGCCTTCAACCTTTCCCAACATCAGGGTCTTTTCCAATAAGTCAGCTCTTTGCATCAGGTGGCCAAAGTATTGTAGCTTCAGCTTTACCATCAGTCCTTCCAATGAATATTCGGAGTTGATTTCTACTGGTTTCATCTCCTTGCTTAGTCCAAGGCTTAGTCCAAGTGTCTCTTAAGAGTCTCCTCCAACACCGTAGTGTGAAAGCATCAATTCTTCAGTGCTTAGCCTTCTTTATGATTGAACTCTCACATCCATACATGACTACTGGAAAAACCATAGCTTTGACTACTTGGACCTTTGTCAGCAAAGTGATGTCTCTGATTTTTAATATATTATCTAGGTTTGTCATAGCTTTCCTTCCAAGGAGCAAGTGTCTTTTAATTTCATGGCTGCAGTCACCAGCTACAGTGATTTTGGAGCCCAGGAAAATAAAATCCTGCAATGCTTCCACATTTTCCTCTTCTATGTGCTGTGAAGTGATGGGACTGGATGCCATGATCTTAGTTTTTTGAATGTTGAATTTCAAGTCAACTTTTTCACTTCCCTCTTTTACCTTCATTAAGAAGCTCTTTAGTTCCTCTTCACTTTCTGCCATTAGAGTGATATCATCTGCTTATCTGAGGTTGTTAATTTCTTCCAGGAATCTTGATTCCAGCTTGTGAGTCATCTTGCCCAGCATTGTGCATGATGTACTTTGCATATAAGTTAAATAAGCAGGGTGATAATATACAGCCTTAGTGTACTCCTTTCCCAATTCTAAACCGGTCCATTGTTCCATGTTCAGTTCTAGCTGTTGCTTTTTGACCTGCATACAAGTTTTTCAGGAGACAGGTGAAAGAATTTTCCAAAGTTTGTTGTGATGCATACGGTCAATGTGGTCAATAAAGCAGAAATAGATGTTTTTTTTCTGGAACTCCCTTGCTTTCTCCATGATCCAACAAATGTTGGCAATTTGATCTCTGGTTCCTCTGCCTTTTCTAAACCCAGATTGTACATCTGGAAATTCTCAGTTCACAAACTGCTGAAACATAGCTGGAAAGATTTTGCACATAACCTTGCTAGTATATGAAATGAGTGTAGTTGTGTGGCAATTCTTTGGCATTACCTTTATTTGGGATTTGAATGAAAACTGGCCTTTTACAGTCCTGTGGCCACTGCTGAGTTTTCTAGATTTGCTGATATATTGAGTGCAGCACTTTCAAAACATCATCTTTTATGATTTTAAATAGTTCAGCTGGAATTACATCACCTCCACTAACTTTGTTCATAGTAATGCTTCTTAAGGCCCCCTTGACTTCACACTCCAGGATGTCTGATTCTAGGTGAGTGACCACACCAACATGGTTATCAAGATCATTACGATTTTTCTTGTATAGTTCTTCTGTGTATTCTTGCCACTTATTAATTTTCTGCTTCTGTTAGGTCCTTGCCGTTTCTGTGGTGATTTCCTTTTAAATCTCTCTAATCGCCTTCCTGGCTCTACTTACTGTTTTTCCAATTCCTACATCAACTAAATGTCTTCACTGCCTCTTTCCATTTCTGTGCCTCTCCTAGGACATTTTCCAACTTTTTGTTTCATTGACAGCTGTGGCTGAAATGCACCAGAGCAAAGGAAATACATTTTCAATTAGTGAGATACAGAATCCATCCCCACAATCCAGGATTACACTTCAGTTCCCAGACTTGCAAGAGGTGTCACTAATGCCCCTCATTCAGTCTCTTCTTTCTCTTGGGATCCCATCCCCCCACAAGAAGTCACCAATAAATTGCGTGTAGAGTCATGCCATCACTAACTTGTCCCAGAGTCCCCCCAGAGCTGTTTATAGACAGGTGGACGTAGCTGGGAGAGCCTCATAAAACAGGTGCAATGAAGGCATGAGTCCTCCTGATGGTGGCAGTGGATGGAGAACTGGCAGTGGGGGCCCTCCGTGGGGGTGGAAAGCATATGTGTTGGCAGGAGCAGCAGCAGCAGAGGCAGCAGGAGAGACGAAATGGAAAGAGTGTGGCTTTTAATGTATCACCAGCTTCTCTCCTAATCACATGAAAAGTTTCATCTCTGTTTGGACCTACAGAGATTCTTCTAAGGGGAAGAGAGACATATCTAGTTCCTTAGGATCTCTTCAAACCAAGCCCCTCCTCTACTGAAAACCAGCTTTAGGTAGAAGTCCTTAAGCCCCCTCCCAATTAGCTCGGTGATGAATTGTGCGGTGTCAGGAGAGAAACTGCATGTAGCCTTGCTTGGCACGGGAGAGTTCCATGGTGGTATTTACAGGGAACACTCCTGGCGAGGTTGGCGGTGCTGTTGCCACCATTCAGACGTGTTTGCTTTTTCTCCCTGGCACCTGCCATCACACTGGCAAAAATAACTTGGGACAGAAAGGCAAAAGTGGTTTACCTGTTAGTCTGTGCTGTCAGTATATCCCTGCTCACCCCACAGGGTTATAAAACATCAAGCCCAGATTAGACACTTGCCCAGTCCCCTGAAAGATAGATGGTCCCTCGCTCTGTACATAGAATCAAGCATGCGGTGCTGAGGAGTAAGCAAATTATATGGGTCACTAAAAGTTGGCTTCCGATCTGGAAATAAAATCCAGAATTACAGACTCTAGTTTCTAGATTCTAATTGCAAACTTCCTTGCCCAATGTCACAGAGGAAGTATTCAAAACGTCCCCATGTGGTTGTCGCAAATCTCTTTACCATTAAGTAGATATGTAAGGGGAAAAAAATAAGACTCTTTATAATTGCCATATGATAGGGAGTTTGTGAATAAATCAATGATTTATTTTTAATCCCATTTTCATTTTGGCTTAGTCTAATGTAATATATTATTGCTCTTTACATATGATCTTGAATTAGTTGGAGCTCTTAAATTTGATTGTTCATGGCATTTTCCCCCCAGATCCACTGATAAGTCAACAGAAATGCTTTGGGAAATACAGTTATCTAAAAAGACTACTTTGGTGACTGTTGTTCCAAAATCAAGAAAAAGAAGTGGTAAAAACAGTAGCCATACTTTCTGTGTCATTTGGGACTTTCACATTATAGAATATGAGTAATAACATCATTCATTCAGATACAAAATATGGGAGAGTAGATGTCACACAGAACAACATGTTGTGTAACTGGTTCCTTGGAAGGGCCTTACTTATCTCCAACCACTTTATTCCACAAGCTTTATTAGAACTTCCTTCCTTGCTCATGAGATCTCTAGAGCAAGTTCCATGGTTTTCCAGTAGCTTTCAGAGACAAGGACCAGCCCAATTTTGGTAATCAGGACTCATTTGTGTGCTAAAAAATCCAGTCTAGATCCAGTCTGAAGTCTGACATGTTTGTTAAGGCATCATCAGTGGGGAATAGAGGGCATGTCCATTTTTATTTCTTTTGTTCTTATTGATTTCCCCAGGGTCATGGTAGAAAAGATAAAATTAAACTAAAAGAGGCAGAGCCTAATATTGTTCTGGTCCATCTACCACTGCCTTCGTATGTGTGTCTCATGGGATTTTTTTTATGGGTCACATAGAGGTGTCCCATGGGAAATTCCATGCTTCACAGTTCCTGAGGCAGGCAACACACTCTTTGGCAAATTTCTTGCACCCTTGTCCATTACTGCCCCCAAAGATCCACCCACAGCCTTCTACTGCAAGTTCCCCTCTCCCAAAACGTCAGCCAATATCAGGGCCAAGCATGTTAGCAAAGCTCATTCCTTTCTTGACATTCATAGACTTGTGGAAAAGTTGTTCTATTAAAAAAGGAAAGTACAGCTAGTCCAGCACTATCTTCTCTACTTGCCTTACTGCTGGGTGAGACCCAGGCAGCCTCAGATCTTGAGAATTCATTGAATGTGCAGCAGGTATCAGCTTCTGTGTTAGGCCATGATCCCCAAATCCTGGGATCATGTAAGAATCTCAGAAGACCCTTCTTTACTCTGGTGGCTGCATAAAAATTACCCTATAAGTCTCTTTACCTCCATAGCCAGCCTCTTGAAGAGAGTGGATGGTCCATCTTGCCTTTCTTGCAGACACCCTCAATTTGTTCCTGATGTTCTCTAGAGCAGTGGTACCCAACCTTTTTGGAATTGGGTACCAGTTTTGTGGAAGACAGTTTTTCCACAGACTGGCATGGGGGGAATGGCTTCAGGATGATTCAAGCATGTTACATTTATTGTGCACTTTATTTCTGTTATTATTATATCAGCTCCACCTGAGATCATCAGGCATTAGATCCTGGAGGCTGGGAACCCCTGACCTAGGATGTCTTTCATATGCCTGAGAGAGGAGTGTGGAGCACTTCCCATCCCTCTCTCAAGTGGTAAGGAGATAACCTGGAGAAACTGCCCTACAGAATTCCTCTCTGAAACTTGCTTTTCACAAACCTGGATCTTCTCTTATATAAGTTGTCTTAGGTCTCGGATCTTCAGAGGGAAGATGAGCTTGAAGATGTAAAGCTGATACTTTCTGTAAGTCGTGCAGACGTTTACCTAGCACTTTCAAGAGAGCTGCTTTGTTATTCAGTCACTAAGTCGTGTCCAACTCTTTACAACCCCCTGACTGCAGCACCCCAGGCTTCCCTGTCCTTCAGGAGCTTGCTCAAACTCATGTCCATCGAGTCAGTGATGCCATCCAACCATCTCATCCTCTGTCACCCCCTTCTCCTCCTGCCTTCAATCTTTCCCAGCATCAGGGTCTTTTCCAGTGAGTCAGCTCTTTGCATCAGGTGGCCAAAATATTGGAGTTTCGTTTTCAATTTCAGTCCTTCCAATGAATAATCAGGGTTGATTTCCTTTAGGATTGACTAATTTGATCTCTTCACTGTCCGAGGGACTCTCAAGAGTCTTCTCCAGCACCACAATTCGAAAGCATCAATTCTTTGGCACTCAGCCTTCTTTATGGTACAGCTCTCACACCTGTACATGACTACTGGAAAAACCATGGCTTTGACTACATGGACCTTTGTTAGCTAAGTGATGTCTCTTTGTTTTAATATGTTACCTAGGTTTGTCATAGCTTTTCTTCCAAGGAGCAAGCATCTTTTAATTTTGTGGCTGCAGTCACTGTCCATATTGATTTTAGAGCCCAAAAAAATAAAATCTGTCACTGTTTCACTTTTTCCCCGTCTATTTGCCTTGAAGTGATGGGACCGGATGCCATGATCTTAGTTTTCTGAATGCTGAGTTTTAAGCCAGCTTTTTCACTCTCCTCTTTCACTTTTATCAAGAGGCTCTTTAGTTCCTCTTCACCTTCTGCCATCAGAGTGGTGTCATCTGCCTATCTGAGGTTATTGATATTTCTCCTGGCTATCTTGATTCCAGCTTATGCTTCATCCAGCCCAGCATTTCACATGATGTACTCTACATATAAGTTAAATAAGCAGGGTGATAGTATACAGCCTTCAGATACTCCTTTCCCAGTTTTGAAGCTGTTCGTTTTTCCACGTCCAGTTCTAACTGTTGCTTCTTCACCTGCATACAGGTTTCT
The DNA here is from genome assembly GCF_963930625.1 of Muntiacus reevesi. Classification (NCBI taxonomy): domain Eukaryota; kingdom Metazoa; phylum Chordata; class Mammalia; order Artiodactyla; family Cervidae; genus Muntiacus; species Muntiacus reevesi. The sequence goes on along the minus strand of NC_089253.1, from coordinate 66,286,778 downwards.
CAGTAGGCAGGAGCTATGTACTGACCACATGTTTTTCTAAGCTCCAGTCGTTATTCTGCAGCACACTCTGTCCCGTAGCTAAATGACTCCATCATCTTTCTAGTTGCTTAAGCCACTCCATAAGCTGTGTGGCCTGAGTCCTCTACTTTACTTCCATATCTAATATTTTACTAAGTTCTGTTGTTGAGTATGTTGAGTCTTCTGCTTGAAGGTCCCACGATGTCCACTTCTCGATGATCATATTGTTAGACTTCAAATGGATCCGGCATCCTACTTAATTGTCAAGTTTAAACTTCAGTGTTCCTTACCTCACAGGACTGTTGTAAGGGCTAAATAAATTAATGAATATGCAAAATATTTTAAGACTGTAAATGGCAATATAAATAGGCTGTAAAACTTCAGATATCCTATTATTTAATAACAGAGGCTTAAAAATGAGCAAATATAGAAAATATTAGGTTTGGGTAAAGCAGCTATATGAATTTTGTCATGACGGGAAAAACTGTGTTGCTGTGCTGTGTTCAGTCATGTCTGACTCTGTGACCCCATGGGGGACCCTTTGGACTGTAGCCTGTCAGACTCCTCTGTCCATGGAATTTTCCAGGCAAGAATATTGGGGTGGGTTGCCATTTCCTATTCCAGGGGATTTTCCGGGCCCAGGAATCAAACCCATGTCTCCTACATGTCCTACACTGGCAGACAGATTCTTGACCTACTGAGCCACCTAAGAAGCCCCTTTGGAAAAACTTAGTTTGTGTTTCTTTTAAGCAGGCCTCCCCTTGCTGAGCTTGCAAGTTCAAACATTTCCTGATACCTTACGGTTAATTTCCAGATAGTATCTCAGATAGTGGGTTAGACTCTGTTTCCTTCCTAAGTTTCCTAGAGCGAGAATATGCTTTTCATCTCCCTGAGGTTTAGTCCTGACCCATCTCCCCTTAGGACCATCAACATCTCACGCCGGTCACCCTCAGAGTGAGTCCTCCTCAGGCCATTTCCACTCTGGATGCAGCTCTTTACCTGCCGTGACACACACAGGACCCCACTCATTCCCTTAGAGCCGAGATCATATCAGCAGAACACATGGTCTTCTGGTCTCACACACACACACACACACACACACACACACACACACACACACACACACTTCCCAAATCACACAGATGCTGCCAAGTTGGCAGCCACCTATCTCACTTTTGCCATCGGTCTATGGGACACGGTAGGAAGACTATGTGCCCTTTAACTCAGGTATATTGTTTTTTCCTGCTCTTTAACTGAATTATAAGGAAGCTCTATTTAGACACCAAGATTTTCTCAGAGCCTTGTTAACAAATACTCTTTGATCCTATTTATTGCAATATACTTAGAATAGTCAAATTCATAGAGTCAGAAAGTACATTGGTAGATGCCTGGGAAGGGGAGAGGAGATGGGGAGTTAGAGTTTAATGGGGAAAGAGTTTCGGTTTAGGAAGATGAAAATTCAGGAGATGGATGATAGTGAGGACTGCACAATGTGAAAGTACCTAATGCTGACCTGAACGGTTCCAGATGGTTAAAATAGTATGTTTTATATTATGTGACTTTTACCAAAGGAAAAAATTTTTAATAATATATGTATATATAGATATGCACACACACACACATATATATGAAAATAAAAGGAACTAGCCTATACTCTAAACAGGCCCAGGCCATAAATTCAGAATATACACCATTTAGCAGAGACAGCAAGCTGTAAGTGGCAGTGAAGGGCAGAAGCTAATTGAACTCCAGGGCTCTTGTCGCCAGTGGAAAGTCACCAGTACCTGAGACAAGATGGCTGCTCCCGAATCCCCCATTGTAGCCAAGAGATCACGTTCTGAGCTCTGCAAGGGCTTCTGGGTGAGGGGGAATCATACACAGATGACCAATTCTTTTATGGTTCACAGCCGATCAAAGTGAAATTCAGCAGCTGTTCAGGACAAGTGACCACTGTAACGGCTGTAATATAACCTACTAAATAGAGAGGGAATTGCATTAGAGCAAGAGGTTAGCCGTGATTATCGGCAGGTGAGTGCTTTATTGAAGTTGAAAGACCATTAACATTGATAGAGTAATTATTTCAACTTGAAAGTAATTACCTTGATGGGTGATAACTTCTCCAGTGTTCCCAGATTTGATTGGGCCAAACAATGGTGAGCTCCTGAAGCCTAGAAAAATATTACAACAATACTGTGATTTTTAAATTACTGAAACCACTGTTGGAATATTTTAATTATGCCGAACAGTGAAAAGATTTTGCCTTACACCAGCCAGTGACCTCTCATGTAGAGAGAGACATTTGCTTTTTAATCCAAATGCAATGACCCACACCCACCACCTGTGAATACATATGTGATGGGTTTCCAAATGAATCTTTTTTATCTCGATATAATGTTTAAGGTGAAACATCTTGTTAATGCTGTAGCTGGATGTTACTAAGTTCCAATGGCTAGCCTTAGGAATTGTAGCTGTGAAGTGGGAGGCCCCAAAATAGCATTTTCTCTTTGTCACAGAGGGTTTAAATTTGTATGTATTAAATATTTTGCTAATGAAATTCTCAAAATTGAAAATTATGAATACCATGTATTGTGGATCCCAAATCTCAGATTTTAGCGTGCCCTGTAATCCATTTGATGAAATAGCTTTCTTGCTCGATGCAATGCAACTCCACTAGAATCATACCATGGTCAGGGTATTTTCTCTTCATTCACACTGAGCATCAGTAAACAAAGTGAAAATTGAAAACCTGAGCTTGTCTGAAAACTAATGCATGTGGAAAAACTCTCCATCGTTTGCAATTGAGGACCAGTACACACAAAATCTAAAGTGGTCGATCGAGACCAAGAAATATGGGACTCCTCCATTCATCAGCTGTTCACCTTCAGTTTCTTTTCAGCCTCTGTCATGCACAGAAGCTACAGCAGATGCAAAGTCTCTCCTCTCTGGGGCCCATGGTGTTCTTAGAGCAAATAAGGGGAGAGATAAATTACAAAATAATAAGTAATTGTTTTTGGTTGTGCATGGGCATTGACTGTACTCACAAACATTTAAAAGAACCTGGGGCTGTCCTAACTCCTTCCTCTGCTTCCAAACCCAACACTCACCCTCTGGAACCACAAAACATTGACTGAACAACACAGAATCATGAGTCTTAGTCCTGCTGTCAGAAAAGATGAATGTGGCATCACCCTCAAGTTCCTGGATGATTCCTTAGACCTTTCTATCATCTTGGCAGGATTTGATCAGATTATCAGCCAATGAAGGACGGTCTCTATGGCAGTACTTCCCAGGAGTTTTTTTCCTAATGAAAATCTCAGACTCTCCTAAGGGCAAAACAGGTTTCCACCTGTTGTCTGAGAGCCGCCAAGGACTGTTTCACCAAGCAAGCCGTAATTCAGGATGTATGCCATGTGTTTCCTCCACCTCCACTTCTCTGCTCTGAATTTTTCTCCATAGACAAAGATGTTGGGTCTCTCTTTTTGAGGGACTCAGAATGCAGAAATCCCTGCCTGCCAAGCTAAAGGAGATGTGCTAACTGAAAAGTACAAGGACTGGTTTGAATTTGGTCGGGGAGTAAGGATTTGAGATGAAACCATTGGGAAAGGAACGAGTTGATGGTTTGTATTATAAATCTCGCCATTAAGGCAGCCAAAAAGGGAAGAATTCTGACCCAAGTGATGTCACATCAGAGTTCTCACCACAGTAGGCTCGCTGTGCATCATATACCGTTGGGCTAAAGATTGTATAAAGGAGCCCCTCAGGTACTCTGAATTTAAAATAAGTGAAATAACTCATTTTTAAACATTTTCTTTGATACTTAAATTATTAAATATTCACATTACAAAATCAGAGAGTTTTAATCCATTCCAAAAGGTGCATTGTCTACCTCTGAAAGATAATTGTCATGTCTAAATAGTAAAATTACAGTATTTTTTTAATGCATGTAAATGTTACTTTTTGACAAGATACAAGTAATGAATTTTCTCATAGAAGTTCCTATTGGGTAATTATGATACAGAGTTTTATTTTTGCTCAAGCAATTACTAGTGTCATGGCTGGATACCTGTGCCCATTAGTGGCTGGTTCTGTGTTTTTTTAGGATGGTTATTGATCTCTTGCTGAGCTGAGATTCAGGTTTTATGCCAGATAGCTTGATTAATGGGTTGGTTTCTATAAGTGGACTGAATGGGGATAGAAAGCAGGGGCAGCCTGCTCTGCCAACCCCAAATCCGTCAAGACGCATAGCTCATTATGAAACAGTTATCAAGGATACATGAAAAATTAATTGGGCTCAGTTTGATTCTGAAAAGAATCGGCTTTCTACTTGGCGTGCCCCCCCACTCTTTCCAGATGTTGTGCGCTGGCCCCTGGAGAAACAGCAAAGGGAGATGTATTAATACATTGTATTGATTAGATCAAGACCCCTGACAGTTATTTGTAGAGATACCATCTGGCTGCTGTTCGAATTCCTTCACCAAAAACAGGACGTGACATGTTATTAATCTCAACTCTCTAAGTATAGACAGTTGCCTTTTCTGCTAAACCGCATTTTACCATTCCGTAGGAGATGGAGGCAGACCTGAAGGGTGCAGAAATTAAGGTTATTACACAAATTGAGCCATATGGTCCAAATATTTCAGCAAGAAAATTGCCAGGCAATAAAAATTGCTCCTGCCTTCCTAATGGTGTAAATTACAGTTTAACCATGCCTCTGATGATGTCCTTCTGCCGCGCTTAACTACTGTTACATGAAGGACATTGTTTTAAAAATATAAAAAACAAGTAAATGCCAGCAGCGTGTTTTACAATCTGTTAGTGTGTCATTAAGAACACTGTCAGAATTACATAAACATAATGGCAGGCAACCCAGCATACAAAAGAACTCGGATGGAAATAGAAAGAGTCTTGCAAACTCTTCTTTAGCTCTGTAGTGTCAAGAGCATGGTCCCCTCTGGAAATTTTCCAGAGAGAAAAGCCCTCTCTGGGGATTTACCCTAATTCTCTCCTGTGCCCCGACGGGAGTGTTTTTCCAAACAAGACTCGCGAGCCCTCGTGGGCCTCGGTATATATCCTGCCCCAAGTGAGGGGAGAGCTAATGAAAGCCAAATGGGATGATGGAAGTTGAGCTTTTTAAGTATTTCTCTTGGTGGGGAGAAGCATCAAAACCCCATCCTCTTCCTAAATGGTGACAAGTAGCACTAAAAGTACAAATTCTGCTCTGTTTCCAAAGAAACAGATCCTGTTCTTTGAGTCACAGAATTAAGAGGATGCTTAATCAAGATAATTGTGCAGTAAACACCATTCATATTTGAGAAGACTTGACCCTGTCAATTTTTTTTTTTTTTGCCATTTATACCAAAGTGCCTGGCCTATCTCGCTATCATTTCACTCCCCTTCCTTCACCACACATATACTTTCTATCCCTCTCCCCTGCTTCATCTTTCTCCTTAATATTTAATATTATGTAGCAGTATATATTTTCACTTATCTGTCTTGTTTACTGTCTGTCTCTCCAATCAGAATATAAGCCCCATGAAAGCAGGGATTTTTTCATTTACTTAGTTCCCTTATTCCCATAACCTAGAACAATGTCACTTTTAGACAGACATTTGTGTAATGAATAAATGGATTGATGAATTGATAAACTCTGTAATAAGCATGAGGAAACTTATATTTTGTCTCTTGTTTCTGTTCAAACAGACTGTAATCATACTCTAGAATTTTTCTTAATTGCTTGGTAATGCTATGTATTTAAGAGGAAATTTGTATGTTTACAGATAAATCCAATTGAGGTAGAATCATTTAAATCCTTCCGTTTTTTTATTTTGTTTATTTATCTTTGGCTGTGCTGGGTCTTCCTTGCTGCATGGAGGCCTTCTCTAGTTGTGGCAGGCAGGGGCTACTCTTCATTGTGGTGGGCAGGCTTCTCATTTTGGTGACTTCTCTTGTTGCAGAGACGGGCTCTAGGGCACATGGGCTCAGTAGATGCAGCACGTGGGCCCAGTAGTTGTGGCTCATGGGCTAAGTTGCCCCGCGACGTGTGGGATCTTCCCATCCCTGGGACAGAACCCCTGTCTTCTGTACTGGCAGATGGATTCTTAACCACTGCACCACCAGCGAAGTCTGGTATCTTCCAGTTTTAATCAATAAGCAGTTATTGGCTGATAACTTTCTACATAAAACGTATTGTGGACACATTACACATGCTATCTCTTTTCATCTTAATATCCACTTTGTGGAGTGAGCATTTTTATCTACAATTTATTAGCGAAGAAACAGAAGCTCAAAGACATGCCCATAGTCACACATGGTTCAGTTTCAGGTCTCATTAATTCTGAAGTCTGTTCTTTCTACTAACAGTGCTGCCTCTTGAATTATCAGCCTATAGGAAACAAGATGTTGTGTAGAAACAGCTAAATATCGGGTTGGCCAAAAGGTTTACTTGGTTTTCCCATATGATGTTACAGAATGTCTGAACAAACCTTTGGCCAAACCAATAAATGAAAGCCGCAAGCCATAGCTCCATACGAGTGAGATGCCACATAACTTGATATGATTGCCTAATAGAAATATAGAAAACCATTTATAATAGATTCAAAGAATTAAAGGATCACCTGGTCTGGAAAGCTTAAAGAGGACTTTGGGGAGAAGTCTGTGCCTTAAACAATGAGTAAGATTCAGAAAGAGGAGAAACTTACATTTCCTTATTCGGGCAAAGAAACAGAAGTCTGGGTTTTATAACATACATCCGAAGGCATATCTCTGGTTCAGGAGGCAAAGAGGGAGATATTTTTTAATCTCTCCCCATTTATTGGGCTGATATTAAGGCAGCTTTATTTAAAATATTCCCAACAGATGCCTAGCAAAGCTGTCAAGTGAGGTGGTCAATAACTTGGGTCCAGAGGGCCCAGGTAAGAATGAGCTAGAGACTGTCTCAGCATCTTCCTTGGTGTGCCTTGGGAAGGTTAGGTCTAGGAGCAGAGCCCCATAGAGTAACAGAAACAGAATAAATAACTCAGTGGATGTTAGTTATTATGATCTAAAATAGATTGACAGAAAAATCAGTATGTGACAGTGTCATTATGCTTGTGTATTAAGAGAGTTCTTTCTGGAGAGGCTCATTCAGAACTTTTTCAAAGAAAAAAGAAAAAGTTTTCTTTCTTTTTTCTTATTCCCCCTTCCTTCCCTACCAGCTTTTTCCCAGAAGCATGTGCCTCTTAACAAGTCACTTTAATGGAAGAATGGTGTTATGGCAACTCTTGGCCCAAGAGTCGAGGTGACAGTACTGGAAAAGGAAAGGGCAGGCTACTGAGTCTTCTTCTCCACAGCTGACCTGAGATACTAAGCTCATTTAAAATTTTACCGGTGGGACTTCCCTGGTGGTGCAGTGTTGACTCCGCACTGCCAGTGAGAGGGGTAGGGGTTCAATCCCTGGTCGGGGAAATAATAGCCTGCATGCTCCACGGCGTGGCCAAAAGAAGAAAAAGAAGAAAAGAATATCCCAGAGAATCTGGGATTTCTACTTATGAAGTAAACTAAACTAAACTAAAATAATGCCTAGAGTTCAGTGTTCAGGCGATGCCTCACTTAGCTGCGGGCAGGGCTCGGTCCCACTCCAAACCTTATCAAAGACTGCGAGGTCTTCATTGGCTTTGGGGCAGTGGCCTGGGGCCACCGCACCAGCCTTCAAAGCTGAAGCACTGACCACAGCCAAATGGGTGAGGACACAGCCGTGGGCAGTACCCTTGAGATGCCACAGAGCCACATCCAGGAGGGGAAAGGAATTGCCAGTCACTCTCCTGAGGTCATCTTCTCGGGGACCTGTGTGGGACCTGTGTCACCATCTTTCCTTACCTCACCTTGTGTCATTCTGGATTTACCAAAAAACTCACTGTTTACCTGAAATTAGCTTCCTGAGGATTGCTGTGTACATTAAACCATGACTAATGCTCTTCCTTTGTGACCGACCACATTCTAGAAATATGATAATGAGCACGTTTAGGTTGAGGATGGTAACAGCTTCAAGAGAGCGTACCAATGTGTCCTTTCTGCCCAGAAGTACCTGGCCATGATACCTCACACCTTGGCATCCTTTCCTTAACAGAGTGATAATTATTTACTAGTGGAATATATGCTTATCACATCCAGAAATTAAAGTTGTGAGGGGCATTGTGCATCCAGGTCCCTGTGGCTGGATGGCCCCATCTGTTAGAGATAAATCACTTTAAAAAATTATATTAGCCTCACAGACGGTCAAGAAATGGAGCGGGGGAGGGGCGACAAGGAGGCTTGGTTTTCCTTCCTGTGAAATAAGAGTGTGGTCAGTCCACTGTCAGCCCACTGCAGCCTTCAGACACCAACTCCACATTTCCACTCTCTGAACCCCAGGTGGCCAATTAACAGTATGTGCTATTTATTCATTACAAAATAGACAGGAGAAATGGAATGGTTAGACTGACTGATAAGAATTCTTAGCAAGGAGTAGGTAAAAGATCACAAATGAAGAGACACCTCCCCTGACTTTCCCCCCCCCCAAAAAAAAACTCTGGAAAAGTCCAGAAAAAATCTGGAGGAATTTTCCTCATAAGTGTATCTGGAGTTTCAACTGGAAGCAAGGAATTTAAATGGAAACATTCTCTTTGTAAATTTTCTTCCTAAATATATATTCCTCTTTAATTCTCTCATTTCCTTAGAATGTCTTTCCTTCCTAAGTCAAAAAAAAAAGTCTTAAATTCTTCCCATCAGTTATCATTAGGATGTTTTTGTGCTTTTTTTCTTTTTCTTGCAATAAGCATTGCCATCCTGCAGCCTCTCTGTTCTTGAAGCCACAAGTCTATAAATGAGGGGCCTGTCAGTTTACTTGCTGTTGCATTTTTACTACAAATGTGAGTAAACTTAAGCAGGGATTATAATACAATCTATCTATATAATTTAAATTCATTTAAATATATGCATTAAACATATTAACGTATGGATTTTCATTTGGTGGCCAAATATCATATGGTTCTATAATAGCTGACATTTATTCCTATGAATGATGTTCTCTTACTCATTGGAAAACATACATCAGATGAATAGACTGGAAGAGAAAGAAGGTTTGAGGATTTTCTTTTCACTGATGCAGTAGTGATGCACCATGCAGTGTTACTAGATTGCATGCTTTGGGAATCTATAGAAGCTTATATAGGTTTCCAGAACAAGAAATCTTAACCTCACCTTCAAAGATCCGAAAAGATATGTTAATGCTCTTTGTTTATTAACTTTTAAATAACTTAAGTAATTCTAGTTCAGAAAGATAAAGGTTTCCATCTGACAGAATCTAAAAGAAACGATTCAGTTGGGTACTCCTTTGAATGCCAAATATATCACTTTAAAAGTCAGTATTTGTTTCAGTAGCAACTGTTTCTGACTATGTTCGCATACTGATTATTTTCAGATTTGAGCCCTCCAGCTGAGCACTCCATCGAAAATGGTCTGTCCCCTTTCTTTCCATGAGGAGGTTGCCCTTTGCTGGATATGTGTGCATGCCATGGACCACTGTGCATCAAACGTATAAGCAGTTAACATGCACCTGAGCATCTTAGGGAGGTTTTTGGAAAATCCTTGCCTCTTCTTGTACCAGAACGATTGCAAGTGTGAAAGTGGCCGTAGTTCACTGTGGTTTTCTCTTTACTGCTGTATTATTGCACCCTGTTGGGGGATACATCTGAGCATTTCATGTGTCCTACTTTTAAAATGCCCAGATGGTGACTACGTGCTCTGGTTTGAATTGGGCAGGCCTCATCTTTCATGCTCCGTAGTCTGTCTAGTTATCAGAGAGACACGAAACAAGGAAAATTCTTCCATTTTTCAGCTCCTCTTCATCTGTTTCGAGTCACCCCCAGTGAATGATGTACTTGCACAATTGTTACGGTGACAGTCACCATGATAACTGAACATCGCTTCCCTGGGTTGGGTAGTGCCCTGTGTGCCCAGAGCTCTCTGCTCCCCTCCCAGCATTTTGCAGTGTAACTGATTGCTTGCCATCTTGTAAGTAACATGGGAGTGAGAGACAGTGTAAATATTTTATACCTTGCTGAAACCACTTATATTTGCATTGGTCTTCTTCACACTAGACTTTAAGCTTAGCAGAGAATTTAAATCAAATCATTCAACCTGAGAAATAGTCAAAGGAACTAATGAAATAAATGTAACAGTGTAACTGGTTAAAATAGCCCAAGAGCATAATAGAGGTTTCAGATGATTTTGTGACATGCACCTTTTATAGGACTTTTGTCTCTGACTATATTCTTCAAAGTGCCGTCAGGGCAATGACCGTAGGTATCGTTTTTATCAATAACAGTCAGCACTTCCCACTGGGAAATTAGTCAAGAGGATGAGATTTTTTTTTTCTACAAAATCATCTTTAAGCATTTATCTTCCAAAAGGTATTACAAAACTGTTCATTACAAGGCAAGAACTTAAATGAGTTACTTGTTCTTATTTTAGAATTTTATTCATAATAAGCTAGTGATCAGATTCCATTTTATTTAGAGAAGAAAATGATTTTGTTTTGTTTTCTTAGAAATAGCTTTTCTAAAGTCAGAATGTTAATATAGTCCAATTGTTATCAAACTTTTTAAAAGGTACACTCCTATAAATAATAATTTCTGGAGTACACATCCCCATTACATGTATATTTATTTATTTATAAATTATAAAATGTGTGCACGCATGCTTGCCTAGTTGCTTCAGTCGTGTCTGACTTTTTGTGACCCTGTGGAATATACCACACCAGGCTTCTAGGTTCATGGGATTATCCAGGCTAGTGAACAGATATTATTTATACTGTGAAAGTAGTCATTTTAAAAGGAGTCATTATTATTGTTGTTTAGTTGGTAAGTCGTGTCCAACTCTTTGTGACTCCACGGACTGTATGTAACCTTCCAGGCTCCTCTGTTCATGGGATTTCCAGGCAAGAATAATCGAGTGGGTTACCATTTCCTTCTCCAGGGGATCTTCTCAGCCAGGAATTGAAATTGCATCTCCTGCATTGCAGGTGGATTCTTTACCACTGAGCCAACAGGGAAGCCCTTTGAAAGGACTTGAGCTCAGTTCAGTCACTTAGTCATGTCCGACTCTGCGATCCCATGGACTGCAGCATGCCAGGCTTCCCTGACCTTCACCAGCTTCTGGAGTTTGCTCAAACTCATGTCCATCAACTCGCTGATGCCATCCAACCATCTCATGCTCTGTCGTCCCTGTCTCCTCCTACCTTCAATCTTTCCCAGCATCAGGGTCTTTTCAAATGAGTCATCTTTTTGCATCAGGTGACCAAAGTATTTAAGTTTTGCTTCAGCATCAGTCCTTCCAATGAATATTCAGGACTGACTTCCTTTAGGATTGAATGGTTTGATCTCCTTGGAGTCCAAGGGACTCTCAAGACTCTTCTCCAACACCACAGTTCAAAAGCATCAATTCTTTGGCACTCAGCTTTCTTTATAGTCCAACTTTCATATCCATACATGACTACTGGAAAAACCATAGCTTTGGCTAAACAGACCTTTGTCGGCAAAGTAATGTCTCTGCTTTTTAATATGCTGTCTAGATTGGTCATAGCTTTTCTTTCAAGGAGCAAGCGTCTTTTAATATTATGGCTGCAGTCACCATCTGCAGTGATTTTGGAACCCAAAGAAATAGTCTGTCACTGTTTCCATTGTTTCCCCATCTATTTGCCATGAAGTGATGGGACCGGATACCTTGATCTTCATTTTTTGAATGTTGAGTTTTAAGCCAGATTTTTTTTACTCTCCTCTTTCACTATCATCAAGAGGCTCTTTGGTTCTTCTTCACTTTCTGCCATAAGGATGGTGTCATCTGTATATCTGAGGTTATTGGTATTTCTCTTGGCAATCTTGATTCCAGCTTGTGCTTCATCCAGCCCAGCATTTTGCATGATGTACTCTGCATATAAGTTAAATAAGCAGGGTGACAACATACAGCCTTGACGATCCAGTCTGTTTTTCCATGTTCAGTTCTAGCTATTGCTTCTTGACCTGCATACAGATTTCTCAGGAGACAGGTCAGGTGGTCTGGTATTCCCATCTCTTGAAGAATTTCCCACAGTTTGTTGTGATCCACACAGTCAAAGGCTTTGGCGTAGTCAGTAAAGCAAAAGTACATGTTTTTCTGGAATTCTTTTGCTTTTTTGATGGTCAAACAGATGTTGGCAATTTGATTTCTGGTTACTCTGCCTTTTCTAAATTCTTCTTGAACATCTGGAAGTTCATGGTTCATGTACTGTTGAAGCCTGGCTTGGAGAATTTTGAGCATTACTTTGCTAGCATGCATGTGAGATGAGTGCAATTGTGCGCTAGTTTGAACATTCTTTGGCATTGCCTTTCTTTGGGATTGGAATGAATACTAACCTTTTCCAGTCCTGTGGCCACTGCTGAATTTTCCACATTTACTGGCCTATTGAGTAGACATAGACAAATCATCAGTAGAATATTTTCTTAATCAAGAGCTAATACTATCATTAGTTAGTACATCAAGAAAACAATAGATTGGAAAAGTCTAGAGATCTCTTCAAGAAGATTAGAGATACCAAGAGAACTTTTCAAGAAAGTGTGGAAGTTGCTCAGTCACATCAGCCTCTTTGTGACCCCATGGACTATACAGTCCATGGAATTCTCCAAACCAGAATACAGGAGTGGGTAGTCTATCCCTTCTCCAGCGAATCTTCCTGACCCAGGAATCGAACCAGGGTCTCCTGCCTTGCAGAGAAGCCCATTTCAAGGAAAGATAGCCACAATGAAGGACAGAAACAGACCCTAACAGAAGCAGAAGAGATTAAGAAAGGTGGTCTGAATACACAGATGAAGTGTACAAAAAAGGTCTTAATGACCTGGATAGTCACAGTGGTGTGGTCACTCACCTAGAGCCAGACATCCTGGAGTGCGAATTTAAGTGGGCCTTAGAAAGCATTACTACAAGTAAACCTAGTGGAGGTCATGGAATTCCAGCTGAACTATTTCAAATCGTAAAAGATGATGCTATTTAAATGCTGTACTTGATATGACAGCAAGTTTGGAAAACTCAGCAGAGGCCACAGGACTGGAAAAGGTCAATTTTCATTCCAATCCCAAAGAAAGGCAATGCCAAAGACTGTTCAAACTGCTGCACAATTGTGCTAGTTTCACATGCTAGCAAAGTAATGCTCAAAATCCTTCGAGCTAGGCTTCAACAGTAAGTGAACCAAGAACTTCCAGATGTACAAGCTGAATTTAGAAAAGACAGAGGGACCAGAGATCAAATTGCCATCAGCTTCTGGATCATAGGAAAAGCAAGAGAATTCCAGAAAAAACATCTACTTCTGCTTCGTTGAATATGCTAAAGCCTTTGACTGTGTGGATCTCAGCAAACTGGAAAATTCTAAAGAGACTGGAATACCAAACCACCTTACCTGTCTTCTGAGAAACATGTATGCAGGTCAGAAGCAACAGTTAGAACTGGACATGAAACAACAGACTGGTTCAAATTTGGGAGAGGAATACATCAGGCTGTATATTGTTACCTTGCTTATTTAACTTAAATGCAGAATACCTCGTGTGAAATGCTGGGCTGGATAATTCGCAAGCTGGAATCAAGATTACTGGGAGAAGTTTCAACAACTTCAGATATGCAGATAATACCCACCCTAATGGCAGAACGTGAAGAGGAACTGAAGAGCCACTTGATGAGGGTGAAGGAGAAGAGTGAAAGAACCTATTTAGACATAAATATTCAAAAAGGTAAGATCATGGCATATGGCCCCATTGCTGCTACTGCTGCTGCTAAGTCACTTCAATCATGTCCGACTCTGTGCGACCCCATAGACGGCAGCCCACCAGGCTTCCCCATCCCTGTGATTCTCTAGGCAAGGATACTGGAGTGGGTTGCCATTTCCTTCTCCATTACCTGATGGCAAATAGGAGGAAAAATGGAAACAGGGACAGACTTTTATTTTCTTGGACTCCAAAATCAATGTGGATGGTGACTACATCCTTGAAATTATTATTTTTTTTTTTTTTTTAATATTATTTTATTAGTTGGAGGCCAATCACTTTACAACATTTCAGTGGGTTTTGTCATACATTGACATGAATCAGCCATATAGTTACACGTATTCCCCATCCCGATCCACCCTCCCACCTCCCTCCCCACCCGACTCCTCAGGGTCCTCCCAGTGCACCAGGCCCGAGCACCTGACTCATGTATCCCACCTGGGCTGGTGGTCCATTTCACCATAGATAATATACATGCTGTTCTTTCAAAACATCCCACCCTCACGTTCTCCCCCAGAGTTCAAAAGTCTGTTCTGTACTTCTGTGTCTCTTTTTCTGTTTTGCATATAGGGTTATCACCACCATCTATCTAAATTCCGTATATATGTGTTAGTATACTGTAATGTTCTTTATCTTTCTGGCTTACTTCACTCTGTATAATGGGCTCCAGTTTCATCCATCTCATTAGAACTGATTCAAATGAATTCTTTTTAACGGCTGAGTAATATTCCATGGTGTATATGTACCACAGCTTCCTTATCCATTCATCTGCTGATGGGCATCTGGGTTGCTTCCATGTCCTGGCTATTATAAACAGTGCTGCAATGAACATTGGGGTGCACGTGTCTCTTTCAGATCTGGATTCCTCAGTGTGTATGCCTAGAAGTGGTATTGCTGGGTCATATGGCAGTTCTATTTCCAGTTTCTTAAGAAATCTCCACACTGTTTTCCATAGTGGCTGTACTAGTTTGCATTCCCACCAACAGTGTAAGAGGGTTCCCTTTTCTCCACACCCTCTCCAGCATTTATTGCTTGTAGACTTTTGGATAGCAGCCATCCTGACTGGCGTGTAATGGTACCTCATTGTGGTTTTGATTTGCATTTCTCTGATGATGAGTGATGTTGAGCATCTTTTCATGTGTTTGTTAGCCATCTGTATGTCTTCTTTGGAGAAATGTCTGTTTAGTTCTTTGGCCCATTTTTTGATTGGGTCATTTATTTTTCTGGAATTGAGCTTCAGGAGTTGCTTGTATATTTTTGAGATTAATCCTTTGTCTGTTTCCTCATTTGTTATTATTTTCTCCCAATCTGAGGGCTGTCTTTTCACCTTACTTATAGTTTCCTTTGTTGTGCAAAAGCTTTTAATTTTCATTAGGTCCCATTTGTTTATTTTTGCTTTTATTTCCAATATTCTAGGAGGTGGGTCATAGAAGATCTTGCTGTGATTTATGTCGGAGAGTGTTTTGCCTATGTTCTCCTCTAGGAGTTTTATAGTTTCTGGTCTTACATTTAGATCTTTAATCCATTTTGAGTTTATTTTTGTGTATGGTGTTAGAAAGTGTTCTAGTTTCATTCTTTTACAAGTGGATGACCAGTTTTCCCAGCACCACTTGTTAAAGAGATTGTCTTTTTTCCATTGTATATCCTTGCCTCCTTTGTCAAAGATAAGGTGTCCATAGGTTCGTGGATTTATCTCTGGGCTTTCTATTCTATTCCATTGATCTATATTTCTGTCTTTGTGCCAGTACCATACTGTCTTGATGACTGTGGCTTTGTAGTAGAGTCTGAAGTCAGGCAGGTTGATTCCTCCAGTTCCATTCTTCTTTCTCAAGATTACTTTGGCTATTCGAGGTTTTTTGTATTTCCATACAAATTGTGAAATTATTTGTTCTAGTTCTGTGAAAAATACCGTTGGTAGCTTGATAGGGATTGCATTGAATCTATAGATTGCTTTGGGTAGAATAGCCATTTTGACAATATTGATTCTTCCAATCCATGAGCACGGTATGTTTCTCCATCTGTTTGTGTCCTCTTTGATTTCTTTCATCAGTGTTTTATAGTTTTCTATGTATAGGTCTTTTGTTTCTTTAGGTAGATATACTCCTAAGTATTTTATTCTTTTTGTTGCAATGGTGAATGGTATTGTTTCCTTAATTTCTCTTTCTGTTTTTTCATTGTTAGTGTATAGGAATGCAAGGGATTTCTGTGTGTTAATTTTATATCCTGCAACTTTACTATATTCATTGATTAGCTCTAGTAATTTTCTGGAAGAGTCTTTAGGGTTTTCTATGTAGAGGATCATGTCATCTGCAAACAGCGAGAGTTTCACTTCTTCTTTTCCTATCTGGATTCCTTTTATGTCTTTTTCTGCTCTGATTGCTGTGGCCAAAACTTCCAACACTATGTTGAATAGTAGTGGTGAGAGTGGGCATCCTTGTCTTGTTCCTGATTTCAGAGGAAAAGCTTTCAATTTTTCACCATTGAGGGTGATGCTTGCTGTGGGTTTGTCATATATAGCTTTTATTATGTTGAGGTATGTTCCTTCTATTCCTGCTTTCTGGAGAGTTTTAATCATAAATGAGTGTTGAATTTTGTCAAAGGCTTTCTCTGCATCTATTGAGATAATCATATGGTTTTTATCTTTCAGTTTGTTAATGTGGTGTATTACGTTGATTGATTTGCGGATATTAAAGAATCCTTGCATTCCTGGGATAAAGCCCACTTGGTCATGGTGTATGATTTTTTTAATATGTTGTTGGATTCTGTTTGCTAGAATTTTGTTAAGGATTTTTGCATCTATGTTCATCAGTGATATTGGCCTGTAGTTTTCTTTTTTTGTGGCATCTTTGTCTGGTTTTGGAATTAGGGTGATGGTGGCCTCATAGAATGAGTTTGGAAGTTTACCTTCTTCTGCAATTTTCTGGAAGAGTTTGAGTAAGATAGGTGTTAGCTCTTCTCTAAATTTTTGGTAGAATTCAGCTGTGAAGCCATCTGGTCCTGGGCTTTTGTTTGCTGGAAGATTTCTGATTACAGTTTCGATTTCCTTGCTTGTGATGTCTCTGTTAAGATCTTCTATTTCTTCCTGGTTCAGTTTTGGAAAGTTATACTTTTCTAAGAATTTGTCCATTTCATCCAAGTTGTCCATTTTATTGGCATAGAGCTGCTGGTAGTAGTCTCTTATGATCCTTTGGATTTCAGTGTTGTCTGTTGTGATCTCACCCTTTTCATTTCTTATTTTGTTAATTTGGTTCTTCTCTCTTTGTTTCTTAATGAGTCTTGCTAATGGTTTGTCAATTTTGTTTATTTTTTCAAAAAACCAGCTTTTAGCTTTGTTGATTTTTGCTATGGTCTCTTTAGTTTCTTTCGCATTTATTTCTGCCCTAATTTTTAAGATTTCTTTCCTTCTGCTAACCCTGGGGTTCTTCATTTCTTCCTTCTCTAATTGCTTTAGGTGTAGAGTTAGGTTATTTATTTGGCTTTTTTCTTGTTTCTTGATGTGTGCCTGTAATGCTATGAACCTTCCCCTTAGCACTGCTTTTACAGTGTCCCATAGGTTTTGGGTTGTTGTGTTTTCATTTTCATTTATTTCTATACATACTTTGATTTCTTTTTTGATTTCTTCTATGATTTGTTGGTTATTCAGAAGCGTGTTATTTAGCCTCCATATGTTGGAATTTTTAACAATTTTTTTCCTGTAATTGAGATCTAATCTTACTGCACTGTGGTCGGAAAAGATGACTGGAATGATTTCAATTTTTTTGAATTTTCCAAGACCAGATTTATGGCCCAGGATGTGATCTATTCTGGAGAAGGTTCCGTGTGCACTTGAGAAAAAGGTGAAGTTGATTGTTTTGGGGTGAAATGTCCTATAGATATCAATTAGGTCTAGCTGGTCCATTGTATCATTTAAGGTTTGTGTTTCCTTGTTGATTTTCTGTTTAGTTGATCTATCCATGGTTGTGAGTGGGGTATTAAAGTCTCCCACTATTATTGTGTTACTATTAATTTCCTCTTTCATACTCGTTAGTGTTTGCCGTACATATTGCGGTGCTCCTATGTTGGGTGCATATATATTTATAATTGTTATATCTTCTTCTTGGATTGATCCTTTGATCATTATGTAGTGTCCTTCTTTGTCTCTTTTCACATCCTTTATTTGGAAGTCTATTTTATCTGATATGAGTATTGCGACTCCTGCTTTCTTTTGGTCTCCGTTTGCGTGAAATATTTTTTTCCAGCCCTTCACTTTCAGTCTGTATGTGTCCCTTGTTTTGAGGTGGGTCTCTTGTAGACAGCATATATAGGGGTCTTGTTTTTGTATCCATTCAGCCAATCTTTGTCTTTTGGTTGGGGCATTCAACCCATTTACATTTAAGGTAATTATTGATAGGTGCGGTCCCGTTGTCATTTACTTTGTTGTTTTGGGTTCACGTTTATACAACCTTTCTGCATTTCCTGTCTAGAGAAGATCCTTTAGCATTTGTTGAAGAGCTGGTTTAGTGGTGCTGAATTCTCTCAGCTTTTGCTTGTCTGTAAAGCTTTTGAATTCTCCTTCATATCTGAATGAGATCCTTGCTGGGTACAGTAATCTAGGTTGTAGGTTATTCTCTTTCATTACTTTCAGTATGTCCTGCCATTCCCTTCTGGCCTGGAGGGTTTCTATTGATAGATCAGCTGTTATCCTTATAGGAATCCCTTTGTGTGTTATTTGTTGTTTCTCCCTTGCTGCTTTTAGTATTTGTTCTTTGTGTTTGATCTTTGTTAATTTGATTAATATGTGTCTTGGGGTGTTTCGCCTTGGGTTTATCCTGTTTGGGACTCTCTGGGTTTCTTGGACTTGGGTGGCTATTTCCTTCCCCATTTTAGGGAAGTTCTCAGCTATTATCTCCTCGAGTATTTTCTCATGGCCTTTCTTTTTGTCTTCTTCTTCTGGGACTCCTATGATTCGAATGTTGGGGCGTTTCACAGTGTCCCAGAGGTCCCTGAGGTTGTCCTCATTTCTTTTGATCCTTTTTTCTTTTTTCCTCTCTGCTTCATTTATTTCCACCATTATATCTTCTACCTCACTTATCCTATCTTCTGTCTCCGTTATTCTACTCTTGGTTCCCTCCAGAGTGTTTTTGATCTCATTCATTGCATTATTCATTTTTAATTGACTCTTTTTTATTTCTTCTAGATCTTTATTAAACATTTCTTGCATCTTTTCAATCTTTGTCTCCAGGCTATTTATCTGTACCTCCATTTTGCTTTCAAGATTTTGGATCATTTTTATTATCATTATTCTAAATTCTTTTTCAGGTAGATTCCCTATCTCCTCCTCTTTTGTTTGACTTGGTGGGCTTTTTTCATGTTCCTTTACCTGTTGGGTATTTCTCTGCCTTTTCATCTTGTTTAGATTGCTGTGTCTGGAGTGGGCTTTCTGTATTCTGCAGGTCTGTGGTTCCTTTTTATTGTGGAGGTTTTACCCAGTGGGTGGGGTTAGACGATTGGCTTGTCAAGGTTTCCTGATTAGCGAAGCTTGTGTCAGTGTTCTGGTGTGCGGATCTTGATTTCTTCTCTTTGGATAGCAATGGAGTGCCCAGTAATGAGTTTTGAGATGGGTCTATGTGTTAGGTGTGACCTTGGGCTGTCTGTATGTTGACGTTCAGGGCAATGTTCCTGCGTTGCTGGAGAATTTGCGTGGTATGTCGTGCTCTAAAACTTATTGGCTCTTGGGTGGTGGTTGGTTTCGGTGCAGGTATGGAGGCTTTTGTACGGTCACTTATTACTTAAAGATCCATGTAGTCAGGAGTTTTCTGGTGTTCTCAGGTTTTGGGCTTAAGTCTCCTGCTTCTGGATTTCAGTTTTATTCTTCCTGTAGTCTCAGGACTTCTCCAACTATACAGCACTGATAATAAAACTTCTATGTTAATGGTGGAAAGTTTCTCCCCCGTTAGGGATACCCAGAGAGGTTCACCGAGTTACATGGAGAAGAGGAGAGGGAGGAGGGAGATAGAGATGAGCAGGAGGAGAAAGAGGGGGATTCAAGAGGAGAGAGACAGATCTACGAAGTTGTCTGATCCCAGAGTGTTCTCCGTAGCCCAGACACCCACAAAGATTCACAGAATTGGATTGGGAAGAGAAGGGGAAAGGAGGAAATAGAGGTGTTCTGAGGTAGAAAACAGAGTCAAGATTGGGAGAGAATAATCAACACACTCGTGAATAAAAATGGGAGTTGAATATTGGATTCTTAAATGTTCACAATTTATATCATATACTGAAAAACAAAAATTAAAAATCTAGAGTAGAGGTTAGACTCTTAAAAATACTATATTAAAAACAAAAACCAAAACACACAAAAGAAATTTTAGAAATATATATGAAGTTTGGTATAAAAATAGGGCTTCTCTTCTTCTTCTTTTTTTTTTTTTTTCCCTTTCTTCTGTAAGGTTATAGTGGATTGAAAATGAAAATTAAGGCGTAGTAAAAGGAGTGCTAGAGGGCTTTAAAAGAAATAAGAGAAAAAGAAAAAGAAAATAGAAGAAAAGAAGAAAAAAGAACAGAAAAAAAAGAAGAAAAAGAAGAAAAAGAAAAAAAAAAGAAAAAAGAAAGAGAAAAAAAATTGTTTTGCCTAATTAAAAAAAAAATCGTAAAAATCTATGAAAGTTAAGGAGTAATGGGGGAGTAATAAGGAATTTTTAAAGGAAAATAAAAGAGAATCAAGAAAAAAGAAAAAAAAATTTTTTTTTTCCTTACTTAAAAAAAAAAAAAAAAGAAAAGAAAAAGAAAAAATATATCTAGGAATTTCTCTGGAGCTGTTGCGGTCAGTGTGGGTTCGGCTCAGTTTCAGATAGCTCCCCGTTCCAGCTTACACTTCTCGATATCTACAGGCCCTTCCGGTGTAGTCAGTCGGTGGTTTCTTCAGGGATTTTAATCTGTTGCACCGGTCCCTTCTGAAGCGGTTCCCTTTGTTTATTTGGGTTCTGTTGCCGGTCTCTCTTCCGCGCCTAATTTCCGCCCTGACACAGGGGGCGGAGGTGGATTCTTATTCAGGTAGCTAGTTCCGTCGCGCTGCGGGGAGGGGCTGTGCGGGGAGGGGCTGTGCGGGGAGGGGCCGGCACTCCCCGGAAGAGGCTTGCGCTCTTTTCTCGGTCTGCGCTGCTCAGGCTCCGGGCTGTTCTGTCTGAAGCGCGCGCCAAGCTGCGCGCGGCTCCAGCCCTTGGGCGATTCACAAAAGCGCGGCACACAAAGCTGGGCCCGCGCTCCGGCCCCACGCCGCCCGAGCGGCCCAGGCAGCCAGGCGCCTGACGGGCGCTCTCTCCCCGGGTCCGGCGCGTCTTCTGCCCTGCGCGGTCCCAGTCTCAGTCCCTGCCGGCGCCAGTCGGGCGTGCGCGCCCTCTGCCCTCCGCGTCCCCAGCCCCAGTTCCCGCCCGCGCCGGTCGGGCACCCGCGCCCTCCGTCTCGCCGCGACCCTCCCGGCGGACTTCGGCCGCCCAGAATCTCGGTCCCTTTGTTCTGCGAACGGCCGGCAGTGTGTTCGGGCCGGTTAATTTTCTCTCTCTTTTGCAATCCCACAGTTCAAGCTGGCAACTCACAAAAGCTCCCTCTGATTGTCCTCAGGGCGCTCAGGCCCGGATCCAGCCCCAAGTAATGCCGCCCGCTCCTCTCCGTTCCGCCCCCACTTGCTGGTGGTGGATGCGGGCGTCTGGGGTATTTTTCTGTTGGGAGTTGCTTTTAGGCTCGTAATCTGTGGGTTTTATTTATTCTATCCCTCCCAGTCAGATTCAAACTCTTGAGATTCCAACACTTCCCCCAGGCCCGCCAGTGCGAGGGTTTCCCGGTGTCTGGGAACGTCCTCTATTAAGTCCCTTCCCGGGACGGATCTCCGTCCTTAGCTCTTTTGTTTCGCTTTTTATCTTTTATATTTTGTCCTACCTCCTTTCGAAGACAATGGGCTGCTTTTCTGGGTGCCTGATGACCTCAGCTAGCGATCAGAAGTTGTTTTGTGAAGTTTGCTCTGCGTTCAGTTATTTTTTTGATGAATTTCTAGGAGAGAAAGTGGTCTCTCCGTCCTACTCCTCCGCCATCTTGGCTCCTCCTACATCCTTGAAATTAAAAGATGCTTGCTCCTTGGAAGACAAGCTGTGACAAACCTAGAAGCATATGAAAAAGCAGAGACATCACTTTGCCAACCAAGGTCCATATGGCTATGATTTTTCCAGTAGTCATACACAGATATGAGAGTTAGACCATAAACAAGGCTGAGCACGGATGTATTGATGCTCTTCAACTGTGGTAGTGGAAAAGACTCTTGAGAGTCCTTTGGACAATAAGCATATTAAACCAGTCAATCCTAAAGGAAATCATCCCTGAATATTCACTGAAGGACTGATGCTGAAGCTGAAGCTGCAATACTTTGGCCAACTGATGTAAAGAGCTATTCCATTGGAAAGACACTGATGGGAAAGATTGAGGGCAGGGGATGACAGAGGATGAGATAGTTGAATGGCATCGTCAATTTGATGGACATGAGTTTAAGCAAACTCTGGGAGATAGTGAAGGACAGGGAAGCCTGGTGTGCCACCATTCATGGGGTTGGAAGGAGTGAAACACAACTAAGCAATTGAACAACAGCAACAAGACACAGAATTTTTAGGTGTGTTTTTAGATACTGGATATCAAAGCATTTTCCGTGTGGTCTCCTTGACAATATCAATTTTTTTTGTCAATTTCTGGTCAAAGATACTTGGACTGTCAGTGTTTATATCTCATACTATGGCTGGTAAAAAAGCTTGTCTCATAAGTAAGAAATATCAAACTGGCCTCTTTTTTGTTCTTTATTTAGTTATGGATTTAGATATTCTATCAGAACCATGGTTTTCCATTTTTCAGGAACCTTGAAAGTTACCCATGTTTCCAAAGTAGTATAGTTAAAACCAGATAATATAATTCATGAACCACTTAGCATGGAGTCATAAGCTACATCATGGTGTACTGAAAGCTAATAAATGAGGCAAATATTTCCAGCTCCTGCACACTGTAAAACTCTTATTCTTCCCTTTTCAGGGACTGATCCAGGACTTCATTCATTCCTTCATTCACTTATCCAATTAGTATGCCACCAGGATATGCAGCAGTGAATACAAGAAAAAGAATACAAAAATTCTTTCCTTTTTAGGCTTTTATTCTAGTGAGGAAAGATAGTCAACAGTATAAATAAGCAAGTTAAAATATATGTGTATATTCATATGTGTGTGAATGTATGTGTATATATGAATGATAAGGGCAATGGAGAAAAATAGACCATAGATGAGGGATCAGCGATTCTGTGCTCACCTTTCAGGAGAGCATTATGTTGGCCAAGCATGGGGCTAGGGAGAGTGTTGGCCTGGTGGGACGGGGAGGGTAAAACTTAATGTGAGACCAGGGAAAGCTTAAAATAAGGTGACACTGGGGCAGGGCTTTGAAGGTGAAAAACAGACAGTTAACTGGGAGAAAAATTTTAATTCTGGGGGAGGGATATACAGTCAGATTCTGGGCTTCAGGAGTCTGGGTTTGGCCCCTACCTGCTCCTTTAATTCCCAGGACCCATTAGTATGTGCATTGACCTTCAGCCTAGGATTCTGAAAGGTCAGGTTCAACTACTGACATCCCTGTGATGCCCCTTTGACAAGTAAATGCTTCATAGCTTGGGGACGTAAGGCTCAACCTCCAGATGAGTTGTGTAATGTAGACATTTTCCCAGTTTACAGATCTGCTCTTTGGGTCTGTAACATTCACATACTGGTAACAAAGGCTTCCTTGAATGCCAGTCCATCATCCGATGTCTAACTTCCTTCATTTCTTCCCATATCATCTTCCAAAATATCCCCACATTCCAAGTAAACCAGAATAAAATGCATTCATTGCAAAATAAAAGCCTCTTATTACTCTATCCAACTTCAAACCCATGACCTCTTAATAATTTCTCAAATCTTTCTCCAGTTTTTTTTTTCCTAATCCCATTTTTATGATCTATAGCCAAAAAATTAAATAGTAAGTGTAACCACCTGAAAACATCAGGTATACAATATTGGATGAAAAGAAGGGAATGAATATTTACATACACGACACACAGTACAGTCTATAGACTTTATTTCTATCATAGGTCATGAGTCGAGTTGTGATATTTATGACTTCCCTTTCTTATCTCCCTAACAAATTGGGGTTATTTGGCTGATGCGCACAACCAAACTCATTCCTGAACGATCTGAGAGCTTGGTGGTCTTGCCTCCATAAACTTGCAGTGATCTTACATTAGCCTGGCAGAAGGTAATCCAAGTAACAGGCAACAATTTTCTACCTTCAATTCAATGAAGCTGTTACAGAATCATTCTTCTTCTAAATTAGCAGATTCCAGAGTCTTAGTTATAGTAAATAAAGCTCCTGCAAATTGATCTGTAGTCTCATTAGGTTTGCAGGGAAGCCTTTCATTGTACCTTTCTAGCCCCAGTCTTCTGGGATTTCTGCATCAGATGTGATGGTCAAAGAGCTAACTGTAAATGCTCTTCTGACTCTTAATATTCTACAAATTTTAAATTTGTTTTAGTTTGCTGAAATCTTACATTGGATGATAAAATGACTACTCTTCTATCACATATACCTAGTACATTTCCTGTCTGTTGCTATTTAAAGCTCTTCCCTTGCTGTGGAGATTTTTCCCACTGCTTCATTTAAGCCCATGATAACTTCTTTAGTGCTAGTTTCCATGTGTTTTTACAGTGCTTCCTTGAGTGTGAGTTTTGCATTCCTAATGGGTTGCAGTACCTGAAATCTAAGATTTGAATACTTTCTACTTCTTTTCCACTCCCTTTAGTGCTTAGCACCATGTTAGAAAAAGTAGATGCTCAATCAGTATTTGACTGCAGATTTGGCTCTCAGGCCATAAACCTGTCTCAGCATTTTTCTTTGCTGAGAGCTTTAAACAAAGCATAAAATCAAATTTATAAATAAATCAAGTGTACTTCAATTATAAATAATAAACAGGTGACCTTAGAAATCAAATCATTTCCTTAGCTGCTTCTGATAGCAAGGATTTGAGCACTTTTACTGGACCCCATGAACAGTATGAAAAGACAGAAAGATATGACACTGAAAGATGAGCCCCCCAGGTGAGTAGGTGTCCAGTATATTACTGGGGAAGAGTGGAGAAATAGCCGCAGAAAGAATGAAGAACCTGAGCCAAAACGGAAATGACAGCCAGTTGTGGTTGTGTCCAGGGGAGAAAGTAAAGCCCGATGCTATAAAGACCAACATTAGAAACCTGAAATGTTAGGTCCATGAATCAAGGTAAATTGGATGTGGTCAAACAGGAGATGGCAAAAGTGAACACTGACATTTTAGGAATCAGTGAACTAAAATGGCCAGGAATGGGTGAATTTAACTCAGATGACCATTATATCTACTCCTGTGGGCAAGAATCCCTTAGAAGAAATGGTGTAGCCCTCATAGTCAACAAAAGAGTCCTAAATGCAGTATTTGGGTGCAATCTCAAAAATGACAGAATGATCTCAGTTCGTTTCCAAGGCAAACCATTTAATATCACAGTAATCCAACTCTATGACCCAACCACTAATGCCAAAGAAAATGAAGAACGATTCTGTGAAGACCTAAAAGAACTCCTGGAACTAACACTAAATATACATATATATATATATATATATATATATATATATATATACTTTTCTTCATAGGGGACTGGAATGCAAAACTAGGAAGTCAAGAGATACCTGGTGTAAAGGCAAGTTTGACCTTGGAGTACAGAATGAAGCAGGGCAAAGGCTAACAGTTTTGCCAAGAGAACGCAATGGTGATAGCAAACACCCTCTTCCAGCAGCACAAGAGATGACTGTACTCATGGACATCACCAGATGGTCAGTACCAAAATCAGATTGATTATATTCTTTGTAGCCAAAGATGGAGAAGCTCTATACAGTCAGCAAAAACAAGACCTGGATCTGACTATGGCCCAGATCTTGAGCTCGTTATTGCAAAATTCAGGCTCACTCAAATTGAAGAATGTAGGGAAAACCACTAGGCCATTCAGGTATGACCTAAATCAACTCCCTTATGATTATAAAGTGGAGGTGATGAATAGATGCAATGATTATATCTCCTAGACAGAGTTCCTGAAGAACTATGGACTAAGGTTCCTAACATTGTACCAGAGGCGGTCACAAAATTTATCCTCAAGAAAAAAAGAAATGCAGCAAGGCAAATGGTTGTCTGAGGAGACCTTACAAATAGCTGAGGAAAAATGAAAAGGAGACAAGACAAAGAAGAAAGGCAAAGACATACACAACAATACAGAGTTCCAAAGAATAGCAAGGAGAGATAAGAAAGCCTTCTTACGGGAACAATGCAAGAAATAGAGGAAAACAATAGAATGAGAAAGACTAGAGTTCTCTTTAAGAAAACTGGAGCTACCAAGGGAATGTTCCATGCAAAGATGGACACAATAAAGGACAGAAATGATATGGACCTAACAGAAGCAGGAGAGATTAAGTAGAAGTGGCAAGAATACACAGAACTATACAAAAAAGGTCTTAATGACCCAGGTAACCACAATGGTATGGTCACTCAACTAGAGCCCAACATCCTGGGATGTGAAATCAAGTGGGCCTTAGGAAGCATCACTGCGAACAAAGCTAGTGGACGTGATGGAATTCCAGTTGAGCTATTTCAAATCCTAAAAGATGATGCTGTTGAAAGTACTGCAGTCAATATGCCAGCAAATTTGGAAAACTCAGCAGTGGCTACCAGACTGGAAAAGGTCAGTTTTCATTCCATTCCCCAAAAAAGGCATTGCCAAAAATGTTCAAATTACTATACAGTTACACTTATTTCACATGCTAGCAAGAGTATGCTCAAAATTCTTCAAGATAGGATACAGCAGTACATGAACCAAGAACTTCTAGATGTACCAGCTGGA
Organism: Muntiacus reevesi; assembly: GCF_963930625.1. NCBI lineage: Eukaryota > Metazoa > Chordata > Mammalia > Artiodactyla > Cervidae > Muntiacus > Muntiacus reevesi. The sequence goes on along the minus strand of NC_089253.1, from coordinate 66,260,006 downwards.
TTTAGAAAAAGCCTGAGAAACCAGAGATCAAATTGCCAACACTGGTTGAAAAAGCAAGGGAATTCCAGAAAAACATCTACTGATTCATTGACTAAGCTAAAGCCTTTGACTGGATCACAACAAACTATGGAAAATTCTTAAAGAGATGGGAATACCAGACCACCTTACCTGCCTCCTGAGAAACCTGTATGTAGGACAAGAAGCAACAGTTAGAACTGGACGTGAAAAAATACATTAGTTCAAAATTGGGAAAGGAGTACATCAAGGCTGTATATTGTCACCCTGCTTGTTTAACTTATATGCAGAGTACATCATGCGAAATGTTGGGCTGGATGACTCATAAACTGGAATCAAGACTGTTGGGAGAAATAAATATAAACAACCTCAGATATACAGCTGATACCACTTTAATGGCAGAAAGTGAAGAGAAACTAAAGAAGCTCTTGTTGAAGCTGAAAGAAGAGAGTGAAAAAGCTGACTTAAAACTCAGCATTCAAAAAATGAAGATCATGGCAACCAGTCCCATCACTTCATGGCGAATAAATGGGGAAAAACTGGAAACAGTGTCAGATTTCATTTTCTTGGTCTCCCAAATCACTCTGAATGGTGACTGCAGCCACAAAATTAAAAGATGCTGCTTCTTGGAAGAAAAACTGTAGCAAACCTAGGCAGTGTATTAAAAAGCAGAATTATTACTTTGCTGAAAAAGGTCCATGTAGTCAAGGCTGTGGTCTTTCCAGTAGTCATGTATGGATGTGTGAGCTGGACCATAAAGAAGGCTGAGCACCTAAAAAATTGATGTTTTGAACTGTGGTGCTGGATAAGACTCTTGAAAGTCCCTTAGACAGCAAGGAAATCAAACCAGTCAATCCTAAAGGAAATCAACCATCAACCCTGAATATTCATTGGAAGTACTGATGCTGAAGCTGAAGCTCTAATACTTCGGCCACCTGATTTCAAAAAGACAACTCACTGGAAAAAACCCTGAAGCTGGGAAAGCTTGAGGGCAAGAGGAGAAGGGAGTGACAGAGAATGAGATGGTTGGATGGCATCACTGACTCAGTGGGCACCAAAGAAGTTCTGAGCAAGCTCCAGGAGATAGTGAAGGAGATAGTGAAGCCTGGTGAACTGCAGTTCATGGGGTCACAATGAGTTGGGCATGACTTAGTGACTGAACAACAGCTACGCACTAGGCTCTTTCAGAAGGTCACCCAGTTTAATCCTTACAAAAGTCATGAGAAATATATTAACTGTTAGAAACCAAAACTCATAAAAAGTAGGTAATTTGCCAAATGCACCCTCTAGTATGAGTGACAGAGCTGTCTTCTAACTTTAAGTTAACTGCTTTTATTTTTATTAAAGGACCTCGGCTCTCAGAGCTTACCTCATTCCCCAGACATTAGTCACAGGGCTTCTCAGAGAATTTCCTTTTGCATTAAAGAGAGCATTTTTGGCTTCTTGCTAAACAGGGCGAGCAAAATAATAGATTGCAGAATAATTTTAATAATGCATTTAAGATGCCAAACTCATACCCCACTGTCTGTCCTCAGTGAGAAACTTTTTTTTTTTCTGTTTTGTCCAAGGATCTAAAAACAATCTTTGACTTGCCTCAATGAAAATAAGAGCCACAACTTCTAGCTCTCAGAACAAATATAAGTTGTTTTTATTTTTAATTAATTATGCTTAGCTTAAGTACATTTTCTGTTAAGGTGTAATGACTAAACCGTGATCATTTCTTTTTGTTTATTCATTTAAAGCACAAATAAAAGCAGATAATCAATAGATCATAATCTAAAACTAGAGGATTTACAAGTTAATAAGCTTGAGTCAATAGATATTCCATAGTGAAGCCTTCAATGCTGAACCTGACATAATTTGCTTTGCACTAAGCTGGATGACTTAATGCTTTAATTTAATGCCAATATTAACTGAAAAAATCCAAAGAAAAGGGGAAATTTTAAATCCTATTATACTAAAATGTTTTCAAAGCAACAGCACAATCATGTCAGAACTGCTTAAGTATGCCACCAACATCTGCCTAAACTGCCCTCATGCTGTGTGTGTGCTAAGCAACTTCAGTCGTGTCTGACTCTCTGCAATCCAATGGACTGCAGCCCACCAGACTCCTCTGTCCATGGGCTTCTCCGGGCAAGAATCCTGGAGTGGGTTGCCACGCCCTTCTCCAGGGGACCTTCCTGACCCTGGGATCAAACCCTCATCTCTTACGTCTCCTGCATTAGCAGGCAGGTGCTTTTACCACCAGTGCCTTCTGGGAAGCCCAGACTGCTTTGTCATTGATAACAGGTAAGCCCTTTGGGGCCCGGCACATGTGAGTTTTGGAAGATGACCTACCTTAGCAGTATCTTTTCTTAGCCTCGAGTGTTATCATTGATTAGTCTTATAACATCTGCTTTTCCTGACTTGCATGCAGACCATTGAAACTGTGTTTATTTTGAAAGCTGTGTTATTTTGAATCTTTCTATTCCCTTTGATTCCTCTTGAGATTATCATTCAACCTCATTCCTCATAAAACAGAAAACAGGTCAGAGAGCAGAGGAAGTCTTTCTGGGTCCCTGGAAGGAAGAAGTGAAACCCTTTCTTTATCAAGAAGTAGTGTAGATTGGCTTCCACCTTCTGAAATCTGGTGGGACTAATGGGGGTATATTCAGGGTTATGAGCCTGGAGTCTATAGTCAGAGTGCCTCCCCTCAAATCCTGGTTCTGCCCCCTATAATTATGTCAGTTCAGTTCAGTCACTCAGTTGTGTCCAACTCTTTGCGACCCCATGGACTGCAGCACGCCAGGCTTCCCTGTCCATCACCAACTCCTGGAGCTTGCTTAAACTTATGTCCATTGAGTCAGTGATGCTATCCAAGCATCTCATCCTCTGTCATCCTCTCTCCTTCAATCTTTCCCAGCATCAGGGTCTTTTCAAATGAATCAGTTCTTTGCATTAGGTGGTGAATGTATTGGAGCTTCAACTTCAGCATCAGTCCTTCTAATGAATATTCAGGATTGATCTCCTTTGGATGGACTGGATGGATCTTCTTGCAGTCCAAGGGACTTTCAAGAGTCTTCTCCAACACCACAGTTCAAAAGCATCAATTCTTGTGCACTCAGCTTTCTTTATAGTCCAACTCTAACATCCATACATGACTACTGGAAAAACTATAGCTTTGATAAGATGAACCTTTGTTGGCAAAGTAATGTTTCTCCTTAAATATGCTGTCTAGGTTTCTTCCACGGAGTAAGCATGTTTTAATTTCATGGCTGCAGTCATCATCTGCAGTGATTTTGGAGCCCCCAAAAATAAAGTCTGCCGCTGTTTCTCCATCTATTTGCCATGAAGTGATGGAACCAGATGCCATGATCTTAGTTTTCTGAATGTTGAGCTTTAAGCCAACTTTTTCACTCTCCTCTTTTACTTTCATCAAGAGGCTCTTTAGTTCTTCTTCGCTTTCTGCCATAGACAGTCATAATTATACAACCATGGACTATTTGCTTCAACTTTACATCCATTTCCTTATCTGAAAATGAGGATAATAGCAGTGCTATCTCATGAGATTGCTTTAAGGATTAAACAGTATAATATACATAAAGCACTTGGAAAGTGCCTACCCTATAGCATGCACTCACTGTCTTAACCCTTTGAGAAACTATTTATGAAAAGGAAGAAAAGTACATAGAATATATGCTACAAATAGCTTTGAAAGCAGCAGCAGCAGCACTGAATGTAGTAGTCAGATATATCTTTCTGCACTGCTTTGTATGCACAACCAAAGTCCTAATGTATCCATTTGTTACCGCCCTCACAACCTCATTTCTGAGTTCCCAGTCTGGTTTTCATTTCGTGCCATTGCTGGTTGCACTATAGCCAAAGTGGCAGTGTGTTTGGACTGCCCTTTAAGTAGGCCAGCTTTAGCTTTCTGGTCTCATCAGTGTCACCAAAAACAAATCAGTTTGCTTTTCTAAAATAAATGGACTATAAGTTATGCACTGGTTTTTACCATGGGGTGAAAGTGAAAGTCACTCAGTCGTGTCTGAGTCTTTGCAACCCCATGGACTGTACAGTCAATTCATGGAATTCTCCAGGTCAGAATACTGGAATGGGTAGCCTTTCCCTTCTCCAGGGGATCTTCCAACCCAGGGATCGAACCCTGGTCTCCCGCGTTGCAGGCAGCACTCTTCTATTCAGGAAGGATACTCGGAAAACAGAGAACAGAAAGCTCATTGACTTTTATGATGAACATTTTTTCACATTTCTCCATCTCTCTCTGAAACCATATGCATCTAAGTCTTACCATCAATGTAAGTGGCAGCCATTACCTACTTGTCATTTCCTGGGTCTGGATGAACTTGATCAGTGCCATTCACACTCTTGTCACTTCAGTTGAGTTACCTACACTGCCAGTACTATACACATAGAGTTTAATTGCCACTTAAAATGTCTTCAAAAAGATTATACTATGGGCCCTCCACCAGCCGGCTGGTACATCCCGTCCTTTTGCTATAACGAGAGTGACCTGGAGCGGGGATACACAGTGTTTAAGATAGAAGTGCTAATGAATGGAAGAAAACATTTTGCTGGAAAAAGGTACAGCGAATTTCATGCCCTGCACAAAAAGCTTAAGAAAGGTATTAAAACTCCAGAAATTCCTTCTAAACATGTTCGGAACTGGGTCCCAAAAGTTGGAACAGCAATGACAAGGTTTGAAACCTATTTACAGGCGGTCATTCTGGAAAATGAAGAACTTCCAGAAATATTTCTTGATTTCCTAAATGTTCAACCTTTTCCCTCTCTACCAAAGACAGAGAGTTGTGGATCTTTTGATGAGACAGAGTCTGAAGAATAAAGCAAACTGTCCCACCAGCCAGTGCTGCTGTTCCTCAGGGATCCATACATCTTGCCTGCAGTCAGCGATTTTCCAAATGTGGTAACTGAAGGAGTTCTCCATGGAATATTTTACCCTCATCTACAGTCCAGGTAGAAATTCTCCATGGCTAGAAGCTGAAGCAGGTTTTGAAGTCCTAGTCAAGGAAATTGATACCTACCAAATTAACCTAAACTCTATGACATAACGGCTCTCTCTTGCTAGTGGTAAAATTCACAGTCCCAGCTTAATTCAGAGCAGGGACATTTCCATTGGAATGGTGCTTTTAAAGTAGAAACTGAATCGGGGCAGTGCTGAGGTTAAGGCCAAATGTTTAAGAAGTAGAATATAGCTGCCAGTTTAGAAACCCCAGAGAAGAAGACTAAAGAAGATCTTTGGGACCTCTGAGTGTAGCAGAACGGTTACTCTCCACTTCAGTCACACCATTTGGTAATTGAAAATCTTACCCTGAATTGTGAGACTGATCAGCTTTGGTAGATTTTTTTTGTTCAGATTCTATGACACACTAATCTTTTCATCATCAGATTTTTCTCAGCCAGCAATAGATAATATTCTGAAATGCTGGCACCAGGAGAGCATTATAGGAACACACTGCTAAATGTGAGGAAGGAACTAAACTGGAAATGAAATTATACTGACCATACTAGGGCATTTTAAAAATCATGACATTTTAATTTGCATTACAGTGGAGTTGCATCACATGCAGGGGTTCACTTCTAATGTCAGCACATAAGGTAGACTAAGGTATCAAGATTGACCTTGAAAACCCTTTAAAATGGTGTCATATCAGAAATCTCCATCCCCAACAGTCAGTTTTTCCTCCAGTGTTGGAAGAGATAACTGTTTCTTTGGTTGAAGACCGATTAAAGTTGTTGGTATTTGTTTAGGGACTATTTTGTAGAAGAAACATGTACCTTTGAACACTAAAATTATACTTAGCCTTGCAAGATGCTTGCCCTATAAAAGGTAAATGTGATTTGACAGTAGCTGAGGGAACCCCAGATTGACAACACTCATCTTGGTTTACTCAAGGCATTCATTCATTGAATAGGTGGTATAATTGCCAGATGGATTGTTATTTTCCTTATTGCTTATCATTTCCTTTTCACTGACCTCATATATTGAATTGATGTAAATTAAATGGGTTTATGATGCACCTCCTCTGTGCATCTTACAGACATTCAGATTTTGACTAATAATGAATAAAAGCATATATGCAGGCTGTATATGTGTGCTGTGTTTGGGAATTTCCTTGAAAACTAATTAATAGCTAGCTTATTTATGATTATTAGGTTAATAAGCTTCTGTGTAGGAGAAAAGTATTTAGATTCAAAACTAATAAGTAAATCATGGTTTTTGACTAGGCTCTAAATATACAGATTTAAAGCTTTCTGTAAACTCTTGGTGATGTATTTATGCTAGATGTGTTACTACATATGGAAGCAAGTAAGAACTGAATAATCAAGTGTCTTCAACCAAAAATAACTGAATAGTCAAGTGTTCGAGATATTTTTTAAGTGTTTTTGTCATTAGCTATTTTGGGTTAAATAAAAATGAAGACCTTCCCAAAATAAAACAAGATTGCACTATGATTTGGCATTAAAATGAAAAGTTATTTATTGTATACACAGAAAGACGTTAGAGCATAAAACTAAAAAAAAACGCAAGTCTCAAGGTATCTTTCCACATATATAAGGCAAAAATTCTAAGTGATAAAAGAGCATTGTATCTTCATTCAGTTGGAAGCGTTTTTTTCTTTCTTAGGGATACATAAAATAACAGTGTGTCTTGGACTCCTTTGAATCCAAGGATTCAAAGAAATGAGGTATATTCCATGATGAATATTTTAAAATTTTATTTTATTGAAGTATTCTTGATTCATGATGTTGTGTTCATTTCTGTTGTATAGCAGTGATTCAGTTAATACATATATTTATATATATACATTATTTTTCATATTCTTTTCCATTATGGTGTATCACAGGATATTGAATATAGTTTCTACACTACACAATAGGACCTTCTTGTTTATCCATTCTAAATTGAATAATTTGCATCTGCTGATCCCAAATTCCCAATCCATCCTTCTCCTACTCCCCTCACCCTCAGCAACCACAGGTCTGTTCTTTGTGTTTGTGAGTCTGTTTCTATTTTGTAGATATGTTCATTTGTGTTGTATTTTAGATTCCATATATCCATGATATTATATGGTATTTTTCTCTTTTATTTCGTATGCTAAGATCTGAGTCTATCCACGTTACTGCAAATGGCTTTACCTCATTCTTTTCATGGTTGAGTAATATCCATTGTCTATATGTACCACATCTTCTTTGTCTAGGCATCTGTCAGTGGATACTTAGGTTACTTCCGTGTCTTGGCTACTATAAGTAGTGCTGTTATAATCATAGTGATGCTTGTATTGTTTTGAGTTATAGTTTTATCTGGATATATGCCCAAGAATGGAATTGCTAGATCATATGGTAGTTTTATTTTTAGTTTTTTAAGGAACCTCCATACTTGTCTCCATAGTGGCTGTACCAATTTTCATGCCCATCCACAGTGTAGGAGGGTTCCTTTTTGTCCAAACCCTTTCCAGCATTTTGTTATTTGTAGATTTTTTAATGATACTCTCCTGACCGCTGTGAGGTGGTACCTCATTTTTAGTAGTTTTGATTTCCATTTCTCTAATAATTAGCAGTGATGAGCATCTCTTCATGTGCCTGTTGGCCATCTGCACATCTTCTTTGGAGAAATGTCTGTTTAGGTCGTCTGCCCATTTTTCGATTAGATTGGTTGATCTTTGTTGCTTAATTGTGTGAGCTATTTGTATCCTGTTGAAATTAGGCCTTTGTCAGCACTTAATTTTTAAATGTTTTCTCACAGTCCATAGGTTGTCTTCATTTTGTTTACAGTTTCCTTTACTGTGCAAAAGATTATAAGTTTGGTTAAGTCCCATTTGTTTATTTTTGTTTTTATTTCTATTGTCTTGGGAAAGTGACCTAAGGTAACACTGATATGATTTATGTCAGAGAATGTTTCAGGGTTTTGTTTTTTTGTTTTTTTGGTGTAGCATTTCCTAGAATTATCAGTACAATAATGAATGGAGGGCATCCTGTCTTTCCTGATATATTGATCATAAGATTTCTAGGACTTTAAATATAATTTACTGTATGATTTTAGTAAATTTTTATCAAATTAAGGATGATTCCTTCCATTTTTACCTGGCTAAGAGGTTTTATCATGAATGAGTGATGGATTTTATTAATTCTATTAAAATGATCATATGTAAATCAACTTTTCTAAGGGCTAAATCCTACAGAGTCATAATATGTCTTTTAAATGTGATGTTGGATACTATTTAATAATATTATGACTTTTTCATCTCAAGTGATTTTGATCTATAAAAACACGTTTTTCTTATTATGGTTTTATTCAATTTTGATATTTTCTTAAGACATGTAGAGAGTTTGGTATGTGGCCAGTTTACCTATTTTCTGGAACCCCCCTGTACATAATATCAGTTATCTGTTACTTGCAGATTTAGTTAAAAAGCAGTAACAGAAAACTTCTCTCTGGACCTAAGCCTTTTTAGAGTAAGAGGCTCATTCAGGGCTTTATTTCATTTTGTTTTAAAGCTGATTAATGTATTTGAGTGCAGTTGTTTAATTTTTCCTATTTTTCTAGAATTTCCCACTCTATGTAAAGTTTCACATTTACTATCATAAAGTTGTTCACATTTTCCTATTTCTAAGGATAACTTGACCCACAAGGACTAAATGAGTATCTGCCATCCTAATACCCAAGACCCTCTGAAAAATATCATTTTGAGTGTATTACTAACAAACTCTCTTTGTAAATGTTCCATATTACCTAATAGTGTTATTTGTTCTTCATTGGAAAAAGATATTATCTTTTTCAGCTCAGTCCCCAAAGTCAAGATACGTAAAAAAACAAAAACTGTATCATATTGAATGTCCTGTAGGTAAAAGTAAAAATTCATGCCCATTATTAGATAATCCAGTTTATTTATGTGTACATATATATATTGTTGTTGTTTAGTCACTGAGTTGTGTCTGACTCTTTTGTGACCCAGGCTGCTCTGTCCCTGGGATTTCCCAGGCAAGAATACTGGAGTGGGTTGTCATTGCCTTCTCTGGGGGATCTTCCTGACCCCAGGGATTGAACATGTGTTTCCTGAATTGCAGGTGGATACTTTACCACTGATCTACCAAGAAAGATCCATACATATATGTATACATAGATGTAAATAAATTTCCATGTAAATTTATATATGCATTTATATTTAAATAAATTTCTAAAGACCAAATAGTTGAAGTCAATGACAAGGCAGAATTTGCTCAGTTTTTCAATGCACATTTTTCCAGTGACTACTAGGTCTTCACAGGAAACATTTACAGAGATATTGCTTATAAATTTAACTTAAAAGAAGTACTTATATTCATAAGATGCTATGCCTTTTTTCAACATACCATTCTCCATATAGTCTCCATATGAGCCAAGGTAGTATGCACTAAAAATACCTTGCTAGCTCTCCATTGCTTAAGAATCAACCTTTTATTCCTTCATAACTTCCAGAATATTTATTGTCTTATGGATAGAAGCATCTTTTAGATGTTTAAGATACTAATAATAAAGTCTAGCACTTACTAAATGCCCTACATATCAAAAACTATTCTAAGATATAACTCACTAAAATTTACAAACTGAAAAAGATGGGTACTATTACTATTCCTTTTTCATGTATGAGTAAACTAGAGTAGAGCAAGGTTAGGAAACACTCCTGACGCAAAACATTTCATCACTTTGTAGTAGATGGACAGACAAGTGAACAGACAGATATAATACAGAAGAAGATCAATTAATAAAGGAAGTACATCTATGAATAAATACAAGCCCATTCTCTCTCACAGGTGGTAATACTTATGAAAAAAAAAATTGGGACAACTTGTTCCAAACAAATAATTTTAATTTTAATTGAAAAGAGTGTATACATATGAGTTGGGAAGCTCAAGTTCAATTGCAAATCTAGTATTGATGGATTGTAAAATCTTATACAGGTAATCTATGCCATTTGGACTTTAGTTTCAACCATAAAATTAGGCTATTGAAGTACAGTCCAGTTATAATTTTTTGACTCTTTAACCCTAATTAAAAGTTTTACTAATAGGACTTATGTATACATGGATATTTCATATTTAATCACAAGTATTATGAATGTGTCTATCAAAAGTTAGAAGCTTAAGACTCCTTCCTTCACTGCATTAAAGTTCAAACAAATCTTTGATTAATCTTTAATTGGTACTGTCAATTACAGTATAGTATAATGTAGTTAAGCGGTATCACAATGTAGTTCATGAACCCCTTAGAGTCCCAGAAACTTTTTCAGGCAATCTACTAGGTCAAAAATATTTTGATAATTGATATGGGGACATTATATGTCTTTTTCAGTCTCATCCCCTCAAAGTGTACAGTGGAGTTGGTATGTAATAATGTTTTCTCTCTGCTGGTTAGAGTATGTGCTTCTGTGTTCTTTTCCTTTAATATTTTCTCAATGTTAATTTTTTATACAGCAAATGTTGGGATATATAAAGCACAGAAACTAAAGCTTTTAGGGATCCTTATTATTTTTTAAAAATAGGGGTCCTAGGACCAAAACATTAGGACTGTGGATGCAGTTGACAAGGACATTCAAACTCAGAATAGTACAGAAATAAAAGCATAACCATGCCATTTATTAGCACTGTGACTCTGGGCAAATTACTTATCTAAGCCTTAGTTTCTTTACCACTTTCAGAGCTTTGCCATGCAGATGAAATGAGATAATGCATGTAAAGTCCTTTTTACACTAGATATGACAACTTCCCTGGTGGCTCAGACGGTAAAGCATCTGCCTGCAATGCAGGAGACCTGGGTTCAATCCCTGGGTCAGGAAGATTCCCCTGGAGAAGGAAATGGCAACCCACTCCAGTACTCCTGTGTGGAAAATCCCATGGACGGAGGAGCCTGGTAGGCTACAGTCCATGGGGTCGCAAAGAGTCGGACACAACTGAGCGACTTCACTTACTCACTCACTGATGACATAGTAAGGAGGAGGGCATGGCAACCCACTCCAGTACTCTTGCCTGGAGAATCCCATGGACAGAGGAGCCTGATGGGCTACAGTCCACGGGGTCAAACAGAGCTGGACACGACTGAAATGACCTAGCATGTCTCGTATTTCTATTATGGCAGCCTGAGTAGACTAATACAACCCCCTACATATATTTTTCACACAGCAACCAAAGTGGTCTCTTTTTTTATTCCTTTATTTGGTGACTCAGATGGTAAAGAATCTGCCTGCAATGCAGGAGACTTGGGTTCAATCCCTGGGTTGGGAAGATCCCCTGGAGAAGGAAATGGCAACCCACTCCAGTATTCTTGCCTGGAGAATTCCATGGACAGAGGAGCCTGGTGGGCTACAGTCCATGGGGTCACAGTCAGACACGACTGAGTGAGTAGCACACTCACACACATTTTTTATTGAGGTATAGTTGATTTATAGTGTTGTGTTAGCTTATGGTGTACAGCAAAGTACTCAGTTTTATGTATATATTTATTTATATATATGTGTTAATATATGTATATTTATATATACATCTTCTTTTTCAGATTATTTTCCATTATAGTTTATTACAAAATATTGAGTATAATTTCCTGTACTATACAGTAGACCCTTGTTGTTCATCTCTTTTATATATAGTTTTTCTGCTAATCCCAAACTCCTAATTTATTCCTCATGCCTTTCACCTTTGTCAATCAAGAGTTTGTTTTCTATGTCTGTGAATCCATTTCTGTTTTGTAAGTAAATTCATTTGTATCACTTTTTAGATTGCACATATAAGTGATATATGATATTTGGTTTTGGCTTACTTCAATATGATAATCTCTAGGCCGATTCATGCTGCTGCAGGTAGCATTATTTAATTCCTTTTATGGCTGTGTAGTCCTCCATTGTATATATGTACCTCATTTTCTTTATCCACTCAGCCATTGATGGACATTTAGGCTGTTCCCATGTCTTGGCCTTTATGAATAGTACTGCAAGGAACATTCCTGTCATGTAACTTTTTGAATGAGAGTTTTCTCCAGATATATGCATAGGAGTGGGATTGCTGTGTGATATGATGACTTTATTTAGTTTTCCAAAGGAAGAATGATCTCTTTAAAACCTAAATCAAATTGTGTCACTCCCTTGCTAAAAGGCCGTCAATGATTTTCCACTGAAATTAGCATCAGGCTCTCACTCTTACCTTGGCCTAAAAGATGCACACCGTCTCGCACCTGCTCATCACTGTGACTGTACCTTGGGCTGTTCTCCTCACTCACACCCTCACTCACACTAGCTTCTTCTCTCTGTCAGCAAAACTCCCAAGCTCATCCTTCTGCCTGAAAGTTTCTGCCCTGGTTCTTCACATGGTTCCTTCCGCAGTCTAAAGAAGTTTCTAAATGAACTGTCTTCAAGGATTTTCACCCACCCTTCTTAAGCCAAGACTCACTCTCCCCACCACCTAAACCTAAACACTAGCTCATCACTCTACTTATTCCCTTCATAATTTGCCACAATTTTTGACTCTCTCTCTCCATTTTGCTTACAGATGGCCCATTTTTTCTCATTTTAATATAAGACTCAGAAGGGTACTGTTTCACCTCTTTTGTTTTCTGCTGTGTCCTCAGAGCTTAGGGGGGTGTCAAGTACACAGGAAGCCTTCACTAAATGTGTTTAATCAAGGACTGAATAAATATAAGGCTGGCTGGAATGAATGAAATTTGGTTCACTGTAGTTTAGTACCATTTTACTAGTATTGCTATAAAATGGATTGCCAGGTCATTGAGTATGCACATTTTTAATTTTGATAGATCTGAAGGACTGCTTTTTAATATTTAGTGTGACTGATTTGCCACTTTAAAAGTTAATTATCACAAATTTATTTTTTTTCCTCTTCTCTTTTGAAAAATGAGCCATTTCAAACTGTTCTTTTCTTCTCTCAGTGTTTTTGTGGTACCTGAGGTGTCATCGTTCACTTTGTAAGAACCCTAGCTTTTGCTTTACAGGCTAAATTGATAAGCCCATTTGTCTATAAAGAAAACTTCTGTGAATTGAATGTTCTTTTTGCATTGACCCCTCATTACAAAATGAATGATGTACTTCAATGAGAGAAAAGAAATACAACACACACCACTAGTTTTTCACGTATCATTCTTCTTCTCTGAACATAGATATTTGTGAAAGTAAAGTCACAAAAGCAGACTACACGGCGCTAACACATGAATACTCTAAGCTAAACATTTTAAATTTGAAATTTATAATTTTTATAACAAACTCCTGACTAATCAATTATATAACAATACATGTCAGCAATTACTTAATGGGAGGATATGCATTTATACTTTCTTGAAATCTTTCCAGTTGAGCCCTCTGACATTAGTTAGAACCCAAAATTAGGAATTCCCTGGTAGCTCAGTTGGTAAAGAATCCACCAGCAATGCAGGAGACCCTGGTTTGATTCCTGGGTTGGGAAGATCCCCAGATAGGCTACCCACTCCAGTATTCTTGGACTTCCCTGGTGTCTCAGCTGGTAAAGAATCTGCCTGCAGTGCAGGAGACCTGGGTTCGATCCCCGGGTTGGGAAGATCCCCTGGAGAAGGGAAAGGCTGCCCACTCCAGAATTCCTGCCTGGAGAATTCCATGGACTGTAGAGTTCATGGGGTCCCAAAGAGTTGGACAGGACTGAGGAACTTTCACTTTCACTTTTCATTCCTATTGTTTATACCTTTGAATTAGTTTCGTTTTACTTTGTGGTCATCAGCAGTATCCCTAAACTTTTCCAGTTGATTCTATCTGTTTGATATGTACGGGGGATAAGGGTATGGATGATTCAACACAAGCATGTCCCCGCTACCACAGAAACCACAGACCTAGGTCCATGCGATCCTGACAGGAAGTCAGAACCATGACAGTATAATTGGCTTCAATTCAGTCCAGTTGTCATAATCCCCACCTGGACTACAAACAGTGTGTAAAGAGTAATTTGAAATTTTGAAATGGAGCAAACATTCAATACATTTAATAAAAGAATCTTATTCCCAAGGTTATCATGTTTCAATTTATAGGAGCGGAAACTTTGTCTCTTAAGATGATGAGCTGAACAAGGCACATATTTGGCGTCATCATACACAGTTGAGGAATAAGGGCTTCGACCTCTTTGTACAGTTGCCGTGGTCGCTTATGTGTAATATCCGTGACGATGAGCATTTTTGTGTCAACATTATTTAGTTTCCAGTTGTAAATTTACTATTTATAGCATATCTTTTTTTTTTTCCAACTGAAGTGTAGTTGATTTATAATGTATTAGTTTCAGGTGTGAAGCAAAGTGATTCAGATATGGTGTGTGTGTGTTCTTTTCAGACTCTTTTCCCTTACAGGTTATTAAAAATATTAAGCAGAGTTTCCTGTGCTATATAGTAGGTCCTTGGTGTGTATCTCTTTTATATATTGTAGTGTGTATATTTTAATCCAAACTCCCAAATTACCCTTATTGTTTATTTAATATATAGTAGTTTGTATCTGATAATCACAAACTCCTAATTTATCTCTCTGGTCCCCCCTTTCCCTTTTAATAGCTATAAGTTTATTTTCTATGTCTGCATATTTATTTATGTTTTTTATGTGTTGATTTGTATCATTTTTTAATATTCCACATATATGCAATATATTTGTCTTTCTCTGACTGACTTACTTCACTTAGTATAATAAACTCTAGGTTCATCCAAGTTGCTGCAAAATCTATTTCCTAAGAAAGCACTCTATTACCTTTTACATATGAAAAATCTATACATGTTAGCTGAATAATAATTAAATTAATTATTTCATCTAAACAGATTTATTATTTTACCAGCCACCAACCATGACCCGTACTATGACAGGGAAAAATTTAAAAGTTCTTCCATCATTCCTTCAAATGATAGAGTTCTTTACTTATTTATAACTATAATTATTTCTTAAAAATTTTCCCTAATGTTGCTGATTGTTTCCTACTAAATATGGCCCAAAAACTTTAGGGTGACATTCCACAATCCCTTCCAGTCATACCACCCGCTTCCCTGCCTTAATCCCCACTATTGCCCTATATCCACAACTCTTTGGCTCATTCAACTCTTAGCTCTTTTCCAAACGTATCCTGCAGTTTTTCTTCTATTCTTCCCTCTAATCCTGCACACATTTTCATCTACTCAAACTTTACATCTTTCCTGTCTTATATCAGATGCCAATGAAGTTTTCCCCAATGCCTTACCTCCTCCTTTCCCAACTGGAAGTATCCCCTCAGTATTTCCATGATTTTCCTGGCATTCAGTTATAGCATTTACTGCACTCTGAATTGTGTGTGTCTGTATGCATTGTTGATATGCTGTATTAGATTATAAGCTCCTAAGAATCAGAAGCCTGTCCTATCCATCTTGTATCCCCCACACCACTTTACAATCTTGTACAGATGCCCCAAAGCACTGAAAGAATTGAAAGCAGCTCCTGGCCAACAATGCTAAATGCTTCCACTGACCATTTTGGGACCTCTGTCATGCCACTAAGCAATGCTACCTAAGAAACACACTGTTCACATGCATGACAGTAGACCATGAACCTAAAGGGTATTTTCTTCTACCTTTCTTATACTATCAGTCTATCTGCTCCTTGGAAGAAAAACTATAACAAACCTAGACAGCATATTTAAAAGGAAAGACATTACTTTGTCGACAAAGACTCGTATGGTCAAAGTTCTGGTTTTTCCAGTAGTCATGTATGGGTGTGAGAATTGGCCCATAAAGAAAGCTGAGTGCTAGAGAATTGATGCTCTGAACTGTGGTGTTGGAGAAGAGTCTTGAGAGTCCTTTGGACTGCAAGGAGATCAAACCAGTCCATCCTAAAGGAGATCAATTCTGAATATTCATTAGAAGGACTGATGCTGAAGCTGAAACTCCAATACTTTGGCCACCTCATGTGAACAGCTGACTCATTAGAAAAGACCCTGATGTTGGGAAAGATTGAAGGCAGGAGGAGAAGGAGAAGACAGAGGATGAGATGGTTGGATGGCATCAACAACTTGATAGACATGAGTTTGAGCAAGCTCCGGGAATTGGTGATGGACAGGGGAGCCTGGCGTGCACAAAGAGTCGAACACAACTGAGTGACTGAACTGAGCTGAGCTGATCTTAGATTCTGGAGCAACGCTGCATGTATTTATGTGTCATCAAAAAATGTCTTCTTTATCCCACCAACCAAGAGATCTCTAGGCAGAGATGGCACCCATAAAGTCAGTGGATGTGTGAAATCAGTGGAAATTTTCTTACTACATTAACATTTTGCAGTCTTGGAAGTCCATGCTTAGATAACTATGAATAAGCATTCAAGATTGATATTTGGTGATGAGTGATAGATCATTTCTGTATTAAGACTGATTTGATTTTTACAAAATAAATACTCAATATAAATTATATTGATGAGCTTTTGGAGAACTCAAAAATTAACTTTATGAATGGAAAGGAATATAGACTGATAACACCTCAAATTATCTGGCTTTCAGAAATCTAGAAAAATATCTTGTGTTGATTTTTTAATGCACTAAACTGTATACAAGTCATCCAGTTGATTGGATGTACTCAAGTACTTGTGATGCTAAATGAGAACTTTTTCTGTTTCTCATGTTTCAGTTGTAACTAAGCCAGAAGCTTCTCAATAACCATTCCTTTATTTTATCATTATGACAAGGTAACTATAACTTTTTTATAAAACTGAGAAGCAGTATCCAAGTGGTTCAACTGAAGTTAATATATTAATACTGATAGAAGTTAATATATCTAGATTTTTATATATAGATTTCTCTGAAACTCTCTGCAAAAAAAAAAAAAGCAAACTTTTGATATGATGTAATCTCTTACTGTTGACATTCATGAGAATTAAGGAGGCAAGGAAATATCCTACAACCAGGTAAAGACTGATAAACCAAAAGTCACCCTTTTAAATGAGGAGCCCAAGATAAGGGGTAAAGGTAGAAGAAACCCCATTGGCTGGGAATAAAGTTTAAGGTGACCAGGAAGATTGGGTTTCCCAGGTGGTGCTAGTGGTAATGAACCCACCTGCCAACACAGGGAGGGTAAAAGACACAGGTTTGATCCCTGGGTCAGGAAGATCCCCTAGAGAAGGGCATGGCAACCCACTCCAGTATTCTTGCCTGGAAAAATCTCACAGACAGAAGAGCCTGGCAGGCTATAGTCTATAGGTTTGCAAAGAGTTATACACGACTGAAGTGACTTAGACTTAGCAAGAAAATTAACCCTTTCCAGAATATAATAAGCACACATTAAACTTGATAAGCACAGCAGTGCCCAGACATCACTGCTCTGGTTCATTGCCAGGAGCAGAATTAAAAAAGTCTTTAGGGCCGAGGAAAATGGGTTCAGTGAAAACCCACCTTAAAGACCAGAGGGAAGGCTCTGGAAACTGCTGGATCATCAGATCAATAGACTCAAAGATGACTAAGTTAGGTTGCTTTATGCAGTTTAAACATTTGTGCAGGGAGTCTCCCCATGCAGCCTTTTATTGACAGCTACAGATCAATGGTAATTTTTGATCATTTTCAACCTACATAAACCTATTGACCCCATGGCCACCTTTGGGGCACTTCAAGTCATCAAAAATAATCAGAGGAGATGGTGTAAAATTGTCAGACTGGCAAAGACTCCAAGTAGTTTCATGTGCCCCAGGAGCAGAGTTGAGAGGTTAAAATGTAGTTCAAATTGCCCGCAGAACCTCAACCGGCAGAGTGTTCCAGAGAGTCTTGTCTTACGTCTCATAAAAGGACTCACTGATTTGTAACCAGATGCTGTCATTGTTGTTTAGTCACTCAGTCCTCAGTCGTATCTGCCTACTCTGTGACCCCATGGACTGTAGCCCACCAGGCTCCTCTGTCCACGGGATTTCCCAGGCAAGAATACTGGAGTGGGTTGCCATTTCCTTTTCCAGGGGATTTTTCTGACCCAGGGACCGAACCCGCCTCTCCTGCAGTGGCAGGCAGATTCTTTACTGCTGAGCCATTAGGGAAACTCATCCAGATGCTAACTCTCATGCATATCAGATTAAGAACAAAAAGCGTAAATCTCATGGGAAGTATTAGGTTGCAGAGAACAGATTATTTCTGTTTTCCTTTATTGAATCATTCTTTTCATCTGCTGCTTAACGGAAGTGGTTAATACACTTCTAGATTTTTTTAAAAATAGGTACATTGTGTGGATGTAAACATGGATGGGGCAAAGACAAAAGGGAAGCAGGTATAAGTTGGTAGCCCAGAAGTCAGGAGTAACAAAAGCATGTATATCTAAAAAAAATCAGGAAGACTGGAAAGGGAAATAAAATGACAACAACGGAGAGAAAAAAAGAAGAACCTTGAATTAAGATCATCGCCAGAGGGAAGGAGGAAAGGAACAGCAGAGAAGTAGAAGTAAGGAAGATGGTTTTTAATAAGGACTTTTCCCAATCCGGGAAATGAATAGACTGCTTCATCCCCAAAGGAAGGAAAGGAACCCCAAGCATGTAAGATCCGCAGCGCTCAAGCAAATATTCTGAATTTAAGGAAAATCACAAGTAACTAAACAGGCAAGACACAACTCAATCTCCAGAGATTTTATAGTGCCCAGATTTTATAGTATGATTCTAAACTACGGAACTCTGAGGTTAGAAATCCATTCAGGGAAGAATGATATAAATGATTTCCCGAAACGTCTGTTGGTGTTGAGGTTTGGTTATTACCACAGGATAAATTTATAAGGATTGTCCTGCCATTTTTAAGGTTTCCTTATTTTTTACATAAACTTCACTAAGTACTGACAAAAAGTGTGACTGCCACTGAGGTTTATTTAAAGCATGTGTGTGTGTGTTGTAACTTTGTGAAAATAACAACATCATATGGGAATTTGTCATCAGTATAAATTTATGATATAAAAATTCTTCGTGTTCCCTTTAAGTTTATGATACATGATTATTTCTATTTTTTAAGAAGATATATAGACCAAATTAAGCAAAACAGTGTCTGTAATCACCTTTTGTAGGAGTCTACATCTAAACATTTCTGTGTCAGGCATGCATGAGCTTCAGTTCAAGACCTGCAGGTCATATTTCCACATTAGATGGTGGAGGTTTTGAGGCCAGAGCATTTTCAGTACTTCTGCTTTTAAGGATCTGGCTACAAATGTTTATTAAAAGAATCTATAATGAAATCAGTTTTGTTATTTTTTAAATGGTTGCCTGGAGTGTGTTGGATGACTGAACGTTGGTTGTTAATCATTGAGCACTCTTGGTACCAAAAGTGTTTGATAGTATTGCCATCTAGGGGCTGAACGGAATTCTCAGCTCTGAAATAAACTGTAATTGAGCAGGTGCTGCTATTGACAATATACATATGTTTTTGCTTTATAGCCCACATGCTTTTCATGTTTCTTATGACAAAAGGATCTCTAAATGTCCCCCAGCAGCCTACCTTTTTTTTATATATAATCTGTTAGAGGTGATTACTATTTGCTTTGGAGCTGATGCTTTTTTGGCATCTATTACCGAATATTCTGAACAAAGAATTGTTCTTTTTTGCATTATTAATCTTGCCCATGTTTGCCCTATTTCCACAGAAAAGGAATCATTTATCAGAAAAGAATGTTTGTAATCGGGACTTGTAGCATCTTCAGCTTTAATATTCATTATGGTCATTCTAGTTCTGTGCTATATTTATCTAAAAGGCCAATCCAATGTTGTTGGAGAAATAAGTTTTAAATATTTATGATCTAACTTTTAATATTTTAAAAAAGAGAAATTAGTATTTCTGTAAAATTTGTTTCAGAGTCTGGTCGCTTAACAAATGTTTAAATATTAAAAGATTTCAAGAGGTTAGCGTGTAATATCATAATAGGACCTTATTGAAACAGGAAAATTGACTTTACAAGTTTTTGATAAGTAAAGGAAATTATATTTCCTCTGCTTGTGTTTAACACATAATAAACATTAACTCATGCAAACTTACAAAACTTATCACCAAGGATGTGGGGAAATGGTGTCAAAAATTATTTCCACAGTGTTTTGGTTTTGTCTGACCAGGTTTTTTTTGAAAAGTGGTTCAGTTGGATTTGTTTCAGAATTATTCTAAATTTTGTTCAAAATGTTATTTGATGCCCTCAAAAAGAATTTCCATACACATGACTTTGGTTCTCTCTGGTACCTACTCTCAGAAATAACTTTCTCTTCTTCATCTCACGTTCCTCCTCCTGTGCCCACCAAGAAGAGACAATTGGAGACTATCTGTCACATTTAAACATCAAATAAACCAAAGCTGAGCTCAGGCACCATTAAATGTAAATATCCTACTAAACCAGTAAAAAGTTCCTTGTGATTGTCCACGCCCAATAGGTACACAACAGAGTCTGTGTGTGTGTTTACCTATACACACATTACTGGTCATTTGCAGACATAATTTCTCTTTGTAAACAGGTATTTCCATCCAGCCCAGTTGTAAGGAAAGAGCACCTTAGGATTCTTGGCAGTTTAATTATGCAAAATATAGTAAATGCTGGTCTCCAAGCAGAGGATAACTCATTGTGCTATCCTTCTTTTTTTAATGTTAAATTAACAAAGACCAAACACTCCAAACCTAGCTAACAGTTATTTTTGGTAAATTTAATAGTTTTAGTTAGCACGTTTTTAACAAATGAGAGTTTCACAGTTATTAATAGTAGACTGCTCTCAGGATGTTTGTGCATTTATAGTTCAGTTGGTGGTTGTTTTCTTGTGTTTATTTTATTGCCTTTGTAAAATGTATATGCACACCAAGAGAATGAAAGAGGATACTGGAGAGATGGGGAGAGTTTTCTATATTAAAAAAAAATAATTTGGGGGTTTAAAGAGAGAGAATTAGGGCTGCTCGCGTTCAATTTCTAGACTCTTAAGATTATCCCATTCCCTGCCATGCGACTTGGTAGCACTGATTTCATCATAAGCTGGATGAGACACTGACCTGAAACATCTTAGATTTTTGTATTGTTGTAATTATATATAACATCCCTTGGGTTGCAAGCTCTGGAAAAGCAAAGATCCTATCTGATCCGAGGTGTGTGTGTACGAAATCACACAACATTAGGTAATACATTTAGCGTGTGAAGAACAAGGAAACGCCATATTGTTTTCTTAATAATTCAAAGCTCTGCTGTGCTATTTGTGCCGCCAGTGGTGAGATACCTTGTCCAGAGAATGACCTTCCAGCCACGGGTAGCAGTTTACCAAAAGGAAACTAACCTGTTCATTTTCTTCCAGGGAACCAGCTATCAAGCCCACCTGTTTGGTTTGGAACCCTTCACCACATATCACGTTGGTGTTGTGGCCACAAACCAGGCAGGAGAAGTTTCAAGCCCCTGGACTCCGGTTCAGACCCTCGAATCTTCCCCCAGTGGGCTGAGCAACTTCACAGTGGAGCAGAAAGAGAATGGGCGGGCGTTGCTGCTGCAGTGGTCGGAGCCTGCGAGAACCAATGGGGTGATTAAGGTAAAGTCTACCCTGGATATGTGGTCGTGTTTGGTGTTCTTCAGATAAATAGATGAGCCCTGACACGCCATCAGGTCACTGCAGGAACACTCCCTTCACGGTCTGGTTAATTCTTCCCGATAGCTCCTCCAGGCGCTTAATCATAGATCAGAGAAAACTAGCTCACACGTGTTATACTTCCTGTGAACCCGAGGCTGGCTAAGTGCTCTCCGTGGATTATCTCATTTAATCCTCACATCAGCCCTACTCGGTAGGTATCATTAAATCTCACCAGGCACATAAAGGCTAAATCATTGTCCAAGGCTCAATAGCATTGCGATGATCGAATTGGGATTTGAAGCTAGGAAGTCACACCAGAAATGAACTCCACATGACTGTGTTCCTACTATGTCCTGAGTGGTCCTGCTCAGCCCTTTGCTCAACCTTTCTCTAATGTGCACTTTGAATGGAGCTCAATCAACAGGAAATAGGAAGCCCCACGTGTTTGCTAAGTCCCCGATGTCCCCATGGGGCCAGGAGGTGAAGTCTTCTTAATATCACATACAGCCCAGGCTTCACCCATCTGTGAGCCCAAATGAGGTTGCATTTCCATTATTACCCATGTTAGAATGCTTTGAAGCATCACGCACATGACAAACAGCCTCATCTCCCTTCTGATTTTCTTCCACAGTGGTAGTGGCACCTCAGCTGTCCACCTATTACTGCCTCAGCCCGTAGTCTTCTCTGGCCCTGGACCACTACTCAGGCCCTCACCAACTGCCTTGTTCAGACTGTGGCTGCAGAATTTCCATCTGCTACACCTCTCATAAACACTCTGCTTCTCCTTGACCACTGTCTCTCAGGGTGGCAAAGACTTCCCCACTAAATCCACAGAGAACAGCTGAGACTCAACTATGCCTTTGAGTAAAGCTTCCCTGAAACCCCTACAAGGAGGATGCTGGCAGGAAATTACCTACAGCAGTGACTTAGAGCCATAACTAGAGCTCACAGCCCAGGTCCGCTCCCATGGGCCACACCCGCGCCGCCTGGTGTTCTGGCTGCTTCTCTGCCCACCTCCAGGCCTCCTGCAAGCAGCAGAAGCAGCTGCTTTCTCCCAGCCCCCAATGTGTGCCACAGCCAGAATTCACCAACTCTGGGACAGGAGGCCGGAGCCTTCGGAACCATGACCTTGAAATCCAAGCCATGGCTCTAAGGTTCCCAGCAGAAAGAAGAGTTTCTCTTCTCACACCCATCAAGGCACCCCTGATTACGAGTATTTGCTTCCTTTCCCAGCATCTGCCTTTTCCTAGAATGATTGACAATAAAAATATCTACTCCTTATACCTGCATTTGCATTTTGCCAAATATTTATTGAGCTTCTACTAAGTGCCAGGCAACTATTCAAGAGTGAACAGGACAGGCAAGAGCCCTGATGTTGCAGACCTTACGTGTGTGTGTGTGTGTGTGTGTGTGTGTGTGTCAAACAAAAAGCTAATACACAGATAGACCAGAGATCTTCAGAGAGTGGTGAACAGAACTAGCAAATTAAACAGAATAATGTAATAATTCCTGCTCAGGCTTTAGAATGGATGATCATTTGAACTGAGTTGACATTTGAGCTGAACCTGGAATGATAAGACAGAGGCAGTCATGTGAAGATACGAGAACAAAATGTTTCAGACAAAGTGAACAGTAAATGTAAGACCTGAAGCCAGGGATGAACTTCGTGTCTTCACATCAGGGAAAGAAAGCCAGTCTGGGTGAGGCAATGGCTGGGGGAGGTGGGGAGGGCATAGAAAGATGACACTACAAGAGGTTCAAGGGATCGGTAGGGAGTGGATTGTGCTCGACCTTGTGGTCTGTGATCAGGAGCTTAGAATTTTTTCTGAGTGCAGTGAAAAATTATGGAAGTGTTTAAGCAAAGGAATAGCCCAATCAAATTTATATTTTTTAAAATTGCTCTGGCTCCTAGGTAGAAAGTGGGCTATAAGACCAGTGATGTTTGGAGTCTGTTAAGAATTCAGGGTGGAATTGACTGTGGGTTGAATCCCAGTGGAAGTTGTGCAGGTAGAGAAGTGTGGGTGGGCTGGGAATGCATTCAGAAAGTAGAGATGATGGTATTTGTTAATGTTCTAAATGTGACATGTGAAGAAAAAGGAATACTTCAGAATGACTTACGGATTTTGATCTTGAGTCATTGACCAGGAAGGTAAGGCTAGAAGATGTGCAGGTTTAAGGAGACAAGTAGGCAGGTGGAGGTACAAGTCTAGAACTCTCTCAAGAGTGCTTCATGAAGATATATATATATTTGGAATTCATGAGCAGATGGGTAATGTTGAAACCCGTAGTCCTAGAGCAGATCAGTTATGGAGAGACTATAACTGGAGGTGAAGAGAGCCTGGGATCAAGCCCTGGGGAATACAAAAATTTGGAGGTCAACAAAAATTTGGAGGTCAAGAGAAGGGAGAGGATCTGGCAAGACAAGTGAGGGAGAAGGAAAAATAGGTGAGTGGGATATCCCAAAAGGGAAGAGAAAATGTGCCAAATGGTGTAGAGAGATAAGTAAAAGAGGGCAGAGATGTGACCCTATATTTGGAAACCATGAGGTCATTGTGATCTTGACAAGAAAATCAAGTGGTAAAATGGGAAACCTGATCGGGATGTTTTGAGGAAATAGGATAGCAACTCCTCAAAGAAGTGTGGATGGAAAGAAAAGCAGGGAAATGGAGCACGAGCCAGGGGACTATGGTGTCAAGAAATTTTCTTCAAAAATCAATGAAAGATACTAGAGTACATTTAAACGCTAATGGAAGTAACTCAGTAGAGGGAGATAAACCAGTGATGCAAGAAATAATGAGAGTAATTGTGAGAGTGAAATCTGTATGAAGGAGGAGGGCATGGGATCCAGGGCGCTGGTGGTCTTCAGTGGGGGCAGAAGTACTTTATCCATAACAAAAGGAAGGGAGGCAAATAGTGTGTGTCTAGATTCACGTGCATATGGTGGTGATAATATATAATGTGAGAACATTCCTTTCTGCCTGCCTCTAGTTTCCTCAATCAAATATGTGGTCATGTCAACAACAGGAGGGGTTGGCCATTAGTAGGGCAAGGAGAGACATGAAATAATCACCTTGGAAAATGAGAGAGTAAGCATATGGTTTTATAGTTGGTAATCATCTATTTAAAAGTTATAGTAATAAATTTAAAATGAGACCAGTCAATATGTTGTTGTCGTTGTTGTTTGGTCACTAAGTCATGTCCATTGCTTTGCCACCCCATGAACTGCAGCACACCAGGCTTCCCTGTCATTCACTGTCTCCCAGAGTTTGCTCAGACTTACGTCTATTGAATCGATGATGCCATCCAACCATCTCATCTTCTGTTGCCCCCTTCTCCTCCTGCCCTCAATCTTTCCCAGCATAATGGTATATTCCAGTGAGCTGGCTTTTCACATCAGGTGGTCAAATTGTTGGAGCTTCAGCTTGAGCATCAATCCTTCCAATGAATATTCAGGGCCCCAGTCAATGTATTTGACTGTTTTTGTCCAAACTCAGTTGGAAGCTAAGTTTAAGAGGGAGAACTGAATTTGGCATTAATTAGAAATTTGCTTCAGATGGTGACTGTGGCCATGAAATTAAAAGACACTTGCTCCTTGGAAGAAAAGCTATGACCAACCTAGACAGCATATTAAAAAGCAGAGACATTACTTTCCAACAAAGTTTCGTCTAGTGAAAGCTATGGTTTGTCCAGTGGTCATATATGGTTGTGAGAGTTGGACCATAAAGAAAGCTGAGTGCCAAAGAATTGATACTTTTGAACTGTGGTGCTGGAGAAAACTCATGAGAGTCCCTTGGACTGCAAGCAGATCCAACCAGTCCATCCTAAAGGAAATCAGTCCTGAATATTCATTAGAAGGACTGATGCTGAAGCTGAAACTCCAATACTTTGGCCACCTGATGCAAAGAACTGACTCATTGAAAAGACCCTGATGCTGGAAAAAATTGAAGGAAGGAGGAAAAGGGGGCGACAGAGGATGAGATGGTTGGATGGCATCACAGACCCAACGGACATGAGTCTGAGTAAACTCCGGGAGCTGGTGATGGACAGGAAAGCCTGGCGTGCTGCAGTCCATGGGGTTGCAAAGAGTCAGACGTGACTGAGTGACTGAACTGAACTGACAAATTTGCCAGGTGAATATGGAGTGTGAGGGGATAATCATTGGGGCTTTCAAATTGATTATGTAATCTGAACTCCTGTCAGAAAATACTCTATACCCCTTCCCTCAGGAGTGTGATCTTGTCTTGAGACCCCAACAAGAAAATCACATCAATATACAATAGTCCAACAAAAAGGAGATTTCCAAGTCTAGGTTATTTAATCTTAAATAATGTTCAAGTATATCAACAACCTAGCCTAAGTCAATCTTCTGTAGGAACAATCTGTGGGAAGATCTGCCTCCCAAGGGACTTGGATATGTATCCATCTCATTTTAAGACGCCCCATTATAGGGTCACAACCATGTACAGAAATATCTCCTATATTTCAGGTGTACTGAAGCGTGAAAGGGTGGGAAACCATCATTCAAGAACATCTGCATCAAGTTAGGTTGCTTCTCTTCCCCGAATAACAATGAGTATTAGATGTTGGAAACGTGCTCTACATTTGTGTCATGAGTTTTCAGATGGTTTTCCCCAGAACAAAAGAATATTTTGCTCCAAAGCAGCCACCAATTTTTCCACAACTGGTGAGAGAAAATAGGGTGGTTTTTTCCATTCCTTGTCACCTCGTATCTATGTTTTTATACACATGTATTACATATATGTGTACCCCCGCACATACATGTGTGCCTATACACAGACACATTGATAACATTTTCTGCCCTGGCACTCTAGTACCAATGATTAAGCATTATAATCCATTTTCCAATAAATCCTGTAGAAGATAGACAATGTGGATATGCCCTATTAGCCTACTTAGGATGAAATCAGAAGCACTTAATATTTATAAAATAGTGAATTGGAATACTAATTCCCACTTCTAAAAATATAAAAATAGGAGGAAACCCCATGAGCACTCTTTTAAGTCAAAGAATCAGGTTTAGTAACTCTTAGCTTTTAGATATATGCTTACACAACACATAAAAAGTCAGACATGACTGAACTAACTCTTTACATGACACCCAACTTAAAAAGAAAAATGGAGAGCAAAGATCCCATTCCCCAAATTAATATCAGAATGCTTCTGGGTTAGGGTCATCCAGATGAGGAATAGGAGAAAGAAGTTAAAAGTAACAAAATAGTGATGCCAAGAACCTGTATGCTTTGTGTTCCATCTTCCTGCAGAAATACAATGTCTTCAGTGAGGAGGTCCTGGAATACACTGGCCTGAATCGTCAGTTTCTCTTCCGACGCTTGGACCCCTTCACACTCTACACCCTGACCCTGGAGGCCTGCACCAGGGCGGGCTGTGCACACTCGGCGCCCCAGCCTCTCTGGACAGAGGAAGCCGCCCCCCAGTCTCAGCCAGCTCCCACCATCCAGTCGGTGGGCTCCACCAGCGTGGAGCTGAGCTGGTCGGAGCCCATTAAACCCAATGGAAAGATAATTCGCTATGAAGTGATTCGCAGATGCTTCGAGGGAAAAGCTTGGGGGAATCAGACAATCCAGGCTGATGAGAAAATTGTTTTCATAGAATCTAATACTGAGAGGAATACATTTATATATAATGACACAGGTCTGCAGCCATGGATGCAGTGTGAATACAAAGTCCGCACTTGGAACTCAGCCGGCCACACCTGCAGCTCTTGGAGCGGGGTGAGGACCAGGCAGGCACCTCCGGACGGCCTCTGTCCACCCGAGGTAGCCCAGGTATCCGTGAATCCCCCCAAAGTGCTAATTGCCTGGGTCCCTCCAGAACAGCCTAATGGCATCATTCAGTCCTACAGGCTGCAGAGGAACGGAGTGCTTTATCCTTTCAGCTTCGATGCTGTGACTTTCAATTACACCGATGAGAAGCTGCTGCCTTTCTCCACGTACAGCTATGGGGTCACAGCCTGCACCAGTGGGGGCTGCTCTGCCAGCATGACCACCAGCATCACAACCCTTGAGGCTGCCCCTGCAGGGGTCCACCCTCCAGCTCTGAGGACCATCAGCGCCACTCAGATAAACGTATCTTGGTCCCCGCCATCGATTCGGAATGGAGAGATCACTCAGTATTTCCTCAGAGCAGATGGTAAGGAGTATCTCGCTGGACAGAACCTGACTTTGGTGGTTTCCCACCTGCAGCCTTACACGCAGTATAATTTCTCCCTGGTGGCGTGTACCAATGGAGGCTGCACAGCGAGCGTGCCACAATCTGCCTGGACAATGGAGGCCCCGCCACGGGACATGGACCCTCCAAAACTGCAAGTTACAGGCTCAGAATCCATAGAAATCACCTGGAAACTGCCCAGAATCCCAAATGGCCGGATCAGAAGCTATGAGCTGAGGAGGGATGGAACAATTGTGTACACTGGCCTGGAAACGCGCTATCATGACTTTACTCTCACCCCAGGTGTGGAGTACGGCTATACGGTGATGGCCAACAACAGCCAAGGGGGTGTTTTGAGTCCACTTGTCAAAGATCGAACCAGCCCCTCAGCACCTTCAGGGATGGGACCTCCAAGATTGCTGGCCAAGGGCCCTCAGGAGATCTTAGTGACCTGGGACCCTCCAGTAAGGACAAATGGTCATATTGTCAACTATACCCTCTTCATCCGTGAGCTGTTTGAAAGAGAAACAAAAGTCATACACATAAACACAACTGGTAATTCCTTTGGTCCACAGTCGTTCATGATAAACCAGTTGAAACCATTTCACAGGTAAGTAACTGACTCTGGGTTTACTAAGAACAAGCCACTGTCTCTATTACATGAACCGTTGGTCAGTTCCAATGAAGACCAAGAGCCAAATGTAGGATGTCCCCCAACCCCTCATCCATTTAACCATCTGAGTAAACTAACCACATCCTTATCTAGCCCAAAGCTGCTTACATAACTTCTGGAGAGCAAAAATCTTGCAGGTGACATTTTGAGAGTCAGCTGTTAAAAATGTCTGCAATTCATCACAATGTCTGGAACCAAGTAGTGGAGAGATGCCATCACTTCCCTGAGTCTGGTCCCCCCAGAAACATGCCAGCCCCTGGGCAGTGCTAAGAACACCAGTGGGGTTATCTGACCTAGGCTCTGAGGAAAAGGAGGTATTATTTTAAGCAATAAAACAAGTAGCAGGCAATGAGAGCTGTTGCCAGCCAGGGTTGGACTGGTCCAAAATTTGTTCTGGAGAGAGCACTTCTTACTGAATCCAACACATCTTCCAGGAATGGTGAGGCTCCTCTGACTATTTCTGTAGCTCCTTAGGATCCCCTCAGCTCTGATACCGTAGTTTCTTGGGACAGTGCCACTTTGCCAGCTCATGGTTTGTCAGTGGTCCCCTCTGAGCTCTCTGATGAGCATGGCTGTGTGTGTCTTTCCACACAAAGGAATCTGACCACCGGTGCTCTTCCCATAGCTTAAAGAATTGCTTGACTTTTTTCCCCATCATATTTTAGGTAACGTGAATCCCCAGCAAGAAGAGTAATAAAAAACATTTTATGCTTAAAATTTAGTAAAATGAACAGAACCACTTAAAAAAAATTAAAGGCTAAAAAAAGTGTTGATTTCCAACCACCATTCGTAAAATTCAGCTATTATTGTAATCTACTGATATGCAGATTAGATCTCTCCTACAATTATCTCTGATATATAGTGCTGTTGAAATGAAACATTTGCAGTCCTGTGCATCTCCTCATGACAATTATTTAGGGTCACATTAAATATTAAACAGTAATTAAAACTTCCACAGGTATCTTCCGTAGCTAATCCACATGCTGTGTGAGCTGGCTTTTATCTTACTCTGATGCAGGGTATAAAAGGGTGCATGCTAGCTGCAGAACTATACATTTTATTCTGGCATCCTCTTTACATGACTGGTACCTGAACATTTTAAAGATCATATCAATTTGCACCCTTTTGAAACTCTTACTGAAAAATATTTCTAAGGGAAAAAAAAAAAAAGTTTCCAGATGTGAGAAGGGTGCTTTTCCCAGCCTGAAAAAAGAAAATCTTATTTTTCTGAGAAACTTAGGCATTTAAGACAATGAGAGATGTCCCTTGACTGTCCACTGTAACTGAAGATGTAAGTGACATAAATGACTTAAAATATCAGTGGAATAGTATTCAGCCATAAACAAAAAAATGTAGTCATTTGCAATAATATGGGTAGACCTGGAGGGTATTACGTTTAGCTGAAATAAGTCACACAGAGGAAGACAAATGTCGTATGTATTCACTTACATGTGGAATCTGAAAAAGCAAATGAACAACTATAACAAACCAGAAACAGAGAACAAACTGTGTTTCCAATGAGGAGTGGGGTAAGGGATGGGCAAGATAGATGAAGGGGGGATTAAGAGGTATAAACTAATAGGTATAAAATAAAGAGGCTAAATGGATATAGTGTACAGTGCAGGGAATGTTGCCAATATTTTATAATAATTTTATATAGAATGTAAACAGTAAAAACATCAAATCATACCCCAAAAATGAAAGCAGAATATCACTTCTATATGATGTTGGGATTTATGTCCTTTGGACTTTTCCCAGCAGATTAGCATTCACTGAATATTGCAAATTAGTGTGTCCTCCTTGGGGTACCCCCAGCTAGTCAGTAGGAAGAAGGATCCTAGGACTGCTCTAAGAAGCAGAAAGAATCTGACCCAGCATTTTTTAATCCCCACAAATAATCCAGAAAGCAAATATTCCATATGTGAGAAATCAACACTGATTCTCAGAATCACTTAGAAGTCTGATGTGCTGTTCACAGCTGTGATTTGTTCACCAGTAAACTGGCAGCCCGTCATGGTGGAGATGGACATGAGAGGAGGGGAAGGGAGGGGGAGCAGAAAAGGGAAGCAAGAGATTCCCCAAAGAAAGAAAACTGTAATTAAGAAAGGGGGAGGGGAACAGAAAGAGCAAGAAAGTGAACAAAAGGTGGGGATTGTCTGGAGGAGGTAAAGCAGAAAATAGAAGAGGGAATGGCCAGAAGCTAAAATAAATAAAGGGAGATAGGAAGGCGGCTGGGGCTTGAGGGGAAATTAGGGGTGTCATAAAATCCGCTGGGCACGGAAAAGAGGGGAAAGCACTTATTTGCAACCGCAGGCACTTAACACTAACTGAAAGCCCCTTTTGTTGAAAGGGAAAAGTCCCTGATATGTAAATAGACCTTTCCTAGTGGCAGGAGACCAGCTCTGAGGCAAAACATAATTGATTGGTTGAGTTTAACTAGATGGTGATAAGGTGTCTCCGTGATTGATAATCTGGTGTGGAGCTGGGTTAACTTTGGCCCCAAAAGGTCTGTGTGTGGTGTAAGGGAGCCTGTTCTAAGATGTTGGGTATCAGGTGAGGGGATTTATTACCACGGAGACCTTTACTCCAGGACGTTCTTTCCTGACCTGGAATTGTTCCTGGGGAATCATTTAGCTCCAACTGCAAAGCGAGGAGGAGCCCAGGGTTGCTGAAAATGCATTCAAATTCCCCAGATCTGTGTTCTTCCTCACTGTGGTAAGTAATTCTACAGAGTACCAGAATTTTCCTGAAAAGTATCTTGAAAGTGTATTGATTCTGTGCGTTCCTGTTTAGGGAAGAATTGTGCCCACCCTTTCCAGACAGGTGAAGATCTTTGCTTTAGTTTGGAAAGCCAAGAGGCTTGAAAATGCTCTAAAATTTCCGTGGAAACATGACTTTGTTGACTTTGAAAAGGGCTCATTATAGATAAGGATAAATATAAAGGTATCCATCTTTTTTTTTTTTTCCAGAAAACACTTGGTCTGTTAAAGATTCTTCCCATGAATAGATTTTGCCAATAATGGGTCATTTCTGCCTTGTGTCCTGAAGGTATGAGGTTCGAATCCAAGCCTGCAGCAGGCTGGGCTGTGTGTCAAGTGACTGGACGTCCATAGAGACCCTGGAGGTTGCACCGCGGCAGCAACCCCCTCCCCATCTAGAGGTGCAGATGGCTCCAGGGGGGTTCCAGCCCACCGTTTCCCTTCTGTGGACAGGACCCCTCCAACCAAATGGAAAAGTTTTATATTATGAATTGTACAGAAGACAAATAGCAACTCAGCCTGAGAAGTCAAAACCAGTGCTAGCCTATAATGGAAGCTCAAGCTCCTTTATGGATGTCGAACTACTGCCTTTTACAGAGTATGAATACCAGGTAAGAAGCGGGTGTTATCAACTCACTCTCAGATGATGGGCACACATCAGTGCCTACTTGAAGAACTGCTTGCCATCTAAAAAGCCACTTAAAGAAACATGGGGCTTAAGGAGTTTAATAATATTCTTTTTTTAAAAAAAAAAAACTTAAGCAGTAAATGAAGGAGGAAAAGGCATATTCATTTGCCTTCTTCGTTTTCTTGATTCTTGATCCATGTGATACATGCTTGTTATTCCCAGGTAGATTTCAGGTGAAGGATTAGCATTTCTTATTAATGAGGTGGTTTCTATCATTAAGCTTCCTTCTGTCAGTGTTGCCTTGGCTGCAAATACTCCTTGTGAAAAGATCACTTTGAAGATAACTCATGCATTGTAAAGAGAGAGAATAAAATCTAATGAGCAAGTGCCTCCAGCCCCTGTGCTGAGAAAAGTCTAGAGGAAACAACTCATCTGTGCATGAGGATGAAATAAGTTTTGTAGGAGCACAGCCTAAAAAAAAAGAGGACTTTGCATACCCCTCAAGAGCCAGGAATTAAGAATACTCTGAAGGTATTTTGAAATCAATAGAAGACTTCCCTTAGGTTTGTTTTGTTTGCCGTCAGAGTGCATTTGCAGTTTTCTTGTAACAGGCAGCCCCAGTTCCTGTGTGGGAGTGACTCCCCACCCCTGCTCAGGCTTCAGGCTTGCTGGGAGTGTCAATCAACATGTCAGGCTGTCATGTAGCCAAGTGGTGGGCACCTGAGTCATATTCAGCCCCTCAGACTTGCCTGGGGCTTGATCTTCAGCAAAGTGACTCAGAATTTTAAAAGGTGGAACTAAGTCAAGGTAAAATAGCTCTAATTTCAATCCAAAAGCTTTTCTTATCCTTGCCATTTCCAAGCCTGGTTCTTCAACTGTTCTTTTAATTACACATCCCTTGGTATCTGAGGGTGGGGTTGGTTCCAGGAACCCTACAGACACCAAAATCTGTATAAATTGGCATAGTATTTGCATATAACCTACACACAGCCTCCTCTATAGTTTAATTCATCTCTAGATTATTTATAATACCTAATACAATGAAAGTGCCATGTAAATAAGTGTAAATACAATGTAAACACTATGTCAATAGTTGCAGGCCTCTGGCAAATTCAAGATTTATTTTATGGAATTTTTTTCAAAAAATTTTTTATTGAATCCAGGGATAAAGAAGTCATGAATAAGGAGAGCTGACTGTGCTCCCAGTAAGTTCCCTTTTGCTTAAGTCAGAATCAGCTTCTCTTGCTTACAGTTTCAAAGGAAGCTTGCTGAATGACGCAAGCATTATGTGCCAGGCAGAAGACCAAGTACAATTTTCTAAAAGAGGAAACTGAGCCTCTTAGGAAACTAAGCCAAGAGCTTACCATAACCAGAAATAATAAAACCACAAAGTCATCAGGAATATGGTGAGCAAATCCATGGGGACAATGACCAGGGGTAACATTTTAAGTGTGAAAGGAATGTGTTTTAGGCCAGTAATGTATGAGACAAATTTCCCAGTGAAGTTAGTAAGAATTGAGGTTATAAATTCATTTTTGAATAGTTTGGAGAAGTACACATATAAATCCATAGCCCCTTGTTTGTAACCCCAAATCTAAAAATCTTTTAAAAACAAGTTTTTATCTAGGTTTGGCACAACTCAGTTAGCAGCAAAACCCATTCTAAACAAACCTGAAGCTATTTGTAGCATTTATCTATCCAACTTAAAGTGAATATTTATATATTTTACCTCAGAAATACTGTGTTTTATTACAAGAGCATTCTGGGGCCATTACAAAATATACAGTGTGTGCATGTTATTAACTCCAAAACTTACAAAACAGTTATTTAAAAACAGTTCCCAAGGGTTTACGGTAAGGATTGTGGCTTATGTCATGAAGGAACAAAATACCCACTGAAGCCACAGTTGGAAACAGAATTTGGTTAGAAACAGCTAGAACCTATGTAGCTATCCTATTGTGCTTTATCATTATCTTTACAGAAAAGTGTCAAGTTATCAAAGATTCTTCTGTCAATTATCTAGTCTGCTTTATGAATAAAACTGCACCTTTGTAAGAGAACTGGATGGAATCAGCATGAGATATTGATATTTGGCCTCTATTTAGACAAAGCTAAGTGATCCGTGGATACTAAAAGTGAACCAGTGATTATAGCTTCTTTGGCATCAAGTGTCATTGAGTTGAATAATTGGCTGCATCATCTGTAAAGTCTCATCTAAATTTTCTAAGGAATGGCAAAGCCCAAGCCTGTGCCTTGACTCTGTCAGTTTTCTCTCTGTTGGAGGATGGAGGGAATGAAGTGTACTCACTGAACTGAGATGGTATCTTGAAACCAAGAAATGAAACAAGCTTCTCCATAGAATCAGTGGATCAATTTATTATACTTACAGGCTCAGCTGGTAAAGAATGTGCCTGCAATGCGGGAGACCTGGGTTCGATCCCCAGGTTGGGAAGATCTCCTGGAGAGGGGAAAGGCTACCTACTCCAGCGTTCTGGCCTGGAGAATTCCATGGACTGTATAGTCCATGGGGTCTCAGAGAGTTGGACATGACTGAATAACTTTCACAGGGTGGGAATGGGCAGGTGAAGACCCAGAAGCATTGGCAGCTGCACTCTATAGCATGAAGGGACCAATGGGACAATTTTTTAGTTAACCCAAGGTAGGGGATACGTGCTGAGAAACAGGATGTTCATTCCTAAGTCAGGGTTTATGAATGGATAGCTAGTTTTGTTACCTAGTAGAATATTCATTGGAAGGACTGATGCTGAAGCTGAAACTCCAATACTTTGGCCACCTGATGTGAAGAACTGACTCACTGGAAAAGACCCTGATGCTGGGAAAGATTGAAGGCAGGAGGAGAAGGGGACGACAGAGGATGAGATGGTTGGATGGCATCACAGACTCAATGGACATGAGTTTGAGCAAGTTCTGGGAGTTGGTGATGGACAGGGAAGCCTGGTGTGCTGCAGTCCACGGGGTTGCAAAGAGTCAGACATGACTGAGTAACTGAACTGAACTGAACTAGTTTTGTGGGAACTGAGAATATGTCAGCAAAGGTCTTCATCATTGTTTGGGGAGCACAGAGGCCTTCTGGTCCTAATGATTATTAAACAATATATTAACTACAAGCCCTTGATGACAGAGAAGTGATTCACTGCACAGTGCAGTCCTGGGTCGGGTCAGTGGAAGGACAGGAAAAAAATGTGTGAGCCCAGTATGGTGTCAATGATGCTAACAGCCATGCTCTCACCAGGAGCTAAGAATAACTAGGTACCAAGGGGCCCACATTTCAGAGGAGAGATGAGTTAAGACCTCAGGCTATGCTGTCTATTATGTAACTGTTACTACCAGCCCTGTGTCATGTTCCTCCTCCATATTCACTTCACCCAAATGAAATTATTTAATTTGATTTTCATTTGATTTATAATTTGTATTTACTAGCTAATCCCATGTTATATAGAAAGCAGGGGGGAAAAATCTAGCCTATCAGCCCCAAAACCCAGTTCTTACAAGAAATATTTTGAAAAATATAGATTAAATGCCAAAATAAATGAACTAAAATATTGGATTTATTTAGCCTGTGCAAATGCTGAGTCTTTATAGATCCTGAGTTATCTTACAGAAGTCATTTAGGAAGTAATGTACTAAAAGAATTGATTTCCCTTTAACAAAGAACATTTTGTCTTTGAGATGAATTTGAATTGCTCTCAAACCTATCTAAGGGTTACTTTTCTGCAAGTTGCCTTTTAGAAAGCACCTTTGTTGTCCTAAAATCATCAGTTTACCCACCATGCCAGTGGTTTGACTGACCCTACTACAGAGGACTGTGTTTTGAGATAATCCGTATATTTGTAGGAGGTGAAAACATATAAACTGCCCAGAAATAAAAACCTATTCCATCAGAAGCAGGGTGATGATCTGTGGTTGGGTAGGTGGCCGTCCACCTGGTGTGCCTAGTGGGTATCAGATGGCCCTCCATTATTGTATTCATTCCTGGTTTTGAGTTAAATCTTTGATGGCAGCTTCAAAAATTTAACTATGTGGGAAGACAGTATTCCCTATGTTATCACATGGGGGGGGGAGCTTCTGCTTCTTGCCACTTACAAACTCAATTACATACTCACAAATGTCAGTAGAAAGGAAAGATGCCTTTAATCAACAATGTAGCTGTACACTTCTGATTGAGACTTGAATCCACAGTCTTTTAACTGATGTCGTACCTGGTCTCAGGTTCTTAATGTCTCATTGCAGAAAGAATTCAGTGAGAGACAGAGTGACAGGTAAGAAGTAGATTAATTTAGAGAGAAATACTCTTCAGGGTGTGGGCCATCTCAGAAAGTGAGAGACCTTGAAGTATGATGTGGTTAATTTTTATGTGCTGGGTAATGTCATAGGCTAATGAGTGGGAGGAATATTCTAG
This sequence comes from Muntiacus reevesi, assembly GCF_963930625.1. Classification (NCBI taxonomy): domain Eukaryota; kingdom Metazoa; phylum Chordata; class Mammalia; order Artiodactyla; family Cervidae; genus Muntiacus; species Muntiacus reevesi. The sequence goes on along the minus strand of NC_089253.1, from coordinate 66,223,777 downwards.
CTATTTTGGGAAAGGGGATGGGGATTTCCAGGAATTGGGAATCCCACTTTTTCACATTTGTGGTCTGTCTTGGATCTGTCATGGCATCTGTGGGTATGTCATTTAGCTTGCTCACATGTTACAGTGAGCATTTAATGAGACTGAAGTTCCACTGGAAGTTAAATCTTCTGCCATCTTGGACCTTGCTGGTTCTAGCCAGTTTTTTTCATGTCCTAGCATAGTGTCATCCTTTTAAATGTTGTGCCCTGCCCCCTTCCCTCTTATTTCAAGAATAGCAACAATCTGGGAAGATGGTAGACTTAGCATCCCCAAAAAGCTGTCTCAGGAGATTCTGTTCAGTCATGAAAGCTTTTAATGTCAGATAATCATTGACACAGAGGTTCCGAGTCCTTGTCCCCTGCTATGAGCAGGCTTGTGATCGTCCTCTGGATCTTATCTTGTTCAGTCTGATCACACAGTTTGTTCAGGAGATTACTGAAGGGAAAGCTAAGGGAGACCTGGTCATCTGTTAATTACTTATTCTTTATTTCTATTTCTTTGATCTAAGGAAAGAACCAACAAGTTAGGCCAGGTATTGAGTGATCAAAAGATCTGAAAGATGTGCTTGGGCTGGAGAGGAGTAGAGCATGGGAGTGCTTGCTTTTAAAGTTAGTTACAATATACCTTTCTTAAACAAGAAAAGGGGCTTCCTGCTGAGGCTGGTTTCCTGCAAAGAATTGCTGACAAATCCCCACGTGTCGGAACATCAGTCCATTTCTGTGGGATTAGGGGTGAAGTTCTATCTTCTGTCACTTCATCCTGAAACAGGGCACTGTATTCTCAGAGTGGACTATGTCAACATGGGTCTAGAGCATCTCTTTGCTGACTGTTTTCGTTGCCCCCTTACACATACAGACAGAGCAAGCTACAATTATGATGATACCTACAAAGATACAGAGTAGTAATGTTAATGCCATTCCCTTGAGGCCAGTTCTTGGGGTTGTGCTAGCCACGCATTCAGTACTGGTCAACATGGAGCAGCTTATATCATGGCTGCAGTCAGATCGTCATGCAGTTAGATGTCTTCTTCCCAGGACCGTTGTAAGAATATCTGTAAAACAATTCAGAAATATGCATCAGACTCTGAGTCTATGACTCTATTGTCCTAATCATTAACTATTCGGTTTGGTACTTGGGTGGGAGGAGGCCCTGCAGGGTCCACCTCATATATATTAATTCTTCAACCTGATGACCAATGATAGACCTCTGGGCAAGAGAATAGAACATGGATAAATTCTGATAAACAGGAGGGTCACAAAGTTTCTGGAGAAAGAGGTTCTTATTGAGAGGGGGAGAATCATTTGCTACAGAAGATTTGGGAGGCAAAATGACTCAAGCGACCAATTTGGGAAGTAGCATGTTTGAAGCAGGCAAAAACTGTGACTTTACAAGCATTTCCAAAGTTTTCAGTAATACCTCAAAATTGAATACCCTAAAGGCAGTAGACTCAGGATTTATAGCACGAAAGGACTGCCTAAAGAGTGCATTCAGACTGCAAATACCCAGGGGTGGGGGTAGAGATTCCCAGAAATCTGCATTTTTACCCAGCAGCTTAGATGGTCCACATCCTCCTTTTTTGAGAAATACTGCCCCGGAGGGGACAGGGATGTTGCTATGCTACTTAAGCTCGATTTTCAGGTGCTGATTTCTTAAATCAGTGGTTCTCATCCCTGACTGCACATTAAAATCGCCTGGGGAACTTTAACAACATTCCGGTTGCCAAGGCCCCATCCCCCTGTAGTTCTAATTCTGGGGTGGGTCCAGGCATCAGTGCATTTCAAAGGGTCCCCAGGTGACTCTAATGTACAACCAGGGTTGAGAATCATAGTCCTAAAGCATCGTAAACTGATTGCCTAAGTAAGTGAACCCAGCTCCCCACAAGTGCCTAATTTACATGATAATAATTGATGGCCAGCCTATTTACCTTGGTCTGTCCATGACTTTCCTGAATCAGAGTTCTCTTTATTGTTTTGGTATGAAGCTGGAAAGAGGAACAGAATATATAACCTACTAAAGTTCATGTCTTCAATTAATTAAATAACTTCATTTGCACTTCCTCTTGGATTTTGTTCGGTTATGGTTGTTATTTCATTTTGTTTTGTTTCTCATTTGGGAGGCCTGGATTTTGGTGAGAAGAGTTAACACTGACCATCATTGAAAATGGGAATTTTCTAGTTTGATTCATTTCAACACAGCTTCCAGATTGCTGGATTTCATAAAATGAGTGGAGATCCGAGATATAAATCACAGAAATTTGGAATTTTTTGAAAAAGATTTATTTATGGCTGCACTGGGTCTCTGTTGCTGTATGAGGGCTTTCTCTAGTTGTGGCAAATAGAGGCCTCTCTTCGTTGCCATGTGCAGACTTACTGCAGTGGCTTCTCTTGTTGCGGAGCATGGGTTCTAGGGCCTGCGGGCTCTAGGCTGTTGACTCAGTGGTTGTGGCACTTGGACTTAGTTGCTGTCTGGCATGTGGGATCCTCCCAGACCAGGGATGGAACCCATGTCTTCTCCATCAGCAAACACTCTTAATGACTAGACCACCAGGGAAACTCAGAAATTTGGCATTAAAAAAAAAATATTTCACAAGGATAAATGGGCTGACTTTGCTGAGTGATGCAGTGCAAGTTCTCATCAGAAAATAAACATTTGTGAATTTCCGATACAATTTTGTTTACCAGAACCCAGTTTTCAAACAACTGCAAATGTATGAATCGTACATAAATGAGATGTATCTTTGCTAAATGAAATTCTTCCAGTGCATAGACCTTTTCCTTAAATAGAGATTATAGGCTTGCTATGCTACAAAATACTTACACATCTGGTAGGAATTTTTTTTTTCACAGACAATACACATTTCTATCATCAATGCTTTCAAAATTGGGATGTACAAATATATATGATATAAAGCTCCACCGATTCTATGTGGGGAATTTCTTAATTGTTCAGTAAGCAAATTAAGATAGTAGTCTCTCCACAGGCTTCAGAGAGGGACCTGGGTGTGTGTCTGCTTTTATAAGAAGCTTCAGCTTTGACCTGAGGGGAGAGAGCTGAGGCCAATGAGTGGTTCTCAGTAACTATGCCTTCATATTCATACACCCGCTTAAGGCAACGATGACTCATCATGGATTTACCAGGGCTGTCATGGCTCCCCTTTCATTGACTCCTGCTGTCAGTGACTTAATTAGCTTTCCTGAAACTTCCCCACTTTGACAGATTTTTTTCGATAAGCACCCACACACACACGCAGGGTCTCTGAAGGCTTCTGGGGCCTCGTGACTGGATGACTGAGACACGACAAGTCAGCCTTGGAGGAAACCCCATGTGTGACTCACAGGCGTGTGGGCCTGATCTCTGAGCCGCCCAGAGCTGCAGCCCGCTACTTACTCACAGGCCGACACTGCCCCCAGACAGTTCTGCTGAGGATTTATGCAGGAGAGGCTGAGAGGAATGGCTGTGGGGGAGATGCTCTGGGGGTCCCTGCTGTTCCTACCACAGGCGGCTATGTGACGACTACAGGAGGGGACCGCGGAGGCCTTCTCTGCACCAGCCCCCCATGGAATGTTCCCACAGTGTGGGAGGCAAGCTATCAGAAGAAGGGAGGAGCAGAAAGGATGGCAGGGTTTAGTTCTTTACCCCTATTTCTGGATCCTTGAGCAAATTGACTTCCTTCAGCCTTTCTTCACCTGGAAGTAGCAGCTCTTTCCAGCTCGAGATTCTGGGGCCCTAAGTGGGGGGTCATCTACAAGCACAGGCTTTTAAAAATTCTCATCAGGGACTTCTGTGGCAGTCCAGTGGTTAAGATTCCGTGTTTCCACTGCGGAGGCCACAGGTTCCCTCCCTGGTGGGGAAATAAGATCCTACACGCCTCTCAGTGGGCCCAAACAGACAACAACAACAGCAAAAAAATTAAAAATCCCCATGCAATGTTAGTTTCTCTTGATCGGCCTTGGTCATCTATAATTTGAAAACCTCACAGAATACGTGCTGACCCTAAGTGACTTGATCTTCTAATAATATTTAGGTGTAAATTGTATCAAAGCGCATGAGTGTATAAACAGCAAAGTTCTATTGTACAGCATGGGGAGCTATATTCAGTTCCCCTGCGATAAACCATCATGGGAAAGAATATGAAAAAGAACACATGTGTGTATAAGTGAGTCACTTTGCTGTATAGTGGAAATTAGCACAACAATGGAAATCAATTATAATTCAATTTAAAAATGTTTTAAAGTTAGTAAGGCTGTGAGAGCAGCTCATACACTAATAGTCATGTCATTGTGCTTAGTGCTCAGTCATGTCTGACTCTTTGCGACCCCATGGACTGCAACCCTCCAGGCTCCTCTGTCCATGGGGATTCTCCAGGTAAGAATACTGGAGTGGGTTGCCATGCCCTCCTCCAGGGGATCTTCCCAACCCAGGGATGAAACCCAGTCTCCCACATTGCAGGCAGATTCTTTACTGTCTGAGTCGCCAGGGAAGCCCAAGAATACTGGCATGAGTAGCCTATCCCTTCTCCAGGGGATCTTCCCGACCCAGGAATTGAATTGGGGTCTCCTGCATTGCAGACAGATTCTTTACCAGCTGAGCTACTAGGGAAGCCCAATCATGTCATTATCCACCACCAAAATGGATATATGGGAATATTAGTAGTGATGTTTCTGAAACCTAGTTTATTTATTTACTAGTAGATTTATTGAATGAATTAGAAGTATGTTGGAAAATATAAACAGAAATAAATAACAAACCTAATTTATTTAGTTTACTAAATAAGAATCCCACTTAGGTCCTTGAGAAAATTTACATCGTCTATATGGTATCATAACTATTTTGCTATAATTGGTAGAAAGCAAACTTTCCCTTAAACAGAAGACAATTGCTTCTGTTCAGCTGTCTGGGAAAGGGACTAAAGTCATTCCTTGAAACAAGGAAAAAGTGCAAACACTTCTTTCTCTCAAGAATCCCTTTTGAAATGCAGGACATGATGCTGTTAGATTCATCCCTTATCTCCTTTCTTTGCCTCAAATTGTCTTTATTTGGCTTCAGTCCACACCAGACTCTCTCCAGGCATCAGAGAAAATTACTACCCCAGAGCTGCCTGATTCAAACCTCTGTGTTTTGGTTTTCTTGTCTTTGAAATGTGGGTAGAAATACCACTGAACTCCTGGGCTGCTTTGGGATTAAATGTGTTGATATGTGAATGTGCTTAGGTCAGTATCTCATACATAGAAACTATTTGCACAGAACAATAATGACAGCTAGTATTATGATTACTGTCCCACCTCAGAGTGGAAATGATCTTGGGTGGCCTTGGCCTGCAGTGGCTTGAAGCAGGGTTTCAGCTCCTGGTCAGAGATTGAAGTTGACCCGTGACAATGAGAGCCCTGAATCCCAGCCACTAGACCTCCAGGGACTAGTGGCCAGTGAAAAGGTCCTGGCCCATCAGCTGTGTAGAAATGAATTTCCACATAGAGACGGAAAGTAGTGAAGCAAGAAAAGTGTTTATTAGAGGGAAAAAGAGTAGTGTGTATGGACGGACACATGGGTAGGCTCAAAGAGAGAGTCAGGCCCTCATGGTGGTTTGAATCATTTATATGGGGCATTTCTTCTGGGTTTCCTTTGGCCAGTCATCTTGCTTTGCCTGATTCTGAGTCTATTTGGTTTATCTCGGGGTCCTTCCATGTGTACACCACATCTTTTAGCCAAGATGCCTTCTAGACAAGAGGCCCATGGGTAGTTGACATTACTTACTATGGGGTGATGACCCCTCCCTTTTTGACCTCCAGGGAGCCTTTCTGTACATATGTAGTCAGGAAGGTCTCCTTGACTTCAAGAATGAGGAATATGTGGTCTTTTATCTCTAATCTGAGTAGGGTTCAACCTCCTCTCGGAAGAGACATCAACTGTTCAGTCTGGGGTCCATCTATCTCCTGCCTCAGTAAGGACTTCTCTTTCCCTCTATCTATAAGTCAATCAAGGGCAGGAATCTTTTTTTTTTTTAGTTAATTTTTGGCTCTGCTGGGTCTTCACAGCTGCACTGACTTTTCTCCAGTTGCAACAAGCGGGCCTACTCTCTAGTTTTGGGTCACTGACTTCCCATTGAAGTGGCTTCTTCTATTGCAGAGTACAGGTTCTGGGGCACATGGACTTCCGTAGTTGCAACGCCCAGACTCTAGAGCTCAGGCCCAATAGTTGTGGTACGCGGGCTTAATTCCTCCTTGGAGTGGGGGATCTTCTAGGATCAGGGATCGACCTCATGTCTCCTGCGTTGACAGGTGGTATCTTTACCACTGAGCCAACAGAGAAGCCCCAGGACAGGACTCTTACTGACATACTAACACCTTGTACCTTCTTATAAACAAGAGGATGAAGAATTGTGATTGAACAGGCCTGGGCATGAGACCCCCTCCTCCACTCAGGGCTTCCTGAGTGGGAGATGCCTTTAGCAGAAACCAGAGCTGCCCCAGTACGCTGAACACAACAGGCCTGCTACTGCAGAATAGTTAAAATCCTCATGTTCTCTCACATGCGATGCTCTCAACCATCCTGTTCTTCCAGGTGAAAATCATGCAGGTTGAGCAAGATACTTAAGTTCTCATAGCCTCACTCATTCATTAAAAAATGGGTGTATAATGAGAATCAAGAAATTGTGTGTGTAGAGCAGGATGTCTGCTACATAGTAGAGCTACCTCCCCACTCTATCTTCATTGTTGTTCAGTCACTGAGTCCTGCTCAACTCTGCCACCCCATAGAGTGCAGCACGCCAGGCTCCTCTGTCCTCCACTGCCTCCCAGAGTTTGCTCAATTCAGGTCCATTGAGTTGATGATGCTATCTAATCATCCCATTCTCTGCTGCCCATTCCCTTTTGCCTTCAATCTTTCCCAGCATCAGGGTCTTTCCCAGCGAACAGTATGAAGGATATGACACTGAAAGATGAGCCCCGTAGGTTGGAAGGTGTCCAGTATGCTAGTGGGGAAGACCAGGGCACACTTACTAATAAGTCCAGAAAAATGAAGCAACGGGGCCAAAGTAGAAACTATCCTCAGCATCTCACTAAATAAAAGAAGGAGGTACTTTCTTCCAAGAGGGAAAAGAGGTTAAGAAAACTCTTATGTCTCTCTAACAATCATTAATACAATGTTAGAATGCAAACATCTCTAATTAAGAGCACAGTTGGTCCTGAAGATGCGTTGCTCCTTTGATGAAAGAGTTCAACCTTTCTTGTCCTTGCTACTGTCTTCCCAGGAAAGGAATAACATGTCCATGTTTGCACGGCTAAGATTCTCTCCAACTCTGATAGTCTGATTCCACATTTCTGTGACTAGTGACATGCTTCAAATTGTTTATTATCTGTTGCCATCACTTTTAACTCATTCCTTTCCTAAACATTTTTTTTTTTGTATTACATTTAGAGAAAATTCACTGAGCACATTGTCTGTTTGGCTTTGGACTTGCATTTAATTAAGTGTGAATCCCACTAACGTATTTCTGACCAGTGTGGAAGCTGATGTTTGGTTAGTTTCTCCCATGAGATGTAAGCTGCTCCCACCCACAATTCCCGCAGCTCAAGGTCTTAAATGATTTATTGATATTGGCTGACTCTAGCCGTGCGTGTGCTCTAAAACCCTAGAGCCTGAGCGCCACTGCTTAGACTGAAGGCCATCAGGACATTTCGTGAACAGAAACCCGAATTCTGCCACTCGGTCCAGGGACTGTGTCCTTTTTTGCCTTCAGGTTTTGTGTTCCAACAGGAGGTCATTTCTGCCTATTTATATGAGAGCACACAGGAGAAATGCTGGTTTACATGTATGCAGACCCCTGTTCTTTTTCTGTCGCTCAGGGTGTCCCCTAGGACTCTCTTCCTAAGCCCCTACTATCGGCAATCTCTACATTGCCTTTGAGACAAGTTACTCATCTGAAGATGGGTTGTTTCTCACCCTCCTTCGGACCCAGTTCATTTAAGCCATGTTTGATCCTCATGTCTCTTGTTGGAAGCTTCTTTGCTGGACTTAAAGCATTCAATGCAACCAGATTTCCTCGAAGCAAATATAGATAATGTAGAATTCTGACCTGCCCCCATGACTCTTCACAACTGGTTCCTGCTCTGCAAGGTAGCTGTAAAAGGAGAAGGCTGTCCAAAATCACCTGAAGCTTAGGTCCTGTACGAATATCCAGGAAAGAGTGAGACATATTTCCTTCTTCCCCTTTAGCCTCTAAGCTGAGAATTTCATAACTTGTCATTATTAACCACCCACCAAGTTCAAAGTATATGTTGAGTTGCTGAGATTGGAACTAGAGGCTATAAAACCATGGACTCTACCCCGCACCCCGTCCCAGGGGTTTAAAGTTTAGTTAATACGGTAAAGAAACATACCCATGAACAATGTTCTCATAAAAATACATGGACAGTAGTGTAAGCTGTGAAGACAGAGATTTGAGTGATGGCACAACAGACCTAGGGAGAAACAGTCATGTCCTCAACCAGGAGCAGAGCGGTCTCCACACCAAATCCTCCTGGACAAGCTCTTGCCACTCTGGCCAGATCGTCTTGAGGAGCGTCAGTAGTTCCTTGATATTAAAAATTGAATATCATTCCATAGGGGCTTCCCAGGTGGTTTAGTGGTAAAGAATCTGCCTGCCAATGCAGGAGATGCAGGTTCAATCCCTGAGTGAGGAAGATCCCCTGGAGAAGGAAATGACAACCCGCTCCAGTGTTCTTGCCTGAGAAATCCCAGGGGCAGAGGAGGAGCCTGGTGGGCTAAGTCCATGGGGTTGCAAAAGAGTTGGACCTGACTGAGCGACTCAACATCATCATCATTCCATAGAAACTATTCAGTCTCACAAAAAAATGCTCTTCCAAATCTCCCCATCCTTGTGAGCAAATGCCTCTCTTAGCCTATCCACCGTGCAATCACCCACTGTGCAACCTGGGAAAGGTTCAAAATGCTCTCCCCTCTGTCAATCAGGATTTCAGCAGGAAGTAGCACACTCAAACGGGCATTTAAGGAAATTTTAATGAAAAGGCTATGTATGAGCTGTGGGCAGGATGAAGCGCATCAACAAGGGATGTTGACATACCTAGGGTCTAGCCATCATTGGGAGCCATTACCTTACCCTCTAGACCTAAAGGGGCAAGGGGAAGAAGCTGTTTCTGTAACCCAGTAAATGCTATAGCCAGTGGGGAGGGGCTGCCTGGAGAAGCTGTGTCATGGAGAAGGAACACGGCCTGTTGCCAAACTGGGACGCCAGAGAGAGAGAAGGAGAAAGTGACAACTCTCTCTTTTTGTAAAGCGGGCCGCCGAGCAGAGGGCAGAGAATGGATCTGGAGGCAGAGAGAAGACACTCCAAACATCCCCCATGCCCCAAGTGGGTGCTGTTTCTCACCTGAGTCACGACAAGGCCTTTCCAGGAGAATTCTTTCTGGGCTGGAGGATCACCTGGCAAGCTTTGGCTTGCCACTCTATGATTATTGATAAAACACTCAGTAAATCTAAGTACTTGGACTAATGGTGTATTTCCATTAAATTCCAAACATCTTGATCTGTATGAAGCTGTCACATCTAGAAAGAGTAGCAAAAATGTTAACATATTGAAGTAAATCAGATGCCTTCAATGGAAATCTTTAAGAAGACGATCAAGACTTTATCTTGTAAATTGATTTATCTATCTGTTAGTGGATCTGATCATTACTAAGATGCCTATAAGTGTCTAGGAAACTGTACAGTTCTCTCCCAAAGGCATATTTGCAATGAAACTGGAAACAAGGTTCTTTTCTTTGAATAATGCATTGCCTTTCTTCACGGTTTCCTTTTTACATATCTTGAGGTGCTTTTGAGAAATTTTAATAAGAGGGTAAAATCGAGGATGCCATCCAATCAGCAAATTTTGATGTAGAAGCAATATTCTGAAAAGCCAGGCTTTCATTTATTCTAACCCTCAGAGTTTAGAGTGAAGAAGTACCTGGAGACAAAGACACAGAGAAATATTGGCTGACCTCAGAATACGGTAAGGGTTTTCAAGTCTATTGTTGATCCATAACAGCTAAATAGACCCAGAAGTGAATTAGAGAATTGCTATTTAGTCTCACTTTCTCTACTGAGAAGTCATATCCTGACTTTTCACACAAATATAATAAAAACCATCATCGTGTATTTAGTGCTTTCTATGTACTACTAAGGACTCTTAAAAGTTTTGCATGCATTAACTCATAATAATCATCTGAGGCAAGGATTATTCTAAATAATAACCCTTAGAAACCCATAGTTAACATGCCCAAGGGTACAGCTGGTAAGCGAAAGAACTGAAATTTGAGTCTAGAATTCAAGTTTTACAGACTGTGTTCTTAAATTCACCCTCTGGTTGCTCCAAATTGTGTTTGTATACAGCTCTGGGGCTTTCAAAATCTTAGTAAAATATTTATAAATGTACTTATCCTCTACCCCATTTCTCAAAATTTATAGCAATTTTATTGCCCATAAATCTCAGAATAGTCCTGTGAGGTAGATATTATTTTTTCCATCATAATCAGGAAACTGAATGACTGAACAAAGTGCCTAGTCAGGAAATGGCAGAGTCAGAACTTGGGTCCAAATGTTCTGCACCAGATCCCATCATTGTTCTGCTGAAACAGCGTCCTCAAGTCACCCCATCAAGAGCATGAACTCCTGACCCTGCAAAGATAAACTGACTCAGGTTGTAATCTGGGCTGCAGGACTTACTGTCACTGTGTCCTCAGCCAGTAATTTACTCTCTAAGCCTCAGTTTCCTTACCTATAAAATTGGGATGAAAAAAACTTACCTTAGTATTTTAGTTTTACCCACCAGGGTTCTTGATCTCCTTAATCAATAAAAATTGATCTGAGGCCAGAAAAAAAATTCAGACAGTGCTTTATTGGAGCCCCTGCTATAGCAGGGGGGCAAGAACAAGTAACAGTTTCCCTCGCTAGCTCACTGAGGGAGGGGCAAGCTGGCTCCTTATATGGAGTGAGGGTAGGGGTGTGTCCAGGGTTGGGTTAGAGGGGTGGATTAGGTGGTCTGCCCACCCCTTTGGTGATGTTGAGTTTTAAGCCAACTTTTTCACTCTCTCCTTTCACTTTCATCAAAGGCTCTTTAGTTCCTCTTCACTTTCTGCCACAAGGGTGGTGTCATCTGCATATCTGAGGTTATTGTTATTTCTCCCAGCAATCTTGATTCCAGCTTGTGCTTCCTCCAGCCTGGCATTTCCCACAATGTACTCTGCATGTAAGTTAAATAAACAGGGTGACAATGTACAGACTTGAAGTACTCCTTTCCCAATTTGGAATCAGTCCATTGTTCCATGTCTGGATCCAATTTTTGCTTCTTGACCTGCATACAGATTTTTCAGGACGCAGGTAAGGTGGTCTGGTATTCTCATCTCTTAAAGAATTTTCCACAGTTTGTTGTAATCCACACAGTCAAAGGTTTGGCGTAGTCAATAAAGCAGAAGTAGATGTTTTTCTGGAACTCTCCTGCCATTTAAGTGCATTTATATGGATTTCCCTAGTATCTCAGCTGGTAAAGAATCTGTCTGCAATTCAGGAGACCTGGCTTGATTCTTGGGTCAGGAAGGTCACTTGGAGAAAGGATAGGCTACCTACCCACTCCAGTATTCTTGGGCTTCCCTGGTGGCTCAGATGGTAAGAATTCACCTGCAGTGTGGGAGTCTTGGGGTCAATCCCTGGGTTGAGAAGATCCCCTGGAGAAGGCTACCCACTCCAGTATTCTTGCCCAGAGAATTTCATGGACGGAGGAGCCTGGCGGGCTACAGTCGACGGCGTTGCAAAGAGTGGGACGTGACTGAGCAACTTTCACTTTCACTTTACACATGTTTGGAGCAGCAGGGTACTTGCCTCTGTATAACAGGAAGTATTGTTTAAAGCATGATGCGGAGCAGCAAGTATGGATGCTGTGATGTTTGTGGTCATTTCCACCACTTCACGTTAGGGATCCTCTCTGCAAAACAGCCAGTCTGCACAGTTTGACAACAGCCTCACGGCAGTATCTCAAACACTTAGAGGATGTGTCTATCTAGGACCTCCTTCAACAGAAAAAGCAGAGAGCTCAAGCTTTTACCCCACATACCTGTATGACAAGGCTGGCCCGACCACAAGCTATGTAAACATCTCTGTGCCTCCGTTTCCTACTGGTTATGATGCTGATACCCCCTCACAGGATGCTGAGAGGATGAAGTGAATCAGCACATATAATACCTTTATACAAGTATAGATGCTCACTAAACCCATGAACTACTTTAACATAGCCTTGTGAGAGCTGGGCAGGACTGAGCTCCTGGTTTCTCTCAGGGAGAGCAGACACAGCAATTAAAAGGGAGTGTGATAAGTTCGTCGACTGAAGTGACTTAGCAGCAGCAGCAGCATGATAAGTTCCAAATTTTCATTATCATTATGAACATCAGATGGAAGCCAATTTCAGTATTCTCCACTAATATGGAAGCCAGTTTTCCTCTTCTTACATTTTAGAAAAGAGCCATTCATATTTACTGAGCACCTCCAAAGGACATGGCTGTGTGCTGAGCAGCAGTGACAGAAGACATCCGTTTCTAGGGAGGAAAATGTCTTGTAATCTCTTTACTAACTTCACATCTCTGAATTTCAAAAGCACCAGTAGAAGCGAGCACAATGTTCTGCTGTACCCTTCTTCCCCTGGGTCCCAGAATTCAATTAAAATCATGTTCCATCTTGCCTGATGCAAAGTGTTTTAGATTAAAGGAGCCTGGAATGCAAGGACCATATCTGTAAAAGCATAACTATAATGGACCCCGCAAAGTACCATACAAACAGAGATGCTGAAAAAAGTCCATTTGATGATGAAAGAAAATCAGATAGGTGGATGGTTAGACAGCTACACAGAGCTTTTCAGCCAGTGATTCCTTTATGGATGCAGCCTGCGGGACTGTTAATGAAATTTTTTTAAAAATCTTATCATCATCATATCATTTCAGATTTATTGCCTTCTCTTTTTAGTCTCTCTTAACCTCAGTTCTGGCAAAGCCTATTTTGGTGTGTTGCTCTTTGAACATACTCAAAACCCATGGCAAGCTCCCCTTTAAAAAGGCATCCGCTTGAATGCCATGGGAAAATGCACTCCAAGGTTGCAGATGAATTGATATGATTTCCTTGATTGTATCTTTTTATTTATGAGGCATAATTTATGAGCACTGGAGAGCAAACTGCAATGAGTGATGACTAACTGCAGCCCAAGTCATAAATCAGGAGCAGTGAAAGAAGAGGTGATTTTGATCGAATCTATTGAATTAGTTGTTGGCCTTAGCCAATACAGGTATCGGAAAGACCTTTTTAATATCTATTTGTCTCTCTCCTGGGAGTGTGATCACAATCTCATTACATGCCCCTAGGAAACAAATAATTTAATTGTTTGCCTGTTAACATGTAACCTATTTACTCTTCTTATTAATTACTGGCATGGCTGTTCATGTTGGGCTTGTTTGTTTCTGATGTGAATTGTCATGAAAATATATTCATATTCTCCAGTTTTTGTGAATAATGTTGCCTCCCTAGTGCTGCTTGATATGAAACAATATTGTTGAAATGTTTCTGTTTTGTCAAAAATTGCCATTATTCCACAAGGAAGTATGTTATAGAATATCACAGAAGTTGCAGAGAACTGAAAAATTCCTCCATGTATTAATCCTCTGAGAGTCACAATTAAACTTCAACGTGTAACAAACAGCCTGGAAAACAGTGCAAAATCTCAAAATGCTTCAAGGGGAAGGACAGCCACTATCACTTACATTAGGAATCATCAGATAAGAGGGTTTTTGTGAAAGATCACTGGCTGAATTTGGTTATTCCTATGTGTGTGTGTTAGCCGTTCAGTTGTCTGACTCTGCAACCCCATGGACTGTAGTCAGCCAGGTTCTACTATCCATGGAATTCTTGAGGCAAGAATGCTGGAATAGGTTGCTATCACTTCTCCAGGAGATCTTCATGACTGAGGGACTGAACCTGAGTCTCCTGCATTGCAGGCAGATTCCTTACCTCTGAGCCACTAGGAATGTCCCATTATTCCTATGGTCCATTTTTATATGGAAAATGATAACAAATACATGACCAAGTAGACATCAACTGGATACCAGCAGTATAGAAAGCATTGCTAGGTTTGTTCTCTTGGTCCTATCAAGACTTGTAGCATTTCCTCAACCAAAAGAATCATAAGGTATTTTTATAATTAAGAAACCCTGAAATTTTACATTAAGAATTTCTCTTTGCACTAAGACTGCACTTAGAAAACATTAGTCCTAGAGAATGTTATTTGAGAAAGTTATGAGCCATTGAGTGAGACAAAGCATTAAAATGAAAACTACAGTTAAGCATGGAAATTGTGCTAAAGGATAGTTAGGTCATTAATGTAAGCACCCAGTAGATCCCCACGCTAAGGTTTCTAAAGCATCTCATGGACTGTAGCCCACCAGTCTCCTTTGTCCATGGGATTCTCCAGGCAAGACTACTGGAGTGGGTTGCCATTTCCTTCTCCATTGAATGGCTGAAGGTATTGACAAAAGTAATGCAAAGTGCAATTCTGAATAGACAACATGTGAATAGAAATTGAAAAAACTGTTTGATTTCTGTACCTGGTTCTGTAGGGAATAGCTCTCTGTGTTTCTCAAACAAGACTGAGCACAAGAATCACTTGGAAATGTTTTTAAAACGCGAGTTCTGAGATCATTTCACTAGAAATTCTCTTACAGGAACGCAAAATGATTCTGAAGATAATAGCCAGGGAGCACGTTTGGACAAAGACTCCTCTGAAGAAAGATTTATAAAAGGCAGTTTTCAGCAGAGGACAAACAATTGAACCCATTGTTTCCACAGCAGTGAGATTAGGGCAGCATGGTGGCAGATGTTGACATTTCATGTAATTAAAACTTTTTAAAGCAACATATAGTAACTAGTCCTAGGAGGCTGGGAAAGTGGGCAGGGGGTAGATAAAAGAACAATTTTATCTTTAATGGACAACAGCATAAGTCACTAGTTGCTAATATTCACTAGTTAGATAAAAATTAGATAGAAAACAAATAGATCTACTCTTTCGTGAGTCAATTAGAAAATTTGGGGTTATATCATTTTAGTTATTTTTTATTTATTCAAATAGTTAACCTGTGTCTTCTATGACATCTTCTTACATTGTAACTCCTTTCATAGTTTCACCCAAAACCTTGGAGAAGGAAGCACCCCATCTCAGTCAGTCCTAACCTGTTGTAATTAATAGCACCAAGTTGGGAAACTCCTAACTCTTATAGTTATAATGTGTGGGTGAGTGTGTTGTATGTATGTGTGTATATCTGTGCACATGTGCAAATGTTTGTTAAACCCAAATGATAAATAGAAACTTTAATCACCTTTAATTTTTTTTATTTTCCATGGATAAATATGTTCAACTAGATAGTGTGGGTGTGAGGATATTTTGCATAAGCGAAAGATGAAATGTAGCCTTTTTTTCGTGCTTGAGCATGAAATTCATAAACTGTACTTTAGTTTTCAATTCTTAAAAAGTCCCTTCTTTTTTCTAAGTAACTCATACATTGTTTATATACCCTGGTGGCTCAGTGGTAAAGAATCTACCTGCAATACAGGAGATGTGGGTTGGATCCCTGGGTCAGGAAGATCCCCTGGAGAAGGAAATGGCAACTCACTTCAGTGTTCTTGCCTGGGAAATCCCATGGACAGAGGAGCCTGGCAGGCTACAGTCCATGGGGTCACAAAGAGTCAGATATGACTTAGTGACTAAACAACAGCAACAAGAATATGTGAGGGGATCTTGGAATACAAACCAGGTGTGTTGGTGTATTAGTTGGGTAAATAAGAGGTAGATAGGTGGCAGATAGACACAGATATTGTGTTGGCCAAAAAGTTCATTCAAGTTTTTTCATAACATCTTATGGAAAAATGGAAATGAACTTTTTCACCAACCTGATGGGTAGCTAGATAGAGAGATTAAGTAGGCAACTCTACCTGCGTTCTCAAGATGTCTCATTTATTAATGTTTATATAGGTTCATTCAAAGTATAAGATCAGAGTACACTACGCACATTTCCCCATATAAGATCTCTGCTTTTTCTTTATCCACCATATAAAGGTGGACCTAAATCTTGGGGCCATTGTTTCTCAGTAGAAATAAACCATAAGCATAATCTGTTAGTATTTTTATCCTGAATTTTAAACTATACTTTAGTTCATTTATCTCCTGTTTAGCTGGGCATAGACAAAAATCTACAGCGATTTTTGGATAAAGGACTTTTTACCTTGAGAGAGAGAAAGACTGAAAGAAAGTAACAGTTTCTTTCTGCCTTTTCTTCTGGTAGTTTGGCATAAGAGATACCACAAGTCTTGAGAAATCCATAATACTTCATTAGCACAACCTTCTTCATTGTAACTGTTTTCATTTTCAGAGGAGCTCATGTAAATAGGCTGCTCCTGCTTTGCATAAGCATGTTGATTTATATGAATGCTATTTTGATCTCAAATTGATTGAATACTAAAAAGAAAGACTAGGAAAAAAGCACTGCATTATGAAGGTCTCCTGTCAAAGACAAAAGACACTAGAGCCTACATTCATTCCCAGTTACTGATGGGGAATTCTGTATGGCCCAGTTTAAAAAAAAAAAAAAAAAATACTTCTAGAGAAATATAGTAAAATACTACATTATTGAGACTCAAGTGTTTTAAAATACCATGGGCTAAATTATATTTTGGAACTAAAACTCTACCCCATAAAAACTCATGCAACACAGAAAGGCATGAGGTCTAGACCTAACTGCCAACATGAGCATTAAAAAGCCTTGATAGATTTGGTGCTCAGTAGTTAATCTGCCTGCCGTGCAGGAGACACAGGAGATGCAGGTTTGATCCCTGGGTCAGGAAGATCCCCTGGAGGAGGATATGGCAACTCACTCCAGTATTCTTGCCTAGAAAAACTCCTGGACAGAAGCGCCTGGTGGGCTACAGTCCATGGGGTCTCCAGGAGTTGGACATGACTGAGTGACTGATCATGAATTAATTGGCAGCTTGGTGAGTTTTTATTTTGCCAAACCCAACTGCACTTTCCTCCTTGTGTTCTTCTCCAGCCTTTGTGGCCTCTACTAAAATCCTGTATGCACTTAAATTACCAACCAAAGTCTGACACACTTGGCAAAGAGTTTGATATCAGTATGTTCGCCTTATTTTGCAACGCTTTCTCAAGAATATTTATTTTCTTTTCAAACTTTGTCACTTATTGTGTAATCAAAAATGCTTTCCTACCCTCCAGAAAGAAATTTTCAGTAAAAGAGGTTAGTCTGGAGCAGACTGAAGTCAGAGGCTCTTTCTCATCAGCCTTGCAGTCTGACCTCCTCATCAATTATTTCCTATAGCTACTCTCCCTGTTGTTAAGACTGACCATGGCTATTCTAGGAGGGGGTGGTAAGAGCAGCTGTTGTCTTCTGCCCTGGACCCTGGTTTCCATGGAACCTGGCTCTCCCATTGCTTAGTTTTCTGCTCCTTACTCCCCTGGGTCTATCAAAACAAACCCTCATCATTCAAGGCAACCTGGGTATGTCTGTTTACCCTTGCAAGCTGAGATTTTACCTAAACCAGAATTGCAGGTAATTGTCTATAGACAAGTCATTTAATATTCATAATCCCGAGTATCTTATTTATTTGTATGGATGACATGCAGAATCAAAAGCACAGTTTACTGGAAAGAGCAATAAAATTTCCCGGAGAGTAGAATTCTAGTTTCAGGTCTTGTGACTTCTGTCACCTTGAACAAGAGAGTCACAGTTCAGAGGCTTGATTTCCTCATCTGTAAAAGGGGCCAATAATATATTCTCCAACCACCTTACAAAGTTGTGTTTGTGAGGACCTAGTCAGTGAAAATTTGTTAAAGTGTCTTGAAAAGTATAAAATTTATACAAATGTGAGTGATTATTGTGCACACGATGGGAGCAATGGATCAGAGCACTGCAAAGAGCAGGTTCTACTTAGTAAGTAGGTTAGTTATCTCTTTTTAAAGTGGGGATGTATATCAATTATTTCTCAATAAAACTGGGGGTGAAAAACAGGGCTTCTGGCAATCCTATCAGCAACAGATTGGCGATTTGCTGTTGACCGTATTTCAAGAGCAATTCAACATCAGAAATGTTACTTTTAGAGAAATCTGCAAAAAAAAAAAAAAAAAAGTACAGAAACACTGATAAGAGTTAGCCTAACTGCTGAAAGCTCTCTGATATTCATTAAATTCTCTTAAAGATATTAATGACGTGAAAGCAAAATAATAATGAAACTAAACTCTCACTGCAAAGTATTCTCCTACAGTGTTTCCTAAATATCTTGCATTTGAACATTCCACATGCTCTTTTAACATCACACACCTAGAACATGTGTACTATAGAATCAAGTTTTCAAGACTTGCCTTTAAAAGCTCAAAACAAATATATATAATTAAATACATATAACATTTATATGTTATAAATAGACAATTATATATCACATATATTATGAATTATAATATTCATGTATGTGTATATATGTGTGTGTATAGACACACACACACACAAAGACACCAAATGCAGAGAAATTTTCCTGAAGTTAGACTTGCCCAACACGAAAGCTTACTAAGGAAGACTCCTACTCGTAAACATGCAGACAGTCCGCTCGTATTGCCATTTAGATCTATCATCCTGATTGATCACTGTGTAGTTGGCTATTATTGGGCCTAATTTAACCCTATCCACTCACACATCCATCTACTCTGTCTATTGTACCTGACATTCTACAAATTACTTACTCATGCAAATAATGACCTAAGGCAACCTTTTAGGATATTCGCGTTTAATTATACAAATGGTGCTTGATAAATAAGATTACACCTCCTTCCATATGTTTATTCCCTCCTTGATGAAAGGAAAATTTAATTTTCATGCAGATTGAGTGAGGACAGGGTTTAAGAATTGCTGAGTTTTATGGAGTCTGCAGATCCATCCAGTTTGCAGAAGCTGACAAAAGTCACTCCACGCCCCACACAGGAATGAGCAGCTTTTCATTAGGCTTAAATCAGCTGATTGCATTTGGAAACCGAGGTTCTGATCAGCCCCTCTCTGTTCACAGGGTCAAAGGCTAAAAAGAGGGAAGACCTGCCCTCCTTTGTGATTGTGAAGTTCCAGGATCACAGTTCCTCTCATTCTGTTGTGTTCAGTTGCTCTGATTGCCAGCTTCTTTGCAGCTTGAGGTTACCTTGCTTTTGATGTGTCTTACTGATTTCTCTTTGGAGGTCTGGGCCGTGAATTCAGCAGGAAAAGCCCCCAGCAGCTGGACGCGGTGTAGAACTGGACCTGCCCCGCCGGAAGGTCTCAGGGCCCCCAAGTTCCACGCGATCTCTGCCACCCAAGCAGTTGTCAACATCAGCGCCCCCCAGAAGCCCAATGGGATTGTCACTCTCTACAGATTGTTCTCCAGGAGCGCCAGCGGGGCCCAGACAGTGGTGAGCAGCAGTATTCTGATTGCTTTACTTAAAGAATCAAGCTTGCTGCCCTGGCTTTTTGTTAGCCTTGATCCTTCTTTCTTATCCATCTGTTCTCAGTTGCCCTGTGGTGACCTTAGTGACGCAAAGATCCCACTGCAAAGAAATAGCATCAGGAAACCTACAGAAGATATGTAAATGCTTGGGGTGAGGAGGGCTAAAGGTGGTATTCAAGACTCCACCGATCTTGTAAGAAGCCTAAGACCTTAGAGATAATCAAATTAATTGAATGAATTTAATTAGAATACACATGTCAAGCACTTAAATAGTAGTGGCTTGTAGTAAGGGGCCAAGAAACAGTCTTTGTCAGTGATGTAAATGTTAATATGAAAAAGGAAAAAAAAAACAGAGCAAAGGAAAACCGCAGAATCCCCATTTTGGCATGAGCAAATCTCTAATGATACACTGAAAACTCAGTCTTTTGAGAAAGTTCTAGGTCTTTGGAAAAGACAATAGAATAACTCAGCTCAGCCCTACTCCACTGTTCATGCATTAGCACATTTGGGGCACTCTGAGAAGACAAGACAGTCCTGTGGAGGGAAATCACCTTTCACATTGTGTTTTAGCCCAGCCACCGGCGGAAAAGGACACTAATAATCAACTAGTCTGGTTCCTGCATTATTTAAACCAAGAGACTACCATCCTGAAGATGAAGTCTCTTTTCTCTGCAGGACAGCTGGTATCACTCTCACATTTCTCATGAATAAGTATAGATTATAATACTTTGTTCACACAGACCTCATAGAGAAATTGTGCACATCCCAGTATTACATGATAAATTATTTAGACTGATTGAGGGAACAATTTTGGCAAGTGTGGAGAAATCCTTTGAGGCCAGCGTGCCAGGTATGGAAACACAATTTCAAAAGATCACTCACATGCAAGGAAGTTTCATGTTGAATGTTAAAGAAATATTAGCATATTTTCTACAAGGCTTCCGATTCAATAAATATAGATGATGTAAATACAATCAACCCTTGATTATCCATGCTTATAAAATGATAACATTAATAAACTAAAATAATTTATATTTGGAGTGCTTTGTATACATTTTTCTAAATAAGAGGTAGCTCTTCTTAATTAAATGTTGCTTATGTCAATGTGAAAATGAGTTTCCACTTTCTGAGCTCTTCTGTTCTAAAGAGCACTTAATAAAACCACAATAAGGTAAAAAGCATTTGCTCCAGATAAACTAAAAAGTTTATAATGCAACAAAGGTAACTGAGGAAAAAAGTATATTTCATATAGAACAACACCCTTAGAGAAATACATGGGCTTTCAAACTCTTAAATATATATAAATATATGTGTATATATTTATATATATATATAGAGAGAGAGAGAGTTCCAGAGAAATATCTACTTCTCCTTTATTGACTACGCCAAAACTTTTGACTGTGTGGATCACAACAAACTGTGGAAAATTCTTAAAGAGACGGGAATACCAGATCACCTGACCTGCTTGCTAAGAAATCTATATGCAGGTCAAGAAGCAACAGTTAGAACTGGACATGGAACAACAGACTGGTTCCAAATTGGGAAAGGAGTATGTCAGTGCTGTATATTGTCACCCTGCTTATTTAACCTCTATGCAGAGTACATCATGTGAAATGCCAGACTGAATGAAGCACAAGCTGGAATCCAGATTGCCGGAAGAAATATCAATAGCCTCAGATATGTAGATGACACCACCCTTATGGCAAAAAGCAAAGAACTAAAAAGCCTCTTGATGAAGGTGAAAGAGGAGAGTGAAACAGTTGGCTTAATACTCAACATTCAAAAAACTAAGATCATGGCATCCAGTCCCATTACTTCATGACAAATTGATGGGGAAACAATGGAAACAGTGGGAGACTTTATTTTGGAGGACTCCAAAATCACTGCAGATGGTGATTACAGCCATGAAATTAAAAAATGCTTGCTCCTTGGAAAAAGAAAAGCTATGATCAACCTAGACAGCGTATTAAAAAGTAGAGACATTACTTTGCCAACAAAGGTCCATCTAGTCAAACCTACCATTTTTCTAGTAGTCATGTATGGCTATAAGAGTTGGACCATTAAGAAAGCTGAGTGCCAAAAATTGATGCTTTTGAACTGTGGTATTGGAGAAGACTCTTGAGAATCCCTTGGGCTGCAAGGAGATCCAACCAGTCCATCCTAAAGGAATGCAGTCCTGAAAATTCATTGAAAAGACTGATGCTGAAGCTGAAGCTCCAGTACTTTGGCCACCTTGTGCAAAGAGCTGACTCACTGGAAAAGACCCTGATGCTGGGAAAGATTGAAAGTGGGAGGAGAAGGGGACAGCAGGGGATGAGATGGTTGAATGGCATCACCGACTTGATGGACATGAGTTTGAGTAAGCTCTGGGAATTGGTGATGGACAGGGAAGCCTGGCGTGCTGCAGTCCATGGGGTCACAAAGAGTTGGATACAACTGAGCGACTGAACTGAACTGACTGATACATAAAATATATTTCAAGCTCATAATACTCAACTTTAGAATTTGAGGGGAGTTTTGGTACCCAAATTATTGATCCACACAAGGAACAACGGCAGAATATGAACCTTAGAAAATCCTGAGTTTGAAATATAGTTCAAATATAGATTTTTTTTCAAAAAGGCATCATTCTGAGGGTCACAGAACTTGGTCAGTATTTTGTGAGCTTTATGCCATTTTCTAGTATCTATGGTAATAGACAACCCTCTGCCTTGTGATTCCTATCCTGTGGCCTCAAACTTCTATCTAACTGTTATCTCATTGCATTTTTTGGCATGTGTAAGCCATGCCTGTCCCTCTGGATTGGTCATTCCTGAGGGTAAACACTGTGCTGGATGCTAGGGTGCATCTCCCAGAGTAACTAGTGACACACAGTTTTCAGACAGTGTATGATACGTGATAAAAGTGAACCAACTGTCTGTGACTTGTGACCTGGCCTCATCTAGCCTTCTCTCTCCTTCTACAGCTGGCTGAAGGCCTGGCCACCCAGCAGACTCTTTACAGCCTGCAGCCCTTCACGACCTACTCCATTGGGGTGGAGGCCTGCACTTGCTTCAATTGTTGCAGCCAAGGGCCAACAGCAGAGCTGAGAACTCCTCCTGCTCCACCCACAGGATTGTCCTCTCCACAAATCCAGATGCTGGCCTCGAGGACAGCCTCCTTCCAGTGGAGTCCGCCGCTGTTCCCCAATGGTGTTATTCAAAGGTAGTGTGGGAGAGCCAAAGGGAGAAATAAACCAAAATAAGACATGCACACAGACCTTCAGCTTCCCAACCCTCCCCAGGAAGACATGCTGATTGAACAGGTACCTATAGCAAAATGGGTTTCCCTGGTGACTCAGACAATGAAAAAACGGCCTACAATGCAGAAGACCTGAGTTCAACCCCTGGGTTGGGAAGATCCCCTGGAGAAGGGAATGGCAACCCACTCCAGTATTCTTGCCTGGAGAATTCAATGAACAGGGGAACCTGGTGGGCTACAGTCTATGAAGTTGCAAAGAGTTGGACATGACTGAGCAACTAACCCTTCACTTCACTCTATAGCAAAACAGACAAAGAAATTGAGTGGTCACATTCCATACAAAGTGTTTCAATCATAAAATCAGCTAAGGCTAGAAAGGTGAACAACAAAAATAAGAAGCAGAAGGCAGGGACTTTCCTAGCAGTCCAGTGGCTAAGACAACATACTTCCACTGTAGGAGGCACAAGCTTAATCCCTGGTCCTTCGAGACTCGCGGTGTGCTGTCAAAACAATGAAAGAAAGATGAGGAAATGTGTTCCCCTTCATTGAAAGAATGTGCTCCTCCTCATGGTTCCCTGGAATTTTTCACTCTGCAGGGCTCAGCTAGAACATAAGGAACTTCTGTGGCTGAATCAGAATTCCTTTGATGTAATTTAAAGTGTTGTAATGAACCACTGTTTAAAAGAGCAAAGAAGTTATTTCACTCAAAATAATCTGTAGAGAGAAGAGATATTCTTTATTTCTGACAGGAGAACAGTTTTATCACTCTTCTCTAAAAAGAGAAATATCGGAGGAGGAGCCAAGATGGCGGAGGAGTAGGACGGAGAGACCACTTTCTCTCCTAGAAATTCATCAAAAAAATAACTGAACACAGAGCAAACTTCACAAAACAACTTCTGATCGCTAGCTGAGGTCATCAGGCGCCCAGAAAAGCAGCCCATTGTCTTCGAAAGGAGGTAGGACAAAATATAAAAGATAAAAAGCGAAACAAAAGAGCTAAGGACGGAGATCCGTCCCGGGAAGGGACTTAATAGAGGACGTTCCCAGACACCGGGAAACCCTCGCACTGGCGGGCCTGGGGGAAGTGTTGGAATCTCAAGAGTTTGAATCTGACTGGGAGGGATAGAATAAATAAAACCCACAGATTACGAGCCTAAAAGCAACTCCCAGCAGAAAAGTACCCCAGACGCCCGCATCCGCCACCAGCAAGTGGGGGCGGAACGGAGAGGGGCAGGCGGCATTACTTGGGGCAGGGTCCGGGCCTGAGCGCCCTGAGGACAATCGGAGGGAGCTTTTGTGAGTTGCCAGCTTGAACTGTGGGAGAGCAAAGAGAGAGAGAAAACTAACCGGCCCGAACACACTGCCGGCCGTTCGCAGAACAAAGGGACCGAGATTCTGGGCGACCGAAGTCCACCGGGAGGGTCGCGGCGAGACGGAGGGCGTGGGCGCCTGACCGGCGCGAGCGGGAACTGGGGCTGGGGACGCGGAGGGCAGAGGGCGCGCACGCCCGACTGGCGCCGGCGGGGACTGAGACTGGGACCGCGCGGGGCAGAAGACGCGCCGCACCCGGGGAGAGAGCGCCCGTCAAGCGCCTGGCTGCCTGGGCCGCTTGGGCGGCGTGGGGCCGGAGCGCGGGCCCAGCTTTGTGTGCTGCGCTTTTGTGAATCGCCCGAGGGCTGGAGCCGCGCGCAGCGTGGCGCGCGCTTCAGACAGAAGAGTCTGGAGCCTGAGCAGCGCAGACCGAGAAAAGAGCGCAAGCCTCTCCCGGGAGCGCCGGCCCCTCCCCGCACAGCCCCTCCCCGCACAGCCCCTCCCTGCAGCGCGACGGAACTAGCTACCTGAATAAGAATCCACCTCCGCCCCCTGTGTCAGGGCGGAAATTAGGAGCGGGAAACCGGCAACAGAACCCAAATAAAGGGAACCGCTTCAGAAGGGACCGGTGCAACAGATTAAAATCCCTGAAGAAACCACCGACTGACTACACCGGAAGGGCCTGTAGATATCGAGAAGTGTAAGCTGGAACGAGGAGCTATGTGAAGCTGAGCCGAACCCACACTGACCGCAACAGCTCCAGAGAAATTCCTAGATATATTTTTTCTTTTTCTTTTCTTTTTTATTTTTTTTTTTAAGTAAGGAAAAAAAAAAAAATTTTTTTTTTCTTTTTTCTTGGTTCTCTTTTATTTTCCTTTAAAAATTCCTTATTACTCCCCCATTACTCCTTAACTTTCATAGATTTTTACGATTTTTTTTAATTAGGCAAAACAATTTTTTTTTCTTTTTTTCTTTTTTTTCTTTTTCTTCTTTTTCTTCTTTTTTTCTGTTCTTTTTTCTTCTTCTCTTCTATTTTCTTTTTCTCTTATTTCTTTTAAAGCCCTCTAGCACTCCTTTTACTACGCCTTAATTTTCATTTTCAATCCACTATAACCTTACAGAAGAAAGGGAAAAAAAAAAAAAGAAGAGAAGCCCTATTTTTATACCAAACTTCATATATATTTCTAAAATTTCTTTTGTGTGTTTTGGTTTTTGTTTTTAATATAGTATTTTTAAGAGTCTAACCTCTACTCTAGATTTTTAATTTTTGTTTTTCAGTATATGATATAAATTGTGAACATTTAAGAATCCAATATTCAGCTCCCATTTTTATTCACGAATGTGTTGATTATTCTCTCCCAATCTTGACTCTGTTTTCTACCTCAGAACACCTCTATTTCCTCCTTTCCCCTTCTCTTCCCAATCCAATTCTGTGAATCTTTGTGGGTGTCTGGGCTACGGAGAACACTCTGGGATCAGACAACTTCGTAGATCTGTCTCTCTCCTCTTGAGTCCCCCTCTTTCTCCTCCTGCCCATCTCTATCTCCCTCCTCCCTCTCCTCTTCTCCATGTAACTCGGTGAACCTCTCTGGGTATCCCTAACGGGGGAGAAACTTTCCACCATTAACATAGAAGTTTTATTATCAGTGCTGTATAGTTGGAGAAGTCCTGAGACTACAGGAAGAATAAAACTGAAATCCAGAAGCAGGAGACTTAAGCCCAAAACCTGAGAACACCAGAAAACTCCTGACTACATGGATCTTTAAGTAATAAGTGACCGTAAAAAAGCTTCCATACCTGCACCGAAACCAACCACCACCCAAGAGCCAATAAGTTTTAGAGCACGACATACCACGCAAATTCTCCAGCAACGCAGGAACATTGCCCTGAACGTCAACATACAGACAGCCCAAGGTCACACCTAACACATAGACCCATCTCAAAACTCATTACTGGGCAATCCATTGCTATCCAAAGAGAAGAAATCAAGATCCGCACACCAGAACACTGACGCAAGCTTCGCTAATCAGGAAACCTTGACAAGCCAATCGTCTAACCCCACCCACTGGGTAAAACCTCCACAATAAAAGGAACCACAGACCTGCAGAATACAGAAAGCCCACTCCAGACACAGCAATCTAAACAAGATGAAAAGGCAGAGAAATACCCAACAGGTAAAGGAACATGAAAAAAACCCACCAAGTCAAACAAAAGAGGAGGAGATAGGGAATCTACCTGAAAAAGAATTTAGAATAATGATAATAAAAATGATCCAAAATCTTGAAAGCAAAATGGAGGTACAGATAAATAGCCTGGAGACAAAGATTGAAAAGATGCAAGAAATGTTTAATAAAGATCTAGAAGAAATAAAAAAGAGTCAATTAAAAATGAATAATGCAATGAATGAGATCAAAAACACTCTGGAGGGAACCAAGAGTAGAATAACGGAGACAGAAGATAGGATAAGTGAGGTAGAAGATAAAATGGTGGAAATAAATGAAGCAGAGAGGAAAAAAGAAAAAAGGATCAAAAGAAATGAGGAAAACCTCAGGGACCTCTGGGACAATGTGAAACGCCCCAACATTCGAATCATAGGAGTCCCAGAAGAAGAAGACAAAAAGAAAGGCCATGAGAAAATACTCGAGGAGATAATAGCTGAGAACTTCCCTAAAATGGGGAAGGAAATAGCCACCCAAGTTCAAGAAACCCAGAGAGTCCCAAACAGGATAAACCCAAGGCGAAACACCCCAAGACACATATTAATCAAATTAACAAAGATCAAACACAAAGAACAAATACTAAAAGCAGCAAGGGAGAAACAACAAATAACACACAAAGGGATTCCTATAAGGATAACAGCTGATCTATCAATAGAAACCCTCCAGGCCAGAAGGGAATGGCAGGACATACTGAAAGTAATGAAAGAGAATAACCTACAACCTAGATTACTGTACCCAGCAAGGATCTCATTCAGATATGAAGGAGAATTCAAAAGTTTTACAGACAAGCAAAAGCTGAGAGAATTCAGCACCACCAAACCAGCTCTTCAACAAATGCTAAAGGATCTTCTCTAGACAGGAAATGCAGAAAGGTTGTATAAACGTGAACCCAAAACAACAAAGTAAATGACAACGGGACCACACCTATCAATAATTACCTTAAATGTAAATGGGTTGAATGCCCCAACCAAAAGACAAAGATTGGCTGAATGGATACAAAAACAAGACCCCTATATATGCTGTCTACAAGAGACCCACCTCAAAACAAGGGACACATACAGACTGAAAGTGAAGGGCTGGAAAAAAATATTTCACGCAAACGGAGACCAAAAGAAAGCAGGAGTCGCAATACTCATATCAGATAAAATAGACTTCCAAATAAAGGATGTGAAAAGAGACAAAGAAGGACACTACATAATGATCAAAGGATCAATCCAAGAAGAAGATATAACAATTATAAATATATATGCACCCAACATAGGAGCACCGCAATATGTACGGCAAACACTAACGAGTATGAAAGAGGAAATTAATAGTAACACAATAATAGTGGGAGACTTTAATACCCCACTCACAACCATGGATAGATCAACTAAACAGAAAATCAACAAGGAAACACAAACCTTAAATGATACAATGGACCAGCTAGACCTAATTGATATCTATAGGACATTTCACCCCAAAACAATCAACTTCACCTTTTTCTCAAGTGCACACGGAACCTTCTCCAGAATAGATCACATCCTGGGCCATAAATCTGGTCTTGGAAAATTCAAAAAAATTGAAATCATTCCAGTCATCTTTTCTGACCACAGTGCAGTAAGATTAGATCTCAATTACAGGAAAAAAATTGTTAAAAATTCTAACATATGGAGGCTAAATAACACGCTTCTGAATAACCAACAAATCATAGAAGAAATCAAAAAAGAAATCAAAGTATGTATAGAAATAAATGAAAATGAAAACACAACAACCCAAAACCTATGGGACACTGTAAAAGCAGTGCTAAGGGGAAGGTTCATAGCATTACAGGCACACATCAAGAAACAAGAAAAAAGCCAAATAAATAACCTAACTCTACACCTAAAGCAATTAGAGAAGGAAGAAATGAAGA
Source organism: Muntiacus reevesi (assembly GCF_963930625.1). Taxonomy (NCBI): domain Eukaryota; kingdom Metazoa; phylum Chordata; class Mammalia; order Artiodactyla; family Cervidae; genus Muntiacus; species Muntiacus reevesi. The sequence continues at coordinate 66,195,520 of NC_089253.1, read as the reverse complement.
ACCCCAGGGTCAGCAGAAGGAAAGAAATCTTAAAAATTAGGGCAGAAATAAATGCGAAAGAAACTAAAGAGACCATAGCAAAAATCAACAAAGCTAAAAGCTGGTTTTTTGAAAAAATAAACAAAATTGACAAACCATTAGCAAGACTCATTAAGAAACAAAGAGAGAAGAACCAAATTAACAAAATAAGAAATGAAAAGGGTGAGATCACAACAGACAACACTGAAATACAAAGGATCATAAGAGACTACTACCAGCAGCTCTATGCCAATAAAATGGACAACTTGGATGAAATGGACAAATTCTTAGAAAAGTATAACTTTCCAAAACTGAACCAGGAAGAAATAGAAGATCTTAACAGAGTCATCACAAGCAAGGAAATCGAAACTGTAATCAAAAATCTTCCAGCAAACAAAAGCCCAGGACCAGATGGCTTCACAGCTGAATTCTACCAAAAATTTAGAGAAGAGCTAACACCCATCTTACTCAAACTCTTCCAGAAAATTGCAGAAGAAGGTAAACTTCCAAACTCATTCTATGAGGCCACCATCACCCTAATTCCAAAACCAGACAAAGATGCCACAAAAAAAGAAAACTACAGGCCAATATCACTGATGAACATAGATGCAAAAATCCTTAACAAAATTCTAGCAAACAGAATCCAACAACATATTAAAAAAATCATACACCATGACCAAGTGGGCTTTATCCCAGGAATGCAAGGATTCTTTAATATCCGCAAATCAATCAACGTAATACACCACATTAACAAATTGAAAGATAAAAACCATATGATTATCTCAATAGATGCAGAGAAAGCCTTTGACAAAATTCAACACTCATTTATGATTAAAACTCTCCAGAAAGCAGGAATAGAAGGAACATACCTCAACATAATAAAAGCTATATATGACAAACCCACAGCAAGCATCACCCTCAATGGTGAAAAATTGAAAGCATTTCCTCTGAAATCAGGAACAAGACAAGGATGCCCACTCTCACCACTACTATTCAACATAGTGTTGGAAGTTTTGGCCACAGCAATCAGAGCAGAAAAAGACATAAAAGGAATCCAGATAGGAAAAGAAGAAGTGAAACTCTCGCTGTTTGCAGATGACATGATCCTCTACATAGAAAACCCTAAAGACTCTTCCAGAAAATTACTAGAGCTAATCAATGAATATAGTAAAGTTGCAGGATATAAAATTAACACACAGAAATCCCTTGCATTCCTATACACTAACAATGAAAAAACAGAAAGAGAAATTAAGGAAACAATACCATTCACCATTGCAACAAAACGAATAAAATACTTAGGAGTGTATCTACCTAAAGAAACAAAAGACCTATACATAGAAAACTATAAAACACTGATGAAAGAAATCAAAGAGGACACAAACAGATGGAGAAACATACCGTGTTCATGGATTGGAAGAATCAATATTGTCAAAATGGCTATTCTACCCAAAGCAATCTATAGATTCAATGCAACCCCTATCAAGCTACCAACGGTATTTTTCACAGAACTAGAACAAATAATTTCACAATTTGTATGGAAATACAAAAAACCTCGAATAGCCAAAGTAATCTTGAGAAAGAAGAATGGAACTGGAGGAATCAACCTGCCTGACTTCAGACTCTACTACAAAGCCACAGTCATCAAGACAGTATGGTACTGGCACAAAGACAGAAATATAGATCAATGGAACAGAATAGAAAGCCCAGAGATAAATCCACGAACCTATGGACACCTCATCTTTGACAAAGGAGGCAAGGATATACAATGGAAAAAAGACAATCTCTTTAACAAGTGGTGCTGGGAAAACTGGTCAACCACTTGTAAAAGAATGAAACTAGAACACTTTCTAACACCATACACAAAAATAAACTCAAAATGGATTAAAGATCTAAATGTAAGACCAGAAACTATAAAACTCCTAGAGGAGAACATAGGCAAAACACTCTCCGACATAAATCACAGCAAGATCTTCTATGACCCACCTCCCAGAATATTGGAAATAAAAGCAAAAATAAACAAATGGGACCTAATGAAAATTAAAAGTTTTTGCACAACAAAGGAAACTATAAGTAAGGTGAAAAGACAGCCCTCAGATTGGGAGAAAATAATAACAAATGAGGAAACAGACAAAGGATTAATCTCAAAAATATACAAGCAACTCCTGAAGCTCAATTCCAGAAAAATAAAAGACCCAATCAAAAAATGGGCCAAAGAACTAAACAGACATTTCTCCAAAGAAGACATTCAGATGGCTAACAAACACATGAAAAGATGCTCCACATCGCTCATTATCAGAGAAATGCAAATCAAAACCACAATGAGGCACCATTACACGCCAGTCAGGATGGCTGCTATCCAAAAGTCTACAAGCAATAAATGCTGGAGAGAGTGTGGAGAAAAGGGAACCCTCTTACACTGTTGGTGGGAATGCAAACTAGTACAGCCACTATGGAAAACAGTGTGGAGATTTCTTAAAAAACTGGAAATAGAACTGCCATATGACCCAGCAATACCACTTCTAGGCATACACACTGAGGAATCCAGATCTGAAAGAGACACGTGCACCCCAATGTTCATCGCAGCACTGTTTATAATAGCCAGGACATGGAAGCAACCCAGATGCCCATCAACAGATGAATGGATAAGGAAGCTGTGGTACATATACACCATGGAATATTACTCAGCCATTAAAAAGAATTCATTTGAATCAGTTCTAATGAGATGGATGAAACTGGAGCCCATTATACAGAGTGAAGTAAGCCAGAAAGATAAAGAACATTACAGTATACTAACACATATATACGGAATTTAGATAGATGGTGGCGATAACCCTATATGCAAAACAGAAAAAGAGACACAGAAGTACAGAACAGACTTTTGAACTCTGGGGGAGAACGTGAGGGTGGGATGTCTTGAAAGAACAGCATGTATACTATCTATGGTGAAACGGACCACCAGCCCAGGTGGGATACATGAGTCAGGTGCTCGGGCCTGGTGCACTGGGAGGACCCTGAGGAGTCGGGTGGGGAGGGAGGTGGGAGGGGGAGTCGGGATGGGGAATACGTGTGACTATATGGCTGATTCATGTCAATGTATGACAAAACCCACTGAAATGTTGTGAAGTGATTGGCCTCCAACTAATAAAATAATATTTAAAAAAAAAAAAAAAAAAAAAGAGAGAAATATCTTATCTGTACCAACAAGGATTCCTGGCTGCTGGGTGGACAGCAACATGTGTATACCTGGGACTTCTCTTATCATTTCTCTGGTTCCATCTGCTGCCCACTTCCAACAGCATTAAATAAAGTGTTTCTGGAAACAGCCGTCTCCCACAAGTGGGAGTTTTAAAGTGCTGGTAGTTTGGTGAAAGCAAAATGGCTTCTCACTAAACATCATCAGGTTTAAAGGCGAGTTAGACTAATTCCACTGACTGTTTCCCCTTTATGTGTTCATTCTCCTTCCAGCTATGAGCTCCAACTCTACATGGCATGCCCTCCAGATTCAGCCACCCCCTGTACCCCCAGCCAAACCGAGACCAAGTACACGGGGCCAGGGCAGAGAGCCAGCCTCGAGGGTCTCCAGCCCTACACCACCTACAAGCTGCGGGTGGTAGCCCACAACGAGGCGGGCAGCACGGCCACTGAATGGATCAGCTTCGTCACCCAGAAAGAGCGTGAGTAGAAATCGCTGCCACCATGTGCCGGAGAGGCAGCAGGGCAGCCAGAGGGGAGGCTTGTCCTGAAGGGAGGGGAGAACAGTTCGCTAAAGGGATTGAGTGTTCGATTCCAGGGAACGCTACTGAGACATCCATGAAGACAGCTATCAGGGGAAAATGTCCATTGGATTAAATAACATGGAGATCAAGAGGGAATTTAGGGAGGACTTCCCTGGTGTTGCAGTGGCCAGGACTCCGTGCTCCCGAAGAAGGGGCCCAAATTTGATCGCTGGCCGGGGAACTAGATCCCACATGCCGTAACCGAAGACCCTGAGTGCCACAACTAAGACCCAATGAAGCCAAATAATTAAAAAAAAAAAAAAAAAGGAATGAATTTAGGAAGGTTTGTCAGGTAGCAATGGGGTGAAAACAAATTTAGAGGAAGTTAATACGTGGGTAAGGTGAAAATAGACAGTGAAGATGACTTTTTAAAAGAATTTTAATGAGCTAATTTGGTAATTTTGTTTGTTTCATTTTGACTGTGCTGGGTCTTCCTTGCTGCGTGGGCTTTTCTGTAGTTGCAGCGAGCAGGGGGTAGTACATGGCTGTGGTGCACAGGCTTCTCACTGCAGTGGCTTCTCCCGTTTCAGTGCACGGACTCTAGGCGTGCAGGCATCAGTAACTGCAGCGTGTGGGCTCGGAGCACAGGCTCAATAGCTGTGCAGGTGCAGGGGCTTAGTTGCTCCACGGCGCGTGGGATCTTCCTGGATCAGAGATCGAACCCATGTCTCCTGCATTGGCAGGTGGATTCTTTACCACGGAGCCACCAGGGAAGCCTTATTTATCTACTTTTAGATAACTTTTTGGAGGTTTGTCCCTCCTTTTCCTTACAAATGATATCATCGCTCACACTGCCAGTAAGCACTGAAATCTGGCCCTTCCAGGAAGAACAGAAGGGCTCCTAAGTGCAGAAAAGGGCAATTAACTAATTCATTGTGTCCTTATGTTTATATGAAATAACTCCTTTTCAGAATTGATAGGGTTTATATGTCTACTGTTTAAAACTGGCAAATACAAAAAGTATTAAGAGGTACTTATAATCAGAACCAGCTATGTAGTTTGTGGGGTCCACTGGAAAATAAAAATATGGGGCCCCTTGTTCAGAAATTATTAAGAACTTCAAAACAAGGACAGCAGAGCATCAGACTAGGTCTAAAATTCTTCTACATGAGGGGCCCTGGGCAACTGCATGGGTTACACAGCCATGAAGCCAGTCCTGCTTATCATCAATCCCACCATACCCAGAGGCAACCATCATTAATATTTTGGCGTAATTTATTCCTTTAATCCCTTTTTATACAGTTTTTATTACATGGTTGAGGTCATACTCTGATGAAAATTTAATATCTGATTTTTATACTTGCTATTATTTTATTTGCATTATCCTTGGCATTAAAAACTCTTAGCCACCAAGGTTAATGGCTGTATAATATTCCATCATGTGAATTAGTTGAGCCATTCCACTTGTTTCTAATATTTCCCTTTTATAAATGTGGTGAGAAGCTTGAACAAATCTTTGTGTGAATGTCTGATTATCTTCTTAAATGGAGTTTATCTTCAGCAAATGGAATTTACTACATCAGATGTTTTAAGTATTTTAAGTTTTTGAACACTTATTGCAAATTTGCTTTCCAGAAACACTGTATCAGATTGTAATGTCATATGATACTGACATTTTTAAAAGTGAGAGATACACATTCATGAAAATTCAGTGCCTCATACAAAGACCTTAATGTGCCTGAGCAGCAATATAACAGGATGTTAGCAAAAGGTCATTTTTAAAGAGCTTGTTATTGCTGGCACTGTTCAAGCATTTTAAAAATAATCCTTACCACAGGCCTATGAAGTTAAGTACTGTTATTAACCAGATTTACAGATGAGAAAGCTGAGGCAGGGTTAAGGACTGTGCAGTACAGTTCTAGGATGCTGTTCACATCAATTAGAATCTGAACGGAGGCTCCTGGGGCTCTGTGAGGAGCTAAAGCCAGCACTTCAGTCCCTCCACCTTCCACACTTAGAAAGTGGAAATGTTTCTCTAAGTTCAGGATCACTCAGGTCAGCAGCACCCTCGGTACTGCTGTATTAACCTGGTCGACCAGCCCCCTACTCTCTGTAATAGAGATTTCAGACCTTCTCCACCCTCCTCCAACCCCTCACTGCTCCTCACCCTGTTCCCACATGCCCTCACCATCCTCACCCACTTCACCCACCTGCAGAACTCCTTCCTCATAATTCACCAGGAAAGGAAAAGTCATCAATTAGTAACTGGCTTCCTTCCCACCCCAGACAGCCACATGCCCTGCATCTCCATGATGCCCATCAGGGACACGGCAGGAAGGGGTGGTCCTTCCATCTGAAATAGGCCCTCCTCTTGTGTTTTGACCACCACTTCCATCACTACTGATCACCGTTTTTCTATCCCTAATTTTCAATACATCACTGTTGCTTCTACCCTTCTAATTTTAAAGCAAACAGACTCCATTTCCTTTTTGATTCCTGCCCAGGCTCCTTGCCCCAGAGCACAACTCTTCTAAAGAATGGTCTTCAAGTGCTTTCCCATTTTCTTTCTTCCCACATCTTATTAGCTTCCTCCCAACTGATTTCCACATCGTCCCTGCATGAAAATCTCTTCCTAAATTTGCCCTTGACCTCCACACTGATAATCCACTGGGCATTTTTCCCAAGTAATCACATTAACTTCTTGGGAACATTCAGTGAGATTGAACCCTCAATCCTTGGTTAAAAAATGGTTCTCCATACTTTGCATGGCAAGTTGCTCCCAGTTTTCCTCCTTGATTTTGTTTCTTTTATTTTTTTAATATTTATTTATTTGGCTGCATCAGGTCTTAGTTGTGGCAATCAAGATCTTCACTGCCTCATTTGGGACCTTTTGTTATAGGGCACAGGCTCTCTAGTTGTAGGGCATGGGCTCTGCGCGGGCTTAGTTTCTCTGCAGCATGTGGAACCATTCCCTGACCAGGGATTGAACCCATATCCCCTATATTGCAAGGCAGATTCAGTGGTAAAGAATCCGCCTGCCAATGCAGGAGACACAGGAAAAGTGGCGTGGATCCCCTGAGTCAGGAAGATCCCCTGGAGGAGGAAATGGCAATAATGGCACTCCAGTATTCTGGCCTGAAAAATCCCCTGGACAGAGAAGCCTGATGGTCTACAGGCCATGGTGTCACCAAGAGTAGGACACAACTGAATCACTGAGCATGCACATACCTTCTTAACCACCAGGGAAGTCCCTCTTCCATTTGAGTCAACTTTGTTGGTTGATCTCCCACCAAACAAGTTTAAGCTTCAACCCCAAACTTTCTCTGCCCACACTTTCCCCTTCCTCCCACTTCCCTCTTTTTTCCTTCTTCTTCTCCTGCCTCACCTCTTCCCTCTTCAGATGAGTTCATCTCTTCCAAGGCTTCTGTTGCAAAGGCTGATTCCCAAATGGTCCCCTTGTCCCCAAGCCCTCAGCTTGAAACTCAGATCCCCATACCCATTTTCCTCACCTCTCTTTGAGCTTCTAATAACCAGTTTGAGTTTGGAAGACTCCCCGACAGAGCTTATATCTTCTCCCTTAAATCTGTGCCTCCTTTAGCCTCATTCTCTCCACTATATCTCTAGCACTGGGCAGAGGGTCTTAGATACCCAGAATGTGTTATTTATGGAATGAGTGAAGGCATCAGAACTTCCTTGACATTGGAGCTGTGGCTAAAGGTTGCATAAGTACCGAAGGAGAAAGGGTTCTCTTAATCTGCTTACTGAATCCACAGACATGGAAAAACACAACAAATGACTGGCTGTCATATGGGGTTTAAATACTACTTATGTTCCTTTTAACTCATTATACAAACTAGCAGAGAGGAAATGTGGATCAGAGAATACAAACCACAAGATGCTGTGAAGATAGCATTTGCAGTTTCATATAAATGTAATCTCATGTACACTCAGTAAAGCGCCTGGAGACGCATTAGCAGCGTATTCTGCCACCTCTTCCTAAATTACACCTTCAGTGGGAGAGCAGAGGTAAAGTACAAATGTTTAACACCTGGCCTCCTTGAGAGAAAAATGTCATGACTTGAGGTGCTTGCCAGTTTCCACAGTGTAAATACTCCCACTTAACTGATTTTAAGTTCCCAACATGACAACACTGAACACAGAGTTGGGAAGAGATCGTGTGCTATTATACAGTTTTTCTACCCTTCAGAGACAATAGATGTAAACAGCCTGAAGAGCACAGATATTAAAATGCAAAGTTTTAATATTTATTACCTTTGTTTCAATATATTTAGGTTTACATGATTTAATTTTTAATAGTGGCTGGGTTCAATAACCAACTCACAAAATTCCTGAATATTTAACAATCAGGATGAACCAGCTCAGAACTGGAGTGCCCCCATAAAGTGAATTAGTAAATAGTTTCCTTTAAATAAATGCATATTGATTATAACAAAATAACATAGCCTTTGGAGTTAAGCAAGCCTGGGTTCAGATCCTTGGTCCCCTACCAGCTGTTGACATTAAACAAGTTATTTAATCTCTCTGAAACTTAGCCCCTTCCTCTGAAACATTAGGAGCTAATTCTTACAAGATTGTTTTAAGGAGTAACTGAAAAAAAGTACTCTATTGTACATGCATTGTACTACTTTATTGACATAGTAGTTATCATTTTCTCAATCTCCAAATCCATTATGCCTGATTATTTTGATAGTTTGATCATTCTTATTTTTCTTCAGAAAGATCTCCACGTCCTACAAAGCAAATAACGCCCCTATCTTTCTATTTTCATACTATTTACAAGTCTTCTCTTTATCTATACTGTTACAATGTAGGGGAGAAGTGGAAATCTACAGAAATTAAATGAAAGAGTGAAACCACAACAAATACAATAGTATGTTTCATTGTGATATTAGGCTCAATTTGTGTTAAAAGAAAAACAATATTGAAAAATGGCTTGATACTTCTTGTTTCAGTATTTGCAGAAATATTTTCCTCTGTTTATGTAAGCATTTTCCTCTCATTTTGAAAGATGAAGACCAAATTTGTCTTCCTAGTTTAATCTATGATCACAATAGCATAATGATTCCTTATTTTGTTATATTTCCCCACATCAGCAACACATGGATTTGATTTTAAAAGAAAAAAGGATACCCAATTTATTTCTACCACTCACTTTTTTCCTAAAAGCCAATTTCATATATAGCTGGATCTTAGTGTTGTTACAAATGTATTGATTATTTTGGAGCAAATGAGATCTCATGAAATAAATCTCTTCTGACTTGACAAGATGATATGTTATCCCTTCATTTGTTGCTATCAAAATGATTCATTTAAAAGATGAGCCTCTGTTAAGGCTTGTTCTTCCTTATTTTAGTAAGGAACTGAAAAATGAAAAGGGAGCATTCCTGCTAAATGCACACAAAGTCACTTCTCTATCTGATATAATACTTATGAGACCTGAGCTTGATTATATACTAATGTACTGTGCTATTGATTGATTAGTCAGGGCAATGAATTATTATTCTCGAATTGCTATTTGCAAGGCTTTTTAACTATCTTAGAAAACAAACTAACGGTTCAAGAAAAAGCTTTAAAAATAAATGGGTGCCAAAAGAACATAATTCACCATCTAAGCAGTTTGGTTGGGAGAAAAAAATATATATTAACTTCATCTAGTCCTTAGGGCTTTGTAGCAATAAATATCGATTTGATATGAAAAATAGCTATCCGCTGGAGTTAATAGTGTTAAGGATACTTTACCTATTAAAAGAAGGAAAATGTAACAAAATGTGAGCTCTGGGGCTATGCTGATGAGCAGAACCATTGTATGTTAATAGTTGTATTGCATAATACACCATTCTTCATTGTTGTTTTTTTTTTTTTTTTTTTTTTGGAAAGCAGGTGCAACATTGCTGAGAAAGCATTTCACACATGTTTCCGTGATTTTCTTTTCACCCCCCAATGCCAGGTTTTTCCTTTAAGCTATAAGGTAAATAGGAAGGGTTCTAGCAAAGGCAAAATTTTAAATGTGTGCTCATATTTGAAAATAAAAAGCATGCACAGACACACACACCACACATAGGCCCCCCTATTTTTAGAACTTAGAGCCGACTCTCAGCTATTGTTAGAGCGCAGCTCCTTCCGCCAGCTGTCTTTGGAACCGACACCCCTCTCCCGCAGTGCCGCAGTACCGCGCCCCGTTCTCGGTGGACGGCAACCTGTCCGTGGTGTGTGTCAACTGGACCAACTCCTTCCTGCTGAACGGGCGGCTGAAGGAGTTCGTCCTGACCGACGGAGGACAGCGCCTCTACAGTGGCCTCGACACCACCCTCTACATCCCGAGGACCGCGGACAAAAGTGAGTCTCCTGCCCCCGTTTCGCAGTGCGTAAGGAGCCGGGTTTCCCAGCTTTGCAAGATGCTCGATCTGAAAAGGTGACCCGCAGACGTTCAGCATTAACACGGCCTGGGTTTAGTGGTCACTTATGGGGAAATGACTGCTCTGTGCCAATCAGTGACCTCCTGGTGCACTGCGTTTGTGATGCCGTCCTCGGGGCACTGCTCCCGCTGACCCGAGGGTCCCCAGGAGCGAGGCAGAGGGCAGGCTGTGTGTGCCCGAGATATAGCACTCACTAGCCATGTTGTTGCTGTTCAGTTGCTGAGTTGTGTCCGACTCTGGGACACCAAGGACTGCAGCGCGCCAGGCTTCCCTGACCTCCACTATCTCCCGGAGCTTGCTCACACCCACGTCTTGAATCATTGATGCCGTGAGCAGTGGGTATCCTGAAATAATACACTTTGAGGGGCTTTGGAGTTTTTCTTGAGACACCCCCAGCACAGTTAGGCCATGACCATCTCCAGATATTAAGGACCCTGAGTAAGGGCTTTTCTTAACCAACCTCCATATCTGTTCTTCAAATAACAACCCTCTTCACCTCTAACACCTCTAACACCAAATTCCTTCACCCTATTTAATTACATGTGCTGCTTCTGCTTACCATGTTTTTAAATTGAAATGAGAAAATGCTTTACAAGATACTATTTTCTGAGGATCAACATAGCCATGGGAGCAATAGATGAGAGGTCATTATGAACAATCTGGATTTATACAATGAATTAATTAGTGTTTTTTTTTTTAGTTTCCTTGAAAATATGTGCTATTTATTTTGACTAAAAGGTGCAGGTAAACAATGAGCTCCAGCATTGCCTTTATAGCACTTGAAACTAATCGATAACATTTTTACAGCAATTCGGCTACACATTTTCATGGTCACACTTCTTGGTCACCTGGGCAGCTTGTTGTGATGGGGAGATGGCCTCTGGTTGGGAGATTCATGTTCTACCCCCTGCCTGGCCTTTAACCATCTGTGTGACCTTACAAGACTCACTTCCCACGGGGTCCTGAGTACTGTAAGAAGTATTTACGCCATTTGATTTCCAGGATCCCTTTTGAGCTCTCCTGCTTAGTAAGAAACTCTAGGTCACCTAGTGAAGGAACACCTGTGAGTTTTAAAGAAACAGGTTCAGATCACATGCAGAACAAGATACACTGTATGTATTGGGTTGACCCAAAAGTTTGTTTGGTTTTTCCATAACAGTCAAATGAACTTCTGGGCCAACCCAATATTATCCTTTACTCCTCTGATAATTCTTTTCCTTTGCTAGATAACCTCTGAACTTCTTTAGTTCTGTTACTTATATATATGCTGCTACTACATTAATAATAGCTGGTTTTCTTGATAGTTTTTAACTTTGAAATTAAAGTTTACATAGTAGATAAAACCTCAAAACTTGCTGTGGAATCCTGTTTTTAGACTGTTTCATGTTCTAATACATTGCTTTGCTGAAACCGTGCCCACTATTTGTTGATGTTGAATAACTAAGTCATCTACCTCTTGTTTAGCTTTCTTTTTCCAGGTCATCTGCACTACAGAAGAAGGAAGTGTTAAGACGCCTTTGATCCAATATGATACTTCCACTGGATTTGGTAAATATTTAACTCAGTTTATATTTAGTGTAGCATTTACTCATTTTCCTAAAGAAACATGCATGTTTATTTGTACATACTTGTTTGTTTATGCATATGTGTGTGTGTGTGTGTATATAAGTATATACACATCTTAGCATAGACTATATGGAAGAAATTGTGCTAGGTGTTGTAAGAATTTGTTTTTAAATCCTCATGAAACTTACATTAGGCAAGGGGTTAGGGTATGCTCTTAAAATGCCAAATCATTGAATTGTAGATGCAGAGAGATATGACAAAACTTCTCTCCTAATCACAAATTCTGTCAATAAAGAGCCCTATGAATTTGTTTACCAAAAAAAGTGAATTTATAGAGGAAGTCAGAGGAAAGAGAAAATACTCTAATGCCAATTTGTGTGGATCATAACAGTAATATTCCAGATTCAAAGACTAAAATGATGAATTTGGGAAATTTCTGTCTTGTATCCTCTGTAAAAGATTATGATTGACTGTTAATACCAAGTAATTTAGTTGAAGTGGTGAAATTGCAATTTTTATGGAGCAGCTTTTAAATTGAGTTTTCCCCATAATCTTTGCATCTAACATAAAATAATTTACAATTTCAAAGGGCAAGTTAGAGAAATGCCAAATCTTTTCCATTAAAGTAGAATTGAGACTACTACCCTATTTTAAATTCCAGTAAGTAATGTTCTATCTACTTTGTATGCTTATTTAGTTTGCTTTAAAAAAGAATCCAAAAATTCTGAAACACAGGTGTACATACATATTGTTATTAAAGGGCCTGGTGCACTGGGAGGACCCAGAGGAGTTGGGTGGAGAGGGAGGTGGGAGGGGGGATCGGGATGGGGAATACGTGTAACTCTATGGCTGATTCATGTCAATGTATGACAAAACCCGAGGGGAGGAGCCAAGATGGCGGAGGAGTAGGACGGGGAGACCACTTTCTCTCCTAGAAATTCATCAAAAGAATAACTGTACGCAGAACAAACTTCACAAAACAACTTCTGATCGCTAGCAGAGGTCACCAGGCGCCCAGAAAAGCAGCCCATTGTCTTCGAAAGGAGGTAGGACAAAATATAAAAGATAAAAAGTGAGACAAAAGAGCTAAGGACGGAGATCCGTCCCGGGAAGGGTCTTAATAGGGGACATTCCCAGACACCGGGGAACCCTCGACCTGGCGGGCCTGGGGGAAGTGTTTGAATCTCAGAGGGCAACCTGACTGGGAGAGAAACAATAATAAAACCCACAGATTACGAGCCTAAAAGCAACTCCCAGCAGGAAAGTACCCCAGACACCCGCATCCGCCACCAGCAAGTGGGAGCGGAACGGAGAGGAGCGAGCGGCATTATTTGGGGCAGGGTCCGGGCCTGAGAGCCCTGTGGACAATCGGAGGGAGCTTTTATGAGTTCCCAGCTTGAACTGTGGGAGAGCAAGAGAGAGAAAATTAACCGGCCAGAACACGCCGCCTGCGGTTCGCAGAGCAAAGGGACCGAGATTCTGGATGGTCGACATCCGCCGGGAGGGTCGCGGCGAGACAAAGGGCACAGGCACCCGACCGACGCAGGCGGGGACTGGGGCTAGGGACGCGGCGGGCAGAAGGCGCACGCACCGGACTGGCGCCGGCGGAATCTGAGACTGGAACCGCGGAAGGGAGTGGGCGCGCGCACCCGGGGAGAGTGCACCCGTCAAGCGTTAAGCCCCTGGCTGCCTGGACCGCTCTGACGGGGAGGGCACAGGGACCAGGCGCAGATCTCAGTTCCGACCCTTGGCGGAACACCCGAGGGCTGGAACTGCGCGCAGCGCCGCTCCATATAGAGCAGCCGGAGCCTGAGCAGCTCCAGAGCCCGAGCAACTCTAGCCCCTCCCTGCAGCGCGACGGAACTAGCTACCTGAATAAGAGTCCACCTCCGCCCGCTTGGGTCAGGGCGGAAACGAGGCCCTGAAGAGCCTGGCAAACAGAAGCCAAACCGCTTCAGAAGGAACTGGTGCAACAGATTAAAATCCCTGTAGGAAACACTGACCACACCACAAGGGTCCTGTAGATATCAAGAAGTGTAAGCTGGAACGAGGAGCTATCTGAAACTGAGCCGAACCCACACTGACCGCAACAGCTCCAGAGAACTTCCTACATATATTTTTACTTTTTTTTTTCTTTCTTTCTTTCTTTTCTTTTCTTTTTTTTTTTTTTAAGCAGGGAAAAAAAAAAAGAAAAATTTTTTTTTAGTTTTATTTTTTCTTTTTAATTTTTTCTCTTTTATTTTCCTTTAGAATTCCCTGTTACTCCCCCATTACTCCTTAACATTCATTTTCATAAATTCTTACGATTTTTGTAGTTAGGGAAAATTTTTTTTCCTCTTTTTTTTCTCTTCTTCTTTTTTTTTTTTCCCTTCTCCTCCTCTATTTTTTATTTTTCTTCTTCTCTTATTTCTTTTAAAGTCCTCTAGTACTCCTCTACTACTCCTTAATTATTCATTTTCAATACACTATAACCTTACAAAGAGGAGAGGAAAAAAGGAAAAAAAAGAAGAGAAGCCTTATTTTTAAACCAAACCTCATATATATTTCTAAAATTTTTTGGGGGGTGTTTTTGTTTTTGTTTTTAATATAGTATTTTTATGAGTCTAACCTATACTCTAGATTTTTAATTTTTGTTCTTCAGTATATGATATAAATTGTAAACATTTAAGAATCCAATATTCAGTTTCCATTTTTATTCAGGAGTGTGGAGATTATTCTCTCCCAATCTTGACTCTCTGTTTTCTACCTCAGAACACCTCTATTTCCTCCTTTCCCCTTCTCTTCCCAATTCAATTCTGTGACTCTTTGCTGGTGTCTGGGCTACGGAGAACACTCTAGGAACAGACGACTGCATAGATCTGTCTCTCTCCTCTTGAGTCCCCCTTTTTCTCCTCCTGCTCATCTCTATTTCCCTCTTCCCTGTCCTCTTCTTCATGTAACTCTGTGAACCTCTCTGGGAGCCCCTAACAGCGGAGAATCTTTTCGCCATTAACCTAGAAGTTTTATTATCAGTGCTGTGTAGTTGGAGAAGTCCTGAGACTACAGGAAGAATAAAACTGAAATCCAGAGGCAGGAGATTTAAGCCCAAAACCTGAGAACACCAGAAAACTCCTGACTACATGGAACTTTAAGTAATAAGAGACCGTCCAAAAGCCTTCATACCTACACTGAAACCAACCAACACCCAGGAGCCAACAAGTTTTAGAGCAAGACATATCACACAAATTCCCCAGCAACACAGGAACATAGCCCTGAAAGTCAACATACAGACTGCCCAAAGTCACACCTAACACATAGACCCATCTCAAAACTCATTACTGGGCACACCATTGCTCTTCAAAGAGAAGAAATCAAGTTCCATGCTCCAGAATACTGAAACAAGCTTCCCTAACCAGGAAACCTTGACAAGTCAACCGTCCAACCCCACCCACCGGGTAAAAACTCCACAATAAAAAGAAATCACAGACCTCCAGAATACAGAAAACCCACTCCAGACACAGCAATCTAAACAAGATGAAAAGGCAGAGAAATACCCAACAGGTAAAGGAACATGACAAGTGCCCACCAAGTCAAACAAAAGAGGAGGAGATAGGGAATCTATCTGAAAAAGAATTTAGAATAATGATAATAAAAATGATCCAAAATCTTGAAAACAAAATGGAGTTACAGATAAATAGCCTGGAGACAAAGATGGAAAAGATGCAAGAAATGTTTAATAAAGACCTAGAAGAAATAAAAAAGAGTCAATTAAAAATGAATAATGCAATGAATGAGATCAAAAACACTTTGGAGGGAACCAAGAGTAGAATAACGGAGACAGAAGATAGGATAAGTGAGGTAGAAGATAGAATGGTGGAAATAAATGAAGCAGAGAGGAAAAAAGAAAAAAGGATCAAAAGAAATGAGGACAACCTCAGGGACAATGTGAAACGCCCCAACATTTGAATCATAGGAGTCCCAGAAGAAGAAGACAAAAAGAAAGGCCACGAGAAAATACTCGAGGAGATAATAGCTGAAAACTTCCCTAAAATGGGGAAGGAAATAGCCACCCAAGTCCAAGAAACCCAAAGAGTCCCAAACAGGATAAACCCAAGGTGAAACACCCCAAGACACATAGTAATCAAATTAACAAAGATCAAACACAAAGAACAAATACTAAAAGCAGCAAGGGAGAAACAACAAATAACACACAAAGGGATTCCCATAAGGATAACAGCTGATCTATCAATAGAAACCCTCCAGGCCAGAAGGGAATGGCAGGACTTAATGAAAGTAATGAAAGAGAATAATCTACAACCTAGATTACTGTACCCAGCAAGGATCTCATTCAGATATGAAGGAGAATTCAAAAGCTTTACAGACAAGCAAAAGCTGAGAGAATTCAGCACCACCAAACCAGCTCTTCAACAAATGCTAAAGGATCTTCTCTAGACAGGAAATGCAGAAAGGTTGTATAAACGTGAACCCAAAACAACAAAGTAAATGGCAACGGGACCACACCTATCAATAATTACCTTAAATGTAAATGGGTTGAATGCCCCAACCAAAAGACAAAGATTGGCTGAATGGATACAAAAACAAGACCCCTATATATGCTGCCTACAAGAGACCCACCTCAAAACCAGAGACACATACAGACTAAAAGTGAAGGGCTGGAAAAAAATATTTCACGCAAATGGAGACCAAAAGAAAGCAGGAGTCGCAATACTCATATCAGATAAAATAGACTTTCAAATAAAGGATGTGAAGAGAGACAAAGAAGGACACTACATAATGATCAAAGGATCAATCCAAGAAGAAGATATAACAATTATAAACATATATGCACCCAACATAGGAGCACCGCAATATGTACGGCAAACGCTAATGAGTATGAAAGAGGAAATTAATAGCAACACAACAATAGTGGGAGACTTTAACACCCCACTCACAACTATGGATAGATCAACTAAACAGAAAATCAACAAGGAAACACAAATCTTAAATGATACAATGGACCAGCTAGACCTAATTGATATCTATAGGACATTTCACCCCAAAACAATCAATTTCACCTTTTTCTCAAGTGCACACGGAACCTTCTCCAGAATAGATCACATCCTGGGCCATAAATCTGGTCTTGGAAAATTCAGAAAAATTGAAATCATTCCAGTCATCTTTTCTGATCACAGTGCAGTAAGATTAGATCTCAATTCCAGGAAAAAAATTGTTAAAAATTCAAACATATGGAGGCTAAATAACATGCTTCTGAATAACCAACAAATCATAGAAGAAATCAAAAAAGAAATCAAAATATGTATAGAAATGAATGAAAATGAAAACACAACAACCCAAAACCTATGGGACACTGTAAAAGCAGTGCTAAGGGGAAGGTTCATAGCATTACAGGCTTACATCAAGAAACAAGAAAAAAGCCAAATAAATAACCTAACTCTACACCTAAAGCAGTTAGAGAAGGAAGAAATGAAGAACCCCAGGGTCAGCAGAAGGAATGAAATCTTAAAAATTAGGGCAGAAATAAATGCAAAAGAAACTAAAGAGACCATAGCAAAAATCAACAAAGCTAAAAGCTGGTTTTTTGAAAAAATAAACAAAATTGACAAACCATTAGCAAGACTCATTAAGAAACAAAGAGAGAAAAACCAAATTAACAAAATAAGAAATGAAAAGGGTGAGATCACAACAGACAACACTGAAATACAAAGGATCATAAGAGACTACTACCAGCAGCTCTATGCCAATAAAATGGACAACTTGGATGAAATGGACAAATTCTTAGAAAAGTATAACTTTCCAAAACTGAACCAGGAAGAAATAGAAGATCTTAACAGAGCCATCACAAGCAAGGAAATCGAAACTGTAATCAAAAATCTTCCAGGAAACAAAAGCCCAGGACCAGATGGCTTCACAGCTGAATTCTACCAAAAATTTAGAGAAGAGCTAACACCTATCTTACTCAAACTCTTCCAGAAAATTGCAGAAGAAGGTAAGCTTCCAAACTCATTCTATGAGGCCACCATCACCCTAATTCCAAAACCAGACAAAGATGCCACAAAAAAAGAAAACTACAGGCCAATATCACTGATGAACATAGATGCAAAAATCCTTAACAAAATTCTAGCAAACAGAATCCAACAACATATTAAAAAAATCATACACCATGACCAAGTGGGCTTTATCCCAGGAATGCAAGGATTCTTTAATATCCGCAAGTCAATCAATGTAATACACCACATTAACAAATTGAAAGATAAAAACCATATGATTATCTCAATAGATGCAGAGAAAGCCTTTGACAAAATTCAACACTCATTTATGATTAAAACTCTCCAGAAAGCAGGAATAGAAGGAACATACCTCAACATAATAAAAGCTATATATGACAAACCCACAGCAAGCATCACCCTCAATGGTGAAAAATTGAAAGCATTTCCCCTGAAATCAGGAACAAGACAGGGGTGCCCACTCTCACCACTACTATTCAACATAGTCTTGGAAGTTTTGGCCACAGCAATCAGAGCAGAAAAAGAAGTAAAAGGAATCCAGATAGGAAAAGAAGAAGTGAAACTCTCGCTGTTTGCAGATGACATGATCCTCTACATAGCAAACCCTAAAGACTCTATCAGAAAATTACTAGAGCTAATCAACGAATATAGTAAAGTTGCAAGATATAAAATTAATACACAGAAATCCCTTGCATTTCTATACACTAACAATGAGAAAACAGAAAGAGAAATTAAGGAAACAATACCATTCACCATTGCAACAAAACGAATAAAATACTTAGGAGTATATCTACCTAAAGAAACAAAAGACCTATACATAGAAAACTATAAAACACTGATGAAAGAAATCAAAGAGGACACAAACAGATGGAGAAACATACCGTGTTCATGGATTGGAAGAATCAATATTGTCAAAATGGCTATTCTACCCAAAGCAATCTATAGATTCAATGCAATCCCTATCAAGCTACCAATGGTATTTTTCACAGAACTAGAACAAATAATTTCACAATTTGTATGGAAATACAGAAAACCACGAATAGCCAAAGTAATCTTGAGAAAGAAGAATGGAACTGGAGGAATCACCCTCCCTGACTTCAGACTCTACTACAAAGCCACAGTCATCAAGACAGTATGGTACTGGCACAAAGACAGAAATATAGATCAATGGAACAGAATAGAAAGCCCAGAGATAAATCCACGAACCTATGGACAACTTATCTTTGACAAAGGAGGCAAGGATATACAATGGAAAAAAGACAACCTCTTTAACAAGTGGTGCTGGGAAAACTGGTCAACCACTTGTAAAAGAATGAAACTAGAACACTTTCTAACACCATACACAAAAATAAACTCAAAATGGATTAAAGATCTAAATGTAAGACCAGAAACTATAAAACTCCTAGAGGAGAACATAGGCAAAACACTCTCTGACATAAATCTCAGCAGGATCCTCTATGACCCACCTCCCAGAATATTGGAAATAAAAGCAAAACTAAACAAATGGGACCTAATGAAACTTAAAAGCTTTTGCACTACAAAGGAAACTATAAGTAAGGTGAAAAGACAGCCCTCAGATTGGGAGAAAATAATAGCAAATGAAGAAACAGACAAAGGATTAATCTCAAAAATATACAAGCAACTCCTGAAGCTCAATTCCAGAAAAATAAATGACCCAATCAAAAAATGGGCCAAAGAACTAAACAGACATTTCTCCAAAGAAGACATACAGATGGCTAACAAACACACGAAAAGATGCTCAACATCACTCATTATTAGAGAAATGCAAATCAAAACCACAATGAGATACCATTACACGCCAGTCAGGATGGCTGCTATCCAAAAGTCTACAAGCAATAAATGCTGGAGAGGGTGTGGAGAAAAGGGAACCCTCTTACACTGTTGGTGGGAATGCAAACTAGTACAGCCACTATGGAAAACAGTGTGGAGATTTCTTAAAAAACTGGAAATAGAACTGCCATATGACCCAGCAATATCACTTCTGGGCATACACACTGAGGAAACCAGATCTGAAAGAGACACGTGCACCCCAATGTTCATCACAGCACTGTTTATAATAGCCAGGACATGGAAGCAGCCTAGATGCCCATCCGCAGACGAATGGATAAGGAAGCTGTGGTACATATACACCATGGAATATTACTCAGCCATTAAAAAGAATTCATTTGAATCAGTTCTAATGAGATGGACGAAACTGGAGCCCATTATACAGAGTGAAGTAAGCCAGAAAGATAAAGAACATTACAGCATACTAACACATATATCCCGAATTTAGAAAGATGGTAACGATAACCCTATATGCAAAACAGAAAAAGAAACACAGAAGTACAGAACAGACTTTTGAACTCCGTGGGAGAAGGTGAGGGTGGGATGTTTCAAAAGAACAGCATGTATATTATCTATGGTGAATCAGATCACTAGTCCAGGTGGGATGCATGAGACGAGTGCTCGGGCCTGGTGCACTGGGAGGACCCAGAGGAGTCGGGTGGAGAGGGAGGTGGGAGGGGGGATCGGGATGGGGAATACGTGTAAGTCAATGGCTGATTCGTGTCAATGTATGACAAAACCCACTGAAATGTTGTGAAGTAATTGGCCTCCAACTAATAAAATAAAATTAAAGAAAAAAAAAAAAAAACCCACTGAAATGTTGTGAAGTAATTAGCCTCCAACTAATAAAATAAAATTAAAAAAAAAAAAAAGATAACTTCAATCTATAAGAATAATGAAGCATTATTCTGTTCCCAGACATTACATGTCTGGATGCCATGTAAAATCTCTTGTAACACCTAATGCATAGTGTATTTCATCTTACATAATAGCAGCTGTGGGACAGAGCAGACCTCATTTGATCTTCTTTTAGGAACCCCAGTGTTTCCACAAGTGGAAAGATTAAGACCTGAGGGACATGGGGACTTATCCAAGAATGCCCCCTGCAAGCTCATTCACTTTAGTCACTCAGTCGTGTCCAACTCTTTGTGACCCCATGAACCACAGCACACCAGGCCTCCCTGTCCATGACCAACTCCCGGAGTTTACCCAAACTCATGTCCATTGAGTCAGTGATGCTATCCAACCTTCTCATCCTCTGTCGTCCCCTTTTCCTCCTGCCCTCAATCTTTCCCAGGATCAGGCTCTTTTCCAATGAGTTGGCTCTTCGCATAAGGTGGCCAAAGTATTGAAGCTTCAGCTTCAGCATCAGTCCTTCTAATGAATACTCAGGGCTGATTTCCTTTAGGATGGACTGATTAGATCTCCTTGCAGTCCAAGGGACTCTCAAGAGTCTTCTCCAACACCACAGTTCAAAAGCATCAATTCTTTGGCACTCAGCCATCTCTGTGGTCCAACTCTCACATCTGTACATGACTACTGGAAAAGCTATAGCTTGGACTATATGAACCTTTGTCAACAAAGTGATATCTCTGCTTTTTAATACGCTGTCTAGGTTTGTCATTGATTTCCTTCCAAGGAGCAAGTGTCTTTTAATTTCATGGCTTCAGTACCATCTGCAGTAATTTTGGAGCCCAAGAAACTAAAGTCTGTCACTGTTTCTATTTTTTCCCCATCTACTTGCCATGAAGAGATGGGACTGGATCTTCGTTTCTTAAATGTTGAGTTTTAAGCCAGCTTTTTCATTCTCTTCTTTCACCTTCATCAAGCGGCTCTTTAGTTTCTCTTCGCTTTCTGCCATTAGGGTGGCGTCATCTGCATATTTGAGGTTATTGATATTCCTCCAGCAATCTTGATTTCAGTTTGAGTTTCATCCAGCCCAGCATTTTGCATGATGTACTCTGCATATAAGTTAAATAAGCAGAGTGACAATACACAGCCTTGACATGCTCCTTTCCCAATTTTGAACCAGAGCGTTGTTCCAAGTCCAGTTCTAATTGTTGTTTCTTGACCTGCATACAGGTTTCTCAGGAGGCAGGCAAGGTGGTCTGGTATTCCCATTTCTTTGAGAATTTTCCACAGTTTGTGCCATGAGCCTTGACTTTAGAAAAGTAGCTCCCTGCCCTCTGCTTCATGCCAGTCTAATGGCAACTGGCACGGATCCAGAGGCCTCTAAGCTGGCCCTCACAAGGGGCTAGGCTTGAGATGATCTCTAGACTCTCCTGCTCAGGTAACCAGGCTGATGGCAGGATTCTACTGCCTTACCCTGCCCTGTAGTGGACCTGGAAGCCTTTCCTATCTACCTGGCCAATTCCAGTTCTCCCAGGGCATTTGAATGATGACTTGCAGAGCCCTTGCTGCTTAACCGAGGGGCCAGAGCATAAGAAGTAAAGAAACTATATGTTAATGAGTGCAGGCTATTAACGACCCAACAGAAAATGGGATCTGCTGTCTCAATATCTGATTTGCACAGAACTTCATGGGAACAGAGCAGTTACAGGAAGTGAGAGAACTTTGGATTCACACAGCTACGTGTGTTCTGTGATGAGGTGTCTGTAGCAATATTCTTCTTGGTTCCAGCCCCTCACATGAGCCCAGAAAGGACTTTCTTCCCAGGACACATAGCGGTGACTTAGGCTTTCCCCAGGGTTACCTTGGGTGCATGCAGATGTGCTGTTGTGTCCAATTCTTTGCAGCCCCACAGAAGGTTACTTTGATAACCCTCTTGAAAATCTACTCGTCCTACCTCCAGCTGTATTTCCAGGGAATGTGCCAAGGCAGCTGCAATTTCCAACCCGAGAAGTGTTAGCAGGGTCTCCTGAGGATTGTCAGGGTCTCCTTACACCCCGCCGATCCACTGTACCATTTCCCCAGCCTGAGTACTAGTGTGCCCAAACACTATAAATTCTTGTCTAGTTTATTACCAAACAACAGAGCAAGAAGTCACAAATTTGCCTTTTGAAATAACATTTCCCTTTTCTGTCCTTGGCTTTTGCAGGCTTGGTGCTGACAACTCCTGGAGAAAAGAAAGGATCAGGAAGCAAAAGCAGGGAGTTCTACAGTGAGCTGTGGTTCATAGTGTTAATGGCAGTGCTGGGCTTGATCTTGTTGGCCATTTTCCTGTCCCTGATACTACAGAGAAAAATCCACAAAGAACCATATATCAGAGAGAGGCCTCCCCTAGTGCCTCTTCCAAAACGAATGTCTCCGTTGAATGTCTACCCACCCAGGGAAACCCACATGGTATGTTTCTAAAGGCAGCCTCACTTCTCTCCCAATGGACTAGAATATTTGTTTTTATTTAGAAGGAAAGATTTTCAAAACCATAGTAACAAGGAACTAGACGACAGCACAGTCTGGCTAAATGTGGGGCCAAGGGAGGCTAACCCTTGAACAGCATTCTCAGCTTTGGCTGCTCATTAGGTCTATATTTTTTATTTGTTTATTTGAGTGTGCTGGGTCTTAGTTGTGACACTCAGAATCTTCCATCTTCGTTAAGCCATGTGGGATCTTTAGTGGCAGCCTATGGGATCTAGTTCCCCAACCAGGGATCGAACCTGGACCCCCTACTTTGGGAGAATGGAGTCTTAGCCATTGGACCACCAAGGAAGTCCCTCGGTTGCACAATAGAATCACGTGATGCTAGAGACAGAATCTTGGTGTGCGCCCCCCCCCCCCAAATTCATACGTTGAAACCCTAGTCTCAAAATTGATATCTGGGAAGAAGGGCTTTGAGAGATAATTAGGTCGTGAGGGTGGAGCTTCACGACCAGGATTAATGCCCTTATAAAAGAGACGCCAGGGAGCGCCCCTGTCCCTTCCACCACGTGGGGACCAGGAAGTGTGCCCCCATCACACATTCAAACTGTTGGCACCATGATATTGAATTTCCCAACCTCCAGGATTTAAGAAATAAATTAGTGTTGTCTCCAGGCCGCCCAGTCCATAGTGTTCTGTTATAGCACATCTGGGAAACTGAAAAATACCAATGCCTGGGTCTTATCCCAGAAATTCTGATTTCATTGGCCTTGGGTGGGACTTGGGGATTGCATTCCTTTTCTAACTCCAAAAGTGATTCTGATGTGCCCTGGGGGTAAATATATCTGCTCTATAGTTATGTCGGGGCATGGCAGAGGAGAGTTGTATGTTGAAATCAGCTGGAGAATTTATAGGTTATGTTACTGTGCAACTTGGAAGATTAGAGATAAAAGGGAAGATGGAGAGGGATTTACGTGGTAGCAGTGCTGGGTCTATCCTTGGCTGTAACACCCTGCACCAGGGCGGGTGGATGGATGGCTCTTTGTGGCTCCAGACCACCCATTGCCAAGACAGAGGTCGGGCAAAGATTCAGGGGCTAAAGGTAACACAGAGGGTGACCCGGGGCATTGCCAACAAAACACTAATTGAAGGTGTAAAGGAGACTGATCCCCCAGTGCACTCCAGAGTGGGGCTGTGTTTGCCTGGGCCAGGAAAGGCTGTAATTTCTAATCTCCCCCAGGCACCAGTCTGCTTCACAAACTGTGTGCCAAAACCCATCTGCCTCATGCGACATCCTCCCCCAGTTTGCGCTAGACTCTGTGTGAGCTAGTGGCCACCGCCTGTAGCTGAAATTCTGATCACCAATTCCAGTGTGTAGGGGAGGTTTTCTACACCAGAACAAAATTCTCTGACACCAGCTGGGTGTCTTCCAGTTCAATTCCATTCTGTTGCTATCTACCCAGAAATAACCTCAGGTCTCACTAGCGTCTCAGTCCTACGAGACTCTTGCCTGCTCTGTGTCCCCTCCCTGCCAACTTCAGACAAGTCCAGGTTGTGGCTGCTGGCTATAGATTGGAGGTTCCAATGACCCACTCCTTCAGCTTTTAAATTCTTTAATGAATTTAACAAATGGTAACAAATGTTTAATTGTCATTTTCAAGACCACAAAGCATGAGTTTAGTCCAGCTAGTTTAAGTGCAGGTTTTACTTCTACAGTCAGCCCTACATACCTACAAGTTCCACACCGACACCCACACAGGGTTGACCATAAGATCTGAGCTTTCTTGGATTCTGGTACCCATGGAGGGGGAGGTTCTTAGAGCCAATTCCCCTTGGATATGGAGGGACAATTGTATTTACTGGCTTGCAGATTCTTTCATTCTCTGAAATACTAAAAAATAATGCAGTGTCACTTTGGACTAAGCAATTAGTTTCTACTCACTGTGTGGTTTAAATTGCAGAACTCTTTATGTTATGAAAATGCATCTCCAGATAGTATTAATGTGTGGCTATGATTATGCTGTCCTTGGAGAAACACGAAGAATTTGTTTTTATTTTATTAAAATATAGTTGATTTATAATGTGTTAATTTTGCTGAAGAGCAGAGAGATTCAGTTATACATATATATATTCATTTTCATATTTTCTTTCATTGTGCATTATCAAAGGATATTGAGGATAATTCCCCTGCTGTACAGTAGGACCTAGTTGCTTATCCACCCTGTATACAACAGTTTGCATCTACTAATCCCGAACCCCCAGTCCTTACCTCCTCCATATCCCTGCACTTTGACAGCCACAAGTCTCTCCTCTATGCCCTTAAGTCTGTTTCTGTTTCACAGATAGATTCATTTGTGGCACATTTTAGAGTCTACCATAGGTATTATCATATAGTACTTATCTTTGACTTTGGCTTACTTCACTTAGTATGATCATCTCTAGGTCCTTCCATGTTACTACAGATAGCATTCTTTCCTTCTTTTTTATGGCTGAGTAAATATTCCACTGTGTAAAACCACACATCTTCTTTATCCATTCATCTGTTGATAGACATTTAAGTTGTTTCCATATCTTGGGTATCGTAAATTGTGCTGTTATGAATATTGTGGCTGCGTGTATCTTTTCAAACTAGAGTTTAGTCTGGATATATGCCCAGGAGTAGGATCACTGGATCATAGGACAACTGTATTTTTAGTTTACTGAGGAACCTCCATACTGTTTCCCATAGTGGCTGTACAATTTAGATTCCTACCATGTGAATAGGAGAGTTCCCTTCTCTGCCAGCATTTATTGTTTGTGACTTTGTTTCTGCTGGTCATTCTGATGAGTGTGAGGTGGTATCTCCTTGTAGTTTTGATTTGCATTCATCAAATAATTAGCAATATTGAGCATCTTTTCATGTGTTTATTGACCATCTGTGTGTCTTCTTTGGAGAATTGTCTACTTAGGTCTTTGGCTCATTTTTTTAAATGGGTTTGTTTTTCTTTACTGAGCTGTATGAACCATTTATATATTCTGGAAATTAAGCCCTTGTTGGGCTTACATATTTGCAAATATTTTTTCCCAGTCCATAAGTTGCCTTTTTATTTGGTTTATGGTTTCCTTTGCTGTGCAAAAGTGTATACATTTGATTCAGCCCATTTGATGATTTTTGGCTTTTATTTCTATTGCCTTGGGAGACTGATCTAAGAAAACATTAGTACAATTTATGTCAGAGAATGTTTGGTCTGTGTTCCTTTCTAAGAGTTTGATGGTGCGTGTCTTGTATTTAAGACTTTAAGCCATTTTGAGTATATTTTTGTGCATGGTATGAAGGTGGGTTCTAATTTCTTTGACATGTATGTGGTTGTCCAGCTTTCCCAACACCACTGTTGAAGAGATTCTCCTTCCCCATTGTATTTTCTTGTCTCCATTGTTAATTGACCATACGTGTGTGTGTTTATTTCTGGGCTCTTTATTCAGTTCCATCGATCTACATGTCTTTTTGTGCCAATCCCACATTGTTTTGATTGCTGTAGTTTTGTAATAATGTCCCACAACCCACTCTTTGGGTTCAAACAATTTGCTAGGACACCTCACAAAACCCAGAGAAACATTTTACTTACTGGATCACTAGTTTCTTATAAAAGGATGTATGTCAGTAACAACTGGTGGAAGAGACCTTGCAGGGGGCAAGGTCTAGGGGAAGGACCCAGGGCATCCATGCCCCAAATGAACCACTCTTCCATAATCTCCATGTGCACAACAACCCAGAAGCCATCTGGACCCCATGTTGGGGGCAGGGGTGTTGGGTATGGAGGCTTAGTTGTGTAGGTGTGATTGACTGTTATTGGCCGTTGGTGACAGATTCAACCCCCATTCCTTCTCTCCTCTCTGAAGAGCAGAGGGTGAGACTGAAAATCCTGATCCTTTAATCAAGGGGTTGGTTTCCCTGGCAGTCAGCCCCCAAATTAAGTGCAACCAAAAGTCACTTTATTAACATAAAAAAAAGACACATTTGTCATGCTGATTATTTAGAAAATTGTAAGTATTTGAGAAGCCCTGTGCCAGAATCCAGACAAAGTTCAAATATGTATTTCTCATTCCAAGACTTCACCCTAATCTCAAAGAAGCGCAATGCCAACAAATGTTTAAACTACCATACAGTTGTACTCTTTTCACATGCTAGCAAGATAATGCTCAAAATCCTTCAAGCTAGGCTTCAACAGTATGTGAACTGAGAACTTCCAAACATACAATCTGGATTTAGAAAAGGCAGAGGAATCAGAGATCAAATTGCCAACATCCATTGGATCATAGAAAAAGCAAGAGAATTCCAGAAAAAAATCTATTTCTGCTTCATTAACTACACTAAAGCCTTTGACTGTGTGGATCACAACAAACTCTGGAAAATTCTTCAAGAGATGGGAACACCAGACCACCTTACCTGCCTCCTGAGAAATCTGTATGCAAGTCAAGAAGCAATAATTAGAACCAGACATGAAACAAAAGACTGGGTCCAAATTGAGAAAGGAGTACGTCAAGGCTGTATATTGTCACCCTGCTTATTTAACTTATATGAAGAGTATATCATGCAAAATCTGGGCTGGATGAATCACAAGCTGGAATCAAGATTGCTGGGAGAAATATCAGCAACCTCAGATATGCAGACGATACAACCCTAATGGCAGAAAGTCAAGAGGAACTAAAGAGCTTCTTGATTAAGGTGAAAGAGGAGAGTGAAAAAGCTGGCTTAAAACTCAACATTCAAGAAATGAGGATCATGGCATCCAGTCCCATCATTTCATGGCAAATAGATGGGGGGAAATGGAAACAGTGGCAGATTTTATTTTATTTTATTTTATTTTATTGAGCTCCAGAATTACTGTGGATGGTGACTGAAGCCATGAAATTAAAAGACACTTGCCCCTTGGGAGAAAAGCTATGACAAACCTAGACAGTATATTAAAAAGCAGAGACATTACTTTACCAACACAGGTCCGTCTAGTAAAAGCTATGTTTTTTCCAGTAGTTGTGTACGGATGTGAGAGTTGGACCATAAAGAAGACTGAGCACCAAAGAACTGATGCCTTTGAACTGTGGTGTTGGAGAAGACTCTTGAGAGTCCCTTGGGCTGCAAGGAGATCCCACCAGTCAATCCTAAAGGAAATTAGTCCTGAATATTCATTGGAAGGACTGATGCTGATGCTGAGGCTGAAGCTCCAATATTTCGGCCACCTGGTGCAAAGAGCCAACTCACTGGAAAAGACCTTGGTGCTGGGAAAGTTTGAGGGCAGGAAGAGAAGAGGGAAACAGAATAAGATGTTTGGATGGCATCACCGACTCAGTGGACATGAATTTTGGCAAGCCCTGGGAGATAATGAAGAACAGGAAAGCCTGGCATGCTGCAGTTCATGGGGTCACAAAGAGTCGCACATGACTTAGCGGCTGAACAACAAATGATTTGAGAAGTCCTGTGCCAGAATCTAGACAAAGATCAAATATGTATTTCTCATTATAAATCAGTTATCACAGCATCATCCAAATTAAGTGCAGAAACCTGGTCAAAGTGCTTAAGTTTCAAGACTTCATAACATAGAAATGAAGGAATGATAGCACTGCCCACCTTCCAGAGCTCTTCACTTTTCAAGGACAGAGCAATGAGTGATGTCAAAGTCCCGAGGAAGTGAGATCACAGCCAAGTAGCAGAGCCTTGAGGGCACGAGAGAGCCACAGTCTCTCAGAGACCCATGGGGTGCAGCCGGTGCAGGAAGCAGCCAGGGGACAGTGACTGGGTGGTGGGAAAGCAAGAAAGATGCTCTCTATCCCCTGGCCCTTGGCTCCCTCGACAACCACGTCCTCTCTCCTGGCTCTGTCCTCCAAGCCTCCTTCCTCTCTGAGTACATCTGGGTCCTCCTGTGGGCCAGCTGCTGAATGAATGACTGCTGAGTGGTCAGTTCAAGCCAGGGGCCATGTGCTTGTGTTCAGGGGAGAGTCCTAAGGAGACTTTCCTTGAGGGGCTGACACTGCAGAGTTTTCCCTTGTTGGACAGTGACTTTCTCTGCACTGATGGAGGGAGGGGCCAGGAAGACTGGAAAGGTCTGTTTAGCTGGCCTGGGAGATGACTTAAATCACCCCTGGGACCCATTGAGTGTGTGGAGAATGTGGGTGGGGTGGTCGTTCAGGTACATCTCCTCTATGACACGACCTGAGTCACAGGAGACAAACCCACAGGCCAGTAGCATCCAGAACTGGGTTCAGGGATCATTTCTGTCCCTCGACTCATCACTCCAGACAGGCCCCTCTGCCTGGTAGCCTGTCCCGAGGAGGAATCTAGTTTTGCCTCTTGGGTTGAGTTAGTGATCAAGAAGCGAGCGGGTCATTTCTGTGGGCAAGTTAATCAGGAGAGTTCCTTTGCGTGGGGTTTTCCTGAGTCTTATTAAGCATGGCTTTTTCCAAGTGAGGCTCCTAAATATTGGTATCAGCATCACCTGGGAGACAGTCCTGGGTCTCTGAGGAGGAAGCCAGAGAATCTGCCATTTCCAGCAGCCTCGGGAGGTCTGAGCTCAGTGAAGTTTGAAGACAGCCCTCAATGAATGAGAAGATGATTCAGTTGCTGTGAGCCGTGTATACAGTCCCAGAGCCAGTAGAACCCGCGCAGGAGGTGACTGTGCAATTCCATTTATGTGAGGTATTTACACAGTCAAAGTCAGGGAAGCAAAGCCCAGAGTGGTATTGCCAGGGCCTGGGGGAGGGGGGAATGGGCAGTTGCTATGATCAGGTGGAAAGTTTCAGTGATGCATGATGCAGTTCTAGGACTCCACTCTACCACCTGCTCCTGCAAAGAGCATTGCAGGGTTGTTGAGAGGTTAGATCTCTTACTTTAATAGAATCAAATTTAAAAATAAAACAGGTGAGGCTGCTGATGAGCCCGACAAGGCCCAGGCCAAGCCACGCATGGGGCCAGACATAGGCTACAGCTGGGAGAAGCTGACAAATTCAAACCCCTCCTCTGCTCGCGGAACATGGGGGTACAGCAGAGCACCACCCCCTGCCTCCCCCACAGTTCACTTCTGCTGAGGGTTCTGAACAGAGTAGGAAGGGAAGGAATTGGAGGCCGGGGGCTGTGGGCCCAGAGGAGTGGCTTGTAGTAGGCAGGGAGGGTGCTACTTTCAGGTCTTGGAGGGCTCACAGAAGTGACATCTGGGGTATACCAGGGTGCTAGGCAACATTTGCCGGAACCCATTGAATCACAGTTTAATTCTACACAGTCGACAAAAGGTCCTTGCAAGTCTGCTTTTCTCAGACCTTATGGAAACTATTCTCATCAAGCTGGAGACTTGGATGAACATTAGTAAACGTTATTCAAACTAAAGAGAAGACACTTTGCATTAGGAGAGCAGAACCAAGAGCTGAAGTAGATGTCCTTGAGCTCCAGAATCTGCAGGTAAGAATCTGAACAGGAGCGGGCTGCATTCACCTGCTCAGTTTCACTGACTGACTTGCTTTTCACTTGAGTACTGGGTACCAATGCAACACACACACCCTCATCATGTGACAAGCTGTGGTCTCAGTTCTGCTGTAATCCTCTCCCAGGCACCCCTGTCCTCTGAACAGCTGAGATACTCTTTGAGGTCAGAGACAAATTGGCAAAAAGATTTTAAGCTCCACCGTGAACAGAGGTAAATGGGTCAGTAGTGCCAGAGAATGAGAGAACTGTTTGTATTGCTTAATACTAAATTTTTTTAAAACATTTTCAAAATGACACAGCATAAATTGAGTCCAGCTAAGTTTAAGCGCAGGTTTCACTTGCACGGTCAGCCCAAGTCTCTACAGGTTCCACATCTACAGACAGAGGGCTGACCATGGGACTAGAGCATCCTCAAATTTTGATACAAGGCCAGGGTCCTGAGGCCCCTCCCCCTTGTAAATTGAAGGACAATTGTAATGTAATTACTGGTTTGAAGATCCTTTCATTCTTTGATAATAAATAACTCAGTGTCAGCGTGGCACTGTTTCTGCTCCCCAAACCTTTTATATTGTAGAACTCAGTACATATTCGAAAATGCATCTCCAAATAGCATTCATGTTTGGATATGCTTATGCTGCCTTTGGAGAAACACAAAGAATTTGGTTTTTGTTTGTTTTGTTTTATTGAAGTAGAGTTGATTTACAATGTTGTGTTAATGTCTGCTGTATGGCAAAGTGATTCAGTTATACATATGTATTTATGCATTCTTTTTGTATTCTTTTCCACTATGGTTTATCTGAGGATATTGAATATGGTTCTCCGTGCTGTAGAGTAGGACCTTGTTTATTCATTGTGTATAAAATACTTTGTATCTGCTAATCCCAAACTCTCTATCCATTTCTCCCCCATTTACCTCCCCACTGGCAAACAAAAGTCTGTTCTCTATGTTTGTGAGTCTGTTTCTGTTGTATATGGGTTCATTTGTTTTGTCTTTTAGATTCCATCATAAGTAATATTGTATGATATTTGTCTTTCTCTCTGACTTACTTCACTTAGTATGATCATCTCTAGACCCATCCATGTGGCTGCACATGGCATTATTTCATTCTTTTTGTGGCTGAGTAATATTCCATTGTATATATGTACCGCATCTTCTTTATCCATTGCTCCGTTGATGGACATTTAAGTTGTTTCTGTATCTTGACTTTGTAAATAGCCATGCTGTGAATATTGGGGAACATGCATTTTTTAAATTTATTTTTAATGGAAG
This sequence comes from Muntiacus reevesi, assembly GCF_963930625.1. Classification (NCBI taxonomy): domain Eukaryota; kingdom Metazoa; phylum Chordata; class Mammalia; order Artiodactyla; family Cervidae; genus Muntiacus; species Muntiacus reevesi. Next base: position 66,163,892 of record NC_089253.1, on the reverse strand, counting down.
GATGATTGCTTTACAATATTGGTTTGATTTCTGCCATACAGCAACATGAATTAGCCATGGGTGTACATATGTCCCCTTACTCTTGAACCTTGCTCCCACCTCCCACCTCTTCCCGCCCCTTTAGGTTGTTACACAGCTCCAGTTTGAGCTCCCCCAGGCATACAGCATATTTCCATTGGCCACATGTATCTTTTTGAATTAATTTTTTTTTCCTGGATGTATGCCCTGGGGCGGGATTGCTGGATCATATGGTAGCTCTGTTTTTCATTTTCTGAGGACCCTCCATACTGTTTTTCACAGTCGCTGCACCAGTTCACGTTCCCACCACTAATACAATAGGGTTCCCTTTTCTGTACAGCCACTCTTGCATTTGTTGTTTGTAGACTTTTTAATGATGACCATTCTGACCAGTGTGAGATAGTACCTTGTTTTAATTTTGATTTGCATTTCCTTAGTCATTAATGATATTGACTATCTTTTCATGTACCTCTGGGCCATCCTTCTGTCCATTTTCCCACTGGATTGTTTGGTTTTTTGTTCAGTTGTATGAGATGTTTGTATATTTTAGAAATTAAGCCATCTTTTGCATTATTTTCAAGCTTTTTCTCCCAGTTTCTAGGTTGTCTTTTCTTTTTAAAATAATTTCCTTTGGTGTGCAAAAACTGATAAGTTTGCTTATGTCTCATTTTATCTTTGCTTTTATTTCTATTACTTGAGACTGACTTTTAAAAACCTTTGATACGATTTATGCTAGAGAATGCGTTGCCTATGTTCTCTTCTAGGAATTTGATGGTATCATGTCCTATATTTAAGTCTTTGAGCCAGTTTTAGCTTATTTTTGTGTATGATATGAAGGAGTCCTCTAACTTCATTGTTTTGCATGTGGCTGTCCAGCTTTCCCAAAATCACTTGCTGAATAAACTCTCTTTTCCCCATTGTATATTTTTGCCTCCTTTGTGGAAGATTAACTGACCATAGTGTGTGAGTTTATTTCTGGGCTCTTTATTATGTTCCATTGGTCCAAATGTTTTTTGTTCCAATACCAAACACAGTTTTGATTACTGTAGCTTTGTAGTATTGTCTGAAGTCTAGAAAAATTATGCCTTCTGCTTTGTTCTTTTTCTTCAAGATTCCTTTTGCAAATTCTGAGTCTTTTATGGTTCCATATATATTTTATGGTTATTCTTGTTCTGAGAAAAATGACATGGTTAATTTGATAGGGATTGCATTAAATGTGTAGACTACTTTGGGCAGTATGGCCATTTTCACAAATTTAATTCTTCCAATCCAAGAGCATGAAATGTCTTTCCATTTCTTTGAGTGTTTTTCAGTTTACTTTATTAATCTTTTGTAGTTCTCAGCATATAAATTTGTTACCTCCTTGGAGACGTTTATTCCGAAGGTTTTTTTGGGGCTTTTTTTTTTTTTTTGATGCAGCTTTAAAAGAGATTGTCTGATATTTCACTGTTAGTGTAAAGAAATGCAACTGACTTCTGTGTGTTAATTTTGTATCCTGCTAACTTTCTGAATTAGTTTATCAGTTCTAGTAGTGTCTGTGTGGTGTTTTTTTCTAGATATAGTATTTTGTTGTCTGTATATTAATTACAATTTTACTTCTTCCCTACCAATTTTAGTACCCTTTTATTTTATTTTATTTTATTTTATTTTAATTTTTTATTTTTCAGTGGGTTTTGTCATACATTGATATGAATCAGCCATAGAGTTACACGAATTCCCCATCCTGGTCCCCCATCCCACCTCCCTCTCCACCCGATTCCTCTGGGTCTTCCTTTTAAAATTTATCTTTTATGATTGCAGTGGCTAAGACTTCCAATTCTACTCTGAGTGGAAGATGTGAGAGTGGGCATCTTTATCTTGCTGCATATTTTAGCACAAAGATTTCAGCTTATCACCATTAAATATTACATTGGCTGTGAGTCTGTCATAAATAGCTTTTATTATGTTTAGTTATTTTCCCTTTCTACATACTTTCATATGGGTATTTTTTAATGATGCATGAATGTTGAATTTTATCAAATGTTTTTTCAGTATCTGTTGAGATGACCATGTCGTATTTGTCTTTTCTTTTGCTGGTGAGGTATATCACATCAACTGATTAGCATATCTTGAACCATCCTGTGACACTGCAATGAACCAAATTGCTTGTGCCACGTGATCTTTTTTATGTGTTTTTGATTCAATTTCCTAATATTTTGTTGACAATTTTTGTGTCTATATTCATCAATGATATTGGCCTATCATTTTCTTTTTTGCTAGTGACTTTGTATCCACAACCAGATACCACCCGGTTGTGGTATCCGGGTGATGGTGTCTTCATGGAATGCCTTTTGGAGTGCTCCGTCTTCTTCAGTCTTTTGAAAGAGTTTGAGAAGGACCAATACAAGTTCTTTGTATGCTTGGTAGAATTTGCCTGGGAAGACATCTGGTCCTGGAGTTTTGTTTGTAACTTTTGTTTATTTATTTGAACTATAGATTCCGTTTCACTTCTAGTGATTGCTTTGTTCAAGTTATCTATTTCTTCTTCAGTTTTGGTACACTTGAGGTTTCTCAAAACATGCCCTTTTCTTCTAGGTTGTTGAATTTGTTAGCATATAATCCCTCATAGTATTTGCTTATGTTATTTTTTTTTCATGTCTGTGGTATCAGTTGTCATTTCTCTTCTTCTCTTTTTAATTTATTATCTATCTTCTGTCTTTTGGTCTTGCTGAACCTGGCCAGAAGTTTGTCAATTTTGTTTACCACCTCAAAGAACCAGCCCTTCGTGTTGTATTTTTTCCCTAAACTTTAAAATCTCCAATTTATTTATTTCCTCTCTGATCTTTGTTATCTGCTTATTTCTGGTGGCTTTAGATTTTGTTTGTTCCTTTCTTAACTCTTTTAGGTGGTGGATTGAATTGTTTATTAGAGATTTTTCTTCTTTCTTAAAGAAGTTCTGGATAGCTATGAACTTCCATCTCACCAGAACTGCTTTGATGCATCACATAGATTTTGTATGGGTGTGTTTTCATTGTCATTTGCCTCAAGGTATTTTTAATTTCTGCTTTTTTTTTATCTTTCAGAGAACATTTCTTATTTTTCTTATTTATTTTAGAATAGCTTGTTTTATATTGAAGTATAGTAATTTTGAATGATGTGTTAGTTTCAGCTGTACAGCGAAGTGACTCAGTTATACATGTTGTTGCTCAGTCACGAAGTTGTGTCTGACTCTTTGCGACCCTTGGACTGCAATCCTTTAGGATTGACTTGTTTGTTCTCCCTCCTGTCCAAGGTACTCTCAAGAGTCTTTTACTGCACCACAGTTCAAAAGCCTTAATTCTTCAGTGCTTAGCCTTCTTTATGATCCAACTCTCACACTTGTACATGACTACTGGAAAAACCATAGCTTTGACTATATGGACCTTTGTAAGCAAAGTGATGTCACTTCCCTGGTGGCTCAGATGGTAAAGCGTCTGCCTACGATGAGCGAGACCCAGGTTTGATCCCTGGGTTGGGAAGATCCTCTGGAGAAGGAAATGGCAACCCACTCCAGTACTCTTGCCTGGAAAATCCCATGGACGGAGGAGCGTGGTAGGCTACATTCCATGGGGTTGCAAAGAATCAGACATGACTAAGCAACTTCACTCACTCACTCACTAGGTTTATTACAGCTTTTCTTCCAAGGAGCAAGTTGGTTTTTTTTGTTTGTTTTGTTTTTTTAATTTCATGGTTGCAGTCACTGTCTGCAGTGATTTTGGAGTCCAAGAAAACAAAATCTGCCACTGTTTCCACTTTTTTCATCTATTTGCCATAAAGTGATAGGACGGGATGTGATGATCTTCATTTTTTGAATGCTGAATTTTAAGTCAGATTTTTCACTCTCCTCTTTCACCTTCATCAAGAGGCTCTTTAGTTCCTCTTCACTTTCTGTCATTAGAGTGGTATCATCTTCATATCTGAGGTTGTTGATTCAGATATGCTGTGCTTCATCTAGACCAGCATTTCATATAATGTATTCTGCAAATAAGTTGAATAAGCAGGGTGACAGTACACAGCCTTCACTCCTTTACCAATTTTAAACCAGTCCATTGTTCCATTTGTGATTCTAATTGTTGCTTCTTGACCTGCATACAGAATTCTCAGGAGGCAGATAAGGTGGTTTGGTATTCCCAACTCGTTGTGATCCACACAGTCAAAAACTTTTGTGTAGTCAATGAAGCAGAAGTAGATGCTTTTTATAATTCCCTTGCTTTCTGTATGATCCAGTGAATGTTGGCAATGTGATCTCTGGTTCCTCTGCCTGTTCTAATCAATCTGATTTCGGTGTTGACCATCTGGTGATGTTTATGTGTAGACTCTTCTCTTGTGTTGTTGGAAGAGGTGTTTGCTATGACTAGTGCAAAACCCATCTTGTACATCTGGAAGTTCTTGATTCACATACTGCTGAAACTTAGCTTGAAGGATTTTGTGCATTACCTTGCTATCATGTGAAATGAGTGTGATTGTACAGAAGTTTAAACATTCTTTGACATTGTCCTTCTTTGGAATTAGAATGAAAACTGACCTTTTCCAGTCCTATGGCCATTGCTGAGTTTTCCAAATTTGCTGGCATGTTGAGTGTAGCACTTTCACAGAATAATCTTTTAGGATTAAAAAGTAGCTCTGCTGGAATTCCATCACTTCCACTAACTTTGTAGTAATATTTCCTAAGGCCTACCTGACTTCACACTCCAGGATTTCTGGGTCTAGGTGACTGACCACAATATCGTGCTTATCCAGGTCATTAGAACCTTTTTTATATACTTCTTTGGTGTATTCTTGCCACCTCTTCTTAATCTCTTCTGCTTCTGTTAGGTCCTTGCCATTTCTGTCCTTTATTGTACCCATCTTTGCATGAAACGCTCCTTTGGTAGCTCTGATTTTCTTGGAGAGATCTCTAGTCTTTCCCATTCTATTGTTTTTCTCTATTTCTTTGCATTGTTCACTTAAGGTTTTCTTGTCTTTCCTTGCTAATCTCTGGAACTCTGCACTCGGTTAGGTATATCTTTCCCTTTCTCCTTTGCCTTTCTCTTCTCTTTCCTCAGCTATTTGTAAGGCTTCCTCAGACGACCACTTTGCCTTCTTGCATTTCTTTTTCTTGAGGATGGTTTGGTCACTGGCTCCTGTACAATGTCACAAACCTCTGTCCATAGTTCTTGGACGCTTGTTCTACCAGGTCTAGTCCCTTGCATCTGTTTGTCACTTACAAAGGGATTTGATTTAGGTCATAAGTGAATGATCTAATGGTTTTCTCCACTTTCTTCAATTTAAACCTGAATTTTGCAATAAGAAGCTCATGATCAGATCCACGGTCAGCTACTGGTCTTACTTTTCCTGACTGTATAGAGCTTCTCTATCTTTAGTTGCTCATTGGTAAAGAATCTGCTTGTCAATGAAGGAGACTCAAGTTCAACCCCTGGGTAAGCAGATCCCCTGAAGAAGGCCATGGCAACCCACTCAAGGATTCTTGCCTTGGAAATCCCATGGACAGACGAGCCTGGTGGGCTACAGTCTATGGGGTCTCAAAAGAGTCAGACACAACAGCAAGTAAACAACAACATCATTGGCTGCAAAGAAGATAATCAACCTGATTTCAGTGTTGACCATCCAGTGATGTCCATGTCTGTAGTTGTCTCTTGTGTCGTTGGCAAAGGGTGTTGGTATGACCAGTGTGTGCTTCTAACAAAACTGTTAGCCTTTCCCTGCTTCATTTGGTACTTCAAGTCCAAACTTGTCTGTTACTCCGTGTATCTCTTGACTTCCTAACTTTGCATTCCAATCCCCTATGATGAAAAGGACATCTTTTTTTTTTTGGTGTTAGTTCTGTAAAGTCTTGTAAGTCTTCAGAGATGTCTTCAGAGAAGCATTCAAATTCAGCTTCTTCTGCATTAGTGGTTGGGACACACAGTTGGATTACTGTTATGTTGAATGATTTGACGTATCATTAAATTTTTGAGATTGTACCCATGTACTGCATTTTGCACTCTTATTGACTATCAGGGCTACTATTTCTTCCAAGGGATTCTTGCCCACGGTAGTAGACATATTGTTCTTCTGAATTAAATTCAGCCATTCTGTCCATTTTAGTTCACTGAATCCTAAAATGTCGATGTTCACTCTTGCCTTCTCCTGCTTCAGTCAGTCAGTTCAGTTCAGTCACTCAGTTGTGTCTGACTCTTTGTGACCCCATGGACTGCAGCATGCCAGGCTTCCCTGTCCATCACCAACTCCTGGAGATTGTTCAAACTATGTCCATCGAGTCAGTGATGCCATCCAACCATCTCAGCTTCTATCATCCCCTTTTCCTCCTGCCTTCAATCTTTTCCAGGATCAGGATCTTCTCCAATGAGTCAGTTCTTTGCATCAGGTGGCCAAAGTATTGGAGCTTCAGCTTCAGCATCAGTTCTTCCAATGAGTATTCAGGACTGATTTCCTTTAGGATTGACTGGTTGGATCTCTTTGCAGTACAAGAGACTCTCAAGAGTCTTCTCTAACACCACAGCTCAAAAGCATCAATTCTTTGGGGCTCAGCTTTCCTTATAGCTCAACTCTCACATCCACACATGACTACTGGAAAATCTAGTTTTGATTAGATGAACCTTTGTTGGCAAAGTAATGTCTCTGCTTTTTAATGTGCTGTCTAGGTTGGTCCCAACTTTTCTTCCAAAGAGCAAGTGTCTTTTAATTTCATGGCTGCAGTCACCATATGCAGTGATTTTGGAGCCCAAGAAAATAAAGTCTGTCACTGTTTCCATTGTTTTTCCATCTATTTGCTGTGGAGTGATGGAACCGGATGCCATGATCTTAGTTTTCTGAATGATGAGCTTTAAGCCAACTTTTTCACTCTCCTCTTTCACTTTCATCAAGAGGTGCTTCAGCTCCTCTTCACTTTCTGCCATAAGGATGGTGTCATCTGCATATCTGAGGTTATTGATGTTTCTCCTGGCAATCTTGATTCCAGGCTGTACTTCATCCAGCCCAGCATTTGGCGTGACATACTCTGCATATATGTTAAATAAGCAGGGTGACAGTATACAACCTTGACATACTCCTTTCCCAATTTGGGATCAGTCTGTTGTTCCATGTCCAGTTCTAACTGTTGCTTCTTGACCTGCATATAGATTTCTCAGGAGGTAGGTTAGGTGGTATTCCCATCTCGAAGAATTTTCCAGTTTGTTGTGATCTACATAGTCAAAGGCTTTGGCTAGTCAATAAAGCAGAAGTATTATGTTTTCTGGAATTCTCTTGTTTTTTCTATGATCCATCGGATGTTGGCAGTTTGATCTCTGGTTCCTCTGACATTTCTAAATCTATCTTGAACATCTGGAAGTTCACAGTTTACATACTGTTGAAGCCTAGCTTGGAGAATTTTGAGCATTACTTTGCTAGCATGTGAGATGAGTGCAATCGTGCAGTAGTTTGAACATTCTTTGGCATTGCCCTTCTTTGGGATTGGAATAATAACTGACCTTTTCCAGTCCTGTGGCCACTTGCTGAGTTTTCCAGATATTCTGGCATATTGAGTGCAGCACTTTCACAGCATCAACTTTTAGAATTTGAAATAGCTCAACTGGAATTCCATCACCTCCACTAGCTTTGTTCATATGATGCTTCCTAAAGCCCATTTGATTCACATTCCAGGATGTCTGGCTCTAGGTGAGTGATCACAACATCATCATGGTTATCTAGGTCATAAAGATCTTTTTTGTATAATTCTTCTGTGTATTCTTGCCACCTCTTTTTAATTTCTTCTGCTTCTATTAGATCTATGCCATTTCTGTCCTTTATTGTGCCCATCTTTGCATGACATGTTCCCTTGGTATCTCTAATTTTCTTGAAGAGATCTCTAGTCTTTCTCATTCTGCTATATTCCTCTGTTTCTTTGTATGATCACTAAGGAAGGCTTTCTTGTCTCTCCTTCCTGTTCTTTGGAACTCTGCTTTCAAATGGGTATGTCTTTCCTTTTCTCCTTTGCCCTTAGATTCTCTTCTCTTCTCAGCTATTTGTAAGGCCTCCTCAGACAACCTTTTGGCCTTTTTGCCAACCAGTCCATCCTAAAGGAGATCAGTCCTGAGTGTTCATTGGTAAGACTGATGAAGCTGAAACTCCAATACTTTGGCCACCTGATGCGAAGAGTTGACTCATTTGAAAACACCCTGATGTGAGAAACTTTGAGGGCAGGAGGGGAAGGGGGTGACAGAGGATGAGATGGTTGGATTGCATCACCAACTCAATGGATGTGGGTTTGGGTGGTCTCCGGGAGTTGGTGATAGACAGGGAGGCCTGGCGTGCTGCGGTTCATGGGGTCTCAGAGTCGGACATGACTGAGTGACTGAATTGAACCGAATTGCCTTTTGGACTCTTACTGACTATGAGCGCTACTCCATTTCTTCTAAGGGATTCTTACCCACTCTAGTAGACATATTGGTTATCTGCATTAAATTCACCCATCCAGTCCACTTTGGTTCACTGACTCCTAAAATGTCGATGTCCACTCTTGCCACCTCGTGTTTGACCACTTCTAATTTACCTTGTATTTCTGCTTTATTGACTACACCAATGCCTTCAACTGTGTGGATCACAATAAGCTGTAGAAAATTCTGAAGGAGTTGGGAATACCAGACGACCTGACCTGCCTCTTGAGAAACCTGTATGCAGGTCAGGAAGCAACAGTTAGAACTGGACATGGAACAACAGACTGGTTCCAAATAGGAAAAGAAGTACGTCAAGGCTGTATATTGCCACCCTGCTTATTTAACTTATATGCAGAGTACATCATGAGAAACGCTGGACTGAAAGAAGCACAAGCTGGAATTAAGATTGCCGGGAAAAATATCAATAACCTCAGATATGCAGATGACACCACCCTTATGGCAGAAAGTGAAGAGGAACTAAAAAGCCTCCTGATGAAAGTGAAAGAGAGTGAGAAAGTTGGCTGAGAGCTCAACATTCAGAAAACTAATATCATGGCATCTGGTCCCATCACCTCATGGGAAATAGATGGGGAGACAGTGGAAACAGTGTCAGACTTTATTTTGGGGGGGCTCCAAAATCACTGCAGATGGTGACTGCAGGCATGAAATTAAAAGATGCTTACTTCTTGGAAGGAAAGTTAGGACCAACCTAGATAGCATATTAAAAAGCAGAGACATTACTTTGCCAACATAGGTCCGTCTAGTCAAGGCTATAGTTTTTCCAGTGGTCATGTATGGATGTGAGTGTTGGACTGTGAAGAAAGCTGAGCACCGAAAAATTGATGCTTTTAAACTGTGGTGTTGGAGAAGACTCTTGAGAGTCCCTTGGACTGCAAGGAGATCCTACCAGTCCATCCTGAAGGAGATAAGTCCTGGGTGTTCATTGGAAGGACTGATGCTGAAGCTGAAACTCCAATACTTTGGCCACCTGATGCGAAGAGTTGACTCATTGGGAAAGACCCTGATGCTGGGAGGGATTGGGGGCAGGAGGAGAAGGGGACGACAGAGGATGAGATGGCTGGATGGCATCACCGACTCAATGGGCATGAGTTTGAGTAAACTCTGGGAGTTTGTGATGGACAGGGAGGCCTGGCATGCTGCAATTCATGGGGTCGCAAAGAGTTGGACACAACTGAGCAACTGAATTGAACTGAACTGAGTTTACCTTGTTGATTCATGGACCTAACATTCCAGGTTCCTATGCAATATTGCTCTTTACAGCATCGGACTTTACTTCCATCACCAGTCACATCCACAGCTGGGTGTTGTTTTTGCTTTGGCTCCGTCTCTTCATTCTTCCTGGAGTTATTGCTTCACTGATCTCCAGTAGCATATTGGGCACCTACCGAGCTGGGGAGTTCATATTTCAGTGTCATGTCTTTTTGCCTTTTCATATTATTCATGTTGTTCTTAAGGGAAGAATACTGAAGTTTGCCAGTATTCCCTTCTCCAGTGGACCACATTTTGTCAGAACTCTCCGCCATGACCCATCTGTCTTGGGTGGCCCTACAGGGCATGGCTCATAGCTTAGTTGAGTTAGATAAGGCTGTGGTCCATGTGATCAGTTCGATTTGTTTTCTGTGATAAGGTTTTCATTCAGATAAGGATAAGAGGCTTATGGAAGCTTCCTGCTGGGAGAGACTTACTGTGGGTGATACTGGGTCTTGTTCTGATGGGTGGGGCCATGCTCAGTATATCTTTAATCCAATTTTCTATTGATGGGCGGAGCTTTGTTCCCTCCCTGTTGTTTGACCTGAGACCAAACTATGGTGGAGGTAATGAAGATATTACAATCTCCTTCAAAAGGTCCCATTCATGCATTACTACACTCAGTGCCCCAGACCCTGCAGCAGGCCACCGCTGGCCCACGCCTTCTTGGAGACTCCTGGATCCTCACAGGCAAATCTGGGCCAGTCTGTTATGGGGTCACTGCTCCTTTCTCCTGGGTCCTGGTGCACACAAGGTTTTATTAGTGCCCTTCAAGACTCTGTTTCCCCAGTCCTGTGTAAGTTCTGTAATCAAATCCCACTGGCCTCCAAAGTGAAATTCCCTGGGGATTCTCAGTCCCTTTGCCAGATCCCCAGGTTGGGAGATCTGTTGTGGGTCCTAGAACTTTCTTAACAATGAGAGAATGTCTTTGGTATAATTGTTCTGCAGTTTGTAGGTCATCTGCTCAGCAGGTCAATTGTGGGGTTAATGGTTACCTCCAAGAGAGCTTATGCCACAGGCTGTGTGACCAGGTAGCTGCAACCAGACAAAAACACCCTATCTCCTGCTTGACCATGTCCAATTTACTTTGATCCATGGACCTAACATTCCAGGTTTCTATGTTATGTTGTTCTTTATAGCATTGGACTTTACTTTCACCAACAGACACATCCACAACTAAGCATTGTTTCCACTTAGGCTCAGCCTCTTCTTTTTTTTCTGAGTCAATTTCTCTGCTGTTCCCAAGTAACATATTGGACACCCACCAGCCTGGCATGCTCATCTTCCAATGTTATATCTTTCTGCCTTTTCATACTGTTCCTGGGTTTCTCAAGGCAAGGATGCTGAAGTAGTTTGCCATTCCCTTCTCCAGTGGACCACATTTTGTCAGAACTCTCCACCATAACCCATCTGTCATGGGTGGCTGTGCACTGCATGGCTCATAGCTTCATTGAAATACACAAGGAGTGATCCATGTGATTATTTTGGTTATCTTTCTGTGATTGTGGTTTTTCTTCTTAAGGCTGTGAGACCAGAGTTCTTATTTCTTCTGTCTGCCCTCTGATGGATGAGGATAAGAGACTTGTGCAAACTTCCTGATGGGAGGGTTGCATTTCCTCCTCCAGAGGATCTTCCCAACCCCGGGATTGAAAGTGTCTCCTGCATTGGCAGGTGGATTCTTCATCATTGCCATACCTCGGAAACCCTTTAGTCATACATATACATATATTAATGCTGTTTCAGATTCTTTTTCCATATAGGATATTACAGAATATTAAGCAGAGTTCTCTGTGCTATACATTAGGTCCCTGTTGATTATCTGTTGTATATATAGTAGTGTGTATATGTTATTCACAATCTCCTAATTTATCCATAACTTCTCTTTTGTAGCTATAAGTTTGTTTTCTGAGAGTCTGTTTCTTTTTTTGTAAGTAAGTTCATTATACCATTTAGATTCCACATATAAGAGATATCATATGATATGTGTCTTTCTCTGTTTGACTTATTTCACTTAGTATGATGATTTCTAGATCCATCAGTGTTGCTTCAAATGGCATTATTTCCTTCTTTAATGACTGAGTAATAATCCATTATGTGTATGTACCACATGTTTGTCCATTCATTTTTTAACGGACATTCAGGTTTCTTCCATATTGTCACTATTGTAAATAGTGCTGCAGTTAACACTGGGGCACGTCTACCTTTTCCAAGTATGAATTTCTCTGGATATATTCCCAGGTATCGGAATGCTGGATTATATGGTAGCTCAAGTTGTTTAAGGAAACTCCATGCTGTTCTTGATAGGGACTATCAACAATTTATATTCCCACCAACAGTGTAGGAGGGTTCCCTTTTCTCCACACCCTCTCAAGCATTTATTGTTCATAGACTTTTTGATGATGGCCATCCTTACTGTTGTGAGGTGATACCTCATTGTAGTTTTTTTTTTTTTTCCATTTATTTTTTATTAGTTGGAGGCTAATTACTTTACAGTATTGTAGTGGTTTTTGTCATACATTGACATGAATCAGCCGTGGATTTACATGTGTTCCCCATCCCGATCCCCCCTCCTACCTCCCTCTCCACCCGATCCCTCTGGGTCTTCCACTTATTGTACTTTTGATTTACATTTTTCTAATAATTAGTGATATTGAGCATCTTTTCATGTGGTTTTTTTTTTTTTTTTTTTTTGCCATCTGTATATATTCTGTAGAGAAATGTCTGTTTGGACCTTCTGCCCATATTCTGATTGTGTGTTGTTGTTGTTTTTTTAATATTGAGCTTCATGAGCTGTTTACACACTTTGGAGATAACCCCTTGTAGATCACATCATTGGCAAATATTTTTTCCCATTCTGTGGTCTGTCTTTGTGTCAATGGTTTCCTTTGCAGTGCAAATCTTTTTAAGTTCCATTAGGTCTCATTTGTTTATTTTTAATTTTCCTTACTGTAGAAGGTATACCAGAAAAAATCTTACTGCAGTTTATGTCAAAGAATGCTCTGCCTGCATTTCCTTTAAGAGTTCTATAGTGTCTGGAATTACATTGGGGTTTTTAACCCATTTTGAATTATTTTTTGTGTATAATGTTAGAAAGTATTCTAATTTCATTCTTTTACTTGTGGCTGTCCACTTTTCCCAGCACCATTTACTGAAGAAATTATCTTTTCTCCACTGTATGTCCTTGCCTTATTTGTCATAGAATAGATGACAGCAGGTGCCTGGGTTTATTTCTGGACTTTCAATCCTGTACCACTAATATGCATATCTGTTTTTGTTCCAATATTGTACTATTTTGTTTACTGTAGTTTTTGTAGTATAGTGTAAAGTCAGGTAGCCTGATTTCTCCAGCTCCATTTTTCTTTCTTATGTTGCTTTGGCTATTTGGGGTCTTTTGGTTTTGTTCTGGTTTTGTGAAAAATGCCATTGATAATTTGATAGGAATTGTATTGTATCTATAGATTTCTTTGAGTAGTATAGTCATTTTCACAATATTGATTCTTCTAATCCAATGCTATACTAGATCTCTTTGTGCCATGTTTGATTTCTTTCATCAAAATCTTACAGTTTTCTGAGTACAAGTCTCTTGCTTCCTTAGATAGGTTTATTCCTAGTTATTTTATCCTTTTTGAGGCAGTGGTAAATGGGGTTGTTTCCTGAATTTCTCTTTCTGATCTTTTATTGTTAGTGTATAGAAAGGCAAGAGATTTCTTTCTATTAATTTTCTATCCTGCCACTTTACCACATTCTTTGATGGGCTTTAAAAAGTAAACTCTGGGAGTTGGTGATGGACAGGGAGGCCTGGCATGCTGCGATTCTTGGGATCACAAAGAGTCGGACACGACTGAGCGACTGAACTGAACTGAAAAAATTTCTGATGGTGTCTTTAGAATTCTGTACATATAGTATCATATCACCTGCAAACAGTGACAGATTTACTTCTTTTCCTGTTAGGGTTCTTTTTCTTCTCTGATTGCCATGGCTAGGACTTTCAAAAGTATGTTGAATAATAGTGGCAAGAGTGGACATCCTTGTCTTTTCCTGATCTTAGAGGAAATGCTTTTAGTTTTTCACCATTGAAAATTATATTTGCTGAGCATTTGCCAAGTATGGTCTTATTATGTTGATACTGGTTACCTCTATGCCCACTTTCTGGAGAGTTTTTTTTTTATCCTAAATGGGTGATGAATCTTATCAAATGCTTTTTCTATTGAGATGATCATGTGGTATTTGTCTTTTTTGATGTGTCATATTTCATTGACTGATTTACACCTGTTGGGCCAACTTGTGACCCTGGGATGAATCCAAGTTATTCATGGTATATGATATCTTTTATGTATTGTTGGATTTGGTTTGCTGATATTTGTTGAGAATTTTTCTATCTGTATTCATCAATGATATTGACCTATAATTATCTTTTTGGTAGTGACTTTAGTTGTGGTGGGGCTTCCCTGATAGTAAGAAATCTGCTGGCAATGGAGGAGACCCTGGTTTGATTCCTGGGACAGGAAGATACACTGGAGAAGGGATAGGCTATCCACTACAGTATTCTTGGGCTTCCCTTGTGGCTCAGCTGGTAAAGAATCTGCCTGCAATGCAGGAGACCTTGGTTTGATCCCTGGGTTGGGAAGATTCCCTGGAGAAGAGAAAGGCTACCCACTCCAATATTCTGGCCTAGAGAATTCCATGGACTGTATAGTCCATGGGATCACAAAGAGTTGGACATGGCTGAGTAATTTTCACTTTCATTGGTTGTGGTATCAGGGTTGGTTACCATCATGGAATGCCTTTGGGAGTGTTCCCTCCTTTTCAGTCTTTTGGAAGAGTTTGGGAAGGATCGATATCTTATTCTTTTTATGTTTAATAGAATTTGCCTGAGAAAACATCTGGCCCTGGAGTTTTGTTTGTAAGGAGTTTTATTTAAATTACAGATTCTATTTCACTTCTAGTGGTTGGTCTGTTCAGGTAATCTATTTCTTCTTACTTCAGTTATAGTACACTGTAGGTTTCTCAAAACTTGTCCATTTCTTATACGTTGTTGAATTTGTTGACAAATAATTCTTTATATAGTTTTCTCTTGTTTTTTCCATTTCACTTGTCATTTCTCCTCTTCCTTTCCTTATTTACTTTCTTTGCATCTCTTTTATTTCCTATACCTTAAAAAATCTCTAATTTATTTATTTCCTATCTGACCTTTTTTATCTGGTTTCTGCTGACTTTAGGTTTTGTTTCTTCCTTTCCCAATTATTTTAGGTGGTGGATTGTTTATTAGAGATTTTTCTTGTTCTTAAAGAAATTCTGTATAGTTGTGAACTTCCGTCTCACCAGAACTGCTTTTGCTGCATTACACAGATTTTGTATGGTTGTGTTTTCATTGTCATTTGCCTCAATGTATTTTTAATTCCTTATATTTTTGTGTCTTTCATAGAAAAGTTTTTATTTTCCTTATTTATTTTAAAATAGTTTATTTTATACTGAAGTATAGTTGATTTACATTGATGTGTTAGTTTCAGCTATACAGCAAAGTGATTTAGTTATACATAGTACATATTGGCAACATTCGCTGGATCATAGAGCAAGAAAGGGAATTCCAAAGATTCCAGAAAAATATCTACCTCTCTTTCATCAACTGCACCAAAGCCTTTGACTGTGTGGATCATAACAAACTGTGGAAAGTTCTTAAAGAGATGGGAATACCAGACCATCTTACCTGTCCCCTGAGAAACCTGTATGCAGGTCAAGAAGCAACTGTTAGAACCCTGTATGAAACAACTGATTGGCTCAGGATTGAGAAAGAAGTATGCTGTCACCCTGTTTAACTTACACGCTGAGCACATCATGAGAAATCCTAGGCTGGATGAGTTACAAGCTGAAATCAAGATAGGCGGGAGAAACATTAAGAACCTCAGATATGCAGATGATACCACTCTAATGACAGAAAGCAAAGAGGAACTAAAGAATCTCTTGATGAGGGTGAAGGAGGGCAGTGGAAAAGCGGGCTTAAAAATAAATATTAGAAAAACTAAGATCAAGACATCCAATCCCATCACTTCATGGCAAATAGAAGGGAAAAGGGTGGAAGCAGTGACAGATTTCCTCTTCTTGGGGTTTAAAATCACTGAGGACAGTGACTACAGCCATGAAATCAGAGGACAGCTGCCTCCTGTCAGGAAAGCCATGACAAACCTAGACAGTGTGTTGAAAAACAGAGACATCACTCTGCGACAAAGGTCTGTATAGTCAAGACTATGGTCTTCCCAATGGTCATGTACAGTTGTGAGAGCTGGACTGTAAAGAGGGCAGAGCACCAAAGAATTGATGCCTTTGAACTGGAGAAGACACCTGAGAGTCCCTTGGAGATCAAACCAGTCAATTTTCAAGGAAATCAAGCCTGAATATTCACTGGAAGGACTGATGCTGAAGCTGATATTTTGGTCACCTAATGTGAACAGTCAACTCATTGGAAAAGTCCCTGATGTTGGGAAACATTGAGGACAGAAGAGGGTGTCAGTGAGATGGCTGGATAGCATCACCGATGCAATGGACACGAACTTGGGCAAACTTCAGGAGATGGTGAGGAACAGGGAGGCCTGGTGTGCTGCAGTCCATGGGGTCACAAAGAGTTGGCTACGACTGGGTGACTGAACAACAACAGTACATATATTAGTGCTGTTTCAGATTCTTTTCCCAAACAGATATTGTGGAGTATTACATTCAGTTCCCTGTGCTATATATTAGATCCTTGTTGATTATGTTTTACACATAGTAGTGTATATATATGTTAATCATAACCTCCTAATTTGTTCCTACCCATAGCTTTCCCCTTTGTAACCATAAGTTTGTTTTCTAAGTCTGTGAGTCTGTTTCCATTTTTTAAGTTCATTTGTATCATGTTTAGATTTCACATATAAGTGGTATCATGTGACAGTTGCCTTTGTCTGCTGGGCTTACTTCCCTTAGTATAATGATTTCTAGGTCCATCCATGTTCCTTTAAATGGCATTATTTCCTTCTTTAATGGCTGAGTAATATTCCATTATGTATACATACCACATCTGTTGATGGACATTCAGATTGCTTCCATGTCCTGGCTATTGTAAATAGTGCTGCAATGAACACTGGTCTGCATTTACTCTTTCCTAGTATGGTTTTCTCTGAATATATGCCCAGGTGTGTGAATGCTGGATCATATGGTAGTTCTGGTTTCTTAAGGAACCTCCATCCTGTTCTCCATAGTGACTGTACCAATTTGCATTCCCACCAACAGGGGTAGGAGGGTTCCCCTTTCTCCACAACCTCTCAAGCATTTATTGTTCACAGACTTTTTGATGATGGCCATTCTGACAGCTGCGAGGTGATACTTCATTGTAGTTTTTATTTGCATTTGTCTAATAATTAGTGATATTGAGCATCTCTTCACCTGTTGCTTTTTTTTTTTTTTTTTTTTGGTCACCTGGATGTCTCCTGTAGAGACATGTCTGTCTGGATGTTCTGCCCATATTTTGATTGCGTTTTTATTTTTTTATTGAGCTGTATGAGCTGTTCATACCCTTTGGGGATTAATCCCTTTCTGGTCACATGGTTTGCAAATATTTTTTTCCCATTCTGTGTTTTGTCTTTTTGATTTCAGTGGTTTCCTTTGCTGTGCAAAACTTTTGAAGTTTAATTACATCTCATTTGTTTTTATTTACCTTACTCTAGGAGGTATATGTGAAAAAATCTTACTGCGTATATTAAAAGATTCTTGCTTATCTCAAAGAATGTTCTGCCTATACTTTCCACCAAGAGTTTATGGTGTCTGGACTTACATTTAGGTCTTTAATCCATTTTGGGTTATTTTCATGTATGGTCTTAGGAATTGTCCTAATTTCATTCTTTTACTTGTTGCTGCCCATTTTTTCCCAGCACCACTTATTGAAGAAACCATCTTTTCTCATTGGTATATTCTTGCCTCTCCTCATAAGTAGGAGACGATAGGTGCATGGGTTTATTTATAGGCTCTATCCTGTACCACTGACCCATATTTCTGTTTTTGTGTCAGAACTGTACAGTTTTGATTACTGTGGTTTCGTAAGTAAGTGTTAGTCACTCAGTCATGCCCAACTCTTTGTGACCCCATGGACTACAGCCCACCAGGCTCCTCTGTCCATGAGATTTTCCAGGCAAGGATACTGGAGTGGGTTGCCATTTCCTTCTCCAGGGGATCTTCCCAACCCAGAGATCAAACCCAGGTCTCCTGCACTGCAGGCAGATTCTTTACTGACTGAGCTACAAGGGAAGCTATAGTGTAAAGTCAGGGACCCTGATTCCTCCAGCTCCATCTTTCTTTCTCAAGATGCTTTGGCTATTCAGGATCTTTTGTGTTTCTGTATAAATTCTAAAATTTCATGTTTTAGTTCTTAAAAATGTCATTGGTAGTTTGATAGGGATTGCATTACATCTGTAGACTGCTTTGGGTTGTATAGTCATTTTCACAATATTGATTCTTCTAAGCCACGGATATACTCTATCTCTCCATCTATTTGTGTCATATTTCTTTCATCATTATTATTGTTTTCTGAGTACAGGTCCATTGCTTCCTTAGATAGGTTTATTCCTGGGTATTTTATTCTTTTTGATGCAGTGGTAAATGGGATTTTTTCCTGAATTTCTCCAATCTTTCATTGTTAGTGTATAGCAATGCAAGAGATTTATATGTATTAATTTTGTATCCTGCAACTTTATCAAATTCATTGATAGGTTCTAAAAGTTTCCTGGTGGCACCTTTGGAATTTTCTAGGTATAGTATGATGTCATTTGCAAACAGTGACAGTTTTGCCTCTTTTCCAATTTGGATTCTCCATTTTTCTTCTGATTGCTGTGACTAGGACTTTCAAAAATATGGTCAATAATAGTGGTGAGATTGGACATCCTTGTCTTTTCCTGATCTTAAAGGAAATGCTTTCAGTTTTTCACCATTGAGCATGATGTTTGCTACGGATTTGTCATATATGGCCTTATTATGTTGAGATTGGTTCCCTCTATGCCCACTTTCTAGAGGTTTTTTTAAAATCATAAATGGGTGATAACTTATCAAATGATTTTTCTGTATCTATTAACATGATCATGTGGTATTTGTCTTCTCTGATGTGGTGTATTACCTGGATTGACTTACATATGTTGAACCATCCTTGTGACCCTCGCATGAATCCAAGGTGTTCATGGTGTTTGATCTTTTTTATGTATTGTTGGATTCTGTTCGCTAATATTTTGTTGAGAATTTTTGCATCTATATTCACCAATGATATTGGCCTGTAATTTTCTTTTTAGTGATGTCTTTTTCTGGTTTTGGTATCAGGGCGATGGTGGCTTAATTGAATGTCTCTGGGAGTGTTCCCTGCTCTTGTCTTTTGGAAGAATTAGAGAAGGATCAGTGTTTAAAATTCTTCTTTGTATGTTTGGTAGAATTTGCCTGTGAAGCCATCTGTAAGGAGTATCTTTTACTACCCTTGCTATTATTTTTGTTTTCATCACTCTAAGAGGTGGGTCAGAAAAGATTTTCCTGTGCTTTATGTCAGCAAGTGTTTTTCCTGTGTTTTCCTTTATAGTGTCTGGTCTTACATTTAGGTCTTTAATCTATTTGAGTTTATTTTAGGGTATGGTCTTAGGAGAGTGTTCTGATTTCATCCTTTTACTTGAAGCTGTCCAGTTTTCCCAGCACCACTTATTGAAGAAACTCTTTTCTCCGCTATATATTCTTGCCTCCTTTGCCATAGACGAGCTGACCACAGGTTCCTGGGTGTATTTCTGAACTTTCAGTGCTCTTCCATTGATCTATATTTGTTTTTGTTTAGGCCCATACTCTTGACTACTGTAGTTCTGTAGCATAGTCTGAAGTCAGGGAGTCTGATTCCTCCAGCTTCATTTTTCTTTCTCAAGATTGCTTTGGCTATCCAGCATCTTTTGTGTTTCCTTACAAACTGTACCCATTTTTGTTCCAATCCGGCCTTCACACATTTAGTGGGCCTCTTTGCTCTGTCGTCACTGCACGTCAGGGGCAGGGCCTGCTCCTGAGTTGTTGGAGTAGAAGCCTCGGTTCCACTTCTGAGCTCCAGTGAGAGGGAGACAGACCTGGAGAGCTCCTGCTGGGAGAGGAGCCTTGGCTGGGGCACTCCGTCCCTGGAGCTGTCCGCTGTGGGGTGCAGGCTCACAGGGTGGATTGTCGGCAACACCCTTGGCACCGCCTCCACTGGGACTGCGGTCACTTGGCCCTGGTGTCCCTCAGGCGCTGTGGTTGCAAGGCCACCAGCACAGACCCTTAGGTGCCCATCCCCTGAAGTCGGGTGCCGGGTCACGTACCTGGAGGCAGCATGGGAGCTGTGGAAGCCTCCCAGCCCCACCTCTGCGTGTACGGGCCACTAAACCCATAGCTGCTGAGGCCAGACTGGTGCCAGGCGTGGGAACACCTACTGTCCTGCTCCTAGAGCTCTTACAGGCAGCCTGATGAAAGGCTGTTAGGGCGGGCCGTGCCCACCCCTTCACATGCCCTTTAGCAATGGTACTTTGCCCTGGGGTGGGCCCAGGCTTTTTCTGCAATCACACTTTAGCCCCTTCAGGCTGTCTCTGTGTAGCCAACCTGTGTTCTCCCTGGGCCTGTCCTGAACCCCGAGTTTCAGCACCCAGCCCCTGCATGTACCGGCATGTGTGCATCTTGGGCCGCGTACTGCAGCAACGCAGCACCAATCCTCTTTGCTGGTCTGTCTTCTGCCTGCTGCCACCATAGCCAAAGCACCGGTCAGTATGTGCTCTTCCAAGTCTCTGAAGCTCGCTTTCTGTCCAGACTGACCTCCTGGCCGGTCAAGGGGCTTCCCAGGGTGCAGGAACAGTTTCCTCTCCCACGGCTCCTTTCCAGGGGCCAGGTCCCATCCAGACTCCTTTTTCCCTTGGTTATGTGGAGTTCTTTCTTGCACTTCTGGGTGTCTGATACCTACTGCCGTCATGCAGTAAGGCATCACGTGAGAATCCATCCACATGAAGATGTATTTCTGATGCATTTGTGGGAGGAAGTGAGACCCAGTCCTTTTATTCCCCCATCTTGATTCTTCCCTCTATAGAATTTGTTTTTAAATGTTCCACAGACTGATACCCCACTTTTGTTTTCAGTTTGACTCTGTGGCTGATGTATCTGATGTGTCAAGCAATGTTACTCTAAAAAGTTACACTCTGCACCTTGAGGTACCTCTGTGTGCTGCATAATGCATGATCTCTGTGTGTTGTGTCAACTGCATGACGATAAGCCAAACAGTTTGGTTAAATCAGCTCAATCAGAACCCTCAGATGTTTAGAGCAGCTACATTTCTTAATGGCACATTCGAGAACCTAATCCTAGAGTGCTTTTCTTTCTGATGTGTTTTGGGTCCACTTTATTTTGGAGGCTGCAATAAGGGGAACAAGGTGGGGTGAGAAAAGAGGGAGGGAGGAGTCAAGTTCTGTACACAAATCCAGGAATTTTAAAGTGAGAATTTTAAAGTGAACTACAGCGGTGCTCACTTAGTGAGTGGCCAGGAGAGAACACTGGTCTCTCCTCTGGGGAAGGGGTTTTCGAGGCTGTGTGTTGACGGCCATGAAGAGCTTACCTTGCTACCCTCACGCCCTCTCTACTGCTTTGCTATGCAGCAGCCCTGTCCACAGGGAAACGTAGCCAGTGCCCCAGACAGTACAGGACTCGGGGAGGCAGCAAGGACACCGGCTGTCTAGTGAGGCCATTAGCTTACTATCTCCCTTTACCAGGAAGTTGTGAGCTACAGTATTCCTGATGAACTGTTTTGTAGGACATGGGGACCGTGTTCCCTTCATTGCCAGTGTGTGACACATGACTTTCTGTCTTGCTTAAAGCCCATTTTCTTCAGACCTTAGTCACCAACAGAACTTTCTCTTCAGGGCTTAGCTGATACCAAAATCCCCCGGTCTGGGACACCTGTGAGCATTAGGAGCAACCGAAGCCTGTCTGTTCTGCGCATCCCAAGTCAGAGTCAAGTCAGTCAGACCTATTCCCAAGGCTCTCTCCACCGGAGTGTCAGTCAACTCATGGACATTCAGGACAAGAAGGTCTTGATAGACGACTCGCTGTGGGAAGCCATCATGGGCCATGACAGCGGACTGGTGAGCCATTTCCTCATCCCGAGCTTTTGTTAAACACAAGTATGCCGATAAAGAGGTGGCGTGGTTTCCTGTACCCTGAAGAACGATCATCTCCAGAATACTCACTTCATCCCTCGGGCCACTTACCCAATTATTTTGTAACGACATGTTTACCTGCCTGAGTAGTGGGGGAGAGACTGTCTTATTCTTTTGGCACACAATAGAGGCTCAGAAAATACATTCATGTGCAAGTGAAGAGATGAACAGGTTCTACTTCATTAACTTGGGCAGGACATGACTGAAAACACTGGAACAGGCCTAACTGAGGCATAAAGTACAAGCTCCTATTTTACTAAAGGAGAAAGAAAAGATACGTATTTTCCTTCTGGTTTATGGTTAGAGGTAAAAGAGAATCTCTCAATAGGATCTATAGTTTCTTTTAAAAAAACTCAGAAAATCATGATAAATGTAAGAGCGTTGGTATGTATGAACTTTACTTTTCATAATTTCGGCCCAGGGGATACAAAAAGTTAACCTCATCATTATCTAATATTTTTTTGAGTCTCTAGCTCTGGTTCTACATTTGAACTCTCACTCACCTCTTCCCCCCCCAATTCTCACTTTTCCTTTACTGAAAAGTTGATGATTTTCATAAAGACTTCCTTAACTAATGGTAAGAAATAAACTTTCATGGCTCTAGATTTCAATCACACACACACACAAAATAAAATTGACAGTCCTTCTGGTTTGTTAGAATGATGATATATAATAAGGACTTTAAAATCATGGAATTGTTTGAAGTTGTGATGACTACTGAATTCCATGACTCCATTTCAGATGTGACGTTTCTATGTCAGGAATAATTATATTAGGTTGAAACAAAGAATTGTTAATTGATCATATTTGACATACAAAATGGCAATTTCATGTAGTTCAATATATTACATTGAGGGCTAGATGCATGTGTGCTCTTACCCAAGGACACACATCTAATAGTAATTTTTTTTGGAACTGGGGATCTTAAAAGCGCTGATTACAGTGCCCCCATTCTTCACTATTGTACTATGCTGACATTTTTGCTTACTTTTGACCTTACTAGTAATAGGCAGTATGCAAAGCAATTCAGCGAAAGCTTTTTAAGATATCCATATGTGGCAAATTATCTGTTCCCTATAACATTATAATCAGTATTCCTAGCCCTATTCAATTAAAAAAAAATACAGTAAGAAGATAGTGGACACAATGAAGCACAACAGCTTGCATTCTGGCTCTTCTGCTTAAATTCTGAACTGAATCATATGAAACCTCCCCACTGAATGAGAAAACTGAGGCTTACACTGTGCCACGTCTTAACCTTTTAATGCTCAAAAGATACACATTTTGTGTAACACTGTTGCCAGCAAATATCCTAACCAGTGGTGATTGGTGTCTTTTCAGTATGTGGATGAAGAGGACCTGATGAATGCCATCAAGGGTTTCAGCTCTGTGACTAAGGAACACACCGCGTTCACCGACACCCACCTGTGACGGAGGGAAACCTGTAAGACACAAGCTGGATTCAGGCCCCACACCCCATCCCCACTGGGTTATCAGACATCATGAATGCTAAGGAGCTATTGCTTGTTATGCTGTAATTCTTTCAAGATGAGTGTTTTTGAAATTACTCCTCCCTAATAGAGGTCTAAGTTGTTTTTCTGGCAGTCTAAAATGAGGGGTTCCTGAAATTTTATGTCCAAGTGAAAAACGCTTATTTTGCTCTTCTTATTTATAATAGAGGACCCTAGGCATGTAACTGTCACTTGGCTATGTTTGGCAGTGACACGGCTATCTAAATGACTAGTCAGTGGCGATCAGGTTGGCCCACAGTTGCTACAGGCAAGTTCTGATTTGAAAGCTAAGGGGCTCTTCCGAGAGGCTGTCACTGCTGCTGCTCTCAGCCCCGTGCTCATGGAGGCTGAAACAAGCCTGTGAGGAGCAACTCTAGTAACAACTGCAAAATCAGATCCCAGTGTCGGATCAAGCCGAAACACTCGGAGAAAAACAAACTCTGCGTTGAGGCTACACACTTGACTGTGCAGGTTTCCATTTGACTATGATGTTTAGGGGTAAGTATTTACCAAACCACATAAACTTATGTCTGTCCTTACATGTATCAATCTTCTAAAAATCTAAGGAACAAGCAGCTAACTTATATATTTCAAAGAGAAAAAAATGAACTGTTTTGATATTTTACATAGTTTTGAAACTCCAGTCATTACTTTTTATAGAATTCTGTCAGTTCACTGAATACCCAGGAATACCTTCAACTTGGCACATTCTATATGGAAACTACTGTTTTATTTGCATTTTTAACTAGCCTATGTGGAATTAAAAAAATTATGTTTCTTCCAGCTTTGAAAAATTTTAAAATAAAACATATAAATATAGGAATATACATGTTTCATATATCTGTCCTATTTTCTTTCATTTCAGAGAACTACTAAAATCACTAAGAGCGAAAATTGGTACTTTAACTGTTAAAGTGACTCATGACCAATTTCCATGAGTCAAAAAAGTTTTTGTTACTCTATTTGGATTAGAAAGTTACTGGTAAGTCCTACCTCAAGAAACACTTTCCTCCCCAAGTAAACATAAAATGAAAGGTATTTAAGTTTATTCTTCACAGAAAACAATGTAAGAAAACCTCTTCTTCATTCTTAAAGGTCTTAATGATTCTGGGAAGTTACTTTTGAGTCTGTATGCCTCAAATACAACTGTTGGACATATTTTGTAAATTACATTCAGAGATAAGTAGATTTCCCCAAAGCTGAGCTGGCAAAACTTGGAGCACAAGGAATAACCTTGCTTATTCTGCCTGAAAAAATGAGGAATCACACTAACTGTCTAGCAGTCAAAGATAGACCACGGACTTTGAGGGCACTGAGACTTTATCCAAATTTTCGGAAGAGCAGCTCCTCAGAATGACCAACTCCTGGACAAGCCTTGCCAACAGTAAGTGTCAAAAGCGCAGATCAGTGTTAAGCCCAAGTTCTGCCCCCACGTTAGAACTGCTACAAACAAATCCGAAAAAACGGTTTGGCAGTGGATATTCAAATTATATAATTTCCCTCGCCAAAAGTTTTATATTTTCTGACCTGGAAACAGGATTGGCTAATTTAGTTTACAGGTTTCAATCCCCACATGTTGGTTTGGTCAGTCAGCTGTTTAAAGTGGGCACAGATATGCCTTGACCGAGGCTGAGTTTCTGTCCACAGCACACTGTTCCCTCCTGGTCCTGTCTGTGCATCCTTACCCTTGGTCTACTCCTCCACAAATATGAGGAGCTAGTCGTGGGTGGTGGATTCAGGAGAATGAGTACATCCTCACCGCTGAAAGGTTAACTAGACACCATCATCACATTCTAAAACTTGAACACAAAAAGAACTGCAAGGGTTTTATCTTTAAATTTTCTCTACTTAGTCATCTATTTAGACATTTAGTTACTGCATGAATTTATTAGCTGACTCTTGCACATTTTGATCCCCTGGCTCATAGTGGACAGAAGCCTGCATGGCTTCCACCCACACCACCCTCGCAACACTCTGAACATGACTTGTATCGATTTCAGAGAAGCACATGATATTGTCTTGCTGCTTTAAGTGGTACAATATGCTAATTAAGCCTCCATTCAACTCACCCCTAGATTTTCTGATTCAGCTGGTCTGGGGTGGCACTGAGGTGTCAGTACTTTTAAAAGCTTCCAGATGTTCCTAAAGTGGAGAACCAGTTTTGTAAAGAACCTGAAAGAATACATGCGGTGCCCTGGGACTCCGGTCCTTGCCCACTTCTTTACAGAGACGACACCAGGCAGTTCTCCGTAAACCTCCTGACCCTGGTCCCATCACATACTCAGCTTTAATTTCAAGATCTGCTTTGTTGTGTCTGATGAGAGCACATGTACTTATCGATGATCTATTGGCATTTCTACCTGAATGTGAAATCTGTTATGGTACCTTATGCTGATCTAAAAATCAAGTTGGCGTCAATATAATTCAACCTGAACAACCTGTAAATAAAACATAGTCCAGGTGGAATAAGTCAGCGAGTAGGAACTTAATTATGTCACACATGAATAGTAGTTTATTTCCAATGCACAGATATCATGTAAATTAATCAAAATGTGGTTTGCTTAATAAATATTTAACTGTGGACCAAGTTTGATTTAATATATTTATGAAAAAATACTCTTAATAGCTCTGGGTTGTATTTATAGTTTACACATAAAGGTGAGCCCATTTAAGAAAACAGGATATTCTGAATAAATCGATGTACATCAGAATCAATGTAACACATTTTGCAAAACATGAGTCCCAACCAGCAGAGATACATATTTAGCAGATAACCGCAGGTGGCTCTGATATGTAAGCCTGGATGAGAAAGCCAGGAAAAGACCACAGGCTGCAGAGACAGACGTGGGTTCATGAGGTGGCTCAGTAGCTAAGGAGCCTTGAGGTGAAGCTATTGATCCTCAGAGGGCCTCGGTAATCTCATCGTGAAAGAGGATAACAATACTTATCCAGTTGACATGAAAATACTTATTTCATAATTACTGGGAAAACTTGACACATTCTATTGTTTTTTATCTGTCACACAAAGTATATACATATATTCATTTTTTTTCCTCCACGTCTGTGTTTTGCAGTTTTTTTTTCTTGTAGCTGATTTCTAATCTCATAGCATTGAGACTGGGAAAGATACTTGATTACGATTTCAATTTTCTTCTATTTACCAAGGCTTGATTTGTGATCCAAGATGTGATCTATTCGTGGAGAATGTTCTGTGTGCACTTGAGAACAAAGTGTATTCTTCTGCTTTCAGATGGAATGTCCTACAAATGTCAATTAAGCCTATCTAAGCTACTTTGTCATTTAAGGCCTGTTTTCTTACTAATTTTCTGTCTGGATGGACAATCTGCCCATTTAGGTAAGTGGGGTGTTCAAGTCCCCCCAGTATTACTGTGTTACTGTCCATTTCTCCTTTTATGTCTGTTAATATTTGCTCTGTATTTTGAAGTTTGCCTTTACCAGTGAGCTTTCCCATTGGTAATTTTGTTTCTAGTGTATTGGGCTTTTCCACTTCTTTGGCTTTTGCTGTAAAGCTGGTTTGAGGGTACTCAATTCTTAGCTTTGCTTGTGTATAAGGCTTTCTATTTCTCTGTCAAATCTGAACAAGAGCCTTCCTTGCTAGGTATTCTTGGCTGTAGGTTTCTCCCTTGCATCACTTTAAATTTATCATGCCTCCTGGCTTGCAGAGTTTCTGCTGAAAACTCAGCTGACGGGGGATTCCCATGTGTGTTATTTGTTGCTCTACCCCTTGTTGCTTTTAATACTTTCTTTTTTCTTTTTTTGGTCAATCTGACTACTGTGTCTCAGCGTGTTCCTCCTTGGGCTTATCCTGTATGGGACTCTGAGCCGAGTGACTATTTCCTTTCGCTAGTACCACTTCAAATGTTTTCTCAGGCCCTTTTTCTCCCTCTTTTCCTTCTGTGATCCCCCTATAATGCAAATATTGGTGCATTTAATGTTATCCTAGGGGTCTCTTCCATTCTTTCTCTCATTTATTCTGCTATTGATTCCTTCTAGTGTATTTTTCACTTCAGTTATGGTTCATCTGTTTGCTCTAATTTAGATCTTCTGGCTCTTCTTTAAATTTTTGTGTGTCTTTATTCTTTCTCAAGGTTCTTAGATCCTCTTTTACAGTGATTACTCTGCACTCTTTCACAGATAGGTTGGCTGTCTCCACTTAGCTGTTCTGTGGGGGTTTTATCTTGTTCCTTTGTCTGGGACATATTCCTTTGCTGTCTCATTGTTTACATTTCTGTTTGTATGTTGTGTAGTCGCTTAGTTATGCTTCTCCATCTTAGAGAAGGGGCCCTCTGTAAGGGGATGTCCTTTGGGTCCCAGCAGAGGGTCAGGGACCAGTCGGTTCCAGTGTAGATTCTGATCTGTGCTATAAACTCAATTCTACAAAACTATACTTCCTCACTTCTGGTGTCTGCTCCTGGTGGGCAAGGCTGGTCTTAGGGCTCTATGCAGGTTTTCTGGGGGGAACAGGCCAGCGCCTCCTCACTGCTGTGTGCAGCAGGGTCTTGGCCCTGTGGTGGGCCAGCTTCTGCCAAGGGATGTGTCCAGAGGCGGCTGTGAGTCACGAAGTCTGGGCCTGTCTGCCTGTGGACAGGGCCACTTCCCACTCCGCTGGTTGTCTGGCCTGAGGCGTCCAGCATTGGAGCTTGCAGGCTGTTGGGTGGGGTCCCAGTGCCAAGGACTGAAAATATCTGACTCCACCCAGAGTTCGCATAGGTCCCCACTGGATCGGCCACCAGCTTTTATGATGCCAGCAAGCCACAGCCACACCCACCTCCCAAGGAGACCACCCCCAAGACCGGAAGTAGGTCTGGCCCAGGTTCGTGTGGTGTCTCAGCTTTCACCCTGAACACCTGTGTGTGTCCTCCAAGGGTGGAGTCTGTTTCCCCCATCCTTGGGGGGCTCCTGAATTTAAGCCCCACTGGCCTGCCAAGCCCAATGCTCTGGAAGCTCCTCCTCCCAAAGACTGACCCCTGGGCTGGGGAGCCTGGCATGGGGCTCAGCTTCCACTCCTGTGGGAGAAGTTCTGTGATTTAGTTATTCTCCAGTCTGTGGGTTGTCCAGCTGAGTGGCATGGGATCTGATTACACCATGAGTGCACCTGTCCTCTCGCGTCTTGATTTCATCTTCACGTCTCCTGATGTAGACTTTTTTTTGGTGTGCTCGTGAGAGGAGAGTGAGCTCAAGTCCTACTCCACCACCTTGGCTGAAAGTCTCTGTTCATGGTTCTGGAGGCTGTGAGCCTGGCATCACAGTGCCACTGAGGTTGGTTTCTGGTGAACGCTCTCCTGTAGATGGCCATCTTCTCTCGAGGACTCACATGGCCTTTTTTCGGAAATCTTATTATTCCTTACAACAACAGACAGTGTCCACGTTCTCCTAAGAAGTGAGAGAAGTTCTCACAGTGCAGGTGAGGAGGTTGCAATGTGTGCAGGTGGTTCTGGAGGTTTTTCCCCTTTTCGGTTTCAAAAACCCTAATGTAACTATCCCTGCTATGCCTAAGATTTTTCATTATAATCTGCTCAAGTTTACAAAGTTAAGTGCCAGAACAGACTCAAATTTCTGCTGTACCATCAAGGTTCAAGCTTTTTTTTACGGGAAAGAAAAACAATCTGACTGTAATGCAAACATTTGTAGAATAACTATAGTGAGTTGCCACTGCAGTTTTTTTTTCAGAATTACACTAAAATCCCATAAAAAGGCCTTTTACTCTTGGAAAAGACTGGGTAAATATTTAATTTTTAGTTTTCTTACTTGCCCACCCAACTTTTTACATGAGTATAATAATGAGAAAAAAGGTTTAAGAGAGAAATACAATCTTTGGTAATACTGAAATTATGCTTTGCATACCTTTTCCCTGACAACACAAGTTAGTCTTCATACATATAAGATCCTCCCTCTTCCTTTATTAAGAGAGGAAGCAAAGACATGACCAAAACCTAAGTACACTTTAAACAGGATTACTATTCCTTAAATAACTGAAAACACCTAGTCTTAATCATTTTTATTTGCCTTACTTGACAAATACAAGAGAACGTCTATGAAACCACTGGCAATATAATATAAAGAATTTATTTTGACTTGACCCACTTATATTTCTCAGAATGGGAATATACACATTATTCATCAATAAATGCTTAATGCTTTAAATTTACAATTACCTTACTTGCAGAAATTTGGAAATCATTCCAATTAAATCAAAGTACAAAAGATTTTTGTTCTTATATTTAAAGTAAAATTTCTATAGCAGCCAAAACTTTTAACCAAAAATTCAGAAGTACAGTCTCTTAAGTTTAACAAAATGGCCACATTCTAATTTAATTATCTTCATTATTAACACAAGAAAAAAATATGGTGGCTCCTCAAACAAGGCAAACTAGTAACTGGTAGTTTTCCTTTCTGGGCACTCAAAACTGTCTTTATTTCATCTGTTCAAACAGTTGCTCCAACTTTAAAGAAAGTTTAAATGGACTTTTGACATTTAATATTGGTGATGCTTGCTAAGACTTAAGAACTCCAACAATGAGAATCAGAAAATGACCACAATTAAAATTATCCTAAAGGACTTAGTACTACACAGAGCAATCTGGTATTCAATAGTGTTTTTGAGTTACATATTTTTTCACAAACATAGCACCTCATGAAATACCTGGTAAACCACTCTGCAGTCACAGTAAGGGTTGGGAGATTAAGCTCCAGAGAGAATCATGGAACCCGTTTAACATAACATTGCAAGACGAAGCTCAGGCAAAATCAGCATAAGGAGTGCAGTCTGTTGATTCCCACACTCTGAGGGGATGGTCATCTATACCGGGCACCATCTTATTGAGACACGGTATTAATACTATGCTTCCAAAATCCAGAGTAGATAAATGTGGAAATGGACTTCTTTACAAATGATCTATTAAATGTGCCTGTAAAACTAAAAAAATTTTCCAAAAGATCTGATGAGATATGGTTATTTTATCTCCTTAACCCAGGTAATTCTGTCAAAAAGATACTAAATGAAGTCCAAATTTGTAAAGTTTTGGTGTAAAAGCTAGTTGAAATTCAGTAGAGTTTAACACTCTCATGAATAACGAAACTACTCACTCTGTTGAGTGTCACAAGCTGTACTCCTGACCTGAAGAATCACTTTTTTTGTGCCGAGGAGAGGGAGCAGTCTTTGTAGGAGACGGGGATGCAGTACCGGGTGAGTCAGTCCCCCCATCAGACGTACTTGGTGAAGACGCCAGGTGAGGGACTTTCTTTCTTCCGAGGAATCCTCCTCCTTCAAACCCTCCTTTCTTCCGTGACTCCACTTTATTTTCATTTTCATCTTCTGATGACCTTTTCTTGGATTCCAGAAAACCTTCAGCTAGTCTATGAACTTCCACTACACTATCTGATTCTCTCAAGCTTTTAACTTCTGTTCCAGGAGACTTCCTCTCAGACACATTACATTCCCCTGCTGCCCTCTTAACTTCAGCTTGTATTGGACCCAAGTTACCATTTTCAGGGACAGCTCTTTCTATGTTTCTGTTCAAGTTCACAGTCTGGAAGTCCCTATAACTGTGAAAGCTCTCAGTCCTCCTTGCTCTTGCTAACAAAGGACTTTCTCTGTAAGGCCTAATGGAACCATAAGTAGCTGCTTCGTGGATGGTTTCATGGTGCTGGAGCTGAAGGCTGAAATACAAAAGTCACATGTCTTCTTGGGAATTTTCAGGGGCACATCTAATTAATTAAACTACCAGTTAAAATGTAAATATATATAAAGAATATTACAATATTTATATGTAAAAATGTATCTTAGCATGCTATATAAAAATATCTTAAGCACTCTATATACTGTGTGTATAAAATTAACGATGCAAACAATGCCATACATATATTCTCAATGAAGCTAGATTCCTGAATAGCTGAAAAAAGCTAGGGAAAAAAAACCTTTAAAATCAATGTGGAACTAATATAGTTTCAGAATTTGGCCTTTAGTTCACATTTTGGAATTTTTCAAAAATATGGTTAACTAAGAACATACATGTCATTGTATTAAAAGTACTTAATGTCTAAGATTAGAGGCGTAATCATTTTGGTTAATATGTCCCGAGACAATAGGAAAAAAAGCTCCACATAGCATCTAAGGGGACATGTGATTTTTCTAATTTCCTTTGAATGAATTCTTGATCACTGTAACAGACATCTAAATTGGCAGCAATTCACAAATAAGTTAAAGGGTGAAAAATGTTTTTCTATGAAAGGAAACATGCATGTAGATGAGAAATTTAGTAAAAAATTTTTTAAAAAATTGAATAGTGACAAAGTATGAATTTAAAATGTACTTTGAAAAATTTGGCTTTAAAAGATTATGAGATTACAATATTTCAGCCAATTTTCCAAAAAGCAATCAATCTAGTGCATGAACCTACCTAGAATTTGATTCGCGAAGACGGCTATGCTGAACCACAGAAGTTGCTGGACTGATATTAGGAGTGGCGCAGCGAGACGTGCTCAGGTCACACTGATCCAGTAATTTGAGTAGTTCTTCTTCAGTTGGACCACCTACATCTTAGGAATACATACATCACTGTAATCATTTGCATCAAAAGCCTACCCTGTGACGAACACTGTTCCTTAAGGAACCTACCCTTATCCTCACTTTTGTTGACCATATCCATGGCAGTGGTCAGATCCCACATCTGAATGCTGCCGTTTGTGTGGCCTGTGAACAGGTAC
The DNA here is from genome assembly GCF_963930625.1 of Muntiacus reevesi. Classification (NCBI taxonomy): domain Eukaryota; kingdom Metazoa; phylum Chordata; class Mammalia; order Artiodactyla; family Cervidae; genus Muntiacus; species Muntiacus reevesi. Next base: position 66,131,723 of record NC_089253.1, on the reverse strand, counting down.
CGCCTTGGCCTCGAGCCCATCCTGCTGGAACCCTCACATTCTCTTACTGTAAATGAGGATATTGTAGTGCAGTCAACAGCTTGGATTTCGCAGATTCTGCAAAACATATTGTGCAGTTGTTAACTATGGAGAACAAATCACATTTTATAATTCAGACTTTTGAAATTAATTGCCTCTTTGCCAAGTTATAATCAAATATTCCACATATATAAAACAGATTTAAAGGAATCAAAGAAAGTCAGTAAAATTTAAGCCTTGTTTCTTTGAACCTAGAGAAAAGGCTCTTATAAAACAATGTATTAAGTAACTGAAATAAGACAAATAAATCAATCTTAAAAGAAAATTTAAAAGAGCCTGGATGGGAATTAAGCAATTATTCAAAAAGAAGTTACTAAACTAAAAAGGCATAAAGAAACAAAGCAAGCAGGCATGATACTAGAAAAAAAATCTTGAAATCATTTAACATTTCTGTGAAAATTTTAAAAATCTAAAACCAGAAATGTGCAGCTATATGGAGATGTCTAAACAGTACCCTCCAATAGACTAATATTGTTAGTTAGTAAATTACTTTGAAGTTATTCATTGATTTTTTTCATTAAAGATAAACAGTAATCCACATTTGACAAATAAGAAGACCAAAAAATAATGTCAGTAAGTGATGTGCCCAAGTCATAGAAAGGTTAACAAAATTGTACTTGATTGAAACATTTATCCCAGCCCACTTTAAAAAAGCAAAAAAAAGATTAAGAACAATTAACGCCAGGCAAATGCAAGGTCAAAAAATGAAGAGGAAACACAATTCTTATTAATGAGAGAGACACAGGCACAGAATATGAAACTTAGTTGAGCTTCCCAGCAACCAGGGAACCGGAGGGTGAGGGGGAGAGTTGATTCCTGCAGTGTCCACATAGTGATAGAAGCTATCCCAGTCTCATCCCCAACCTCAAGGGAAAAGCCTGTAACATTTTACAAGTGAGTGTGAAGTTTGTATAATTACTTTTGCAGATATTATTCATCAGGTTAAAGAATGTGCCTTTATTAAGTGCTAGGATTCTTTTTTTTTTAATCAAATTGTTGCTAAACTGTCAAATGTTTTTTCTGTGTTTATCAAGATGATCATTTTTCAATTTTTGTTAATGTGGTGAATTATTTTTCAATATTACATATGAACTGACAAAATATTTTTAAAAATCTTGACTCCTGTTTAGAACAACTACAGTCGGCTCTCCATGATATGGAACCCACACAGACAGAGGGCTGAGTGGACCGTATCATTTTATATGTGGGACCTGAGTATGGTGGGATTTTGGTATCTGCCTGCAGGGACACAGAGGGCCCACTGTCAATAAGCATGCAGTCAGTGAAATCAGCGCACACCTCCACACCATGCACAAAAATAAACTCAAATGGCTTAAAGACTTAATGTAAAATACACGATACCCTAAAACTAGACGAGAACACAGGCCGAACATTCTGACAAATTGTACAAACAACTAATAAAATGTTTTTTGATGTCAGTTGCCTAAGACAACAGAAATAAAAGCAAACAAACTGGATCTAATTAAACTTACAAGCCTTTGTACAGCAAAAGAAACCATAAACAAAACGGAACAAAACCTACAGACTGAGAGAATATATTTGCAAGTGATTTGACCCACAGGGTTTAATTTCCAGAATATACAAACAGCTCATAAAACTCAAAAAAACCAAAGCAGTCAAAAAGCAGGAATACATAAATAGACATTTCTCCAAAGACAGACAGATGGCCAACAGGCGCATGGAAAGATGCTCATTATTGCTGCTTATTAGAGGAATGCAAATCAAAACTACAATTAGGTACCAGCTCACACAGGTTAGAATTGCCATCATTAAAAATATCTACAAATAACAAAATGCTGGAGAGGGTGTGGAGAAACAAGAACCTTCATGCACTGTTGGCAGGAATGCAAACTGGTAAAGCCAGTATGAAGAACAGTATGGAGGTTCCTTAAACTACAACAAGAGTTGCCATAGGATCCAGCAATCCCACTCCTGGGCATATATATCCAGATGAAACTATAATTCAAAAAGATACATGCACCCCCTACGTCCACAGCCACACTGTTTACAATACTCAAGACGTGGAAATAACCTAAATATCCAGTGATGAATGGATAAAGAAAATATTGTAGTTATACACAATGAACTATTACTCAGCCTTAAAAAAGAATGAAATAATGTCTTTTGCAGCAACAGGGATAGACCTAGAGATTATCATACTAAGAGAAGTCAGAGAAAAACAAATACCACATGATATCACTTTTATGTAGAAATCTAAAATATGACACAAATGAACTTCTTTGTGAAATAGAAACACACTTGCAGACAGAGTACAGACCTGTGGTTGCCAAGGGAGAGGATGGATGGATTGTTAGTTTGAGCTTAGTAGATGCAAACTGTGTTTATCAGTCGCTCAGTGGTGTCTGACTCTTTGCGACCCCATGGACTGTAGTCCACCAGGCTCCTCTGTTCATGAGATTTGCTAGGCAAGAATACTGGAGGGGGTTGCCATTAACTATAGGGAACTATATACAAAATCCTGTGACAAATCATAGTGGTAAAGAATATGAAAAAGTTGTGTGTGTATGTATAAAAAACAATCACTTTGCTGTAGAACAGAAATAATTACAACAGTGTAAATCAATCATATTTCAAAAAAATAAAATTTTTAAAAAGTACAGAAAGCCTAAATGTGTGAAAATAAACATATGATTTGGCTCTTTTAATTTTTCCTATAGGATAGAGTCCTTAGAATTACTTCCTCCTTTAAAAGATTTTACAAAGATTTTCCCTGCTCACTTTTACCACTGTCAACTTACTTCCCCTTTTGTAAGACAAACGTTGACTTCTGAAAACAGAATCTTTTCAGTAAAGTGTTACCTTTTCCCAGTAGATGACAGTCTTACAAACAGTTTATTAGTGATGGGAACAACTTTCTGGATAAACACCTGTTGATCATCTCGCTCTCCAAAAGGTCCTTGATCAGAAAATAGAAAACGATGATATAAGTGTAAGTTGATGTTTTTTGCAATTTTTTAGATTTCTAATGCCTGGAACAAAAGTACTCAATAAATATGTCAATGCTACACCTTTCAGTTACACAATGTTATGTGTCAATTATATCTCAATAAAGTTGGGGGAAAAAATTTTGTTGTCAAAACTGTAAACTTTCAGTGCCTCTCATCACAGTGGGAAATGGGTTCTCAGGGCAACTATTAAAACTGACAATACTTAGCAGTTCTCGCCCTAAAAATACTAAGACGGTGGTGGTACAATTCTCATAAGCAGCTTACACTTTTTAAAGAGAACTATTTTGAAATCTTTACTGTGGGTACATATTCATTTAATAGTTTCATGCCTAAACAATTCTAATGTACTCCTTATATTCCACCAATGCTATAAGTTCTGCCTATACAAGGTGATCTAGAAGGCACATTAATTAACAAACAGGTCCTATACAACTATTAAAAGTATGGTGGGTATAATACACATACATTACAGATTGTTTCAAATGGATCTCTGAGGAAAAGAATCTACTTCTGTGAAGATTCTGTGTGTGTATATATGATGTGTTATGGTGTATGGAGAAACTGATTTAACTTTATATACCTTTTGCTAAAATCAGAACCTTTCAGTAGAGACAGGCTATACTATTTCCTGATGGATGCCATCAAAATCACTCTCAGAATCTAAGAACATCAGCCCCCTTTTCAGGTTAATTATTAGCAACAATGGAAAAAAAGCATTTCAAGTTTCAAATGTGTATAGCCATCATGGCTTCTAATTATAAACAAAAGTGGTATTTGGAGATGGTAACACTTAGGAAATGCTAGTAAAGATGAAAAATCTGCTCTCAACTTTTTAACAATTAAAAATAATTTCATAATACAGATCTTCCTGAGCTTATGATGGGCTTATGACTTACAATATTGAAAATACCATTTAGTACTAAATGCATTTTTTACTTACACAGCTTAGCCTAGCCTACATTAAATGTGCTCACAGCACTTACATTAGCCTACAGCTGGGCAAAGTCTTCTAACACAAAGCCTATTTTATGATAAAGTGCTAAATACCTCATATAATTTACTGAATACTGGAAGCAAGAAAGAGAACAGCTGTGTGCATACAGACTGATTCTAAGCCTATCACTTGTTTATCCTCGTGGTCATGGGGCTGCCTGGGAACTTACCAGACCTGCTGCTGCTGCCCAGCATCACGAGGGAATATGGTACCACACATCCCTAGCCTGGGAAAAGATCAAACTTCGAAGTACCGGTTCTACTGAATGACTATCACACTTTTGTACCATCATAAAGTCAAAAAATATCATCTGTATCATTTTTTTACTTTAGAGAACTTAATCAGAAAAACACACTAAGCTTCTGTTTTAAATAAGTTTAAAAGTGAACATGAAGAATTTATATTTAGAACTCTTTTTTTAGGTTCCTACTACCAGTAATACACTTCTTCAGCACTGCCTTCATTGTACTTGAGAATGCCCACCTATGTCATTCCCAGAGGAGTAGCTTCCGTGGCTTTCTGTCTCCTCCAGAGACAGGATCTTGAACGATGCTAAAGGAGTAGAACCTGGCTGAGTAGAGATCATTCCTCTGAATCGTGTCACTGTCCACGTTCGGACATGATTATTGTCTGCACAAACTAGGAGAGAAAGAGACACACAAAAGAGTTTTAAAACACAGATTGTAAGACCATCAACAAAATCACTTTTACAAACACATTTTAACTTTTTTCACTATGATCTACAATAAGTAGATCATAGCACATTTTGAGTGACAAAACAACTTACTTATCTTAAAATCATACTTAATTAGTACCTAACCAACAAAAATGAGATAACTGAATATGGTTTACCTTGCTGCAAATATAAGGTATATATGTTAATCTACAGATCCTTATAAAAGTAGCCTATAGGGTATAGATTTAGAAAAGGTTAAAAAAAATGTAAGAGAGATGTGGAATATTTTCGGCTCTGTTGCTAAACTACACTGTAGACAAGTTGCCTACTTTATTTTTTCCAACCATATAAACGGTTTCTGCTTATGTTACTCAGATATTAAACAATCAAGACCAGGAGTTACTGAAAATTTACTGACACAAATGACATTTGTCCAAAAACTTGTTGCTCATTCAGTTACATCACGGAAAATTAAGATTTTAATACTAAAATTGAGAATTATTTTTATATAAGTCTGTATATAAGAAACATATTCCAATTAGCTGAATTTATTTTTCTGTAGTAATCATATTAAGCAGTTATATACTGAGATATCTCCGAATAAGTAATCTGTTTCTGTTGGTTTTGTCTGAATAGATACCCTATTAAAATATATAAACAATTATATCATTAATGCAAGAACTGTACTTTTGTTGCATGCTTTAATAAAAAAAATTTACTAACTTGTCTTTTATTATGAACTCATCAGTATATACTATGAAATTATCCAAAATTTCTTTTATACACACATTTCCTCCGGGATAAGTGGCACAGTTGCACATTTTAAACAGAAATTTAGAAATCTAATTTTAGCAAACAGCAGTAAGAATAAAAAACGTACACATTACTTATACAGCAAAATTCTCAATTCTCGGAATGCTAGTTTTCTGGTGAAAAAGAAGACATTTAGTTCTAGGCTATTTAATCGGCTTCATGGGAAATAGTTTCCTGATTTCATTATTAAACTTAAGAGGATTCAGAAAAATAACTGAAATACTTAGCTGACTAAAAAATGCAGTTGTGAAATTTGTTAGTATGAATCATCATCTAACATTTATTTACAACATTGAAACTGACACTAAGGGAAACAGAACGTCATTACATATCTGTTCACATCCACCAGGTGGCAGAGTAACAGCTGGTTTGTTAAAATACAAACTTAACCAAGTAATTCTTAGACAACACATCCAACACTAACATTACCATCAAAACAGCATTAACTGCTCTTTAGTGTGTTGCTGTCATTTAAATACCAAAACGGTCTAGCAAAGAAAAAGTCGAATATTTTTCTCACAGGATCATATTGCGTCGTCTCATTCATTTATTTACAAGAACTGAGCTAAGTGCTGAGGACAGGGTGGAGAACAAAAGTTTCTGCTGCTATTGAAAGCTGACTGGACAGAGGTCTGGCTGGTTTAGACGGAGTGGCCAAGGAGGCCTCAAGCGGAGGAGCTTGCAATGGGACTTGAACGTCAAGGAGAGGCAGCCAAACAAGTATCTAGGAAAACACATTTCAAACGAACAGAACAAGGTCAAAGGTTCTAAGGCATTTTTAAGAAACAGAAGAGCCAATGAGCTAGGGTATCACGCGCAGTAAGAAAAGTGACAAGGGAGGCTGAGAGAAGAGACCCGAAAGCTAAGCAGGATCCAGAACAGGAAGCGCCATGTTAATTTATTTATTCTACATACAATAGGAGGCCATCAGCAAGTCAGATCTGGTTTTCTAAAGATCTAGCATTTCTAAAGATATTTCTGCTTGCGGTGTGGAACATGACAGAGAGAGCCAAGACAGAACCTGGAAAACTGAGAGGTCCAGCACCCCAGGGCAGAAACGCTAACTCGCTACCAGGCTGGCAGCCATGGACACACAGTGAAGCACTCAGATGTGATGTATGCTGAATCAAAGAAATGGGGCTTACCGATGGGTTCCATGTAGTGAGGCAGGGAGGTGACAGACAGGGAGGAATCAGACCTGATTCCTAGATTTTCAGCTTGGGTATAAATGCCTAGTGATACTGTGTAATAAGATGGCTTTTGAGAGAGAAATCAAAAGTACCATTTTATTCACCGGGTTAATTTAGAGATGGCTCTTAAACCTACAACCAAATCCTAAGGACAAGCACTGTATATACAAGTCTGGAACTCTGTGGATGGTCACAGGTGGAAGGAAAGTCTGGAAGTCACCGGCATATAGATGATAACATTCAAATCACCAGGGAAAGAAAGAACAAAGAAGAATGGAGAATCTAGAAAAAGATCTAAGGCAAACCAACACTTAGTAATTGGGCAAAAGAGGAAGAACCACCCATACAGAGTGAGAGAGATTTCTCAGTGAGGCAGATGTTAGATGAGTACCGCTTTAGATGAAAGATTAAAAAAAGAGATTGTTTCGGGAAGGCATCATTACATCCAAAACAGTGAGACATTCAATAAAAGCACAGTCATCCATCCATCTGCCCTTCTACCCATTCATCCATATATGGACAAGGTATTTCAGCTCCATTTGATGTTTAATTACTGAAAAGATGCATCACCTTTTTATATTAGGTAGTCTTCATATAAACAAAGTTGATATATGAAAATGATGCTTATAAAAATTTAAATTAGGCAGGAACTGATCTACAAAAGATTTAATGCAGTATTGTTTTATAAATGCAAATACTCATGATATACATGACAATTCAATTTTTTAAGGTCTTTCAGAAATTATCTATCATATACAATAATTTCACAGTGGAATTTTACTTTTTGATCATTTTACGTTGTATCATCCTAATTTTGCTTTAAAATCTGTAACTAATTTTTTAAATATCAAATTGGTATCTCTAAAATTTTAAAAAATCTATGACTATACAGAATTGAAATTCCCTCAATCATGTCCAACTCTTTGTGACTCCATGGACTATACAGTCCACGGAACTCTCCAGGCCAGAATACTGGAATGGGGAGGCTTTCCCTTCTCCAGGTGATCTCCCCAACCCAGGGACTGAACCCAAGTCTCCCGCACTGCAGGCAGACTCTTTACCAACGAAGCCACCAGGGAAGCCCTCTATGACTATGAAAAACAGTAAACCCACAAATGTTATCTTCTTCACACCTCTTTATACATTTTCTAATTTTTAACATTAGTAGTTGATGTTAGACTACCAACATTCCACTAACTTTAGCATTAAACCTTAAGACAATACAACCAAATTTATATTAAATTCATACTTAATTCCTCTAATAAAAAATTCTCAACAAGATTGAGAAACTTTCTGAAGCAAAACATGCCGTAAGAACAAACTATTAAAATAGAGAGTAAATAAAAGATGCAATGCCTCCTAAATTTATGTATACTACAGCCAGACATGATCAAAGAAAATCATATTTTCATAGTATTTCTTATTAAACTTTACTATCATTTTTTTTGGTATGCCTATACATAAAACACTGCTTTTGTATTCTTTTAATCTGTAGGAGTCTAGAAAATTATACCCAAGGCAAGGTTTCATGGAGGCAGCCCACCTTACCAGTACCAATAAAATCACTTCACCTGACACCAGATGCTTCTCTGACAGCATGATCTTTGTGACGGGGCTTCGGTGAACAGTGAAGGTCTGGAAAAGCTGCGGGCCGGACCCGACCGTCTCTGGGTGCTGCACGATGACGCGCACCGCACCAGAACTCGTACCATAGGCAATCTCGATCCAGTTACCACTGACACCTGCACAGAATCAAAAGTGGAGCAGTGAAATAATAGGAGACGATCAACAGAAAGCTGCCCTTGCAAGTGTTCCCTGTGACAGAAGAGGCAGAGCTGGGTTCAGCACTTGTATCGGCCCAAATCCAGCTCAGCACAGAAATCTTAAGACTTCTCTGACCGTCTTAAGTGCCTTACTTCCTTTATAAATCGATTCCTAACACTCACTCCACTGTACTATTAGATTCTATCACAGCAACTGTGAGCCCTGTTCTCTACCACTACTCTTTATTGATGAGACTGAATCATAATCACTTTTAATCTAAAACACCTTACAGAGTACCTTGCCTGAGACATAGCAGGTACTCATTAACTGCTTAAAGAATAAATCTGATATGCTAAGAACACCACTGATACAACACAGCATTCCAAAAGTAATGCTCCATGACTTCCAGCTTAGAATGACCATCTGTTTTACTTCTGCTACAATATTAAATCTTCTCTTTGTGTAATCAAGTACTGTAATTACTTGTACATATACAAGTAATATGCTCTTCAACAGTTTCAAAGCTGTTAACTAGGGAACAAATATACCCATTACACTGCTGACATCTCACTTACCTATGCTGTCTCTTTTAATCATGTACAAGTTATCTCATCATGTTAGGTTCATCTATGGATTTCTTTCTCAAACAGGTGACCAGATTCCATCACATATTTAAAGACAGAATGGAGTTCAGAATCGATAGCCTTTCAAAGCTTCACAGAGAACCTCTTAACTTTAATAGCTGTTATTTCTGATCAACCCCAAAATATTTGAATCAAGGGAGAAAGGGCAGCCTATGGAAAACACTTCTCAAAATTTAAGGCAACTACACCCTCATGTCTTAAAAGATATTGCCACCACGAATTTTTTTCTCCCTTTTAAATTAAATTGCAGGGGTGGGGGGGCCAGCATACTTCATTCTAGAGCAAGGGTCAGCAAACTTTCTGTCAAAGGCTAAACAGCAAACAGTGTAAAATTTGCATGCCAAACTGTCTCTGTGACAACCACTCACCTCTGACACAGCTGCACAAAAGCAGTCAAAGACAATACATAAAACTATCAATGAAAAGAACATGGTTTGCTGACTTCTGTTCCGGAGCAATACAGTTTAAATTCTACCATAATTTCAATCAAAACTGTGTACACCAGAATATTTTTCTTTCATACAGAAGATAATGATTTCTTACAATCAATTCAATAATATGATTCTACACAAGTAATACATTCAACTATTAATATTACTGGCCACATGTAAGTATTTCCTAGAATTCCTTTCATTACAGATTAATTTTCAGTTCCCCATTTATGTTTATCCTTCACTCTAGAATACAAAAATTCTTAATAATTTACAGAACTAGTTTGTTAATTTCACTGCAATGGCCTCTGAAAGAGAAGTTATGGGTACTGATGTTCTCTGAAACTTAAATTTGAAGTTTCCCAGAGAAATAAGCTTATTTTCCAATAGGGATTAATAGTCTAAAAGCTTCTGTTGTTGTTGTTAAAAAGATAAAGCTCTTAATTTCAAAATGAAATCAGTGATCATAGGAAGGTAAATGTGAAGGTAAGTTTTAAAAATAATTCTAGTTATCATCATAAGAATTAACAATACAATTCAGAAGAAGAAAAGTTCTAATCTTCCACCCCAGAGTATGTTTGTTGGTTATGTTTGACCTCAATCTAAAACCAAACATCAACTTCAGACTAAAAGAGATGAAATCCTATCACTGCAGTTTACCAAAACAAAGGACCAGATTAGTATTAGAATAAACCAATGAATAAACATACATAAAACAACATCAATAGCTTATAATAATTTTGCTATGCACTAACTTGTTTTGGGTGTGAGGTAAACACTCAGAGCAGTAATAGCATCATTTGAGGAATCATGATAAAGTTCAGTTACAAGAAGATCATTATCCTTCATTCGCAAAGGGAACTTCTGCATATCTAAAAAGTAAAAATAGTATGAAAATAAATAGTAAATCTAAAACTTAAAAAATTAGTATTTTATTTTCATTTTAAAAAGTCATACTAAACAGAGCCATACTAAGTGTCTGACCACTTACCTATATAATATATTGACCCATTGTTACATCCCAGCAGAAGGAATGAGCCAGCAGTGTCATAACTAGTTATAGGAACAACGTCTTGAACCTGATGTAGTAAGAATACTGTTAGATGTCAGATGTTAATTACAATCTATATTTTCTGCTCAATTTCCTAAACTTTTTTATTCTTGCAATGAAGAAGATACTTAATTAGGGCTTAGAACATGGACTTTCTTTATACACGCTCACACACATATCCATGGGGAACTCTGAAGAACCACCAATAGAGTCCCCTTTAAAGCTTCTTTAAAAAAAAAAAAAAACAAACTTATTTCCAACAGCAGCACTTTCCTTTCAGAATTTAGCTGGCCTATCTCCATTTTCTGCACATGAGCATGAGGTCAGAGCACATACTAAAACTGGAAAACTAAGTTTGACCCAGGCCCCTTTCTCCCTTCTCTCTCTCAAATAAGAGATGAAATGACCTGCCCAGAATTAGAATCAGAAAACAGATCAGTAAACTTCCAGACAGTACTTGCTCCCTTGATACACTGTCATTTCTTCAAAAAGGAAGCATTCTCTATCTCCCCCCGAAGACTTCTCCTCTATTTCCTAGGAAATGGCCAACCAAGTTCTCAAATGCTTTTGTTTTTTCAAGCACCAGAAAAATCAGTTTTCAAGCAAATCAGGCTAGTTACAAATTAATGAATGCTTATGTTTGTGCTAAGAGAAAAGCAAAGGGCATGATTTTTACTATAAAACAAAATGAAAACCAGAAAGTCTTACTGAGTACTGGCAGTAAGATCAAACTCAATTGCCCTTATGTACAGCCAGAACAGGCATGCATGTGTAACTTTACACACTCAACATTCACATTATACATTTTTTATGTACTAGATATCATCCAGGTGAAGAGGTACTGGAATGGATAAGGGGTATGAAATATTACTTCTGCTCCGTAGGAGCTTAGAAACTCATGGGCAAGAAAGAAAAAAAAGACAATTACAATGTGACAGGCACTAAAATAGGATGTGCAATACAACCATGGAGGAAGAAAGGATTCCTGTTCCAACTCCAGTCCAGGGAGAAGGACAAAGATCAAGGAGAAGTTGAAAAAGGAAGTAACGCTTGAAAACAAAACAAATAAATAACTGGGAGTTAGGCAGAGAAAGGAAAAAGGCACATGTCTGAAGAACAGCAAGTACAGCACAGAATCTACCAATTTTAACTAAAAACCAAACTTAAAAACAGCTAAATCTTGGAAATAATGACTCCTATAAGCTGTTCATGTTCACAACCCTAATTTCTGTGCATACTTTCTGGTGTCATGCTTGGTTATAAGTCACACTAGCAGTATGTCTGCAGAGATTTGATGGCCACCCTCAACCCCAGGTCAGGTTTCTGTTTTAGAGCCAACAGCTTCAGAGGAAGGTAGTCACTGAGAACTCTTCCCTGATGGGTCAAGAGGTCTGAAGAAAGGAGGGGAGGCTGCTTCACTAATGTATCTTCTTCTATCAACTGTATCTTTTTAGTTCAGGTACTCCAGAAAGTGCTTCAGTTCGACCCCAGAGTCTTCACAGTCAGAGGATAGGGGTAGGTAAGCCCATGAGATTCCTCTCTCTCAACCATTTTTCAATGAAAGGATGGCAGCAGCCTGGAGCTTTCCCAGGCACATCCCAGACAGACACCTGACCTCCTATTCTCTGGGAGGGTGGGCTCCAGGATTAGAGCCTTCCAAATCCTGGAGCAGTGACAGATTTCTTCTTCTTAGGCTCTAAAATCACTGCTGATGCTGACTGCAGCCATGAAATTAGAAGACAACTGCTTCTTGACAGGAAAGCTCTGACTAACTTAAACAATGTGTTAAAAACCAAAGACATCACTTTGCTGACAAAGGTTCATATAGTCAAGGCTATGGTCTTTCTAGTAGTCATGTACAGATGTGAGAGCTGGACAATAAAGAAAGCTGAGCACCAAAGAATAGATGCTTTTGAACTGTGGTGTTAGAAAAGACTCCTGAGAGTCCTTTGGAAAGCAAAGAGATCAAACTAATCAATCTTAAAGGAAATCAACCCTGAATATCCTTTGGAAGGACTGATGCTAAAGCTGAAGCTCCAATAACTTTGGCCACCTGATGGGAAGAGCTGATTCATTGGAAAAGACCCTGATGCTGAGAAAAACTGAGGGCAGGAGGAGAAGAGGACAACAGAAGATGAGATGGTTGGATGGCATGACTGATTCAAACGACATGAACCTGGACAAACTCCAAGAGACAGTGAGGGACAGGGAAGCCTGGCGTGCTACAGTCCCTGAGGTTGCGAAACATCAGCCATGACTTGGCGACTAAACGCCACCACCACCAGCTCTTCCCCGGCACCCCGACCACATCCTGCTCTTCTCCTCATGTCCACCTCTGAGCACAAGGAGAACAGAAAAAGCAGAGGACACGTGAAGTTAGGTTACAGAGGAGGTGGTACCAAGATCTTCTCTCCCAGCGTAAGCAAGGAGGCAGTCAAGAACCTGAGAAACCACACTGATCGGTACGTGTGGTTCCGTCATGGTGGTCACAAACCTAAGGTGGAAGGGAGTTTTCTCTCCTAAGGTAGTTCAGAGATTATCATTAATGTCTATGCAAAAATTTAAATGATTTACATTTTGAAAATAATCAGTCTATCTTCCCAAGCAATACTAGGCCCGTTAAATCTTGTAACCACAATCTCTACCTGGATAATCATTTTTTTAACAAAATGTTTTAACTTTCATCCACTACTTTTTAAATACTTATTTAGATTCATCAACATATCGAGAAAATGCCTTTGCTAGTAATGTTCGCAGTATTCCACTCCTTCCTCTTCTAAGTAAAATAACCTTGTCAAAGGGCATTTCTTCAGCAGTCCTTCCACTGAGGGTTATAAGTGACAAAGTCTTTCTGTATTATATGAAAACATCTTTCATTCATGTTTGAATGACAGTTTTGCTGAATGCAAAGTTCTCGGTTGAAACTTACTTCCTCAACTAACTCGAGAATAGCCTACTGTCTTCTGGCTTCTACTGGTGCTCACGAAGAGTCTGTTTTACATCTAACTACAGTGTATCTGGGAGTTTCCCTGATGGCTCACAACAGTAAAGAATCGCCTGCAAGGCAGGAGACACAGGTTCAATCCTTGGCCTGGGAAGATCCCCTGAAGGAGGAAAGGGCAACCGACTACAGTATTCTTGCCTGGAGAATTCCATCAACAGAGGAGCCTAGAGGGTCACAGTCGAAGGGGTCACAAAAAGTCACACACAACTGAGCAATTCTCTGTCTCTCTAATACACACACACACACACACACACACACACAGTCGAAGGGGTCACAAAAAGTCAGACACAACTGAGCGATTCTCTGTCTCTCTAATACACACACACACACACACACACACACACGATATGTACCTGTCAGTACTTTATGGACACCTTTTGATATTTTTTATCTTCTATTACATCACAATGTGTATATTGATTCACAATGTGTGAATTTGATTTTATTCAGCCTTAATGTATTTCTTTAATCAACATAATCATGTTTCTCTTTAATTCTCCAAAACTGTGAGCAATTATCTCTTCTAAATTCCCCCATCTCCACTATTCCTTTCTGAAAGTGATTGGCTCATTTCTTCTTTTCATATTTTCTACTCACTTTCTGCTTCACTGTGAATGATTCTCTCAGAAGCATCCACTGTCTTTTTATTTGTCTTTCCGTTTAACACCTTAAGTTCAGCAGTCCCTAACCTTTCTGGCATCAGGGACCAGTTTTGTGGAAGACAATTTTTCCACAGACTGGGGTTGGTGGGAGGGATGGAGAGGGTTGACTCTGGGATGATTCAAGCAATTTGCACGTTACTCCTAATCCAAAGGCACCACGGATCTGACAGGTGGTACGGGTCTGCAGCCCGGACGCGGGGGACCCCTACACTGAGTAAGTTTTGTTTTGAATTTTCAATGGCTTTCAAATTTCCACAGTTTTATTTTGCTTCTTTTCTGACTGTTCCTATTCATTATAGTTTAGTCCTTCTTTCTCATTAAATAACTTTAGAAATTTATTCAATAGTAGCTAATTGTTCAATTATGGTCAGCTCTAGGGAACATTTGTATTCCTGCCTACATTTGATGACTTTCCCTCATTTGCTCTCATGTGTACTTTACCAATTTAGGAAGGTTATGGGCTCACTTTCATTAGAAAATATTTCTTTCGTGAAGTCCTGTGTGCCATATCTTGTTTGGTTTAATGTCCACCTCTAGAAATGTACATGACCCTAGACCAGTTCTATAAATTTCTCAAATTGGAGCTCCCAAAGCACAATTCATGTATCTGTACTCTCAATATGATTGTGGCCTCAATTTCTCATTGATGGTTTTCTCCTGAACTACCTTTCCCAATCCAAGATATGGAACATATATCAAGTTTTTCTATTCCAAAATTATTAAGCAAAATTTTCCCAGTCTTCTTCTCAGGGACTTAGGCAGATTATCAAAGCTTCAGCTTTTTGCACAAGGCTGGAATTACACTGTCCCCTGAAGCCATGCCTCTTTCTTGTTTCTGGTGGAATCCCAGAATCCAGAGCCTTGACTTTGATATGTGGTATGCAACTATGTATAAAGAAACAAATAGCAAATATAATTCAATATCTGATATTAATACGATATATACTATTTAATATTTTTACCCAATATTTCTGTATGTCAGTATTGGCAAGGCTAGTGTCAGCTGATTTAGCATTGTACTGTAAATCCCGATGGCTCAGCAAGTAAAGAATCTGCCTGCAAGGCAGGAGACGCAGGTTCAACCCCTGGGTCGGGAAAGTCCCCTGAAGGAGGAAAGGGCAACCCACTCCAAGGACAAAGGAGCCTGGTGGACTACAGCCCACAGAGTCACAAAGAGCCTACACGACCGAGCACACACACGCACTGAAAACCTAAGCAAGCACGTGTGACACGGCGGTGGTCAGCTCACAGTAGACATCCAGGTGTCACGTCTCCTCGCCAGAGACTCAGCTGGCTCAGCTGTGCTGCTGCACATCCCAACTCAGAAAAACAACCTACTTGGGATAGTGTTCAGGACACAGTAGACACCCAAATGCCAGTCCTCTCTCCAATGAATTCTGGCCCTAAGATTCCAATTCCCACCTTATCTGTACCTTGCAGGGCTCACAAACCTGTTACAAATACAAAAAACAAGACAGCCAATCCCACCAAACCGTACTTGCAACATCAGTGCTGCAAGTGCATCAGACCACAACAGAAGGGAAGTGATATCAAACAAGCCTCCCGCATTCTGGTCCAGCACAGCCCTCAGACCACAGAAATTCACTTTCATTCTCCGTTCCCAGAGCCTGAATTTCCTCCTCAAGCTTGCCCTCCACTGTTCAGTTAGCTTATGACTCAGAAGGTGACTGGCTGATGATCCCAGTCTTCCAGAATGAACAGGTTTCTGATCCTTTAGGAATCAGGATATACAACGACTTTCCAGGACTGACTTCCAAAACTGTCTTTCAATATGAGAATGAAACCTGTAATGTTTCCAATATACATCTACATTTAAACTTGAATGACTGAGGAAATAAGTCCTAAAACTGTTATTCTGCCATGTAACTCAGCCTAGCCTACCTATTTGAAACACTCCTTATTTCTAATCTTCTTAAATCTAAAGAGGAATTAAAGAGAAAACTGAAATGTTTCTTCTAAACGTTAATTTCCCTTTTTCTTACTCCCATCAGATACAATGCGTACATGACACTTTTATTAACACTTCACTGAAGCTGCCCTAGCGCACACGTGTGTTTTGTGTGTTCAGTCGCTCAGTCATGCCCGACTCTTTGCGATCCCATGAACTGTAACCTACCAGGCTCCTCTGTCCATGGAATTCTCCAGGCAAGAATACTGGAGTGGGGTACCATTTCCTTCTCCAGGGGGTCTTCCTGACCCAGGGATCCCAAGTCTCTTATGTCTCCTGCGCTGGCAGGCCATCTGAGCCACCAGGCAAGAGCTACAGTGAGAAACTGCTACCCCTAAATACCACCATGGCTTTCAGGCTTAAAAACTCTTGCTCTCAGGCTTGCTCATCTGACTCAAATATTTCAAATCAATCTTGATTTTACAACTGGAGTCAGGAACTACACCAGTTGTCCTGTGTACTTCTGAGTTACTCCCGGGCAGAACTGTGGCTTCAGGCCACATCAGAATCTGCTCATCTGTGCCACAGCAGTCACAGGAGTCAGCCCCAGGTCACAACTGTCTGTTGAGATTTTCAGATCAGACACTGAGATTTCATGACAGACTAGCTTGGTCCTGAACACCAAAAAACAAAATAAATAAATCATCTATCTAGGTTATAAGTTACAAGGCTTGTTTGCTGCATGAATGTTCAACTTACCCCAGGTCTTCCTGAAATGTGATAACAAACCTACTTTGTCAGCTATGGTTTTCAACTCACGCATGTACCAAACAAGAAGCAACAGGCTATACCCATGGGATTAAAAGCTTAAGAAGTATGCACTTTGAGGACACCAGTATAGTTTCGGGGATCTCAAAAATATGAAAATTTTTACACGCAGTTGTGACATTAGAAAAGACAAAAAAGCTGATAAAGACACATGTTCCTTTAGGAACTGAAATGTACCTTACAAGTTTTATGGCACAGATAGCACCACTTCTCCGAGCCACTGAAAGTTCAGACTTTACATATTAGCCAAGTAACCTACCTGAGAGCAGACCTTCCACAAATCATTAAAATCCACATTCCTCTTTGCAGGAACAGCACCAGCTGAAGAATCCCTCCTCCTCAATTTTAGATCAACCTAGACCAGTCCTTTCCCACACTCCCGGACCCATCACTTTTACGCTAACACCTTTGTGATGCCTTTTCTGTGCCTATATGGAAGGTCCTATGTGAATTAGCTCAGTCACTGGCGAGGAGACTTGACTCCTGGATGTCTTGTGTACTGACCACTAACTGCCCTGCACATGCCACATTTGCTTGCTTTGGATTTGCAGTGCATCTGTGTGTGCTCAGTCGTGTCAGGCTTTGTGACTCTGTGGACTGTAGCCCACCAGGCTCCATAGTCCTTGGGATTTTTCAGCCAAGAATACTGGAGTGGATTGCCATTTCCTCCTCCAGGGGACCTTCCCAACTCAGGGACTGAACCTGCGTCTCCAGCATTGCAGGCAGATATTTACTTGCTGAGCCATTGGGATTTACAGAACAATGCTAAATCGGCTGACACTAGCCCCACCTAATCTTAGCTAGTATCTTTTTCTAACAACCATGACTTCCATGTCTTCATCTAGAATGAAACTTAATTTTCCCTGATCATAATCTCTTTCATTGCAAGTCTTTCACTCTCTCACCACTTCCCCACCATCTTTTGTTGCCGTTCAGTGGCTAAATAATGTCTGACTCTTTGCGACCCCATCAACAGCAGCAGCATGCCAGGATTCCCTGTCCTCCACCATCTCCCAGAGTTTGCACAAACTCATGTCCATTGAGTTGGTGATGTCATCTAACCATCTCATCCTCTGTAGTCCCCATCTTCTCCTGCCCTCAATCTTTCCCAGCATCAGTGTCTTTTCCAATGAGCTAGCTTTTCGCATCAGATGGCCAAAATATTGGCACTTGTTAGGCCCTGCCATAAGATCTCAAGGACATCCCTGCACAAGCTCAACTCAAGCATGACATTCAATTACCCTCTCTCTGCCCCAACTGCAGTTTCCAGATCAACCTATCACCTTTGCTGAGGAGCTGGGCATCTGATCAGCTGTATTTTTGTCCTATTCTCTGTCACCATCCTGGTACCAATATGTCCACCCTGATGACCCTCACAGTTCTCTGACCCCTATTGCAACTACTTTCACCTTTAAGTCAGTCCAACATATGATTTAAATGACATCACCGAGAACTGCTCCAACTCCAAAATCTTAATTTCAGCCTTTGACAACAACTTCCTATCTTCACAATTTCCACTCCTTTTAAGTCATCGACCTGCTTTACCTTCTCTCCAGTCCCTAGAATCCTTGCATCCTTCTCTGCTTGCCTAGTAATCCATTTCAATCTTACAATTTCAACTGGTTTGCCATTTTATGTTTCTCATCCCTTTGTGTGTCAGACCCATTTAATTACATCTTTTGCTGTTTTCTCTTGCTCTTGTTCCCTCCCAGTACTGAGGATTAAGGAAGAAACTCATAAAACTGTACCAACCAGGTCCCTTATAAAGATTTATAATCTCTGCAATCCCTCAAACACACCTCCATGCCTTTCTCCTCCACAGTACTCCTTCCTGACCCTTCTGTCACACAGAAAGAAGTCTTTCTTCTCTTTTGGGTTTATTGGGTCTACTATGCCCTAGACACTATGTACGTATACTCCTGACTTCTATGGGACTAGCAACCATCTCCATTCTTCCAATCTTTAAATGCTTTCTCTGTCAACTCCCTTCTCTGACTAACAAGCATGCTCAAGCTTCTAAAATCCTAGAGAAAAAAATGAAGCACTGAATATCTTTTCCTCCATCTAGCCTTGATCCTTAAACTATCACTTCATTTCTCTGCTCTACTTCATCATCAAACTTTTGAAAAACATTCTGAACTTGCTGCCTCTAATCTCTGATCTTTTAATTTCTCAGTTCCTGTAATCTGTCTCCCCACCACAACCTAACTTTGCAAATGATATTCTACCACCAAAACCAACACCATTTCCCAATCGCACCTTATGTGTCCCTTTAGCTCTTCATTTCCTATCCTGTTCCCTGAAAAAGCTAATGTTACCCAGCATTTTAGTTCTGGCTTTTCCTTAGAGATATCCTTTCAATGGAAATATCTTATCAATTCTTATCTTTCAATTACCACAGAAGTGTTGTGGTTTCCAAATGCTTTTTTCTAGCCCTTTCTTCTTTCCTAAATTCCAAAGAGGTACTCCCAACTGTTTCCTGAGCCCCTGTATTCGGATGCCCACAGGAATCTCAAAAGAAACATATTTAATCATTCTAATTATTCCTCACACTATGCACCAGCATATATGCTTCTCTCACTCCATTCCCTTTCAATTTAAAATACTACCAGCCACCCAACTGCCAAAATTAGAAAGCCATCTCTCTTCTTTAATTTTCTATATCTAATCAGATACCAATCCTCATCGTTTTAGGATGGCTTACGAATTGCTTTTCAAATAGTCTCTTACCATCTACTCACTCTGGCTGAATCTCTGCTTCTTTTGCTGGATACCTTCCCTGATCTCCAGTCCACTTTTTGTATTAGCTATTATTGTTATCTTTCTAAACCATGGATCTGATCAAAT
The DNA here is from genome assembly GCF_963930625.1 of Muntiacus reevesi. NCBI lineage: Eukaryota > Metazoa > Chordata > Mammalia > Artiodactyla > Cervidae > Muntiacus > Muntiacus reevesi. The sequence continues at coordinate 66,111,842 of NC_089253.1, read as the reverse complement.
CACTCTCTGCTTAAAGTTCTTTAATTTTTCTCCTCTTCTTCAGAATCAGGTATTAACCTTTCTTCAGTCTTATATCCTTGTTCGTCTCAAGTACCTGAGACCATTTAGTTAGCTATCCTCTATTTTCCTACAGAACTGTGCTTCCACTCAGGAGATGAAGTTTGCCTGGACTAACTTTTTCCCAAGGCATAAAACTTAAAACATTTCAAGGCAATACAGAAATGTCAAATCACAGTATAAAAACCCACTCATTTTCCAAAGTGACTTAAGATTCTTGAAAATATAGTCAGACTTGTATCCAGAAGCTAATTTACCACTAAATATATTCAATATTCTATATAATCAAAACAGAAACAATACGAATTCCACAAGAACAGAGCACATGCACAATCAGCACACGTTTCAGAAATAATCTCATTTCTGTGACACGCATTAGTTAAAACTAACCTGCCAGTGCTGGGTGACAGCATTCCACACTCCCACTTTCCCTGTATGACTCGTGGCCACCAACTGGTTACCAATAAAGAAGAGAGCATCGACAGGAACACCAAGGCTGAACACTCCTTAAATGATAATAAAAAAACGGAGGTTAAGCAATCACCAGCTTTCAATTAATCAAAACTCAGCCTAAAAACATCTTAAAGGCGTCTCATTTCTACAAATTATGTGCCAGACATTTTGGGAACCAGAAATAAGAAACTTTAAGCTCTTAAACAGCAGGTAAAAGTTTGCCCCAAGTAATCTCACTCTGATTGAACAGCTTGTTATCTGAAGCTGTGGCTCCCAAACCTAGATGTAGTTGTTCAGTGACTCAGGCGTGTCCAACTCTACAACCCCATGGACTGCAGCACGCCAGGTTTCCCTGTCCTTCACCATCTCCCAGAGCTTGCAAAAACTCATGTCCATTGAATCAGTGATGCCATCCACCCATCTCATCGTCTGTCACCCCGTTCTCCTGCCTTAACTTTCCCAGCATCAGGGTCTTTTCTAATGAGTTGGCTCTTCACATCAAGTGGCCAAGGTATCGGAGCTTCAGTATCAGTCCTTCCAATGAATATTCAGGGCTGATTTCTTTTAGGATTGACTGGTTTGATCTCCTTGCTGTCCAAGGGATTCTCAAGAGTCTTCTCCAGCGCCACAGTTCAAAAGCATCAATTCTTTGGTGCTCAGCCTTTTTTATTGTCCAGCTCTCACATCCGTACATGACTATCGGAAAAACCATAGCTGACCATCAAAACAACTGGGTAGATTTAAAGTGAACATAATAAAATAGCAAGGATCCTGGGATTCATGCTAGGCCCACTAAATGAGAAAACCCACTGCCTTTGTATAAAATTCATAGAAGCTTTAGCTGCAGCCTGCTCACAGACCGGATATTTGAGAATCACTGATCTGAAGACACAGACTTGGCAACCCAACTATCCACAATGTATCTATAAAACTGAAAATAAGCAAACAAGAAAAATGAAACAGCGAGTAGTCATGCTGTGTTCAAAGTAAACATTCAGGCCTTTATCAGAGCTTATTTTAAACCTCTCATCTGCCAGTATTGCAGATTTCAATTTAATTCACTCCAGATACACTATACTAGGCCACGGGATTAAAATACATGAAATGATAGTTAAACAACAAGGATTTACTGTATAGCACAAGGAACTAAATTCAATATCTTGGCAGTAACCTATAATGGAAAAGAATCAAAAACAAAAAAATATATACAGAGGACTGCCCGATAGTCCAGTGGTTAAGAATCCACCTGCCAATGCACGGGATATAGGCTGGATCACTGGCCCAGGAGGAGTCCACATGCCGGGGAGCAACTAAACCCACGCACCACAACTACTGAGCCCAACGGCCCCAGAGCCTCTGCAACAAGGGAAACCACCAAAAACGAGAAGCTCGCACATCACAAGGAAAAGGAGCCCCTGCCCACTGCAGCTAGAGGAAGCCCGCATGCAGCAACAAAGACCCAGCACAGTCAAAGGTAATTTTTTAAAAAAGAATGTATACATATGATCTATCTCTGAATTCCTCTGCCGTACAACTGAAGCTAACACAATACTGTAAATCAACTATACTTCAAGGAAAAGCAAACACATGTGAGAAAATAGTATCTTACTAGGTACTTGTGATTTAAAAGAGGAAAAAAACCCCACAACCAATTATAATGCAACAAAAGGATGCATAAAGTAACAACCAGAAGAATAAAAGAGAGTAGGAAAAGAGTTTTCAGAATATTTCTTAGGAAAGAAGCCCTCTGAATTGGGTTTTTAAAAAGGTGAAAACAAGTTCCTCAAACGGGGGGACTTGGAATGGGTAAGCCCAGGGAATCTGAGAAAAGGGCAGAGGAGACACAGGTGAGGAAGGACCTTGTAAGGAGAGCTCACATTAACAGCAAAAGAGCCACAGCTGCCCCGGCTAACCTTGGTCTTGTCCGTGTGGCACTGCACAGCTGTCTCTCTGTAGCTGAGCACTACACCTGCAGTCAGGAAGATTCTGTGTTGGAATCCTGGCTCTGAAAGTACCTTCACCACTTTTCGGGTTACTTATCTAATCGATAAAACAGGGTCTACGCTCAGTGTCTCAAGGATCACTTTCACCTTAAAAATGTTATAATCCAATTTTAACATTTAAATAGTATTATCTTAAAAAAAATAGTATTATCTTAATTATTTGAAAAGTATCTTATGAAAAGTATCTTTTTATTTAACCATAAGTCTCATTATAGAATAAGTCTAAATAAGTCTCATTTAGAAGACCATTTTATGTGGATCTTTAGCTGTTTCAGGTATCAGATTTTTTTTATTTTTAAAAAGGTACCTAATATGTGACAACGAGAACAATTTTCTCAGCATCTAGTTGAGAAAAACAAGGATTCACAAGACTTTGAAGAACTCATGGGGAGAAAAAAAACTATTAAATGTAACTGCAACATGTTAAAACCATAAGCCAGAAAAGGTAACTGATTTCTTTTGAATTTTATATCAATGAGGGATATTTCTCTTTCTGTTCAGAACTGTACTATATATGAGACCAGGCCAGTGGCAATAAACAACACCTTGAAAATTCTCAACCAATCTTGAAAAAGCCAGGCATCTCGCAAGGAATGAAAATGATATAAGCTTGACAAAAATGAAAAACAAACCCGGAAAGTATGGCTAGGAATGTCTTCCTTATACACACCTTAACTTTTACGTATTTATAAATACGTATTTATACACATGAATCGATCACCTCAGCCCAACCTGTCAACCAGAAAAACCAGAGCAAAACAAAACAAAGCCTGCACACAAAAGCTAAACTGGTTGAGAAATAAACTTGCCACTTCAAAGCAGTGTAATCATTTCACATGCAGTTTCAGGGATTCTCATGTATGAGTATTTTAATTTTGATGCTAGACAATTTTTCAGAACACATTAAGATACCTATATTCAGTAACACAGGCTATGTGAAAGGTAGAAATAAAAACAGGAAAACTAGCAAACACTGATAACTTGAGAGAAGAGTAAGATTCTGGGAAATCAAGAAAGACATTCTGAACCATCTCAAGAAATTTAAAGTGTCACCCCCGACCCTTGCTTAGACTCAACAACCCAGACCGTTATCCACAAAGAAGACACTGTAAATAATGACAAGTTCCTGTCTTAAGGGAGCCTCCTGGTAAAAACTGCTTATAGCAGCAAGCCAGCAGTACTGTCTGATGTAAGTTATAATGAAGGGATTCAGCCTCTAAGGGAGCTCTATCATGGATACACCAGCTCTCAAGTTTTCTTTGGATGGTTTTGTCAAGTTCTGAAGAATATTTATAACAACAAATGATCTCTTTTACAGGGTGTGAATAAATTACTATGTATTATCTCAGTAAATAGCTAGCAAGTCAGCCTTTGGGGAAAAAAAAAGCAAGGCATAAAATCTTCACTTACTGGCATGTTACAAGTGGCAACTTGAAAAAACAAACTAAAATCACAATTGATCTTTCTATATAATTACAAGTATATTATAATTTCAAAACATTCTAAGTTTTTTCCCTGAAGTTTTAGTGTGGACTTTCACTAACAGTCATGATGGATAACATGACATCAGACTATTTCTCACTATAAACAACAATAACAAAAGCCTGGCCAAAATACATGAGACAACCGTTTTTAGACATTGGACAACAGGCAGCAGGAGACTTGAAAGCCAGTAAATACACAAGATAAGCCCCACGATCAAACTAGCTTTCTGTATAAGCCTTCCTGACAACAGGGAGGTGAAACTCAAGGGAAAACCAAATGATGGTTTTTCTCAACTGAGAAAGCTGAGATCAGAGGCCAGAGCTGTTGAGGAAGCTAGAATTTACGAATAAGATATAAGAAAGAAGGGAAACGCACCAGGGTGAATATGAGGATGGCACAGAATTTTAGAGGGGTTTCCCTAGTTTCCCTCTGCCTTGGCTGAGGCCAGGCTGCACCTGGGCTGGCCTGAGAATCCATAAGGAATAAAAAAGAGGGGCTGCAGCAGGCCTGGGAGCTGAGTGGAGATAGTAGAGGTCACTTGCGGGTGAATTCAATAGTTCCAGCTCAGTAAGTGTGAAGAGTCTTTCACTCTTCAGGCATTCTGTTAAGATTCCAAAATGACAATACTTAACACACCCTGAGTAGGACCCATGCCCTAAAATAAAATATAAAGCTGAGAAAGGGTACCTGTCCTTAACAAAGCAAACGAACAACAAGCTTAGCAGAATAAACGTCCTCTGGTAATTTAACTGCCTGCTGGAACAAAACTCACATCTTAAAAGCACTATTAATCCATACTCCCTGCATAATGGATCATGCAATGCCCAGCATATATCACAAGTTCCTAGACATGTGAAAAAGCAAGAAACCCTAACTCAAAATAAATCAGATGATTCAAATAATAGATTTAGCAGACAAAAACTAGTAAAACAGCTATAATGAATATGTTGAGTTTAATTAAAAAACAGGACATAGTGAGTGAACAGACTAGAAAAATCTCAGCAGAGAAACAAACTAAAATAAAAATTTTAAAAGGCAATCTTAGAGCTGAAAAGGCCAACATTTCAAATAAAAAGCTTATCATATGGGTTCCACTGCAGACTAAACGAATACCACAGCAAAATGGCAAAAGACAGTAAGATACTGATCTAAACTGAAGGATGGGGAGGAAAGAAACTGGAAACAACTAGTGCTCCAATGGCCTCTAGGCAAATATAAAGCGTCATAACATGAAACTGAATCTCCAAAAGAGGAAGAGAGAAGAGGGAATGAGGGAGGGATAATATGGAAAGAGAAATGGGGGAGGGGAAGTGCGGGAGGAAGACAGAAGACTCCTCCCACAATGGTGTCAACCAAAAATGTCTCCAGACATTCCCATAGGCCCCGAGGGACATTATCCCAAGTTGCAAACCACTAATCCAATCTACGTACAGATTAGATTAGATCTACGTAATCTAATCTATTACAAATCAGTAACAGGATGACAATCTCATAAAAAGAGGGTAATGATTTTTAAAAGACGTGTCTCAAAAAAAAAATAGTACAAACGGCCAATAAGGATATGAAAAGATGTTTAATACCATTAGTCATTAGGGAAATGCAATCAAACCCAATATTAAAATCACTGTATATCTACTAGAATGGCTCAAATTAAGACAATGAAAAAGTGTTGGAAAGGGTGTGGAGCAACCAGAACTCTCATATACTGCTAGTACAAATGTAAAATGATTTAACCACGTGCAAGACAGTTTTACATTTTCTCATAACATTAAGCATGCACTTTTCATACATCCCAGAAATTCCACACCCAGATATTTAATTTTTAAAATGTCCATATAAAGAGTTCTACTTAACTGTTTATAGTAGCTTTATTCCTAGCATCCCCAAATTGAAAGTAAACCAAATGTCTATCAACAAATGAACAGATAAACCAATTCTGGCATATTAATTCAATGAAATACTACTCAGCAATAAAAAGGGATGCACCACTAAAACACTCAACAACATGGATGCATCTCAAAAGCATTATATTGAACGAAAGAAACCAGACTCAAAAGAAGACATACTACATAATTTCACTCATATGAAATTACAGACAAAAGAAATCTAAAAAAAAACAAAAGTCTAAATGGCTGTGTAAACAATGGGGTTTCTGCTGAACATCTGCTTTCCTTTCAAGAATCTGGAGTCTTGGTACAGGCCAGGCAGAGTGTACTTCAGTGACTAGCCTCTGGTAATAAACTTGGGTACCACGTCTCTAGTGATCTTCCCTGAGACATCTCACAAGGCAGTCAGAACTCACTGCTAGGGGAAGTTTTAAGCAAACACCACTGGAAGGGACCCCTGAAAGCCTGCACCTGGCCTCCACTGAGCTTCTCCCCTATTTGCCATGAAGTAACGGGAGCAGACGCCACCACGGGTCTTTTCTCTTGTCAGTTTGCTTTGCATGCTTTCACTACAAGACACCATAGCTCCAAGTATCTATGTGCTAAGTCCTCTGGGTCCTTCTAGCAAATCACTGAACCTGGGAATATCTTGAGGAACAGACACAGAAATAGAGGAATGAAGCCCAAGGACTAAGCCCTGGGGCATGCCAACATTTTGAAATTTGGCAAATAAGGAAGAACTATCAAAAGGAACTGAGAAAAAACAAAGAGTGAGGATAAAAATCATGATAATGAAGTGTTCCAGAAGCCAAAGGAAGAAAGTCTTCAAAAGGAAACAGTAATCAAATCAACTATATCAAATGACAGTTCTAATCAGATGAAGACTATGAACTGGATCCTAGGATTTAGCAGAGTACAGATCCATGAGTGGCACTAACAGGAGTGGTTGTAGACAGTGCTTAGGGACATGATTAGAGCAACTTCAAATCATGAAGAGAGGAGGAAGACATAGAAACAAGATCAGATACGGATAATGTGCTAGGATTTCTGGGTAACCTTTAAAGGTCCGCCAGAGAGAGGTCACAAGTTAAGACTACTGTTCTGGGTGTGCACACATTTCTTTCTCCGCACTTCACCTGGCTATTCAGGAGAGTAATGCCAATTTGGCCTGGGCTACAGTTTCTTCAGGTAGGTAAAGCAAAGGGAGAAAGAGAAGAAAATAGAGGCTCTATGCTAGAGTGACTGTAAACAGAGAATCCAAGCCTGATGGAATGCAATGAGTCAAGATCCCAGTGGAGGTAAAGAATTTCTGAGTTAGAAAATCAGAGTTAGTAATTTCAAAGGAATGAAGGGTAGTAATCCAAAGGGCAGCTGAGCACACTACATCAAGTGTAAGTCCAGAAGGAATGAAATCTGAAATCCAGGCAGGTGCAGCGGTGGGGGGATGGGGAGGATGGGGCACGGAGACAGAAGGAAAGAGAAATGGTCTAGAACAATGATGCCCCAAGCATGGTCTGGGAATCCTCACCGGTCTGTGGAAACCCTCCGGAAGCCTGAAGTCAAGACTATTTTCTTTGCCTTTAAAAATAAAAACCTCTCATTATCTCAAGAATGTGCAGACAAGGAGTTCTCCAGAGGCTCCATGACGTGAGGTCACCACTGAGACAACGGCACCTGCACATGTATTCTTCTGTTTTCTAGGGTGGTTTATGGTGGCAGGCTGGGGGTACAACTGAGTTTCCCAAGACTAACTTAATTTTGGCCTAAATACTTCCACTATCTTTAATAGCTGTCTTCGGTTATAACTGCTGTAATTATTTTAGAATACAAGTTTTTCTTGAGCCTACAAAGAAATACAAGAAAAAAGTACACTTTGCTATTCTGCAATGTTAGTTTTTAAAATGTTATAAAAATCTTTCTACATTTTTAAATTTTACCTAAAACTGTTAAATATTTTGTTCTGAAATAAATTTATTTTTAATACATTTTTATTGTACTTTACTTGCCTGCTCAATCCATATAAATCCAACAGAGCTGACAAATATAAATATGACCTAGAGGAATTCTTTGATTCATGGAAAGAAGGACTCTAAAGAAACTGGGCAAAACTGCATATAAAATTTTAAATAACAATTTTCCCCCCAGTTTATACACGTTAATAACTTGCCTTATTGTGCCTAAGCAACAAAACCTCTTTGAACAGTATTATAAAGCCAGTTGTGGGTTCTTTCAGACCAAGTACTCGAGAGTTTAAAGAAGTATTTTAAATGAAGATAGGAAAGACTTTTGAAAAGCCATGAACTATTACAGAACCTCAAACTAGAAATGAAAAAGTCATTGACCCTTCCTCCTGGGCAGGGTATGGCACTGCTCCAGCGAGGGGAGGGCACGCCTCGCTGGGAGACTAGGAAAGCCTGGACAGATGGCAATGCTGAATGCCTGCAAGATGAACGTCAGCAAAGGAAGCCACAATGCTGGCCCTCTTCAGTGACCCAGTAAAGCCTCAAATTAAAGACTGGCAGACAGTACCTTGTCTGCAGAACTGCATTTCTGTCTTACAAATACACAGATGTAGCTGCACCTCGTGTTTTGTTTCTCTTCATCTAGTACCAGCCTCAACCAATCATTAAAGATCTTTTATATGAATTCAGTTCAGTTCAGTCGCTCAGTCGTGTCTGACTCTTTGCGACCCCGTGAATCGCAGCACGCCGGGCCTCCTTGTCTATCACCAACTCCCGGAGTTTACTCAAACTCATGCCCACCGCGTCGGTGATGCCATCCAGCCATTTCATCCTCTGTCGTCCCCTTCTCCTCCTGCCCTCAATTCTTCCTGGCACCAGGGTCTTTTCAAACGAGTCAGCTCTGCATGAGGTGGCCAAAGTATTGGAGTTTCAGCTTCAGCATCAGTCCTTCCAATGAACATCCAGGACTGATCTCCTTTAGGATGGACTGGTTGGATCTCCTTGCAGTCCAAGGGGCTCTCAAGAGTCTTCTCCAACACCACAGTTCAAAAGCACCAATTCTTCGGCACTCAGCTTTCTTCACAGTCCAACTCTCACATCCATACATGACCACTGGAAAAACCATAGCCTTGACCAGACGGACCTTTTTTGGCAAAGTAATGTCTCTGCTTTTTAATATGCTATCTAGGTTGGTCATAACTTTCCTTCCAAGGAGTAAGTGTCTTTTAATTTCATGGCTGCAATCACCATCTGCAGTGATTTTGGACCCCCCAAAAATAAAGTCTGACACTATTCCCACTGTTTCCCCATCTATTTCCCATGAAGTAATGGGACCCGATGCCATGATCTTAGTTTTCTGAATGTTGAGTTTTAAGCCAACTCTTTCACTCTCCTCTTTCACTTTCATCAAGAGGCTTTTTAGTTCCTCTTTACTTTCACTTTCTGCCATAAGGGTGGTGTCATCTGCATGTCTGAGGTTATTGATATTTCTCCCGGCAATCTTGATTCCAGCTTTTGCTTCTTCCAGCCCAGCGTTTCTCATGATGTACTCTGCATATAAGTTAAATAAGCAGGGTGACAATATACAGCCTTGACTTACTCCTTTTCCTATTTGGAACCGGTCTGTTGATTACAAATACACACGACACTGAAATATTCAAAGTTTTGAAAACTTACGAATCTCATGCTTTATCCTAGAACATCTGTGTTGATCTTTGCAATAACGATGCAAAGCAATGTTGGGTAAAAACAGCACACACCTTAGCATGAATCAAAGGAGTGGCAGTAAACTATACTGGTAGTGATTAAATTCTTCTCTGCCACATTTTCAAGGAAAGAAAACAGTTTAACTTAAGAATTTCCTAGATGAAGCAATCTGTGTAAGAATTTTTACTAAGTCTCAATTTTGAAGGCATGTCTTCTTAATATTCTATGTGACTAAGTCCTCTCTCTGTGTGGAGAAGCACATTCCCAACTGCTGGATCTGAGAGGAAATCAGCTGTTTCTTTCACACGGGACCATTTTCACTGCACAGGATGACTTACACCTATGGTAATTCAGTTCTGGTATCTGGTAGACTTCCCCCAAAAAGTGGAACAGAGCAAATTTGTTATTTCAGTGATACAAGCTCAATGCTTCAAGTGAAAATCAGGAATCTGGAAAATGTTTTCTGCCACAGTAAGTATGAAAACTTCCTAACACATTGGAATTCACAGATGTGATCAGTGGTTATAGTAATAAATGTGATTTTTTTAACTGTACTGACAATGAAAGGTATCAACATTTTGAAGATTTTACATGACTCAGTAAACCAACACTTAAAAAATGACCAATGCATGATGTTATACAAAATTATATAAGGACAAAAAGATCCATTCAAAGTACAAAATAGACTGACTTTAATTTAACAGAGTATGATCTATACGAACAGAGTTCATCAATATGATTTCAAAATTTGGGGACAGGAGCAAACAATATCCACAATTATCTAAAAAGACTATATAAAAATGTTTTTTCCAACCATATATCTGTGTGAAGCCAAACTCTTCACCAAGTTCAACCAGAAGAACAAATTCAGTCACAGGAGACTGAATGCACAAATAGGTTCAATCAAACATAAAAGAGGTTTACAAAACGGTAAACCACTGCCACTCTTCCCACTTTGGAGATAGTTATTTTTTACTAAAATTATTCATGTTACCATGTAATGGGTTTTTATTGTTATTTTTTAAATTATCAGAATGTCAGTATTAACTCCTATTATGGTAAATATCAATAGATAAAACCTATACATACAAAAACAATTAATGGTCCTGAATGACTTAAGAAAGTAAAGTAGATTTAGAAGAGATTGAAAAGCTTGAGAACTTCAGGTCTAGAAGCAATAAGTGGGGGGGACAAAGAAAGTTATTTACCCCATCTTCAGCCCAGTGGTATGAAAGAGGTGGAGAGAATGCAGCCACTAAATAGGATTCGGGAAGGGCACCTTCTTACAGAGCAGTCAAGTCAGTTTGTTTGCCTCTTTACCAGATCATTCCTCTCACACTGAGCAGTCTTACTGTTACTGGACACTGAACAGAAGATGCACCAGCTCTAGCTAACTAATAACTAGTCCAAGTTAATTTTGATATTTATGGGCAATCCCTCTTAAACTTCAGAATATTACATGCAACAGCATAAACAACATTTTCCTACCGATTTCGCTTCCACTTCCTCCGTCTTGGACACTCCATAAGATGATGCTACTCTCTGAGGCAACAGCCACCATTTTGTCCTTGTCTCCGTGTGGACCCCCGACCACTTTTGCATTTAAAGCTACTCGTTCTATAGTCCAGTCCAAATATGGGCTTGTAAACACTTGTTGCCATCCTGATGATTCTTTGATTCTGTTGAATATAAACAGACACATAAATAAGACTCAGCAGTACTTAGCAAAGAGAACATGAATGAATATACCAAAATAAATTTAATCACAGCTATTTATCTGCATATTTACTAAAAAATAAAATACACATAAACTACTTAAAAGAGACTAGAGGTCTATACTTCTCCAAGGAATAATTTAGCAAAGTTCTCCAAACTATAGATTTAGAAACTTAAAAAAAAAGGTAGTTATCTTTTTACATTTTACACAAAAAAGTGGTACTTTGCCATTATTTGCGAATGGAAATAGTCAACAAAAATCAGTTTCAGGAGAATTAATATTCCTATCAGTTACTAATCAGTTATTAAATTACTATGATTAGCTGAGGATCAATCATTTTTTAATACTTCAGATGATAGTCTATTAAGACAAACTAAGATAAGGGTATATGATACCTGGTATATATTACCTTGGCATTATCAAGTGAATGAAATGTGACCTTTGGAAACCACTTACTGAGGACTGGATTTTTTAAAGGTTTCACACAAAATGAAAAAAAAATGTCATGAGCCTATTCCTTCTCCATAAGTAAAGGTTTCTTATCATGATTTAGATTTAGTTGACTGAATAAAAATGCTTTAATATATAACTGTTGATAAACATATTTGTAAATTTTTAATAACTTTTGCTGTCCTAACTGAATTGAAGTCTTTCAGACATGCATTATTTTGTGGGGTTACACATTAAGCCTTTGAATATTTAAAACCTACACAGTTAAGCAATCATGACAATAAACAACCTGAACTTTTAACAATGAAATATTTATTTTTAAAGTTACACAAAACATGTGACAGAAAAAAAATTGTAAAGAATTTCTTTGCCTTACGCAAAGACAATAAATATGAGTAAGTGCTCCTTTAAATACTACTACCTGACATAATAACCACAAAAATCAAACTTAAGTGTTCATAAATGATGACCACCTAACAACCTATATAAAAACACTTTAGCTTTATTTTTGTTTAAAATGTATGCTAAATATAAATATATTCCACAGACATATGCAATTCAACTCTCTTATTAATCCCAAGAATTAATGATTTCCTTAAACTTAAAGGCAATATATAGAAAACTCTTACCATGGTTTTCCTAGGCAACATATGGTCTGTAATTACCCACTTCAGCCACCAGATGGGATTCATGTGTCAAAATACAAAAATGAAAATAATTGTCCAATAAACTCTAAATACTGACAGAACACTGAGAAATTAAGCCTAGATGCTCTCGAGGACTGGCAGACTGGACACAGAGCAGGGATTGCCAGCACTGCAAGAATGAAGACAATCTGCCAACACGTGCATGCAGACATATACTAGGCACTAGGCTCACAGTCTTCAAAAGAGGGGTGCTGTACTGATTTAATGAGGTGAATGATGTAATCTTATGACCACTGAGTAATAAGATAATAAAACTAAATATGATCTGAGCTTCACAAAAACTGTACTTCTATGTCATTTTTCTCTAGAGAAATTAGGGTATTGTAAAACAAAAAGAAGACAACTGTAAAACAATCAGGAGAGCATATTTGGGAGTGATTATAACAATTACATAATTTAACTCAATGAGATGTGTGAATTTACTACTTTTTAAGTTAAAATTAAGTACAAAGAAGCAGCAATATTTGCTTTACATTTTTCCATACACGTAAATTCACAATTTTAAATGTGTAAAAACATAGAACAAACTCTGGTATTCTAACAACCCATCTCTTTATTCCTGCATAATGAAACAACACTCTGAAATCATGACAGCTATGCAAAGAATATGGTTAACTCTCAAATTAAGATCATGAAAGATATAGTGGAGGGTATATGCTCTCAAATTTTTGAAACTTACTATAAATATACTGTAACCAAATTGTACGAGAATTGATAAATATGTCAAAAGAACATAAGAATATAAAATGACAATAAGAGCATGTTATTCTTGTCTAACATGTTATTAGACACTAAGTCATGTCCAAATCTTTTGCAACCCGATGGCCTATAGCCTGCCAGGCTCCTCTGTCCGTGAGATTTCCCAGGCAGGAATTCTGGAGTGGGTTGCCATTTCCTTCTCCAGGGTTATCTTCCTGATCCAGGAATGGTACCCATGTCTCCTGCATTGGCAGGCAGATTCTTTATCACTGAGCCACCAGGAAAGCCCAATATAAACATATGTACAGATAATTACCTTAAATGTAAATGGATTAAATGCTTCAACCAAATGGCACAGACTGGCAGAATGGATTAAAAAAAAAAAAGACCTATATATATGTGTGCTGTTTATAAGAGTTCCACTTCGTATCCAGGGATACGAACAGACTGAAAGTGAAATGGAAAAGGAGTTTTAAATGAAAAAGGCAATCAAAAGAAAGCTGCAATAGTAATACTCATATCAGACAAAATAGACGAAAATAAAGACTGTTACAAGAGACAGAGAAGGACACTACATAATGAACAAAGGATCAAACCAAGAAGATACAACGAGTGTAAATATATATGCACCCAACATAGGAGCAACTCAATAAATAAAGCAAATGTTAACAGCCATGAAAGGAGAAATTAACAGTAACACAGTAATAGGAAAACTTTACCACCACAACTGTATCAATGGACAGGTCATCAGACAGAAAATTAATAAGGAAACACAGGTCTTAGATGACACATTAGATCATTAGATGTTCTTAAAAAGATATTTATAGAACATTCCATCCAAAAGCAGCAGAATACACATTTTTCTCAAGTGCACATAGAAGATTCTCCAGGACAGATCACATGTAGGCCATAAAGAAAGCTTTGTTAAATTTAAGAAAATTTAAATACTATCAAGCATCATTTTGATCAATGCTATGAGATTAGAAATTAATTACAAACAAAAAGTTGTTAAAAAAAACAATAGAGGTTAAATGGATCATTGAAGAAATCAAAGAGGAAATCAAAACGTACCTAGAAACAAATGATAACAAAAACACAATCTGAAACCTACAGGACACAGAGAAAGCACTTTTTTTGTTGTTTTTTTTTGTTTGTTTGTTTTGAAAGCACTTTTAAGAGAGAAGCTTACAGCAATACAATCTTACCTCAGAAAACAAGAAAAATCTCAAATAAACACCATAACCTTACACCTAAAGAATTAAAGAAAGAAGAAAACAAAACCGAAACTTACTGGAAGAAAAGAAATCATAAATATCAGCAGAAATGAATGAAACAGAGACAAAACAATAGAAAAGATCAATGAAACTAAAAGCTGATTCTTTGAGAAGATAAAATTGATAAACCTTTAGCCAGACTCCTCAAGCAAAAAAGAGGGCTCAAATGGATAAAATGAGAAATGAAAATGTTACAAGGAACAGCACAGAAATACAAAGGATAATGGACTACTAGAAGCAACTATATGCCAATAAAACACCTAGAAGAAACGTTTAAATTCTTAGAAAGGCACCACCTTCCAAGGCTAAACCAGAAAGAAATGAAAAATAGGAACAGACCAATCACAAACACTGACACTGAAATTTAAAAACTTCCAACAAACAAAAGTCTAGGACCAGATGGCTTCACAGGTAAATTCTATCAAACATTTAGAGAAAAGTTATTATTGATCTGTCTAAAATCATTCCCAAAAACTGCAGAGAAAGGAACACTCACAAACACATTCTATAGGGTCACCATTACCCTAATACTAAAACCAGACAAAAGTAACACTCAAAAAGAAAATTACAGACCAGTATAACAAATGATGAAGCCAGGCTTTAACAGTCCATGAACCGTGAACTTCCAGATGTTCAAGCTGGATTTAGGAAAGGCAGAGGAACCAGAGATCAAATTGCCAACATCCACTTGATCATAAAAAAAGCAAGAGAGTTCCAGCAAAACACCCACTTCTGCTTTATTGACTATGCCAAAGCCTTTGACTGTGTGTGGATCACAACAAATTGTGGAAAATTCTTCAAGAGATGGGAATACCAGACCACCTTAACTGTCTCCTGAGAAATCTGTATGCAAGTCAAGATGCAACAATTAGAACCAGACATGGAACAACAGACTTAGTTGTTGATCAACAACAACTTCCAAATTAGGGAAGGAGCATGTCAAGGCTGTATGTTGTCACCCTGCTTATTTAACTTATATGCAAAGTACATCATGAGAAATGCCAGGCTGGATGAAGCACAAGCTGGAATCAAGATTGCCAGGGGAAATAACAATACATCAGATACACAGATGATACCAACATTATGGCAGAAAGTGAAGAACTAAAGAACTCCTTGATGAAAGTGAAAGAGGAGAGTGAAAAATTTCACATAAAACTCAACATTGAAAAAACTAACATCATGTCATCCAGTCCCATCACTTCATGGCAACTAGATGGGGAAACAATGGAAATAGTGACAGACTATTTTTTTTTTTGGGGGGTGGGTGGGTGTTCCAGAATCAGTGCAGATGATGACTGCAGCCATGAAATTAAAAGATACTTGCTCCTTGGAAGAAAAGTTATGACCAACCTAGACAGCATATTAAAAAGCAGAGACATGTAAATCCATGGCTTATTCATGTCAATGTATGGCAAAAACCACTACAATACTGTAAAGTAATTAGACTCCAACTAATAAAAATAATTGGGGGGGGAGGGCTTTTGCACAGCATGGAAACCATCCACAAAACAAAAAAACTCACAGAATGGGAGAATATATTTGCAAACAAAGACAATGATAAGGGATTAATATCCAAATATACAAACAACTCATGTAGCTCAATATTAAAAAAAAAAAAAAAAAAGACACAATCAAAAAATGGGTGGGTGGTCTAAACAAACATTTCTCCAAAGAGACATACAGATGACCAAGAGGCCTGTGAAAAGAGGCTCAACATCATTAATTATTAGAGAAATGCAAAAACTACAATGAGCTATCACCTCACACTAGTCAGAATGGCCATCATCAAAAAGTCTACAAACAATAAATGCTGGAAAAGATGTGGAAAAAAGGGAACTCTCCTACACTTGTTGGTGGGAATATAAACTGGTATATCGTACAGAGAACAGTATGGAGATTCCTTAAAAACCTAAATATAGTACTACCATAGGATTCAGCAATTCCACATCTAGGCATGTATCTGAAGAAAACCATACTTTGAAAAGATGTATGCACCTCAATGTTCATCTGCAGCAGATGTGGCACATATATAGAATGAAATATTACTCGGGCATAAAAAATGAAATAATGCCAGTAGCAGCAACACAGAGGTACCTAGAGATAATCATACTAACTGAAGTAAAACAAAGACAAATATATCATATATATAATTTTTTAAAAAAGATACAAACGAATTCAATACAAAACAAAAACAGACTTTGAAAACAAACTTATGGTTACCAAAGGGGAAATGCAGGGTGGAGAGATAAACTAGGAGTTTAACACATACACACTACTACATACAAAATAGATAATTAACAAGGATCTACCATAAAGCACAGGGAAATCTACTCAATATTCTGCAAAGACCTGTAAGTGAAAAGAATCTAAAAAAGAATGTATATATGTATACATATGACTGAATCACTGAAAAATTGATGCTTTTGAACTGTGGTGTTGGAGAAGACTCTTGAGAGCCCCTTGGACTGCAAGGAGATCCAACCAGTCCATCCTAAAGGAGATTAGTCCTGGGTGTTCATTGGAAGGACTGATGCTGAGGCTGAAACTCCAATACTTTGGCCACCTTATGCGAAGAGTTGACTCATTGGAAAAGACCCTGATGCTGGGAGGGATTGGGGGCAGGAGGAGAAGGGGACGACAGAGGATGAGATGGCTGGATGGCATCACCGACTCGATGGGCATGAGTTGGAGTAAACTCCGGGAGTTGGTGATGGACAGGGAGGCCTGGCATGCTGCGATTCATGGGGTCGCAAAGAGTTGGACACAACTGAACTGAACTGATGACTGAATCACTTTGCTGTACACTTAAATCTAACACAACATTGTAAATCAACTGTACACTCCAGTTTAAAACTTTAAAAAAAAAGTCCTGTCTTGATGGCTTCCCGGGTGGCTCAGATGGTAAAGTGTCTGCTTGCAATGCAGGAGACCTGGGTTCGATCCCTGGGTTGGGAAGATCCCCTGGAGAAGGAAATGGCTACCCACTCCAGGATTCTTGCCTGGAAAATCCCATGGATGGAGGAGCCTGGTAGGCTACAGTCCATGGGGTCGCAAACAGTCGGACATGACTGAGCAACGTCACTTTCACTTTCTTTCCTGTCTTGATAGGAGTCTTGTAGCAACTAAAATCCACAGTAGAAGAGTAATATTTGCCTCCAGGTTGACGTCTGTCCTTTCCATCTGAACTATGGAACTCCTAGCCAAGTGTGATAGGCAGAATAATGGCTCCCCAAACATGTCCTTGTCTAAATTCCTGAAAATGGTAAAAGTGTTATCTTACATGGCAAAGGGGCTTTGCAGATGTGATTAAGTTCAAGAGACGGAGGGACTATCCAGGTGCCTGGAATGTAATACTAAGGTCCTCATAAGCAGATAGACAAGTGGGAGACAGGAAAGAGATCTGAAGCTGCTACACTGCTGGTTTTGAAATGTAAAAAAGGCAACATGTTAAAAGGAACACAGATGCCCTTTCGAAGTTGGGAAAGACAAAGAAACTTGCTGGAGTCTCCAGAAGGAACACAGACCTGCCAATATCTTGACTTTAGCCCAGCAAGATCCAATTTGGAATTTTCTGAACTCCAGAACTGAGTGATAAAAAAACTGTGTTGTTTTATCATACTAAATGTATGGCAATCTGTTATAGCAACAGGAAGAAACTAATACACCAAGTCACCTACATTATTTTCATTTTATACTTCTCAGCCAAAACTTTGTTGTTCAGTTGATGTTAGCTGCTTCCACACCACTCCACTCCCTTAGGAACAGAAACCACAACATGAGGAGGGGTAGCTCTCAAACTGAGCCCAGCCCACTGCCTGTCCCACTGAATCAAAGAATTATTAATAATGTTGTCGGAACTAACACTACTCACTTAAACCAGAGACCAGGAACATGGTGTTTATTCTGGTGCATTCTTAGGAATCTACTATGTGCCTGGGACATGAGAAGCACTGGGATAGAGAGAGTTGAGAATTCTGTCATTTCTTTCCCCAGGATGACCTAGGGAATTTCTCCAACCTGGTTTCCTCATTAGTAAAATAGGGATGATGAGATCCATGCCACAGGTTGTTGTGATAATTAAATGAGAACATGTATACAAGAGACTTCAGGGTTATAGGCCTGGCATAAACTAACAGTTGAGTAAGTCCTAACTGGGAAGTTCAATTCACTTCTCAATATTCAGAAGTCATTTTTATGGAACTGGATGGTTTCCCAATATTTTCTCATCAGGAGCCTCTAGAGCCGAGTCACCTTATTTTGAAGAGCTCTCCCTTCTTCCCACATCTCCCCATTCCTTTCCCAACTCCCAAATACATAATTTCTGCTCAGTGCTAAAATCATTTGCCAAACCAGACTCTCAGATTTCCCTTTGCCCATTTTCCTTCAAAAGATGGACCCCAGACAGAAAAAGGGTTCTGGGGGTTGGTAGGGAGACTCTGCAACTAAAAACACAAATGTGGTTTGAGGAGGGTACCACAAGAATGCAGAAATACAAGCACACGATGCTTCTTCCCTAAAGGTCCAGATGAAGGAGCTACATTCGTTAGGGTGACTTTGCTTGCCTAAATTATTATTTTTTTTAAACACTATATATTAGCACAAAATCCCTCACTGCTTGTTTTCTACTGGACTTTTCTCAATATAACTTTCACTGTTTTCTTTCCAACACCTCACTACCAGGCTAATTAGAAAGGAAGCTGATTCTACCTCTCAAAGGTTAAATTATGAAGCCAAACACATATGCAAGTTTTTCTCTTTAACACATAAGAATATTTCATCTTATTTCTCTTCCATTTAACACAACACACAAAAATCCTCCAATCTCCTATTTCTAATTCTCACCAGCTAATGAAAGGAATGATTAAGAAGATCAACACACAAATAGACCTATGGAATAGGATTAAGAGCCCAGAAATAAGTCCAAGCATATATAGTCAACTAATGTTTGATAAGGTAGCCAAGAACACTAAATGAAGAAAAGGGAGCTTCTTCAATAAATGGTGCCTGGAAAATTGGATATTTAAACAGAAAAGAATCAAATTTGACCCATACTGGCTTCCCTAGTGGCTCAGATAGTAAAGAATCTGCAATGCAAGTGATGCAGGTTCAATTTCTGGACCAGGAAGTTCCCCTGGAGAAGGGAATGGCAAATCACTCCAGTACTCTTGCCTGGGAAATCCCATGGACAAAGAAGCCTGGAAGGCTACAGTCCATGGGGTCGCAAAAAGTCGGACAGAACTGAGTGACTAACACTTTCACTTTCACTTTATACTACTCACAAAAATAAACTCAAAATTGACTGAATACCTAAAACCATGAGGCTCCTAGAAGAAAACATAGGGGAAAAGCTCCTTGACATGAGTTGTGGTAATGACTGTTTTCAAAATCTCACATAAAGCACAAGCAATAAAATCAGAAATAAACAAATGGGACTACCTTGCACTAAAAACCATCTGCACAGAAAAAGAAACTATCAAAGTGAAAAAAACAACCAGTGGAATAGGAAAAAATATTTGCAAACCATATATCTGATAAGGTGTCAATATGCAAATATAAAAAGAACTCAATAGCAAAAAACCAAATAATCCAACTAAAAAATGGGCCAAAGACTTGAATAGACATTTTCCCAAAGAAGATATACAAATAGCTAACATGTACAAGGAAAGATTCTCAGCATCAATTGTCAATAGGGAAATGCAAATTAAAACCACAGTAAGGTATCACTTCATACCTGTTGCAACGGCCATCATGAAAAGACAAGAGATGGATGCATGTATGTATGGCTGAGTCCCTTTGCTGTCCATGTGAAACTATCACATTGCCAATTAGCTATATGTCAAAACAAAATAAAAAAGAATTTATTTTACAAAATAAAAAGTTTAAAAAAAGACAATAAATGCTGGTGTAGATGTGGAGAAAAGGGAACCTTTGTCACTGTTGGTGGGACTATGGAAAACAATATGGTGTTTGCTCAAAAAAATTAAGTACAGATCTACCCTATGATAACGCAATTTAAATTCTGGGAATATACTCAAAGAAAACAAAAACACTAGCCTGAAAAGTTCTGCACTCCCATGCTGACAGCAGCATTACTTACAATAGCCAAGTGTCCGACAATAGGGGGAAAAAGTATAAAATTAGATGCAATTATATAAAAATAAATATAAAACAAGATGAAGGTTTTCAAATTCAATGAGAAAGGATGGTTTATGTAATAATCAGAACATAATTAGCCACTCATGTGGAAGAAAATAGATTCCTAAATCTAGAATCTTATACAAAAAGTAAATTTTACATTGCATTAAAAATCTAAAGTGGAGGGCTTCTCTGGTGGCTTGGTGGTAAAGAATCCCCCGGCCAAAGCAGGAGACACAGGTTTGATCCCTGATCTGGGAAGATCCCACATCCCGTGGAGCCACAACTAGTGAGCCCACTGGTGGCAGCTCCGGAAGCCCGCTCACCCCAGAGCCCGGGTTCTGAAACAAGGCAGGCCACGGGCACAGGGAAGCCAGGGAGCAGCCACAAGCTGGGGGCAGCCCTCACTCACTAGTCAGAGAAAAGCAAGTCAGGGATGAAGACCCAGCACGGCCAAAGTAAATAAATAGACACAATTATATTTTTAAAAATCTAAAGTGGAATATCAATTCTAAAAGGGTAATAATCTGCACAAATACTCTTTCGATAATTCAAGTAACATGCAGTAAACTGAGCAAGAGAACAAACGTAAAAGTGAAGCATGGCAATGCAGACAAAATGCCCAAAGAACTATGGACAGAGTTTGTAGTACTGTATAGGAGGCAGGGACCCAAGCCATCCCAAAGAGAAAGAAATGGAAGGCGGCAAAGCGGTTGTCTGAGGAGGTTTACAAACACCTAAGGAAAGAAAATGGCAACCTACTCTGGTACTCTTGCCTGGAAAATCTTATGGACGGAGAACCCTGGTAGGCTATAGTCCATGGGGTCGCAAAGAGTCGGATATGACTGAGCGACTTCACTTTCACTTTCAAGGAAAGAAAAGAAGGGAAAGGCAAGGGAGAAACATAAAGATATACCCAACTGAATGCAGAGTTACAGAGAATAGCAAGAAGAGATAAGGCCTTCTTGACTGAACAATGAAAAGAAATAGAGGAAAACAATAGAAGGGGAAAGACTAGAGATCTCTTCAAGAAAACTGGAGGTATCAAGGGAACATTTCATACAAGGATGGGCATGATAAAGGACAGAAACAGTAAGGACCTAAAAGAAGCAGAAGAAATTAAGAAGAGGTGGCAATACAAAGAAGTACTACACAAAACAGTCTTAATGACCTGGACAATCACAATGGTGTGGTAACTCACCCAGCAGCAGACACCCTGGAACATGAAGTCAAGTGGCTCTTAGGAAGAATTACCACAAAACACTTAGGGCAGTGACAGAATTCCAGCTGAGCTATTTAAAATCATAAGAGATGATGCTGTTAAAGTGCTGCACTCAATGTCAGCATATTTGGAAAACTCCACATGACCACAGGACTAGCAAAGGTCAGTTTTCATTCCAGTCACATAGAAGGGAAATGTCAAGGAATGTTGAAAACTATCATACAATTGCACTCATTCCATATGCTAGCACTTTGAGCTCATTATGCTCAAAATCCTTCACGTGAGCCTTCAGCAGTACATGAACTGAGAAATTCCAAATGTACAAGATGGATTTCAAGAAGGCAGAGGAACCAGAAATCAAATTGCCAATATCTGTTGGATCAGAGAGAAAACAAGCGAACTCCAAAAAAATACCTACTGCTTCACTGACTACTTGGAAGCCTCTGACTGTGTGGATCACAAAAAACTGTGCAAAATTCTTAAAGAGTCGGGAGTATTAGACAACCTTACCTATCCCCTGAGAAACCTGTATATGGGTCAAGAAGCAACAGTTAGAACTGGACATGGAACAACAGACTGGTTCCAGACTAGAAAAGGAGTGCATCAAGGCCACATAATGTCATACTGTATATTTAACTTCTATGCAGAGCACATCATGTGAAATGCCAGACTGGAATCAAGATTGCCAGGAGAAATACCAACAACCTCTGCAGATATGCAGATGATCCCACTTCAGTGGCAGAAAAGTGAAAAGTAACTAAAAAGCATCTTGATGAAGGTGAAAAGAGGAGATTCAAAAGGCAGGCTTAAAACTCAACATTCAAAAAACTAACATCATGGCATCTGGTCTCATCACTTCATGGCAAATAGAAGGGGGGAAAGTGAAAATACGGGCAGATTCTCTTTTTCCGGGTTCCGAAATGACTGAGAGCTGTGACTGCAGCCATGAAATTAAAAGATGCTTGCTCCTTAGAAGGAAAGCGATGACAAATCTACATAGCATATTAAAAAGTAGAAGACATCTCTGCCAACAAAGGTCCATTTAATCCAAGGTATGGTTTTTTCAGTAGTCATGTACAGATGTGAGAGTTGGACCGTAAAGAAAGCTGAGCACCAAAGAATTGATGGTTTTGAACTATGGTGTTGGAGAAGACTACTGAGAGTCCCTTGGACTGCAAGGAGATCAGTCAGTCCTAAAGGAAATCAGTCCTGAATACTCATTGGAAGGACTGATGCTGAAGCTCCAATACTTTGGTCACCTGATGTGAAGAACTGACTCATTGGAACAGACCCTGATGCTGGGAAAGACTGAAGGAAGGAAGAAGGGGATGACAGAATATGGGATGGTTGGATGGTATTACAAACTCAACGGACATGAGTTTGAGCAAGCTCCGGGAGGCTGGTAACAGACAGGGAAACCTGGCGTGCTGCAGTCCATGGGTTGCAAAGAGTTGTACAGGACTTAGTAACTGGACACCACCGTTTCCCCGTCATCAACATTTCTCACTTCATACAGTAATTCTGAACTAAGAATCCTACCTCTCAGCCAAATGAAAAAGAGAAATCCCTAGTATATACTTTTCCTTGTTCCTGCTGGTTTCTGAGAATGCAAGAATTAGATAAAACAAAACTACCTTGCACATTAGATACTAAACTACATCACTTCTGTTCACGACAGTCCTACTTAACTACCTCACTCCCAAGTGTATAGTACTCACGACCAATGCAGAATCTTATTCTCCTCTAAGAGTACAATATTTAATCATTACAGACAAAAACACACAGGGGTCACATTAACAAGCCTGCCTCATTTAACACAACAGTTAAACGACTTGGAAGTTGGATATACTGAGCAAGAAGGTGTAACTTCAAGATATCTCACCTATTTCACAGTTTATACTGTATGGGCAATATTTAAATATACTGAGGCTATCAGTATTTATGAAGTTAGTTGTAAAAATAAAAGTAAACTGAATTTAATCAGTAGGCACAATTGGAAGGAAAAAAATCTGATGACTAAAATTATGTAGCTCTTAAATCTATAAGCATAAAATCACAGCTATTAAAAAATACTCCCCAAAGTAAAAAGCAAACCACTATTAATTATATAATACCTGTAACACACAGCAAAATGGGCATACGCAGCTACGATCCAGTTGTGATGGCCAGCTACTATTAGCACCTTTCGTGGATCCACAGGAAACCCTGTTGATAATAGAAAAAGAAATGCTTTTTGTGCTCTAAAAAAGGAGTTTGCAAACTATGGCCAAGAGGCCAATTCCAGTGCTCTGCCTGTTTTGAGAAAGAGAGCTGTGTTGGAACACAGCCAAGCACATCCGTCCACACACAAAGCTGCTTGCGCTCTACAGACAGAAATGAGCAGCTCCAACAGAGGCCCTCGGGCTCACGAAGCCCACCATGTCCACCATCTGGCCCCTGCCAGAAAAAGCTTGTCAGCCTCTGTTCTAAAGGTTCACAGCAAAGAGAAGATCACAAACTTGTTAAATAAAAATACTAGGTGAGACTCTTCAAGATATAAACGGGAGACCTAGATTAAAAAGAGATACAGCAAAAGCTACATCTTTAAAAATAACTACTCAATATCTAGAGCTAAAAAGGTACATACTTTGCTTTTTATATTTATGTAAGCTTTGCTTACCTAGCCTAACAGTTTCTTCTCCAGTTCCAGAAAGAACAGGCTGAGTACCATTTCCTCGAGCTTCACCTTCTGTAAAATTTAGTCCATTTCTAGAATCAGCTGAGGATCTAGTAGTGTTGTTTATTTTACGACTAGGAATACCTATGAAAGGAAAGAAGATATATTTTTTTAAGTTCACCTACCAAAATTTGAAAATTTCATATGTTCTTATGGCTAAAAAACAAGAAAACTAAACATTATAGCTGAAATTTATCTTCTAATATAGCGATTTACTACAAATAAGTACCATAACAAGATGAAATTTTTAAAAACAGATTTCTGATATTTTTCATGTTATATATTTAATAAGTAAGACTAAGATTTATCATATGTATAATACCAAATCAATCACCACTAATTCATTCATTCTGTCACTAACTCTTTACATTTACGGAACAGTTACTATGAGACAGGTACTATTCACTAATTTAAACTTTATTAAGCTTAAATTTTAACTTTAAACTTTATTAAATTTTTAAACTTTATTTACTAATTTAAATTTTATTCAGCTTTAGAGCTGAATTGCCCTATATTTTCAAGCATCCCTTATTTGGCAGAGGAGTCTTTTTGAAATCATTTTGAAATGAACTCTTGTTCAGAACTCTGCTACAACACAGGCACAGAGGGAACTGTGCTAACTGACTGAAGAGGGGCAGAAATGACATGCACCTCACCCTCCTCTCCCCTATACACTGACAAATCTCTGCAAAGCTCCTGGGGTTCCACAAAGGAGATGGACAACCAGTTCTCTAACACAGGAATTAGCAAATTTGACCAAAGCCAAGTCCAGTCTGTTGGCTGTTTATGTAAGTGAAGTTGCACTAGACACCATCACACCCGTCCATTTCTGCAGTGTTTACGGTGAGTTCAGTTAACTGCCACAGAGACCTTCTAGCTCACAAGCCTAACTGGCCCTCTACAGAAAAAGTCTGGCAAACTCCTACCCTACCTTATAGTCTGACCTAACTTCTGTTAAGATTAAAGTTTTCATCTTTTCTAGTAGATTTACAAATGAGATAATCAAGAAATAGATTTTCCTATTCACACATTTGTACTTAGTGTAATGATAAAAAGACTTGAACTCAATGAACAGAGCAGAAGTACCTGGTGGAGGCAAGTAACCGTGGAAAAGGACACTGCCGCAAGATGAACGCTCCAGCTCTTCACATAAGAGAAGCCTTCTTACTAAAAACATTTCAAAGCAAACTTGTCAAGAGTACATGCAAACAGAAAAACAGTACTCCACTTATTTTCTCTAGTTAAAGAGGATAAGGAAAGAAAAGGGAAAACGCTTAAGTTAAATCAGCTGACAATATCTTTTTTCTATGAAAATCCACAAAAAGCAAGCACTGACTAGTCCATCAAAAATTAGAACCTGATATAAAACACACTTCATTTGGGCAAGTTGAGTGCTCAGAGGGTCAAATCACAAATAAAAAATAGTAGTAAGATACATACCTAGTGGAGTGATTCCATAAAATTCAGCTTCATGTCGGAGAACATTAATACTCACTCCCCTACAAAGAAACAAATTAATGATGTAAATCTTCTAACAGTGGCAGCCTGGATTATCATCTGAAGCAGAAAAAGTACTAGGCTCTTAACATGAACAAAATCATGGGCTTTAAAACTTACTTCTTTCCTAAGATCCTTAATCATTTGAAGTATTAACAATAAAACTGCACACTACCATGAACTTTTTCTTACTAAAAAACCACTCATATATAGATGAACTGGATGACTAAATTAGAGATGAGGGCTTTACAGGGTTAATACAAGTAATTATCAATAAGTATCTAAGAGGCAAACAAGAGTAGAAATCATTTATACGGTATTAATTACTTCTGACTGTAATTTCTATACATATTCTAACATCCCCAATTAATCTACAAGCTCCCTGGAAGCATGATCTACCTCTGATCCATGTCTGTATACGTCACGCAGTGCCTACCACAGTGCTTGTATGTAACAATCAGCATGACTCCTCTCATCAAAAACCAAAAATAAAAGCAAAACAGAAGACAGGGAGGAAAAAAAGATCAGCCTTAAGAAGGGCTATGTTATCCAGATAGAGATGTTACAACAAATAAGAAAATAAGCAAAAAAAAAAAGAAAGAAAGAAACTTGAGAGTTTAAAAGAATTCATTTTAGGTTTCAGTTACAATTGTCCTTATTTTAAAAATACTGCCTGGGCAGAAAGTGGAGGGGGCATCACCTAGGATTCCGTGAAAATTAAAATGATAATAAATACTGTGAACAACTCTGTGCCTGCAAATTTGAGAACCCAAATAAAATGGACAATTCCTTGAAACACACAATCTGCTAAAACTCACAGCAGAAAGAAACTATCTCAGTCTATATATATTAAAAAAAAAAAAAAAAAACAGATCAATAATAACCTTCCAAACAGAAAGCACTAGGCCCAGGATTCACTGGTGAATGCTACCAAATATTTAAGGAAGAAATTATACCAATTATCTACAATCTCAGGGAAAGAAGCAGAGAAAAATCTAATTTATTTTATAGGACAAGGCCCACATTACTTTAACACCAAAACCAGAAAAATGCATTACAAGAAAATTATAGACCAGTATCTCTCATGAACATAGACACAATAATTCTCAACAAAACATCAGTAAACCAAATCCAACAATGTATAAAAAGAAATATATACCACAGCCAAGTAGGATTTATCTCAGGTATGAAAGCTGGTTCAATATTTTGAAATCAATTAATGTACTCTTTCACATCAATAGACTCACATGACTACATCAACAGCTGCAAAGAAAGCATATAACAAAATCCAACATCTATTCATAATAAAAACTCTCAGTAAACCAGGAACTGAGGGGAAATTTTTCAACTTGCTAAGAATTTTTTTAAAATATCCTATATCAAGCATCATATTTAATGTGAGAACTTTGAACTAACATCTGGTTACAAGACAAAGATTCTGTCACCACACCTTTTCAACTTCATACTGAAATCCTTATTAACACAATAAAACAAGAAAAGAAAAGGCATACAGATTGGGAAGAAAGATATAAAACTGACGATCACAGATGATATGACTGTCAAAATAGAAAATCCAAAGTAATGAACCCAAAACTCTTGGAGCTAATAAGCAAGTAAATCAAGGTTGTACAATCTAAGGTTAATGTACCAAAGTCTACTGCTTTTCAATAGACCAACAATGAACAAGAGAAACTTGAAGTTAGAAATAACACCATTTACACTAATACTCCCCTAAAAAGTACTCAAGTATAAATCTAACTAAATACACAACACACCATATATATATATATATACATACATATATATATACACAAAATCTACAAGAAAGAAAACTATAAAACTCTGATGGCTGAACTCAAAGAACGAGAAAAATGGAGCGATATTTCTAGTTCATGGACAGAAGATGCAGTACTGTTAAGACCTCAGTTCTTCCCTACTTGATTTGATTCAATGCAATTCTAATCAAAATCTAGCAAGTTATTTTATCAATATCAACAAGTTGATTCTAAAGTTTACATGAAAAGGCCCAAGAGCCAAAACAGCCAACGTAATACTGAAGAGGAACAAAGTTGGAGCACTACCATTTCCTGACATCAAAATTGTAAACCTAGAAAAACCAAGATAGTATGTTACTGTAAGAGACAAACAAATCATGGAGTAGAACAGAAAGCTCAGAAATAAATCCCATACATACAGTCAACTGATCTACAAGAAGCAAAGACAAAAAAATGAAGTAACAGATAATGCTGAAACAACTAGACATCAGCATGCAAGAAAAAATTAGTCTAGACACAGACCTTACACCCTCCACAAAAACTAACTCAATGTGGATCACAGACCTAAATGTAAAATACAAAACTAAAAAACTCCAAGAAGATAAATTTAGGAGAAAACCTAAATGACACTGGGTATGGTGATACTTGTTTAAATACAACTCAAAGACACAATCCATGAGAGGAATAAGAATAAGCTAGATTTTATTAAAATTAAAACCTTCTGCTCTACAGAAGACAGTATCAAGAAAATGAAAAGCCACCAAACGAGACAAAATATTTGCAAATGACAGATTTGATAAGGGACTGTTGTCCAAAGTATACAAAGAACTCCTAAATCTCAACAATAAAGAAACTAGTTCAATCAAAACATGGGCCAAAGACCTCAACCAAAGTTATAAAGGCAGCAAACCTATGAAAAGATGCTCCACATCATTATGTCATTAAGTAAATGTTAATTAAGACAGTAAGTCACTACTACACATCAATTACTATGGCCAAAATCCAGAATCCTAACAGCAAATGCTGTCAGGGATATGAAGCAATGGCAACCCTAATTCACTGCTGGTGGGAAAGGAAAATGACAGTCACTGTGAAAGACAGTCTGTAGGTTTCTTATAAAACTTACCATATGATCCAGCAACTGTACTCCTTGACATTTACCCTAAGGAGTTGAAAACTTAATGTCCAAGCAAAAACCTGCACATGGATATTTATAGAGGCTTTATTCACAACAGCTAAGACTTGGAAGCAACTAAAATGTTCTCTTCAGTAAGTGAATGGAAAAACAAATTGGTATTCAGGTAATGAAACATTATCAGCACTAAAAAGAAGTAACATGAAGGAAACTTAATTGCATATTATTAAATGAATGAAGTCAATCAGAAAAGGCTCCATTCTATGTGAGTTCAATTGTGACATTTAGGAAAAAGTCAAATTATGCACATTTCTGAAAGATTAGTGGCTTGTGGAGAGAGAGAGCAACAGGCAGAGAACAAAAATTTTTAGGGCAGTGTAAGTGCTGTGTACAGTATTATAAAGAGGTCCACATGTCATTACACATTTGTGCTAACTCCTAAAATGTACGACACCAAGAGTGAATTGAAGATAAACTATGAACTTTGGGTGATTATGACATCAATGCAGGTTCATCAACTGAAAAAAAGAAAAAATGTATCATTCAGGTAAATGCCATTAATAATAGAGGAGGCTGATAATGGAAGCAGGGGGCACATGGGAAACCTCTGTACCTTCCTCTCAATTTTACTGTAAACATAAAACTGCTCTTAAAAAACAAAAAACAAAAATTCTGATAGGCCTAATAGACATATGTGATGGAAATATTAAATTGCTTTTATTTGAGAAAGTGGTTGTTACTAGTTTAACATAAGAAAAGTTAAAACTTTCTTATTCTATTTCAAAACTATCTCCATTAACAGTACAGTAGCTCAGGACACAAATAACACTTTTGGAGAAGACAAATAAATAGGAGAGTAATACAGAATGATAAAGGCAATGGAAGAATTTTATGTAAAAAATGGAAGTAGAATATAGTATTCTCTTATCAATTCCTTCCCACTTTCTTTTGGAAGATACTACTCAGAGAACTTAGTTTTGCTAGACTTCCATTAACTGAAATAAAGAAGCAAGTTGTAAGAAAAGCAATGAATACAGATATTTAAACTACTGCTCCCTTTTATGGGTAATTTAGTTGTAGATTTGTCACAAGGACGCTGATGAGAAGTAAACTTAGATTTTCATCAAATGCTAAAAATAATTTTACCCCAGAAGTAAAGAGTTAATAATAAACTTCCCACCTACCACCCCAAGCCAAAAAATAAACAAAAAGCCCCACCAAACTCTTTTATTCATTTAATAAATATCTATTAAGCAGCTACTATACATAATTTTTCTTTTTTTTTTAAACAACACTCTGAATACAGCAAGGAACAAACCAAACAAAAAATCTTTGCTTTCAAGAAGCTCATATTCTAGTGAATATGTCAAAAGTTATGTAATATTATACAGAAGTGGCTTAGAAAAACATTTAGAATTCTAAAAGCTATACCTAAAAAAGTATTAATAAGTCCCAGTAAAAGTTCATTAGGCATATATAAAATAAAACAACAATAAAATACAGATTATACTGTAGCTTCCTACTAGGAATCCAGACTATGGCAAAGTTCAGAAATAGTTTAAATTGTTCCTTACTTGTGTCAGGTAAACCTGTATGGTTATGCGTCATACAAAAAAAATGTATACTATGTGTCAAGCGTAATACTTGATCCTGCAGGTACAGAGGAAACAATGCAAGCCCTCTTAGAGTCTCATGTAAGACAGGCCACTGGAGCTGTGGCAGTTCAAGAAACTCTGACCACCTGGGTCAGGAGACACAGCAGAGTCGTCAGCAAGATCAAGATCAAGCCAAGGGCAGCAAGGGCTGAAGGTGCTCAAGCAAGAGAAACTAAGCAAGGGCTAGATGAACAGGAAGTGCAAAATCCTTCACCGTTAATCCAGCAGCAGATTAAATAAGAGTTTTAAGCAAAGTAATAACTAACTAGATTTTGAACTGTAGTGTTGGAGAAGACTCTTGAGAGTCCCTTGGACTGCAAGGACATCCAAACAGTCCATCCTAAAGGAGATCAGTCCTGAATATTCACTGGAAGGCCTGATGCTGAAGCTGAAACTTCAATACTTTGGCCACCTGATGTGAAGAACTGACTCATTAGAAAAGACCCTGATGCTGGGAAAAATTGAAGGCAAGCAGAGAATGGGGTGACAGAGGATGAGACGGCTGGATGGCATCACTGACTCGATGGACATGAGTTTGAGCAAGCTCTGGGTATTGGTGGACGGACAGGGAAGTCTGGCATGTTGCAGTTCACGGGGTTGCAAAGAGCTGAACATGACTAAGCGACTGAACTGACTGAATAACTAAATTAGATTTATATTTTCAGGATATAATTTTGGCTACAGTGTGAAAAATGAATTGAAGGGATAAGACTGAAGGCAGGGAAATTGGCTAGGAAGCTTTGAGAGTAATCCATTTAGAAGAGGTGATTGTGGCCTGTATCTATGAGAGAAATTCTGAGGAAACTTTCAAGCAAAAATAATCTTGAGGCAAGGAAAAAAACTTTCCTTCATAAACAAAGATCAAAACCATGCCCACCAATAAAAATGCACTTTAAAAAGATACATTTCTTGGGACTCACCTGGTGGTCCAGTGAACAGACTCCCCACGTCCAGTGCAGAGAGCCAGGGTTCGATCCCTGGTAGGGGAACTAAGATCCTGCAAGCTGTGAGGCACTGCCACAAGTACATATGTAAAGAAATAAAAGCTTAAACAAAAAAAAAGATACATTTCTTACCTTAAGTCTAGTTCTTTTGTCCGAAGAAAATTTAAAATGGGTGCAAATGCTGCTGGATCTCTATCAATAAATATCTGTAAATAAAGAATTACAAATTATATTTTCAAATTATAAACTTCTAACTTTAATATCTGTAACACTAACTTAGAGAACACATACTGAATTACATAAAAACTCTATTTCCTTGATTATACTCTTAAATTTTAATGCTTCTAAAATGGAAATGCAGTTATAACCACTACTGTATACTGTATAAATGTACAGTAGAAATGGTGTCTTTTCTCTCCCTGAAAAGCTATCATTAGATTGATATTTTAACATGCAGGGGAAAAAAATGGTATCAAATGGGTCCATTTTCTCATTTCTAATTTTTTTAAATTTCTATTTATTTTTAGCAGCACTGGGTCTTCACTGCTATGCACAGGTTTTCTCTAGCCGCAATGAGCGGTGCCTACTCTCTGGCTGAGATGTGCAGGCTTCTCCCTAGATGCTTCTCTGGAGCATGGGCTCCAGGGCACTCGGGCTTCTAGTGCACGGGCTTAGCTGCTCTGTGACATGTGCAATCTTCCAGGCCAGGGATCCAACCGTGTCCCCTGCATTGGTAGGCGGATTCTTAACCACTGGACCACCAGGGAAGTCCTTATTTCTACTTAACTAACATCTTTAGTCAAAGGGACACTGAAAGGAAAATTTTTATCTGAAATATTCTAGAAATTAACACTTTGAAAATAATAAGCAAAAATACATTTTATATCATCCCTAATTATTGGTGATAGTGATGATTTGCATAATCTGTGACTTAAACGAATCATTAAAACAACAGTGTACAATCAAAAAAGTCAAAACTGAATAACACTTTCACACTTTTCTTGATTGTCCCATGTGTATTATAAAAGTACACTTTCACATACCACTATCTGTTTTCTCAAGGACTGAGGGTGGGGTAAAAGAAAAAGTGACAAGAACAAATTTTTTTAAATAAATACAGTACCACGGAATAAGGTCACATAGAGTTGGACATACCTGAAGCACCCACCATGAAATACTTATGGGGAAAATGTTTAGAAAATAGGAAATATATAATTGATAACTCTTTACAGGAATGTATGCCAATATTATTTTGAACCAATTACAAAAGCTCTAACTATAAAACTGATTATCTTTTAAGATTTATTTAAGTCAATCAGACAGCAGAATGAAGCAAAAAATATACCTCTTCCTACTATGATCAATTATTATATACAGTGTTATATACAGTGAATGAGGTTCTTCTGGCTTCATAAATTCTCGCTTTTTATTAGAATCAAGCTGAAGTTGAAGAAACACCATAGATTTGTGGGTCTTGTTACTGATGTCCTTTCTATAACCTCACACGGACATATTTGCTCGTGCTACTTTATTGATCTGCAAACCTCAGCACAGCAAATAAACACCTGTGGTCATTTTGCTGCCTCCAAACTGAAAGTCTTATTTGCTTTTCACAATTACCTGCCCTGCTACTGTGCATATTAAAACTGCTTTTAAGATAAAGAAATACTTTTTTGTGTGCTGAAACTTAGTAATTCTTTACTTCCCTCACTCCACCATGGCTGCACAAGTTCATAAGGTTATTCTTCAGAACAAAAAATTGTAGGGCTTCACAAATTTGCAACATTTTACCACTCTAATATCAAAACTTCTGTTTACACCTATCTATTCACTGTTAAAGTTTCAATTATTGATTAAAAGAAATATTTCCTCTCGACAATGTAAGCTCAGATCCTATAATTTCTAATGATTATTTAAAATAGTATATGCAGTACTCTGTTTTGAGTTCTCATCTAGTTACAGAAATAATTCATGACAAGAAATAAAAATCTAAGAACATATATTTCATTTAGTAGTTATTAAAAGATTACTTCCTCTATCTTCTAAGAGTATAAGGACCAAACATTAGAGCATTATTTGATCTAATTTAGAAATACACATCAACATTATTATACTCACAGCACCAGTTTCATCTCGAAGTGTTGAAATTCTTCCACTCAGCAAACTAAAAATCATTAAGACAGGATTAGTTTTTAAAACATGAGTATGAATAAAAATGTCCTAATTCTTTCAAAGGTCAAAGACCAGTAAAAATGAATCATTGTATCTCCAAAGTAAATAACAACTTAAATATTCAAAGAGTTAAGATTTTATCTAATAAAAATATTAATGTAACTGGCAAGAGAATTTTTTATTGTTTGATGAATAATCAACTCTATTTTTTAAAAGTACTAAAGAATTACATGAAATACCTGGAAAAAAAGGAATCTGGAATCCACATAAGTGTTTGTCTTGAGGTACTAAATCTGCAATTAAAAAATATCTGGTATTACAAGGGAGGAGAGGATTGAAATGTCAGTGTTAGTTAACTTGGTTTAAACTGCTGGCTAATGACTTACACGTTGTTGCCCAGCTCTAGCTGTATCAATTATATTTATTAACATCTCACATTGTAAAATTCTGCTTTCATTTCAGAGTTAAGATTATTCCAAGAACTCTCAACAAAATCAAATAATTAATTCGCTTACATATAAAGCTTCCTAAAACACTACTTTCTAACATGCCCATCACACGAAGTCTAAACTTCTCAACATATGAAATTACCTTCAGGTCACCATTTCACCTCTCCAACACCAACTACTGCCTTCTAATAAGAAAGATAGCATTTAACATCCCCAAACAATCCATGCTTACACCACGTCAGAACATTTCAGAATCTTCATCGCAGCTGTATCAACCTCATGTTCAGTTATTCGAGTTCTACCCATCTTTCTTGATACCACGAAGGTTTTACCTTCTCCTTAATTGGCTTTTCCAAATAGTCTATCCTAGAGTAGCTTTTTAAGCTCATATTAACTCCACTGCACAGAGTACATTTAACACTTCCCTTACAGTCTTGGGCTATTCACAACGACTCAATTCATTCATTCAAAAATCACTCAGTAAATACTGTTTTGAGGTTAACTCCATTTGATCAAGCCTATGTATTACCACCAACGGTGGGGGTGGGAAGTATGCTTTATCAAAGTCTACTGTAACAGACCGAGGCAAAACAATAAACTGACATAAACTAGCACGGCAAAGAATCTGATACATGGTGCAACTGATATCTGAATATTTTCATTTTAAGCCTCATCACACTGTACTACGTATTCCTGACTTGTTGCCCCATCATCATGTGTCCTCGCACAGAAGAGAGCCTTACAGACCTTTATTTTTTCTCCATTCATTTTCCAGCATCATGACTGTTTTAAAGCAGTTCCTATGCCCATTGGGCAGACTGAGAAAGCAGCCAGTTTACCCAACAGAATATGGCGAATTTTCCCAAGCGTATTTCTTAGCACGCTCTTTAAGAAAAAATGAAAAGTAGATTACAACTAAGTAGAGGAAACTGACTTGGTCAAATAGAAGCAAACCCAGTAAACAGTAAACTGAAAGATCCAAGGATCCACTGCAAAAAATGAATCACTGCGTTTTGGAAGCCATCAAATTCATTTCCAAATAAGGATCATTTCTAACTTGTGACCTTTCATGTTCACTGCTTATTCAGCAAATTGTCTGCCAAATAACTCAAATTTTGTTACTTAGAAAATTACACAGGTCTGCTTAAGGTCATATTAGCAATTTAAATTAAAATCAGTAATTCAGATGGGTATGAATGTGAGAGTGTTAGTCGCTCAGTCCTGTCTGACTCTGCGACCCCAGGCTACAGTCTGGGATTTTCCAGGCAAGAATATTGGAGTGGGTTGCCATTTCCTTCTCCAGGGGATCTTCCCATCCCAAGGATTGAACCTGGGTTTCCTGCATTGCAGGAAGTCTTTACCATCTGAGCCACCAGGGAAGCCTCATATTATAAATTTAAGTTAAAATCAACAATTCAGCTAAGTTTAGTAATCTGTAATTTTTAGGCAAGGGGACTGGACTCTCATCCCCACCAATTTTTTCCCCCCAAACTTTAAAAGACAGGAGAGAAAAAAAAACCCATGGCTCTAAAACTGTTTCCAAATATGATTTCACGAAAACTACATTTAAATTACACATGACAAGCATAACTTTCTGAAATACATACGAAAAGCCTTTTCTGTTTTATTTCATACCCACAGTATGCCAAGAAAAAGGTCATGTGCAATCTGGTCCTTATCCACATTTATACACTATGCTACTAACTTCCTACTAAATTTATTTGGAAGCAATCAAGTTAAAATTATTCTGTAAAGTTACTATTGACAGCTAATGCCACTAAACACTTGTATTTCCCACTTAATGCTTCAAATTAGTTTAGAAGGCTGGTACTATTAATGTCATTAAATATTTTAGGAAACTAAGCACTAAAAAATAATTTGCCCAAGGTTGCTGAGCTAGACTTCCACTGACTGGTCCCAGACTTCTCTCATGATGCCTAAAATCATACTCAAAGCAGAATTAATCACAAATTGAGCCATACTGTCTTTCTTTCACCTCATTAGACTTTTTTTTGGGTAAGTAATAATATTAACAATTCTAAATGAAACCTCATCTTCTTTCTGAGCCATCCATAAAGTGTTAAATAAATCATAAAAATCAGTCATTTCTATAAATCCTTTGAATAGATCCATTTTCCTATCCTCTCTTGTGGGGAGTGGGGAGATGCTCCCTACTCTGCTCAAAAGAAAAGCTCCTTCTGAGTTTCAGGCTATCACTTCACAGCTGACATTAACTATATGCCACAGGTGGTTCTCCTGGGGGCAATTCCTCAACTTCAAAGACAACCACAGGAGGATTTTTTTTTTTCTTTTATAATGCCTCAAGTGACTATTAACCTGTGTTTTACTCAAGATAATTTCTAGATCCCTCCTAGTTCTAAAATGCTGCAACTGTCTATGGTCCAAAGTAACTCAAAATATCTGCAGAGAACTTGGAACTGAATGTTCTATTTTCTATATGTCATCACTTATTTTATAGATTTATCCTAGCAAGTCTCAAGTTTGGGCTTTTTAAACTTTCTTATTCCTATGTAACAACTCGCACCTGCCTTCTAAACTGTCCAATCTGATAATATATTTATGTTGTATTTTTTAAATCATGTAGAAAAATTTAAAACCTGATAAAATCAAATTTTATATGTAATGAAAAGTAAAATGTTCAGCTCCAAGATAACTCTTATACAGTTTAAAATTTTAAACTCAATTCTACAATCATTAACAAGAGTTAATTCATTTTTAAGCCATTTACTTTCAAACACAGCGAACACTTTTAGAATTAAACTAGAAGGTCCTCTATAGCATTCAAAAAGTATATGAACAATCAACAGAAATTAGAAACTAGGGAAGACTATAGTGCTACTCTTTTGAAGGCCAGCCCTTGCAGGGTATTCATTTTTGCATTCGTAAGTTCCAGAAAAATATCTACTTCTGCTATATTGACTATGCCAAAGCCTTTGACTGTGTGGATCACAACAAACTCTGGAAAATTCTTTAAGAGATGGGAATACCAGACCACCTTACTTGCCTCTTGAGAAATCTGTATGCACGTCAGGAAGAAACAGTTAGAACTGGACATGGAACAACAGACTGGTTCCAAATAGGAAAAGGAGTACGTCAAGGCTGTAAATTGTCACCCTGCTTATTTAACTTATATGCAGAGCACATCATGAGAAACGCTGGGCTGGATGAAGCACAAGCTGGAATCAAGATTGCCAGAAGAAATATCAATAACCTCAGATATGCAGATGACACACACCCTTATAGCAGAAAGTGAAGAACT
Source organism: Muntiacus reevesi (assembly GCF_963930625.1). NCBI lineage: Eukaryota > Metazoa > Chordata > Mammalia > Artiodactyla > Cervidae > Muntiacus > Muntiacus reevesi. The sequence goes on along the minus strand of NC_089253.1, from coordinate 66,074,463 downwards.
AAAAAGCCTCTTGATGAAAGTGAAAGAGAGTGAAAAAGTTGGCTTAAAACTCAACATTCAGAAAACTAAGATCATGGCATCTGGTCCCACCACTTCATGGCAAATAGATGGGGAAACAGTGGAAACAGTGACAGACAGATTTTGGGGGGCTCCAAAATCACTGCAGATGGTGATTGCAACCATGAAATTAAAAGACGTTTACTCCTTGGAAGAAAAGTTATGACCAACCTAGACAGAATATTAAAAAACAGAGACATTACTTGGCCAACAAAGGGCCGTGTAATCAAAGCTATGGTTTTTCCAGTAGTCATGTATGAATTTGAGAGTTGGACTATTTTAAAGAAAGCTGAGCACCGAAGAATTGATGCTTTTGAACTGTGGTGTTGGAGGAGACTCTTGAGCGGCCCTTGGACTGCAAGGAGATCCAACCAGTCCATCCTAAAGGAAATCAGTCCTGAACATTCATCGGAAGGACTGATGCTGAAGCTGAAACTCCAATACTTTGGCCACCAGAGATGAAGAACTGCCTCATTTGAAAAGACCCTGATGCTGGGAAAGATTGAAGGCAGGAGGAGAAGGGGAGGACAAAGAAAGAGATGGTTGAATGGCATCACTGACTCAATGGACATGAGTTTACTCAAACTCCAGGAGGTGGGGATGGACAGGGAGGCCTGGCATGTTGCAATCCATGGGGTTGCAAAGAGTCAGACACAACTGAGCTGACCTGAAGTTACCAAACCTGCAAAACTTTCATTTTGGTAAACTATCCGTGTCTTAAATTAGGAAACACCAATCTTCTACTCCATGAAACCGAAATCTATGTAGCAGCAATAAAGCTGTAAATTCTTCAAGTAACAGTTTGGGATGAGGGAGAAAAAAGAGTGAGCAGAATAACAGGAATTACTGTTTCCTGTGTTGAATTCTCCAGCACACTTGGAAAACTATTAAAACACTACACAATCGTTATCACTACGGTTCACAGTGCTGCCGTTCTGCATTTTTAAAAACACTACTTAAAAACTCCCAAGCGTTGAAAATCTTTTATCTTCTCCAACACAGCAAAATACACTGAATTCCAAGGCGCTTCATGGCTTATCTCTTACCTAGCCTAAAACGGCAACCACCCTTTCCTTCAAACAGGGCTGCCAAACTCGCATTTCCGAGAGGAGTGACTCATAAACCATATCAAATCCAAAAGCATACTATTTTTTTACCCCCAACAAGCTCATTAAAAGACACACAGTAAGGGAACGGAAGACCAGAAAGATGAGAGAAGAGCTTTCGGTCTGTTTACTAGGAGGGCGCCACACGGTGCCACTACCAAGGTTTCCCAGAACCAACTCTTCAAAACTGCAGCTTCCAGACACACGGCGCTACAAGCAGAACAGACCCTTCAGAGCCATGAACCAAGAAACTCTGGAAATAAATAAGAGCGCACCGCAAACCGACAATGCTCCCTCCACCGAAATTATTGGCGATTAAAAACAGCCCTCAATGAGGCGTTCTCGCCCGAGCAAACAGATGTTACCTCGTTGACCAAATAGAAAGGGAGGCAGGTTCACCTGCAACAGCCAGACCACAAGGCCGGGCTTCGACAAAATGAACTCAAAAGTACGCGCCAAGTTAGGTAAAAAAAGGTTACAGAAGGTTCCCCGGGCAGATCTCCTAAAAAGGGGAGGATCGTGGCCGGCGTCCTAGGAAGGCGGCAGCGCGGCCAAGGGCCCGGCTCTCAGGGACTCTCAAGGCCGCCTGCCCCTCCACACCCGCCCGGAGGGGCCCTGCGCTCCTCAAACCGCTCGTCTGCGATGCCGGCCCCTGAGGACCCTGCCCGCCGCATCCCGGCCCCGAGCCCCTTCCCCCTGGCTCACCTGGTCCCCCCCACGTTCAGCTGCACGATCTCGCCGCTGCCGGCCGCCGCCGCGGCAAAGCTGCCGCAGTGCCCTCCAGCCATGTCCGGCGGCTCCGGCGGCGCCCGCCGCCCTCCCTCCCCGGCCGGGGCCGCCGAGCCCGCGGCGGGAGCCCGAGGCGGCGGCGGCGGCGGCGGTGGCGGCTGCAGAGCCAGCAGGGCGGCGGCGGCCGAGGGGCCGGCGGCGCGCGGAGCCTCCCCCACCTTCTCGCCGGCCGGGTGGGGCTCCTCGGCGTCCGCAGAGCAGGAGGGCGGCCGGGCCTCCGCCTCTCGCGGCCTCCAGGCCGCCGGGCCGGGGCGCCTGCGGTCAGCTCCCCGCGAGCCCCGTCGCCACCGCCGCGGCCACGGCGTCCGCGCGAGGAGGGATCGCCGCGCGGGACAAAATACGGCGGCGCCGGGCCCTTCGCCCGCCGAAGCCCGCGAAGCTCAAGGAGGGGAGAGGAGCGGCGGGGTGGAGCTCCCTAGCCCCGAGGCCGGCACGCCGGGAGGGCGGGAGGAAGGCGCTCCGGGCCCAGCGCCGCCCCCGGGATCCTGTTTCTTCCCTCCCTCCCGCTACAATCGCCTCTGCCTTTTAGGTTTCAGATTTTCCAGCCCTGGGACTCGAGATTTCTCAGATTGAGGGCAAGTCTGGACAAACTGTCCTAAACATCTTGACTGTCTCTCTTTGTAGCCAGGAAGGGTTAATGTTGACACCACACGGGATCTGCTTCTGTGACTTTAACTCTTATTTTGTCTCTTTTGTTATTATGGGCTTACAGAATGGCCTGCCTCAGGGAACCCCTCACCCCCACACTCCCCCTCCCCCCTCCCCCCTCTCCCCCTCTCCCCCTCTCCCTACATCCCTCTCCCTTTCCCCCCCCCCCCTCCTTCCTCACCTCTTCCTGGTCCCCCACACACCTTCAACCTGACCCTTGGGCTAGGGTGACTTTGGCTCCACTGAGAGATAACCTGCCCCCCCTCCCCCCTTACACACACATACACACACACACACACTCACACTTGACCCTTGGGCTAGGGTGACTTTGTTGGGCTCCACTGAGAGATAAGGTGACCCTGCCCACCTGTGAAGGACTGTGACATTCTTGAGTTATTTGTGTGGGAAATGGCGCCTCTCGTCCGCTGCTTACCCGTAGGGCTGCTTGCCTGTATGACGGAGATATTCACGTTTGGGGGGCCAGAATGCCAGATAGCTGTGGCATCTTTGTTTCTTCACATGACGGGAGATCGTTTCACACCACCTGTGAGCTGACTATAAAGAAATGAAACAGATCCCCCCTGCCTGAGGCTTGCCATTCTAAGAGATATTTGCAAGAATTAAATAACCTTTTTACTTTGTTTCCTCACCTCCCCGAACCTCTGAGCCATAAAAGAACCTGGCATCCAGGCCCCAAAGAGATGGTTATTTTTCAGACGCTGCTCTGCTGTCTTTTCTGTCAGCTAGCTAGCCAGCTCCTGAATAAAGTAGTGTTCCTTGCCTCAACACCTTGTCTCTTGGATTTATTGGCCTATCCTGAGGTGGCTAGACTGAGCTTGGACTCAGTAACACCTTCTCCACGTGGATGTGGGAGAAGAAAGGAAATTTTCTTAGAGGTAGAAGTTTTGCCTAAACATGTACTATTTACTGTGGAAATGTGGTGAAAATTTGAGGATTTTAAAAGTTTATAGCACTTACATTAGCAAACTCCTTACCTTATCCTCTTCCATCTCATCCCTACTCTCCCAAGAAGTTAGATTTTGTTAAGCAGGGGAGGAAACAAAAGACAAGCAAAAAAAGGTAGAACCCTAGGCTGTGTAGGCCCCCATGCTCCTGACTATAGTAAGCAGTCAACTAATGTTACACATACAGATACAATTTTTGTAAATATTATTTGTTTTTGCTTTAAGTAGTACATTTTTCAAACTAAAGCTCTAATGGCTACTAAGATATATCTTTAAATAGTAACACTATAATAGCTTGTGAAGTAAAATTCATATTTTATGGCAAGAGGGGGAAAGTTTTAAGATCAACACAAGGAGCATCTGCCTTCCCCAGACCTCCTTAGGAGATAAACTTCCTTCTTAATCTTGGGGCCACTCACTTTATACCCGTAGATCTGAATTGTGTAAACCATCATTTAGTGTCCAGTCCTCTGTCTCAAACACTAGTATAGCTGTGCTTTGACCTCTTGTGGGCAGAACAGTTTTCTATTTCTTTTTTAATCTTTGGAGATTTTCTAAGTTCTTTTTTATTTAATATATACATACATACTTTTTACTGAAGTATAGTTGATGTCTTCATTTCTTTCTTTGATCTACTGAGTAATTTCTTTTGTCAACAACCCAATTCCCCTCAAGCCAGCAAAGATGGTATACGATGTTTCAGAAGTTGTTTGTGGTACTAAATCCTTAGCGTGAATCATGTTTCGTATTGTTTCACCTTAGGAATTCAACGTGAAGACCTATGTGATATTGTTTTTAATTTTCATTATTATAAAAATTTTTTAGTCCTCTGCTGGCAAATATGCCAGTGATATGATGCCCTTGGGCTTTCCCAGTGGCTCAATGGTAAAAAAAAAAAAAAAAAAAAATCCGCCTGCAATACAGGAGTTGTAGGAGACTCAGTTTTGATCTCTGGGTCAGAAAGGTCCCCTGGAAGGGAAGACATGGTAACCCATTCTGTATCCTTACCTGGAGAATCCCATGGACAGAGGAGCCTGGTGGGCAACTGTCCAAAAGGTAGCAAAGAGTTGGACATGACTGAAGCGACTTAGCACACACAAGATGACCTTATCCAAATTTGACTTAAAAGAGGAAAGCAGTACTTACAGATATAAGATAAATATTATTTACTCCCAGTTAATGATGGTACTGACAGCTGATCTATATTTAAGGATTTATCACATGCTAAGTGATTTAGATATTTTCTGTCATTTTTTATCACAAATATTGTTTTACTATTTCAAAAATAGAAAAGTAGGACTTAAAATGATCAGAAAACTTGTTCAAAATTATGTAGCTGTCATGTGGCATAGCAGGAATTTGAAGACAGTTTGAAACCAGGGCACAGCATCTCATATCTTCACTTTATTGTTATTCAGTCTCTCAGTTGTGTTCAACTCTTTGGGACCCCATGGACCGCAGCACGCCAGGCTTCCCTGTCCTTCCCTGTCTCCAGGGTTTGCTCAAACTCAAGCCATTGAGTCAATGATGTCATGCAATCATCTCATTCTCTGTTGCCCTGTTTTTCTCTTGCCCTCAGTCTTTCCCAGCATCAGGATCTTTTCCAATGAGCGACTTTTCACATCAAGTGGCCAGAATATTAGAGCTTCAGCTTCAGCATCAGTTCTTCCAACGAATATCCTGAGTCCTTCACTTTATATTGAGAAGATAAGGGAGCAACAAACTAATTATTTTTCACTTTGTTCTTAGTAGCTCAGTCGTGTCTGACTCTGCAGTCCCATGGACTGCAGCCCGCCAGGCTCCTCTGTCTGTGGGAATTCTCCAGGCAATGCTGGAGTCGGTAGCCTATCCCTTCTCTAGGGGAACTTCCCTACCCAGGGATTGAACCAGGGTCTCCTGTATTGCAGGTGGATTCTTTACCCGCTGAGCTACCCAGGAAGCCCTTTCACACTTTAAATAGTGTTAACTGTCTTTGTTCTAACCCTTTGCTTTCAAATTTGAAGGACAGAATTAGGTGGTTAAAAAAGACCATTTAATTATCCCTGGATGTTTAATTTTTCCACTGGAAAAAGTAAAAGAGCATTTATTAACAGATTTTTCTCTTTAATAAACTTAAGAGCCAACACAGATTGGAATAAAGCCTTGTAAGTTAAAAAAAAAAGTGTAAAATTATTTGTGACAAGGCTTATCTTTCCTGAAATAAATAAATGAAACTATATTCATCTCATGCATAGTAATTATTAACTATCAGTAAGATGTTTCGTCAGAAGAGAAAAGACCAACTATTTTATAAAATAAAATGGTCAGGGCTTTTTGATGTGTCCAGATCAGTGTGAGCCTGAAGGGATTTCTTACTCATAAAACTTAAAGTTAGGATATGATTTACTCCTTAAAAATAAATAAGGCAGTCCTGGTGGCTCAGTGGTAAAGAATCTGTCTGTCACTGCAGGTTCAATCCCTGGGTCAAGAAGATCCTCTGGAGAGGGGAATGGTTACCCACTTCAGTATTCTTGTCTGGGAAATCTCATGGATAGAGGAACTTGGTGGGCTATAGACCACGGGGTCGCAAAGAGTCTGACACTAATACTTTCACTTGAACAAATCAGAACATTATTAACAAAGATAAGCAGCAGAATGGGAAAAAATATTAATACTACCAGACAAATGATTAAAAATCCAAAGCACGTGATTACACGTATCATTTGACAAATCAACTGAGAAGACAAAATGTGAAAAATATGGAAAGTATATCAACAGGCAAGTGATGGAATGATAACTAACAAAAACACTGAAATGTTTTCTCAAACAACAGAGAAAGATGTAATTTTCAGTTACAAGATTGGAAAAAATTAAGAGGTTTGGTAAATACCTAATATTGAAATGGTCACATACATGCACTTTTGGTTGAAACTTAAAAGATACAGTTTTGGGAAGACAACTTGAGAGTATCAACATTTGAAATGTATACACCCTTGACCCAGCTCTTATCTTCTAGGAATAAATCCTGCAGAACTATTGTAGAAATGCACAAGGTACAGATCAAGAAGTGATATTGATACTGCTACATTTATTGTAGCAGTATTTAGAATCAATTAGACTGTTCAACAATAGGGGAATGATTTTTTGAATTGCTGCATATTATGATTATTATGGAGCAAATCATTATGAAATGACCAGAAAAGGTCTCCAAATAAATAGGTGAGGGAAAAAATCAGGTCACAGACTAATACATTGAGTGCAATGTCATTTATTTTAAAAAAGCAAAACTAAAGTTGTCTGTGTCTCCTAATTTCTATATAAAAGTGCACATATTAAATTGGGAAGAAATGTTAACACTAGGATAGTCATTACAATCAAGACGAGGAAGGCATCCGTGAAGAACAGAGGCAGAACCTTTTAACTGTGGATTTTCACATTGTTTAAAGTGTTTACAATGAGTTTTCAATCATGCATTACTTGTACGTATATGCATAAAAAAAAAAAACTGAAAATGTGAGTCGCTCATGCTTACATGCTAAGTTGCTTCAGTTGTGTCCAACTCTTTGGGACCCCAGGGACTGTAGCCCACCAGGCTCCACTATCCACGGAATTCTCTAGACAAGAATATTGGAGTGGGTGGCCCAGGGGTCCAACCCGCATCTCCTGCAGCTCCTGCACTGCAGGCAGCTTCCTCATCTCCTGAGCCACAGGAGAAGTCACTCAGACTTTCACTTATCCGACTCTTTGCGACCCAGGCCAGAATACTGGAGTAGGTAGCCTTTCCCTTCTCCAGGGATCTTCCCAACCCAAGGATCAAACCCAGGTCTCCCACATTGCAGGCAAATTCTTTACCAGCTGAGCCACAAGGGAAGCCCAATAATACTGGAATGGGTAGCCTATCCCTTCTCCAGTGGATCTTCCTGATCCAGGAATCAAACTGGGGTCTCCTGCATAGCAGGCAGATTCTTTACCAACTGAGCTATCAGGCTGTTTGTACGTATTAAAAAAAAAAAAATAGAGTAGATTCAAGGTTGTCTGAATGACAGTTTTAAAATGTTATATCATTTAAAGATTTATACATGTAAAAATATAAATTAAATACTTTTTAAATAACACCCCCCCCCCTTGTTTTTAGTGGACATGTTGAATTTGAATATCTACTAGACCAGTACTTCTCAAACTGTCTTAGACTAAGGACAATTTTGTTTTATTTCCATTTCATTGCAGATCAATATTTGTTCCTACTGTATGTGATTGGAACTCACCCATGCCAAGTATAACTGATCAAGCAAATTTGACAACATCCAAACTGGTCTACACCTTGTGCAATGAGATAAGAACATTGCTGATGAACTTGAATGAGGTGAAGTGAAATTGCTATAAAAGTTGTTAAACTCATTCTCATTTTTGTACTTAGTATGTTGCAGATAACAAATGATTTGTGGATGGGCTCCAGTCAGAGGACCACAGTTAAGGCAGCATTGTATCAGATATTGAAGCGAGATGTTGAGTAGGCAGCTATATTTTGGGGTCAGAAATTTAGGAGGGACACCCAAACTGAAACCACTCTTTTTGTTGTTGTTTAGTTGCTAAGTCAGATTTGACTCTTTTCAACCCCATGGACTGTAGCCTGCCCGGCTCCTCTGTTCTTGGGATTTCCCAGGCAGGAATACTGGAGTGAGTTGCCATTTCCTTCTCCTAGGGAACTTCCCAACCCAGGGACCAAATCCGCTTCTCCTGCATTGGCAGGAGAGTTCTTTACTGCCAAGCCACCAGGGAAACTTCAGTCAAATTCTTAAACTGGATTTTCTCCCCACATTGTCATCCTAGGTAAAAAGAAAACAATATAATGATTTTCTTTCACTTTGTCCAGAGGAAACTCCCATGGTTGTGATCATTCTTCCCATTTCCCCCAGATGTTGTGCAACACATTTAAATTTCTGATTTACAGGAATGTGGGTTAGCTATTGAAATAGGATATAGTAGATTAGGACATCCCGTAAAGTTTTAAATCTTAAATACAACCAGATATAAATACAAGGTTTGTATTTATACAAAATTCAACACCAACAGTTCCTTAAAGTGTAAAAAGAACTAAAACTTGGACTACTTTGGCTATAATAATATGTCTATTTTCAACAGTTTCTCTGATGATACTACTGATTAATATATTCAGTTGAGTACTTTTTAAAAGTTTCTTATAACCATTAGTCAATATATGTTGAATTTTAATTAAAGGTTAATAAATTATTATATAAAAGTACTTTGAAAACTATGAATCCAAATCCCATTCCATTATTGCAAGATTTGGGGAAAAGGGAAGGAATCAGAAGAATTCTTCAAGTGTTCAAATTGTGACATTATGCCCTGTGATCTGCTTTGTTCCTATACAAGCACAAAATATAGAAACACTTCTTCTATAACTGATACTATTTCCTTTATATTATTTAAGAGAGCATTAGTTCTACCTCACTTTCTTGGAAGAAATGTTAACAAATTTCATTATTTCAAAGGCACAACATTTTTCTTGGTAGGTTTGCTCAAAGTCTAAGAATCTAAGAATAGTAGACTTCTTAATTTAAAAGAATACAGAATAATTGAAGGGGGGGTGGGATTCATTTCAATAAGATTTTTAACTAAAATTAAGATGAAGATGAAGATTGCTTTCTTAAAAAGTAACCATCATCATATACTTAATTTAGTAGGAAAAAATTTGAACCAAAAAATGTACACAATATACATGAACTTTTGAGAAAGCACTTCCTAATGCTATGGTTTAAATAAGAAATCATATCACTGTAGCTTGAAATTGTGATCTCCTTTTTAAAAATCAGATATATTCTTTCTTCAAACCTCAGAATGAGCTCACATAATGAACAGAAAAAGTGAGTAAAACAAATAAGATTTCTGTTAACAAATAACCATATAACCAATATATTAGGCTACTTAAATGAATATATACATCAATGCTAAATATAATTTGATTATTTAAAATTCCCATAGAATCTGAAAGGTTGGTTTAAGAAAAATTTCATCCTAGTTTATAACCATTATTGTGAGAGTCATTAGGTACAAAGAAGAGTATTACTTCAAACCTTTCTCCATCACATCCTAGTTATTCTTTCCTGGTTGACCAAATTGCTCAGGCTTAATATCATTTTATAACAATTGATTATAAGCACTAAAGGCTCCTTTCTTGGAGGTTTCTAAAGGCTATTAAAGAGCTATTTTGCAGAAAATATATAAAGAAGCTTTTCTCAAATTTTTTTCTGTTATTAAGTGCTAGATTTCAATCTGAATATTATCTTCTTTTCATAGGGACCAATGTTTACCCAAGTGATATTCAATGAATTCTACCAATGAAATAATCATCAAAAAATGCAAGAGAGTTCCAGAAAAACAACTACTTCTGCTTTATTGACTATGCCAAACCCCTTGACTGTGTGGATCACAACAAACTGTGGAAAATTCTTCAAGAGCTGGGAATACCAGATCACCTGACCTGTCTCCAGAGAAATCTGTATGCAGGTGAGGAAGCAACAGTTAGAACTGGACATGGAACAACAGACTGGTTCCAAATAGGAAAAGGAGTACGTTAAGGCTGTATATTGTCACCCTGCTTATTTAACTTATATGCAGAGTATATCATGAGAAACACTGGGCTGGATGAAGCACAAGCTGGAATCAGGATTGCCAGGAGAAATATAGAAAACCTCAGATATGTAGATGACACCACCAGTATGGCAGAAAGCAAAGAAGAACTAAAGAGCCTCTTGATGAAAGTGAAAGAGGAGAGTGAAAAAGTTGGCTTAAAACTCAACATTCGGAAAACTAAGATCATGGCATCTGGTCCCACCACTTCATGGTAAATAGATAGGGAAACAGTAGAAACAGTGACAGACTTTACTTTGGGGGGCTTCAAAATCACTGCAGATGGTGATTGCAGCCATGAAATTAAAAGATACTTGCTCCTTGGAAGGAAAGTTATGACCAACCTAGATAGAATATTAAAAAGCAGAGACATTACTTGGTCAACAAAGGTCCATCTAGTCAAGGCTATGGTTTTTCCAGTAGTTGTGTATGGATGTGAGAGTTGGACTATATAGAAAGCTGAGCGCTGAAGAATTAATGCTTTTGAACTGTGGTGTTGGAGAAGACTCTTGAGAGTCCCTTGCACAGCAAGGAGATCCAACCAGTCCATCCTAAAGGAAATCAGTCCTGAATATTCATTGGAAGGACTTATGCTGAAGCTGAAACTCCAATACTTTGGCCACCTGATGAGAAGAACTGACTCATTTGAAAAGACCCTAATGCTGGGGAAGACTGAAGGTGGGAGGAGAAGGGGACGACAGAGGATGAGATCGTTGGATGTCATCACTGACTCGATGGACATGAGTTTGAGTAAACTCCAGGAGTTGGTGATGTACAGGGAGGTCTGGCTGCAGTCCATGGCGTCACAAAGAGTTGGACATGACTGAGCGACTGAACTGAACTGAATGAAATAAAAGTTCTTTGTTCACCATACAGCTTTGGCAAATATTAAAATAATAAATGACACATCAAACAGATTATGGTTTAAATTATGCTGTGAGTTGCCATCCCTTCTCAACAGAGATGATCTTTTTCAGATAGCACATATCTCTATTGACTGGGTGGCCATTGTTCACTGAATTCCATACCATATCTGGTTTGTGGAAAGACCATATCCCAGATATTGGAGTGAAGGTTTTACACACATCAATTTCCTGGTGTCATTATATAATACCATCCATCTACTTCCTTAGGGGTGTCATGTTGTTTTTAATCTGTCTATTCACATCTCAGGGATAATCATTCTCTTTTTATGTCTTATGGTTGGCTCATTAGAGAACTAGTTGGTTCATTAGAGAACATTACTGAAGGCCTCACCATCCAGTCCTATATTCTGCCACATTTAGTGTTCATCATAGGCTACATATCTAGATTCAATCCCTGGGTCAGGAAGATCCCCTGGAGAAGGAAATGGCAACCCACTCCAGTATTCTTGCCTGGAGAATTCCATGGACAGAGCAGCCTGGCGGGCTACAGTCCATCAGTTTGCAAAAGAGTCAGACACGACTGAGCACACATGCACATGGTTTACACACAAGCCCACTTATTTACCTTGAATTCTATCAAACCTGGTAACTGGTCTTTAAAGACAGAAGCTGCCATATGACCCAGCAATCCCACTCCTGGGCATACACACCGAGGAAACCAGATCTAAAAGAGACATGTGCACCGCAATGTTCATCGCAGCACTGTTAATAATCGCCAGGACATGGAAGCAACCTAGATGCCCATCAGCAGATGAATGGATAAGGAAGCTATGGTACATATACACCATGGAATATTACTCAGCCGTTAAAAAGAATACATTTGAATCAGTTCTAATGAGATGGATGAAACTGGAGCCCATCATAAAGAGTGAAGTAAGCCAGAAAGATAAAGACCAATATGGTATACTAACACATATATATGGAATTTTAAAAGATGGTAATGATAACCCTATATGCAAAACAGAAAAAGAAACACAGATGTACAGAACAGACTTTGGGACTCTGTGGGAGAAGGTGAGGGTGGTGTGATCTGAGAGAATAGCACTGAAACAAGTATACTGTCAAGGGTGAAAAAGATCGCCAGCCCAGGATGGAAGCATGAGACAAGTGCTGAGGGCTGGTGCACTGGGAAGACCTAGAGGGATGGGATGGGGAGGGAGGCGGGAGGGGGGATTGGGATGGGGAACACATGTAAATCCATGGCTGAGTCATGTCAATGTTTGGCAAAAACCACTACAATATTGTAAAGTAATTAGCCTCCAACTAATAAAACTAAATGAAAAAAACACAAATAAATAAAGACAAAAGATCCACTAGTGACTAGAATGTCCAATAGTCTTTCCTGGGTGAGTGGGTGATAAGCTCATTACTGAAGGGAATGGTACTCTGTTAGTCATTGTTCAGTTTCCCCTTCAGTTACAGATTTGTTGTCCTCTCAAGCTGATTTCCAGACGCAGACTTCTGAGCAGAAGCTGGCCGCTTTCTGCAGTCACAATCTGCTTTCCAACACCCAGACAGCTGTTTTAGCAACATATCATCTTGATTTAAGGTCACAAAGAATGAAAACCTGTGCCATTCAGCATCATGTCCCTTATCTGATTTATTGGTGGTAACTCTCTCATGCCATCCAAAATGCAAGATGGGGATTGACACACGCCCCCTATTATAAAGTAGATAACCAAGAAGGACCTACTGCTCAGGGACCTCTGTTCAATACTCTGTCATAACCTGTATGGGAAAAGAAGCTAAAAAGGAGTGGATATGTGTCCAACTGATTCACTCTGTTGTACGCCTGAAGTTACCATACTCCAGTCAATTGTCAATCAGCCATACTCCAAAAAACTAAATAAAGGAAATAACCAGGTGGCCATATGGTCTACACATTGTGAATGCAGTCATATCTGCAATCGATAACTTGTAAATTGATCAACAGCCTTCATTACTTGAGGGAGAAGAAGGCTACCATTTACAGGGAAATTGGCGTCACATGGGCTCATCAGCCGCCTGGAGGAGGGCATGGCAACCCACTCCGGTATTCTTGCCTGGAGAATCTTATAGACAGAGGAGCCTGGCGAGCTACAGACCAAAGGGTCTCACAGCGTCGGTTACGACTGAAGCAACTTGGCACAGTGTGGCAAGTGCTCATCAGTTACCAGGGGCTAATTAAGGCTTATAATTAAGAGGACTGGGTGGTCACGTGAGTGAAGCAGGGTGTGCTGAGCAGCGGGCTGCACAAAGTCAAGAGAACAGCCATCCTTCACGGCCTGACCACACACCCGGTCACTCACAACTTCTGTCTGACTGGGTTACAAATCTGAGATTCCCACAACCCCCTCCTGCGGGTTGATTAATTTGCTAGATTGGCTAACAGAACTCAGGGAAACACTTGAATTTACCAGTTTATTAAAGGTTGTGGTAAAGTCCATAGATAAAGCACCAGTTGAAGGGATATAGAGGGTGAGGTTTGGGAGGTTCCTGAGAGCGGGAGCTTCTGTCCCCATAGAGTGGGGTGCATACCATCTGTGTACGTGAATGTGTTCACTGATCCAGAAGCTCTCTGAACTCATACTGTTGAGATTTTTACAGAGGCTTCATCACAGAGGCTTGATCAATCAACTCCATTTCTGGCCCTTCTCTCTTTATAGGAGAATGAGGGGCAAGGTTGAAAATTTCAAGCTTTTAGTCATAGCTTATTTCCCTGGTGGCTCAGACAGTGAAGAATCTGCCTGTAATTCAGGAGAACTGGGTTTGAGCCCTGGGTTGGGAAGATCCCCTGGAAAAGGGCATGGCAACCCACTGCAGTATTCTTGCCTGGAGAATCCCATGGACAGAGGAGCCTGGTGGGCCACAGTCCATGGGGTCTCAGAGTCAGACACGACTAAGTGACTAACACAATCATAGCTTGGCCTTCTTGGTGACCACCCCTCATTTGGGAGCTATTCAAGGGCTTATGAGAGTCATCTCATTAGAACAAAAGACATTCCTATTACTCAGGAAATTACAAGGAGTTCAGGAGTTCTGCTCCAGGAACTTGGAGCAGAAATGCATATATGTGTGTGTGTGTGTGTATATATATATATATATATTTTTTTTTTTTTTTTTCTATTATCGCACACATGGTGATTGTCTTAGGTAGGGTGGCACTTGGGGCAAGAAGAAAGGGAATAGATGGGTACAGTAAAAAGGAAAAACAGTCAAAAAGGTAGGATGCATATCATAAAGGATCTTGTAAGCCATGCTGGAGAGTTTTGACAGTGTTATACTTAATAGGAAGGAAAAGGAATTTGTTCCAAATTAAGAACTGCTAATAGCTTTGTGGTTACCACATTTTGGATGAGATTTTTTAAATTTTCTCTGCTCTTAGAAAACTATTTATTAGTTGAGAGAATAAAAACCCAAAATGGATCTTCAAAGCAGTTTAAAATTGGAACAGCTTTTATTAAACAATATTTTAATGAATTAAGATTAAGCAAGTCAGAACTATATGTCTCAAAATTTCCTTGAAATGTACACAAATACCACAACAGCATAGTTTATTATAAATCTGGATATTGATTAGTAAACACAATAAGCAACTAATCACAATAAACAGCATATTTTCTTCATCACTTTGCTATTCATTTCAGTTCAGTTGCTCAGCCGTGTCTAACTCTTTGCGACCCTATGAACTGAAACACGCCAGGACTCCCTGTCCATCACCAACTCCTGGAGTTTACTCAAACTCATGTCCATTGACTCGGTGATGCCATCCAACCATCTCATCCTCTGTCATCCGCTTCTCCTTCAGTCTTCAATCTTTCCCAGCATCAGGATCTTTTCAAATGAGTCAGCTCTTCTCATCAGGTGGCCAAAGTATTGGAGTTTCAGCTTCAACATCAGTCCTTCCAATGAATATTCAGAACTGATTTCCTTTAGGATGGACTGGTTGAATCTCCTTGCTGTCCAAGGGACTCTCAAGAGTCTTCTCCAACACCACATTCAAAAGTATCAATTCTTCAGCACTCAGCTTTCTTTATAGTCCAACTGTCACATCCATACATGACTGCTGGAAAAACCATAGCCTTGACTAGATGGTCCTTTGTTGGCCAAGTAATGTCTCTGCTTTTTAATATTCTGTCTAGGTTGGTCATAACTTTTCTTCCAAGGAGTAAGCGTCTTTTAACTTCATGGCTGCAGTCACCATCTGCAGTGATTTTGGAGACCCCCAATTAAAGTCTGTCACTGTTTCCACTGTTTCCCCATCTATTTGCCATGAAGTGGTGGGACCAGATGCCATGATCTTAGTTTTCTGAATGTTGAGTTTTAAGCCAACTTTTTCACTCTTCTCTTCCACTTTCAAGAGGCTCTTTAGTTCTTTGCTTTTTGCCATAAGAGTGGTGTCATCTGCATATCTGAGGTTATTGATATTTCTCCCGGCAATCTTGATTCCAGCTCGTGCTTCACCAAGTCCAGCATTTTGCATGATGTACTCTGCATATAAGTTAAATAAACAGGGTGACAATATACAGCCTTGGCATACGCCTTTTCCTATTTGGAACCAGTCTGTTTTTCCATGTCCAGTTCTAACTGTTTCTTCCTGACGTGTATACAGATTTCTTAGGAGGCAGGTCAGGTGGTCTGGTATTCCCAAGTCTTTAAGAATTTTCCAGTTTGTTGTGACCCACACAGTCAAAGGCTTTGGTATAGTCAATAAAGCAGAAGTAGATGTTTTTCTGGAACTCTTTTGCTTTTTCGATGATCCATCTGATGTTGGCAATTTGATCTCTAGTTCCTCTGCCTTTTCTAAATCCAGATTGAACATCTGGAAGTTCACGGTTCACATATTGCTAAAGCCTGACTTGGAGAATTTTGACCATCACTTGGCTAGCATGTGAGATGAGTGCGATCGTGCGGTAGTTTGAGCATTCTTTGGCATTGCCTTTCTTTGGGATTGGAATAAAAACTGACCTTTTCCAGTCCTGTGGCCACTGCTGAGTTTTCCAAATTTGCTGGCATATTGAGTGCAGCACTTTCACAGCATCATATTTTAGGATTTAAAATAGCTCAACTGGAATTCCATCACCTTCACTTGCTTTGTTCATAGTGATGCTTTCGAAGGCCTACTTGACTTCGCATTGCAAAACATTTTCCAAAACACTTTGCTGACAAAGGTCTGAATAGTCAAAGCTATGGTTTTCCAGTAATCATGTGTGGATATGAGAACTGGCCATAAACAAGGCTGAAAGCTGAAGAATTGATGGTGCTGAAGAAAATTTTTCAAATTTCAAATTGTGGTGCTGAAGAAAACTTTTGAGAGTTCCTTGGACTGCAAGGAAATCAAACCAGCCAATCCTAAAGGAAATCAACCCTGAATATTCATTGGAAAGACATGCTGAAGCTTCAATACTTTGGTCACTTGATGCGAAAAGGCAACTCAGTGGAACTCACTGGAAAAGGCCCTGATGTTCAGAAAGATTGAAGGCAAAAGGAGAAGGGGGCGGCAGGAGATGAGATGGTTAGATAGCATTAGTGACTCAAAGGACATGAACTTGAGCAAACTCCAGGAGACAGTGGAGGACAGAGGAGTCTGGCGTGCTGCAGTCCATGGGGTCACAAAGAGTGAGACACAATGCAGCCACTGAACAACTTCTTCATGAACATATCACACACAAATTCATGCAGCATTTACACACACACACACACACACACACACACATATCTATACACAGGAACCATTTCTTGGTTCTAAAATGCAGTATTGTATCATTACCACCTTCAGTCAAAATATACTTGTAAGAAATTCCTTCTGATACTAGGATTGTGTCACCATACTGAACACCTTGAAAAATTGATGAATTGATAATTTTGAGAAGCTTCAGTATTAAAAAACAGAATATTGGATTGTAGCACTTGTTATTCTCCAATATATAATGTACAGACTTTAGAAACTGCCCCGTGTCAGCTTTTGTCATGAAATTACATACCATGTATATTTGTCCATATGAGTTGTTCAGTGACTGATTGAAAGAGTAGGATAATTTCTCTTCTTACCTTCCCACGCATGTTCAAACAATACCTTTCTTTAAAGAAATATATTGCTTTGCCTGTACTACTTCATAAAAATTAGAATCATCAGTACAGGAAAATAACTCAGATTGTCCTGCCTAAAGAAAAGGGCTAAAGTTCAACAAACATGTTTCCTGGATTTCACTATGGGTTCTGATTCTGACTTTGTCATATTATTAGCTCTGTAACTTTTGGAGTCTCCAGTTTTAAAAAAATAAAAAGATGATAATAGTATATCACTTTTCATGCCAACATGGTTGGAAGGCAAAATTTATTCATTCAAAACTATTTATAGATCACCTACTCTGTGTAGAGCACTGAGAAGCTAATGAAAAACAAGGACAGTCTCTACTCTCAAGAGATTTATGGGCCAGTTGGGAGGCTAGACAAGTAAATAAACAGGCAATCCTATTAGCCTAGGACACCATGAGAACTCATGAGGATTAATGCAGAGATGTTATTTATTGTTTTAGATGCTGGTATGAAAATTCCTCTGGGTATCTTACAACATGCACTTGAAAGCTATACTCGGGTAAACCACTTGATGTGGAAGGGGAAGCTCAAAAGACACTTTCCGTCTGTAGTATATGGTTGCCACACAGATTTCTAGTCAGGTGGGTCTGTAAACTGCAGGGCCTCGTGTTTGTTGAACCCTGAGGCTAATGCAGCAGGCAGTTTGGAGCAGAGTGGAATTGTTCTCCGCAAGAGAGGTGGAGCTGGGAGCTAAGGCAGGAGGGAGAGATCAGACGTGTCAGTGGCAGAAGACAGGAGGAGACAGCAAGAAAGAGAAGCAGCAAAGTATGTAATGGGATTTCTTTTACTGAGCTATTTATTGTGCCAAGCTATGGTGCTGAGTACTCTTCAAATAAATCTTAGGTTGCCAACACTTCGAGGAAGTAGGTCATATTATATCCATTTTAGAGTTGATAAGATAGAACAGTTAGTAGGTGTAGGTTGTTTAGGAATGGTTAAGCAGCAAATGCCATCTCTTCTGTCTCTCCTATGAAGTCCCCAGTTAATCTAGCATTATTCACTAATATTTCATAGCAGCGTTCCCAACTTTTTCGGCACCAGCGACCAATTTCAAAGAAGACAAATTTTCTATAGACTGGGGCTGAGGGGGTGGTTTCAGGGGATGATTCAAGAGCATTACATTTATTGTGCACTTTATTTCTAATCTAATGCCACCTCTGATCTGAGAGGAGGTACCCATTCACATCCTGGAGGTTGAGGACCCCTGTTTTATAGAATTGGGTTTGGGAGAGGCGGCTTGAAGAGAAGCTTGAGAATACTGTTGAAAAAAATCCAGGTTATACATCAAATGGGCATCTAATTCAATGTGAGAGGCTTAGATACTACTTCCCCAAAAAAGTGTGATTTGAACAGACTTGAGAAATTCAGGATTCAGCCAGACTGTGGGTGTGATACAGGATATATTAGGCAGAGAGAAGAGAATATCTCAAGGCTCGGAGCCAAGAGTACCTGTAGAATATTTGGTGGTGGTGGTTTAGTCGCTAAGTCATGTCCAACTCTTGCAACCCCCAGGACTATAGCCCACCAGGCTCCTCCATCCATGGGATTTCCCAGGGCAAGAATATTGGAGTGGATTGCCATTTCCTTCTCCAGGGGATCTTCCTGAACCAGGGATCGAGCTTGTGTCACTTCTGTCTCCTGCAATGGCAGATGAATTCTTTACCACTGAGCCACCTGGCAATCTCCTTTCATGGAGCCTTCCTGATTCTGTATTCACCACTCCCAATACAGCAAAGATGAGATTAATTCCCCAGATGAATATCTATTGAGTTTGAGGCTTATTTTATATATCGCATATATCTGGAATATGTTCTGTCATCCTTGTACACTACCGCTCCTGCTGGTCTCTAAGTTCTTGAGAGGCAAACATCTCTGGCCCCAAAACTTGGGTGAGGCCTTTGAAGGCCAATATGAATTCCTATGATTCTCGGTCTTCTGGAAAAATGTGAGCCTAGGGACCTATCTTCTTGTCTGTTACTCTTCCTCATTCAAAGAATATTTGTAGAGAGAATTCCCTGGTGCTCCAGTGGTTAAGACTCCATGTTTTCACTGCTGAGGGCCCAAGTTCAATCCCCGGGTGGGGAACTAAGACCCTATACACAAAGCAGCCAAAAAAAAAAAAAAAAAAAAGAGAGAGAAAATTATAGAGCATTTGCTATGTGCCCAGCATATAGCTTCAGGGTCCATAAAATGATAAGGACAACATGTTTCCTGTCTCTAAGAATGATAATTTTGAAGGTGAAAAAGCTAACCACCAAATAATTACACAGAACTATAGAATTTCAGTTGTATAAGTGCTTAAAGAAACATAAGCTACTCTATTATCAATATACTCTGAACTTTCACGCCACCAGTCAACTTTTCCACTGCTTTCTTCCATTAAAGTCCTTGCCGCAGTGCTTCCCATAGCTGCATTCCATTGGAAATACACAGGCCGATCCTGTAACTTCTTTACTGAGCGCTCAGTCTGCCCTAACTGACGCCTGGCTCTGCCCTTTCCACTCCCCCCACCCGCCTTACACCACTTGTCTTCAAGTTCTCAGGAGTCGAGGCTACTCTATGAGGTCAGGAGGCATGTTTCTTACTGCCCCCTCAACCCCCAGCCTGGCCCAACCATGTTCTGCTTCCATTCCAAGGCTTTGCCAACCTTAGCCTAAAGCTCTACTTTTCGAACTTACCTTAAGCGTTTGAAAAGAGCTTTGTATTGTATAATCAGGGAACTGAGAGACAGCCAATGTGGCTGGATTTTGTCTTTTTTTTTTTCTGGCTGTACTGAACAGCATGTGGGATCTGAGTTCCCTGTTCTGGGATCGAACCCATGCCCCCAACCACTGGACAGCCAGGGAAGTCCATGACTGGAGTCTTGATTGGGGGAAAGTGTTTTACATACTAAGACTGAAGGGACAGACAGAGCTCAGACCACCTAGCCTTGTGGGCCATGCTGACGTTACCTGACTCAAATGTTAAAGAATCCGCCTAACAACCCAGGAGCGCAGGAGATGTGGTTTGAACCCTTGGGTTAGGAAGATCCTCTGGAGGAGGAAATGGCTACCTACTCCAGCATTCTTGCTGAGATAATCCTATGGACAGACAAACCTGGGGCTAGAATCCATGCAGTCACAAAGAGTCAGACATGACTGAGCATGCACGCACACACCAATGAAAAACAGGTGTGAAGAGTTCAGTTGAGTTGAGCTATCAGGTGTCCCCTGCCTACTAAATGAACCAAAATGAAAGCAGTAATCAAGCCTTTAATCACTTACTGTTGATAGCATAAGCAAAAGGCTAAACCAGAGAAAAAACAGACTCTAGTTTCCATTCCCCCCACTGAAATGGAGCCAGCATAGGGTAAGTGAATTAGCATAGCTCTGGAGAGAGTAGTCTCCCAGCTAAGGAACGCCCCTCCTCAAAAGACTCCTGAAGTTTTATGAGCCTTGGGGCAGGAGGAGGGGAGACATCACCCGGAAGACAGATCACTTGGGAACTCTGAAACCTCGCGTGGTGGAACCATGGCGTCCAGGATGACAGACACCTTGGAAACCTGATTGTTAGAGAGAGCCAGGGCTCATCGGGCAGGAAAATCGAAGGGGGACTCTCACCACCTCTGTAGCCAAAGCATCAGATCATAACCTCCATCCAGGAAGATATCCTCATGGTGACGCCTGGTCATGGCCCCACAGGACTTGGGTGGGTGGGGGGCTGGTCCCAGCTGCCCAAGGCCTGGAGAGAGGGTCATCCACTGCATGTTAGTGAAGCCAGGGTGCTGGTCACCAGTAAGGTCCCCAGTAAGGAGAGGCTAGGTCAGCTGAGTGGGGTACTGGGGAGCCAAGCTTCTGCCTAAGCCGCCCAAATGCTGGCGGGGACTAGACTACCCTGCCCGAGCCATGGGCTCAGGCTGCTTGGGGTAGCCCAGCTCTGTCCGCAAGGTCTAAGCTCCCTTATAAAGGATATTCCTCCTGAAGGCAAAACCAAAGGTCACGAAACTGCTTGGCCAGGCCGAGGCCTAGCCGGCTGGCGAGTATATTCTCCAATAAGAGATACTCTTATCCAACAGAACCCTATCTGTTGGAAAAGGCAGGGGTCGCCAATTTGCACCTGCCACCTAAAGAGTGATTTTAGAAGGTGGGCGCCCTCCAGGGTTGCGGCTCTCCGGTGTTGGCTGCCTGGAGGTGGGCGGGCCCCAGGAGGGCTGAAGGGATGCGAAATGCGCCTGCGCCTGCCCTGCAGCAGTCGGGAACAGAGGCCTGGCATTCAGCATAAACAAACAGAAGCCTGGTCACAGTAGAGAGCATGGGGGTTAAGCCTAGTCACAGGCTTGAACTATCCAGTGGGGATTGTTTCCGCGCCGCCCCCCCTCCCCCTCCGTAAAGATGAAACACAAGGTTTACTTGACTGTCTTGGTGGACGAATATTCTCCAATAAGAAACACCCGGGAGCCCTAAGTACTGGGGGAACCTTAAATACTGGAGGAGCCTGGCACCCGACCAGAAGTTAGTCCAAATGGGGACTGACTGTGGCCAGTCTACCACGGCCGCATCAGAGTGATTTCTGCGCGCTGAGCGCCCTCCCCCTGGTAGCTATGCCTGTGGTTGGGGCCGAGCTGCTGTTCCACAGACCTGGGGGCCTACTGCTGCCGAGGCCGGCTCACAGGAGCCAGCGGATTGAGGGTAACAAGGTTTCTGCCGAATTTGCAAATGATGAGCATAACCATCCTCAAGGCAGAGCAGGTGGGTGCTGCACTGTCGTCATGGACAACGCCTGGCCGGGTGCCCCAGAGGCTGCTGGGAGCTGGGAGCAGAACACTGGTTGCTAGAGGAGCCCAGGGCGGGACGAGGCAGGAGGTTCAAATGAGACTAGAGGTCAGCGGTTTGTATCCCATGCCTCGGATTGATTTTCACTTACTCAACGGAGACTATTTACCCTCCTGGCAAAATACAAGGCTCTCCACTACCTTTTCAGGCCTGGGCCCCACAAGCTAACCAAAGTTTGCCAGGTAAGAGACTCTTGGGAGCCCTCGTTCCTAGAGAAGCTGGCGTGCTGATCCTGCAGAAAGTTCACAGAACTGTCCGTCGGCGGTGGTTTGCAGCTGCAGCCTCAGAATGATTTTTGGGGTGCTGGGGCCCTTCACCATGGAGGCTCTGCTGGAGTTTGGAGCCCGAACCCAGGTCCACAGGCCTGGAGGACCCCACTGCCCAAGGACCGCTAACCAGGTAAGTCCTGGTGAGGCGCGTGCAGCCAGGGCTGGTGGACCTCTTGGAAGGCAAAGCAAAGACTGTAAGAAAAGGGGTTCACGGGAACAGACTCTTGAGGACAAAAGGGGACATGGTTGGCAATTTACCTCTGCCGTTTTAGAGTGATTTTTCTGGGTGTGCGCTCCCTTACCCTGGAGGGTATGTGAATTTGGGGGCTTGATGCTCTTTCCACAGGCCTGGAGGGCCCCAGCTGCCTAAGATGAGCCAAAGGGATTCCCTTACTGCATATGCGCGTGCCAAGTGGTTCAGGGTGGCCGGGACCTGGAACAGATAGCCAATTTGCCCATTGTTGCTTCCAAGTGATTTTTGTGGGGGTGCGTGTCCTCCATCGTGTATGCTCTGCAGTTGTTTGGAAGCATGGACTTAGCTCCACGCTCCTGGGGGACCCTGGCTGCCCAAGGTCCTCCGCTGACACTCCTGGGCATGACGGTCAGGGAAGCCAGACGTGGAGAGCAGGTGAGGACTGACTGTAGCTCATTTGCAGCTTCCACTTTGGGGTCACTCGAGGGGGTTGGCACCCATCTGCCTTGAGGTCATGCAAGTGGTTGGGACCTGGCTAGCAGTGCCTGCTGAAGGATCTGTGCCGCGTGAGCTGGTGCCGGGCGGTTCAGGGCAGCCAGGGACCTGGATCAGGGCAAATGTTAGGGGTGGTCAGGTCAGAGGAGCAGGATCTTGTGAGAAAAAGGCATCTCTCTAAATCTGAGCCCTGATAGGTGCAAGTGGGCATATTGCCCTTTAAGGCAGGGTCTGGGGATACTCTACTGCGTTGTCAAGCTTCCCAAGCAGATTGGGCTGGTTATTTCCAGTAAGAGGCAAGTGGGAGTCCTGGTTACTGGAGAAATGTGGTGGCCTGAGGCTTGGTGTTGGAGATCTTACTGCTGGTGTGGGCTAGCGAAGCTTTCTATGTAACGATGTGAGGGTACCCAACCCTGGTACCGGTGCAGCGCCAAGGCCCATTCAGGTGTGGTGAGTTTTTTTTGGCTTGTTCATTTCCTGCAAGATATGCTGTTTTTTTTTCTAATATCTGTTTCCTTGTGTTTAATTACAGACGAATCTCACACACATACTCCAAATTTCCCTGACAGCCTCTAGATGGTATATGTTGTCATCTTCCATGTCAATGGATCATTATTGAAAATAGCACAGGGGCTACTCTGCAGTTTTAACCTTCTCATAAAGTTCAACACAATGAGGACCTAATTTTTCAAAATGAGTTATTGGTAACACAGTGAATGTTCTCTTTGTGTGAATTACAGCAGCTTTTGTTAATTGCCTAAAATCTGCAAACCTGTGGGAAACATTTGCAGTAGATTGATTTTTCTAGACATTGCCTCAGTAATAAATAAGTCAGTATGGTGACTAATAAATGCCCCTTCTTTTGATTTTGTGCCCTTGTAATTAAAAAAACCTGAAGACAAGAGAAATCTGAAAGCTACATCCACCAAAATACCACAGTAAGAACACCAACCAGGGCTGAGGTCTGCAGTTGTTCTTACTGTAAATTCTACTGTTGAGACTTTCAGTTGCAAATGACAGGAACAGAATTTAAAGTAAGGAATAAATTTTAGGACTGTGCAACTAGAATTTTTTTAAGGAGATTTTATTTATTGAAGTACAGTTAATTTACAATGTGTTAATTTTTACTGTAAGCCAAAGTGATTCTTATATATATATATACACACACACACACATTCTTTTTAATATTCTTTTCCATTATGGTTTATCACAGGATACTGAATATAATTCCTTCTGCTATACAGTAGAGTTACCAAGATCAAGCTTACTCTGCTTGCTTCATGACAGGCCAATGAATTGGAGACAAGGTGTTGAGGCAAGGAATACCCCAACCAGAGAGAGTGGCTGACTCAGAAGATGGCATATTAATGTCTCAAAATAACCATTTTGTTGAGGTCTGAATGCCAGGTTCTTTTATAGAACAGTGATGGGAGAGAAGTGAGAGAACAAAGTAAAACAGCCATTAATCTTGTCAATATCTCCTAGAATGGTAAGCCTCAGGTAGGGGGTGTGTTAATTTCTTCCTTCCTGCCTTCCACAGGTGGACAGGGTCCTGAACAAAGGCCCTGCAGTTTAAAAGACAGGCAGAGGGGCAGGATTCTCTGAGGCAGGACATTGTGTGTGATTATAATAAAAGCAATGAAAAGCAAGTCAAAGAAATGGTTCTAACTTGTAGTCAGAACTGGTTATTCCCTGCAACAATAGGACCTTGTTGTTTATCCATGCCATATATATGTGTGTGTACACGCGCACACACACCAGTTTGCATTTGCTAACCCCAAACTCCCACAGCATCCCTCCCCCTTTTCAACCACGTGTCTGTTCTGTGTTTGTGAGTCTGTTTCTGTTCTGTAGATAGGTTCACTTGTGTCGGATTTTAGTTTCCACATACAGTGGCGTCATGTGGTATTTGCTTTTCCCTTTCTGACTTGACTTAGTATGATAATCTCTACTTCCATCCATGGTGCTGTAAACGGCATCATGTCCTTCGTTTTTATGGCTGAGTAGTATTCCATTGTATATATGTATTGCAGCTTCATTATCCCTTCATCTGTCAGTGGACATTCAGGTAGTTTTCACATCTTGGCTGTTGTGAACAGTGCTGCTATGAAAACAGGGGTGCATGTGCCTTTTCGAATTATTGGTTTGCTGGATATATGCCCAGGAATGGGCCTGCTGCATCATATGGTAATTCTACTTTTAGCCGTTGGGAATTAATCCAGTTTCAAATTTGACTGGATCAGAGATGTGTAGAAAACCAGAATATGTCACTCTGAAGTATTCCTCTTTGACATAAAGCTATTTTGAACTGAAAGCAATGAAGCAGCAGCAAACCCAGGAAAAGCTCCCCGTTTTCTGCAGGATCAGTTCAGTTGCTCAGTCATGTCTGATTCTTTGCGACCCCATGGACTGCAGCACGCCAGGCCACCCTGTTCATCACTAACTCCTGGAGTTTACCAAAACTCATGTCCATTGAGTTGGTGATGCCATCCAACCATCTCATCCTCTGTCATCCGCTTTTCCTCCTGCCCCCAATCTTTCCCAGCATCAGGGTCCTTTCAAATGAGTCAGCTCTCTGCATCAAGTGGCCAAAGTATTGGAGTTTCAGCTTCAGCATCAGTCCTTCCAATGAACACCCAGGACTGATTTCCTTTAGGATGGACTGGTTGGATCTCCTTGCAGTCCAAGGGACTCTCGAGTCTTTTCCAACACCAGAGTTCAAAAGCATCAATTCTTCTTCACTCAGCTTTCTTTATAGTCCAACTCTCACATCCATAACATGACTACTGGAAAAACCTTAGCTTTGACTAGATGGACCTTTTTGGCAAAGTAGTGTCTCTGCTTTTTAATACGCTGTCTAGGTTGGTCATAACTTTCCTTCCAAGGAGTAAATGTCTTTTAATTTCATGGCTGCAGTCACCATCCGCAGTGATTTTGGAGCCCCCCAAAATAAAGTCAGCCACTGTTTCCCCATCTATTTGCCATGAAGTGAAGAGACCAGATGCCATGATCTCAGTTTTCTGAATGTTGAGCTTTAAGCCAAATTTTTCTGTAGGATACGTGCTCTCTTTTTACTGGGGACCCTCTTATCAGCCCAGAGACCTTCCAGAGAAATCTGCAAACAAACTTTCCTTCCTTAGTTGCTCCTGTGTATTTCTCTCTCCTCAGTTTGCCACTTTTGGAAGCCTGAAACTGTGTTCTTTGTTTTGTCATTTCTCTATAATATGTTGTTTTGTCAAGAGGTTATGTAAACTGGAAGCTAAGCATTCCAGCCTGAGTTACTTTTCCTTTAGGTTTCTTCCAAGTGGTATTGTGTTGATACACTGCTTGCTTTTGTTAATGTCTCTTTGTTAAAGAGTTCCTGCTGATAACTGAAGCAGGATAAAATGTTGCCTCTCCTGTATATGAAACATGTCACAAGTAACTTTCTCTGCCTTGGTGTCTTGGTTCTTATCTTTCCTTAGAATCTGCCCCATGGTTTCCCTTCACTTGGCAAAGAGCCAGCCATAGATAGTTCCCTGCCCGTATCATTCTTGTAATTGTGGACTTAAACTCTTTTTCTTCGATTCCACATACAGACTTTCAGGGCTGAACACTGAGGTCTAAGCTGTGCATTCCCTCTTAGGATGTGGACCCAGGTGGATCCCTGTTCCTGAGCTTCTGAAATATGCGAGATATTGACTGAGGGACCAGGGATGTGATGTCAACAAGAGAAATGCAGCCTCTGCTTTCCTGAGGTTTACATTCTGGTGAGGGTGAGGGAACATTAATGAACAAACCAGCCAACCAGTCTCCGATAATGGTAATCATTTTTATCATAAATGTGCCTTAAAGGAAAACAAGGCAAACTGAATGGGTGAAAGATAACATGGTATTGTGATGGTGAAATTGTTAGTTGCTCAGTCGTGTCCCACTCTTTGCATCCCATGGACCCGCCAGGCTCTTCTGTCCATGGGATTCTTCAGGCAAGAATACAGGAGTGGGTTGCCATTCCCTTCTCCAGGGGATCTTCCTGACCCAGGGATTGAAACCAAGTCTCCTGCATTGCAGGAGATTCTTTACCATCTGAGCCACGAAGGGAGCATTGTGATGGTGGTGTCAACTAAAAAAGATGCACAGTGTGAGAACTGGGAGTTAAGTTTTATTTGGGGCAAAATGAGGACTGCAACCCGGGAGACCACACCTCAGATAACTGAGGAACTGCTCCAAAGAAGTCATGGGGGAAGATCAAGATATAAGATTTTGGTGAAGGCAAAGTTCAATGCAATCAAGCACTTATTTTACAAGAGGTTTTCTGCTAGTCACGAGGAGCTGATGTCATTATGAAGGGATTCAGTGCTTTTCTAGATATGAGGAGATGCAAAGATTGGGATCATGAAATCAGTTTCTGAAAATATCTAACCATCTAAAGACCTGTTCCGCCAGTTTCCCTGGAGCATGGAATGTGTCACTCTTGTACCCTGAACTCCTTTTAGGGCATGCTGAAGGTCAACAGCAGCAGTAGCACAGGGTTCAGGACAAATGCCCTTGGCAAGTGCCAGTTTGTAGTTGACAGTGGTATTTGTGGAGTCAGGAGAGGACTTTGTAAAGAGGTAACATCGAGTGGCAACAGAGCGTGCCTTCAGGTATTGTGTTGTGACTTTCTGTTTACACTAGACAGAAAACCAGGAAGGGAGCATTTGTCTCCAGAGCTCCTGGAAATATACATGGTAAGAAATCTCCCCAGACACTTGGATGTCTTAGAGTTGGATGTATTAGAAGACAGGTATAGGAAGGTATAGTGTTGGATGTATTAGATGTATTAGAAGACAGGTATAGAGTTGGATGTATTAGAAGACAGGTATAGGAAGAACTGTTTTCTCTTCTTGGAGATGTAGCAGATTACCCAAGACATGTGGCTTCTCCTGATGGAAGGCTGTGCGATTTCTAAGATCTCTTTCAGCTCTAAATTCAGTGATTCTGAATTCATTCTATAAGCCATTCATTTTCATATTTTTTTTTAGCATTCAATAATGTCAGAATAAATGATGCAAGGAGGGCAAAATTGAATTGTAGAATCATCATTTACATTTACCAGTTTATAGAAGGACATTATAAATCACCTTACCTAAAAAAGACAGAAGTCCTATTCTTCAATGACTCATGTGTCAATATTTGTAAATCCTATTAAATAACTTTAAGAAAACCTAGTGACATAGTCATTACTTTCTAGCTTCCAAGCAACTGTGATTAGATTAACATCTTTTTGATCAGTGAACACCCTCTAAGTAGAGTTGATATAACCTTGGCAGTTAGTAGAACAAATATTTAAAGGAAATTTTATATGTTGTGCCTATTCTTACTGGTGCATGCATGTTCAGTCTTTAAGTTATGTCTGACTCTTTGTGACCCCATGCACTATAGCCTGCCAGGCTCCTTCTGTCCATGGAATTTCCCAGGCAAGAATACTAGAATGGGTTGCCATATCTTCCTCCAGGGAATCTTCCCAACCCAGGGATTGAACCCGTGTTTCCTGCTTGGTTTGCAGATTCTTTACCACTGAACCACCAGGGAAGCCCATTGCTACTGGTACTGTTTGATTTAATGAGCATGAAATAATTCCCTAGAGAAATGTTACCTATGAAAAGTGCTTCATTGTTAACTTTTTAATTGATATTTATTATTTTTTATTGATGTCTACACGGTGTTGGAAAAGACTCTCGAGAGTCCCTTGGACTGCAAGGAGATCCAACCAGTCCATCCTAAAGGAGACCAGTCCTGGGTGTTCATTGGAAGGACTGATGCTGAAGCTGAAACTCCAGTATTTTGGCCACCTGATGCGAAGAGCTGACTCATTGGAAAAGACCCTGATGCTGGGAGGGATTGGGGGCAGGAGGAGAAGGGGACAACAGAGGATGAGATGGCTGGATGGCATCACTGACTTGATGGATGTGAGTTTGAGCAATCTCCGGGGGTTGGTGATGGACAGGGAAGCCTGGAGTGCTGCAATTCATGGGGTCTCAAAGAGTCGGACACGACTGAGCAATTGAACTGAACAATGTTTTACATGTTCATCATAGTGATTCTGTTTATATATATATAAAATATTCTTTTTCTCATTGTTTTCCACTATAGGTTATTATAAGATACTGAGTAGAGAACCCTATGCTGTACATTCAGTTCAGTTCAGTTGCTCAGTTGTGTCCGACTCTTCGAGACCCCATGAGTCACAGCACGCCAGGCCTCTCTGTCCATCACCAACTCCCGGAGTTCATCCAAATCCATGTCCATTGAGTTGGTGATGCCATCCAACCATCTCATCCTCTGTCATCCGCTTCTCCTCCTGCCCCCAATCTTTCCCAGCCTCAGGGTCTTTTCAAATGAGTCAGCTCTTTGCATCAGGTGGCCAAAGTATTGGAGTTTCAGCTTCAACATCAGTCCTTCCAATGAACACCCAGGATTGGTCTCCTTTAGGATGGACTGGTTGGATCTCCTTGCAGTCCAAGGGGCTCTCAAGAGTCTTCTCCAACACCACAGTTCAAAAGCATCAATTCTTCAGTGCTCAGCTTTCTTTATAGTCCAACTCTCACATCCATACATGACCAATGGAAAAATCATAGCCTTGACTAGATGGACCTTTATTGACAAAGTAATGTCTCTGCTTTTTAATATGCTGTCTGGTTTGGTCTTAACTTTCCTTCCTAGGAGTAAGCGTCTTTTAATTTCATGGCTGCAATCACCATCTGCAGTGATTTTGGAGCCCCCCCAAATAAAGTCTGTCACTGTTTCCACTGTTTCCCCATCTATTTCCCATGAAGTGATGGGACCAGATGCCATGATCTTAGTTTTCTGAAAGCTGAGTTTTAAGCCAACTTTTTCACTCTCCTCTTTTACTTTCATCAAGAGTCTCTTTAGTTCCTCTTCACTTTCTGCTGTCCATTAGGTCCTTGTTTTTTTTAATCTATCTTATATATAGTGGTGTATAGATGTTAATCTCAAACTCCAAAATTACCCCTTATTCCCATCCCCTTTGGTGACCATAAGTTTGTTTTCTGTATCTGTGAATCTACATATTTATTTTGTAAATAAATTTATTTGTATCATTTTTTTCAGATGTGATAGCATTTATTTGTCTTTCTCTGACTTAGTCTGACAATCTCTAGGTCTATCCATGTTCCTGCTAAGGGCAGTATTTCATTCTTTTTTATGGGTGACTAATATTTCATTGTGTATATATACACCACATTTTCTTTATGTGTTCCTCTGTTGATGGACATCTAGGTTGCTTCCATGTCCTGGCTGTTGTAAATAGTGCTACTATGAACACTGGGGTGCATGAGAAGCTTTCCTTTTATTGACCAGTCATGCTTAAACAAAATAGCTATAATGATCTTCAATTATTATATTGTATAAAGCAATAGTAATAGTTAACACTTATCAAGTAGTTACTGTATGTCAGACACTTTTCTAGATGCTTTACATGTTTATGTATTTTAATCTCTGTTGAGGCAGTCTGAGTGCAGGTTGGAAAAGAATTTCTAGACACAGAGTATTTCAGAAGTGAGTTTATTCAGCACAAAGATTAGAGATAACAGGGCACTGGGAGCACGGTGGGCCGACCTCCCGACAGACCAGGGAGAGTGGCAGTGTTTGTGGATTAGTGGCCGATTTTTATAGCCTCAAGACAGAAAATTCCTGCTGGAATGTTGGCATTAGATGATTGGTTAGAGCACTATAGGGTGACTACGGGGTTGGACTTTTCCCTAATTTGGAGTCAGGAAGCCTGCCCGTGATGATTAGGGGGCTTTTGGCAATGGTTATAAAGGGGCTTAGTCAGCTTTGGCGGTGACCTTGATCCTGGCTCCGCTTCTGTGGCCTTGAAACAAGGCCTTGCACCCAATAATGTCGGCAACCCTATGAAATGCTGCTATTATTAATCTACTTTTCAGATGAGGGAATTGAAACATGATGAGGAACCTGCACCTCACAACAGAGGATGAGGTGATTCGATGGCATCACTGACTCGATGGACACGAGTTTGAGTAAGCTCTGGTAGTTGGTGATGGACGGGGAAGCCTGGCGTGCTGCAGTCCATGGGGTCACAAAGAGTCGGACACGACTGAGCGACTGAACTGAACTGAGGAACCTGCCCTAGTTCACAGATCTGGTTGATAACAAGACAGTGTTTCGAATCTAGGTGTCTGGATCTTATTAAATAATTCAAGTTTTTAGCCACATATTCTACTTTACATGTATTTTAAATCTGAATGGTAAATGGTGTTTGTTTTTTCTGGGGTGGCAAGTAATATTCAGAGACTGATATCATCTTTGCTCTAGGTTGTCTATGCCGTAGGTTGCCGTAATACAGGCTAACTATGGGATTTAAACTAATTTCACAGGTCAAAAGCATACAGGGTCATATTTCTTAATTAAGCCAATGAAGAAGTAACACACTCCAACCAGTAATAGATTAATCACACTATTGCCTCAGACAAAGGGAAGATGAAAGGAATAAAGTCCAAATTTAGTTCGGATGTGCCTTTGGTAAGCTGAGGTCCAGCTGTCAGTGCAAAAGTAAAAGTCCTTTGTTGCATTGCTAGGGAACAAAGATGCCATTGTTGACAGGCAGGATGATCTCCTTGGGCCACTGCATGGCTTTCACCACTCCCTGGCAAGGAGTCATCTTGCCCAGGCAGGAGCTAATGCCACTAGGTCTTCAGAGAGCTATTGAGATCAGCAACGCAGACAGAGCACTCTCAGGGTGCTGGTCAAACCTGAACGTCTCCCAGCCAGAGCTGCCCCTACACGCTCTTGTCCATCAGGGCTTCTCAGTAACTGAGCTCCTCAGCACTTGACCACAGGGATCGGCAGTGACATCCGGCTACAGCTTCCTCAGTGGATATGACTTCACTCAGAACCAAACAACCTCAGTCTTAGATTAAATTTTAAAAAAAATCCAAAACAAGTGGATTTGAAATCATGTCAAATCAGTATATATCAGCATTTAAATCTACTTTAGGAAAAATTTACTTTTTGGTAAAGAATCTTCCTGCAATGCAGGAGACCCAGCTTCGATCCCTGGTTCGGGAAGATCCCCTGGAGAAGGGAATGGCAACTCACTCCAGTACTCCTGCCTGGAGAATTCTATGGACAGAGGGAACCTGGTAGGGTACAGTTCATGGGGGTCGCAGAGAGTCAGACACGACTGAAGAACTATCACACACTTGGGAAAAATTGGGCTGTAGGTGACACTTACGTACTGTCAATTTATATACTGCCGTGTCCTCTTTTCCTCTTTTCATCTCTGCCCTATTCCCTCCTGCATCCCCCAGGGCTGTATTTCACCCTCAAAATATGTGAACCCCAAAGATGATGATACCAGTTGCTTGCAATTTAATATCATTTTGGAGAAGGAAATGGCAACCCACTCCAGTGTTCTTGTTTGGAAAATCGCATGGACGGAGGAGCCTGGCAGGTTATAGTCCATGGGATCGCAAAGAGTCGAACACGACTGAGCGACTTCACACTTCTTAGTATCATTTTAGTCCGTGGTTTGCCTCTTTCAGAAGGATTTATACTTTATATTTTATGTAGGGACAAAAGGCTTTTTCCTGCTAAAGGGATTTCAAATAGAAGCCAGTGAATGGGAGAGAGATTTGGAGGGCTATGTTGCTCCTGCAGAGGGGTTTCAGAGCTTGGAAGTCTGTCTTCTACGGTACCTATGCAAATTGCTTCCCAATATTTGATGCTGTAGCAAAGGGTAGTTTATGATATTAAATAAGCTAAAGTATGGGTGGGCACAGGATGGCACTACTGATTTGAAATCATTCCTGGAGGATGATTTTATTTATTTTTAACAATAAAGATGAATATTTTTAATGATAAAAGGTACAGTTCACAAACAAGACAGATATCATAGGCCATTAGACACCTAACAACAAAGAAGCAAAGATATCTAAAGCAAAAATCAGAATGGAGGATGATTTTAAACTGTGATAAATATCGAAAGGTCTTCGAAAACAATTGGCATAAAGTGAAGTAAAATTCAAATCGTTCAACTACCTTCTATTGTGATAAAGACATAAAATGTTGCTCACCAAAACAGGGCTAAATATCTTGCCTCCTTGGTGAATGTCCTGGTTAACCAGATTGTCAGTGGGATGGGAAGAAGTTGTGTGCCCGAGGAACCGTGTAGGTGCCTTGAATCTCCTCGGGGCTTCCCAGGGGGCTCAGTGGTAAAGAATCCTCCTGCCAGGGCAGGAGACTTGGGTTTGATCCCTGGGCCCAGAAGATCCCGTAGAGGAGGAAATGGCAACCCACTCCAGTATTCTTGCCTGGGAAATCCCACAGACAGAGGAGCCTACAGTTCAGACAGAGAGCTACAGTTCAGTCCATGGAGTTAGGAGAGAGTCGGACAGGACTGAGCGACTGATCACATGTGACTCCTCAGTTCCCGTCCCACCCGGTGGGCAGGGGAGGCCGTGCTGAGGCAGGCCAGCCCTCAGACAGGGTTAAGCACCCTTCAGTCGCTGAACTTTTAAACTCTCATTTGTGAGATGTCTGCCTGTGTATTTTCCTTTATCCTCTGAATGCCGTGTACCTGTCTAGGGGACTCTGTTTCCTAGTAAGGAACCACTGCCTTGCGTGCTAACCTTTGGGGGAACCAGAGGTCAGCAGAATTGGCAAAGCTTCTACTCTGTCTTTTTCCAAGTCCTTTTTTCCTTTTATGATTCTTTCTCTCGGTCCTTTCTGCTTTGGAGCCCAAACACCTCCTCTTGAATTCTGGCTCTGAAGCCACCTTGTTGCATAACCTCAGGCAAGTTTCTAAACTTCCTTCAGCATTTACCTTCTAGGGTAGTTGAAAAAATTAAAAGAATTTAAAAAGTGTAAAGCACTTCAAATAACACCTGATACTTAGGAGTCAAGTGTTCAT
Organism: Muntiacus reevesi; assembly: GCF_963930625.1. Classification (NCBI taxonomy): domain Eukaryota; kingdom Metazoa; phylum Chordata; class Mammalia; order Artiodactyla; family Cervidae; genus Muntiacus; species Muntiacus reevesi. The sequence goes on along the minus strand of NC_089253.1, from coordinate 66,040,584 downwards.
CATTCTTACCATTGTCATAATCACTATTTATTTTTGAAAGTCACTCAGTTGTGTCCAGTTCTTTGCGACCCCATGGACTACACAGTCCATGGAATTCTCCAGGCTAGAATACTGGAGTGTGGGTAGCCTTTCCCTTCTCCAGGGGATCTTCCCAACCCATAATCATTGTTCCTTTCCATAGATATTTACTGAGTCTTATGTATGTTTGGGGGAAGATCCTCTGGAGGAGGGCATGGCAACCCAGTACTCTTGCCTGGAGAATCCCGTGGACAGAGGAGCCTGGCGGGCTAGAGTCCATGGGGTCACAAAGAGTCAGACATGACTGAAGCTACTGAGCAAGCTCCCCTGGTGGCTCAGTGGTAAAGAATCTGCCTGCCAACACCAGAGACACGGGTTCAATCCTTGGTTTGGGAAGATCTCCTGGAGAAGGAAATGGCAACACATTCTGGTATTCTTGCTTGGAGAACCCCATGGAGCCTGACATGCTACAGTCCATGGGGTCTTTAAGCGTCGGACAAGACTTGGCAACTGAACAACAACAATCTATGTTTTAAATGCTGTGCTAAAGAATTAAAATGACCAAATGAGCAAAATATTTCAATGGAACTCTGGGATTCAATGATCAAAGCCGCACAAGCCAGTATGGGGATCCTTAATCTTTTCCCTGTCAAATCATACCTATTCTGTTTTCTCATTTCTTAGAGAATGCTCTTTGCCAAGAGGCAATAGTGGTTAAAACAGGTGTATATACACATTTAAAAATGTTAGTTTGAACCCAGTATATATGCATGTTTCCAGAAGCCTTTCAAAGAACCAACCTTGTGGTAATAGTTTCAGATATCACAGCTACTCTACTCCTAGGGCTCAGTTAGATTCACACTGGCCTTTCAGTGACATTCAAGTCACATCCAAGTGTGTTAATAATTTTGCCTGCATGCTTGGACAGCTCTTTCTGCTAACTTTCTTTTGTAATTGACATAAAGCATAAGATATGGAGGAAGGAGGAGATGTTCTCTGTTTGCTTTTCATGTTTTTTTTTTTTTAAACTCTAGGAGGTGCTCAAAGTTCTTTGTGATAACTCTTTTTTGTTTAGAATTAGGAGAGTTCATTTTAATTCCAATTAGTTAGTAGTTCTTGCCATCATGCTTCAAACCTTTTTTAAAAATCAGATTAATGAAAAAGAAAGTTGATAGATCCTAGGGGCATTTTCTGTGTCCTTAGCTGGGTTTTATAATTCCCAGGTTAAGAATGATCACAATTACTGGTCTTCAGAAAACCCCGTGTATCAATACTTTCCTAGTTTACTTTGGTTGAAAGTGAAGTCACTCAGTCATGTCCAACTCTTTGCTACCCCATGGACTGTAGCCCACCAGGCTCCTCTGTCCATGGGATTCTCCAGGCAAGAATACTGGAGTGGGTTGCCATTTCCTCCTCCAGGGGCTCTTCCCAACTCAGGAATCGAACCCAGGTCTCCCGCACTGCAGACTTTAACCTCTGCGCCACCAGGGAAGCCCTTCAACTTTGGTTGAAGTACTCCCTAAAGAGAAAGTACGTATTTTCATTTTTTTCCCTCATTTTGATTTGTTTATGGATGTGCAGTAAGGTCTGAATTTCCAGTCCAAGTTGCAGATACAATAGACGCTGTGTTGATGCCCAGTGATGGCATTTATGCTGTAGGGTTTTCCCTATCTCTTCTTTCCTTATAAGACAGCAGGATATCCATTTCTGGCCCCTGTTTTAACTCAGTTCATTAGAAGCAGCATTTAGGTAGGATGACTAATCTGGAAGCCAAAACAGGTCTTATCTATGAAGTAGAAGCAACCTCTGACAGAAAGCCTAGGGCAGAGTAAGACAGGAAGATGACAAAACCCTGCTCCACACACCAACTCTTGGTTTGGAGCCTGAAACTCAGGTGGTTTTCCTGCCTTTGGGGCCTTTGCCTGCAAACACTGTAAACAGTTTAAAAAATAAATTTTGCTGGAAAGTGGATAATGCAGGCAAGTGGATCTGTGTAACAAACACTCTCTCAGCTGCTCATTTTAGACAATGATTTCAGACGCTTCCTGAAATTGTATTACATCCCGTTTGACTGTTTTTTTCCCCTTTGATTAACACTTCAGTTTTGTGTAACATGCCAGTGAGTCAGAAGTCTTAGCTTGAGAAGGATTCTGCCAAGATGATGACAAATTACAAATTATATACTAATCTTTGTGGGGATTAAAATAGATGAAGTCGGTAAAACATTTTGAGTAGTGTTTGCTGTAACTTTGAGCACTCACTACTTATTAGCTCTATAATAGTCTTACTGTTACTATTAGGAATTACTTGGGGTTCATTTTATCCTGTGGCACTGCCCTGAAATAAAAGGCACAAAAACCAATACAAATGCAAAGTGAGAGCCTGATACAGATGATGATTTTCGTATGGACTCACGTAGCTCCCTGGAGTATATAGCAAGTTCTATCAGTAGTGTTGAAAAAAATGAACTTTAAATCATTTTGAATTCAGTTGTTACCAAACAGTTTATTATGTTTACTGTGTCAGGCAATCAGGTACACATTCTACTTGTAATTAACCCCTTTTTACAGTTGAGAAAACCAAAGTTCAGACAGGCTATCTCTAAACCTTCCAGGTCACACAGCTAGAGTGACAGAATGGGTTCTACTGTACCACACTGGTTTACAAAATGTTTTGAAATAAACTTTCTTTGGCTGCGCTTTGAAGCTTGAGTGATCTTAATTCCCCAACCAGGGTTAAAACACACGCCCCCTGCAGTAGAATTGTGGTCTTAACCATTGGACAGCCAGAAAAGTCCCCAAATAAATTCTTTATTAAAGTACGTTGAGTGATGAATGGTCTGTTAATTTCCCTCTAGCTAGTTTTCAAAAATTTTTTATTGAAACATAGTTGATTTACAGTGTTGTGTTAGTTTCAGGTATACACCAAAGTGATTCAGTTATTTATGTGTGTATATATAAATACATATATTCTTTTTTTTTTAACTTATTTTTGTATTGGTGGAGAAGGAGATGGCAATCCAGTCCAGTGTTTTTGCCTGGAGAATTCCATGGACAGAGGAGCCTGGCAGGCTACATTCCACGGGGTTGCAAAGAGTTGGACATGACTGAAGTGACTTAGCACACACGCATATTTTGTATTGGGATATAGCCAATGAGCCATGTTGTGATAGTTCCAGGTGAAGAGCAAAGGGATTCAGCCATACATACACATGCATCCATTCTCCCCCAAACTCCCCTCCCATCCAGGCTGCCACATAATATTGAGCAGAGTCCCTTGTGCTATACACACACAGTGTGCGGTCGGTTATCCATCTTAACATATCGCAGCTACTTTTGCATGTGATTTTCACTATTGATGATGTAAGTACACCACACATCATGAAATTTGTGTTGATTGGTTTCCCAGGAGTCCAGAGTGCTCTTCCTCTCCCGTTGTCCCATTGAAATAATCTACCTCGGTGGGAGGGGGAATAATGGTTCTTCACAGAGGCCCATGTCTAATCTCTGGACTTTGTAAACATGTTACCTTACTCAGCAAAAGATTTTGTAGATGTGAGAATTGAAAGAGGGAGGCAGGAGAATCAGAAGAGATGAGGACAGGAGCCGAGGTCAGAGGGATGCAGTTGGTACCTCTGAAGATGGGGGGAAGAACCGTAAGTCGCGGAGCGCAGACCAGCTCTAGAAGCTGCAAAAGGCAAGAAGACCAGTTCTCTCCCAGAGCCTCGAAAAGAAACAGCTCAGCGGACACCTTGGCTTTGGCCCCATGAGACCCATTTCGGACTTTTGATCTCCAGATCAAGTTTAGGTTGTTTGAAGCCACCAAATTTGTTGCAGTGGCAATAGGAAACTACTGTACTCCTCTCTCAGTGTTTACAGGGCGTCTCACCTTTTATTTTAATGCTCCTATGAGTTAGGACAATTGGCTTATTTATTATTTAGGTCGGGGTTCTGACCAAGTTATTCGCAGCGATGCACATGGATTGACCCAACTTTTTAAAATCGTTCTTTTAATCAGTAAAGAGCTTTGGGTGGATTGATTCAATATATGAGTCTAGGAGAAGGAAGAAAGGGAGACGGCAGCTTGAACCACTAGAGGTTGTGGGGGATCTTGAAGGAAGGAAATTGTTTTAACTTGAGAGTTTCTCAGGAAATCCTGATTAGGCCCGCTGAGGGCCTGTGAAAATCATTGACCTAATGGAACTAGTGGCAGTTGAGCAATTCTGTGCTAATTACAGTTCTAAGAGCTTAACTTATATTGACTCTCTTTTCCTTATACCAGCAGTGAGGTCCATACTATTGGTAATACCTGTTTTTACAAATAAGGAAACTGACACATAGAGCTATAGGTTTTACTTAAACATTTTGATTATAATAGGGTTGTTAACATTGAACTGGTTGTCAAATTGTATTGATAACATACATAAACATTTATGATCACAGAATTATTTTATGTTCAAATTTTAAGCCTTAAAGATTTTTCTTTTCTACCACTTTATATTTAACTAGCTATAGGGTTAATAAGTTCTAGGTAACTAGTTATTAGGTTTATTCTAAACTAGACATTTAGAATATAACTGTTAAAGATAGGTTTAAAAACAGTTGGTTAAGCATCTTGTCCATAAAGGCACTAAGTAAGATGCTGTCTTGGCATAAAATGTCCACTGGGTGGCAGGTTTTCATAAAAAGTACACAGCATTAGATTTCATATCATAGTTTCCCCAAATTTATAAGACCAAACAAATCATTTGCTTTGGGTTGTTAAATAGTTTAACTTTTTGAGTTTCTAAAGGGGGAGCCCTTGTACTGTGTTTAATATCGATTTAAAATAGAAACAGAAGTTTAGCAGCTTAACGCTTTTGAAATATATATATCCCTTTAAATAAGGACTTAATTTGAAATGCATTTTACAAATTAAGCTTGAGCCCATGGGCAAACTTGTAAAATGCTCTTGATTTTTTAAAATGAAGCTTTAATAATAAAAAGTCTATATGGTCTTACATCTAGTAACTTTATACTAGAAAAAATTTTAGTTTTTTAAGAAAGCAAAAAAAAAAAATACACTATGAACTTATTTACATTTATTTCATGAACTTCTTTCCTACAAGCTTTTAAGTTTTCACATGGAGGACAAATTTCCTCCCACTAAGAATTTTCAGGGTTACAATTTGAGGCCAGATCAAAGTTATTAACTTGTTTAGTGCTGAATTCAGGGAGAAAAGGTACTTTGAAAGCTACTCAGAGTACCTATGAAGACTTTCTACAAACATAGGCTTGGGGCATTTGTCAGCTGACACCTGCCTAACGGCCCTTCATCCAAACTGTAGATAGGCAGGTGCCACCAGGGGGCGCCATAACAGCACCAAAGCGTGCCCACTTCCACATTCACCTCTGCAAAGCTTATTAACAAGTACCAACTTTCTCTTCCTCCTCCCCCTCTCCGGCTGCTTTAATCAGTATTCCTTTGGCCTGTGTATCAGGTTGTTAGCACAGTAGTCTAGGTGTTTCTAAGACATCACAGACTCTTCTGTCTCTGGTAGGTGCTATGAGCTGTGACTCACAGCCTTTAACATGTAAATATGCCAATTCGTGCATTTTAAACTGTACTTTAAAGTGATCCGTTCAGTAGTTTGCCCTAATCATGAAAAAGAAAAGATTCTGCCACTATGCCCTCATTGAAATGTCAGTGACTACACATTTAATGGCTCTTATTTTATCTATTGAACTGAATTTATGAACTTAATTTTCCAAGTACAAATATTCAAATACAGTTGAACTTTGAGCCTATCATAGCACACGTGATATGCAACACAAGTAGGATGAAGTCTACCAGAATATTTTCTCCATCAATTAGCTCTGCCACACAGCTGAAAGGTGAATTCCCCAGTGGCACTTTATTCATACCAGTTTTGGCAGTTCTCAAACCTGAAGCTTGCATTTAAACATCAGCAATTTATCATACTTTATACTGGTTCTACATTTGAGCAATGTTTTAAATTGAAATGTCATCATTTCCTTATCAGAAACAGTAAAGGAAATGAAAAAATTCAATAGCTGATGACAGTTGGCAGAAACAAACAACATAGTTAAGAGGATACTGAGTATCCATTCAATGCAGAAAATGTAGTAGATACTCAGTTAGGACTCCACTGCTGGTTGATTTATTGATAATGCTTGCTTCTGTACATTAGCCTCAGACATTCACATTTTTTAAAAAAGAAAGTTCACTGCAAATGAAAATGTGAACAAGCATCAGTAATTGACTTTAAAAAAAAAACTTTTTATATTGGCATACAGGTGATTAACAATGTTGCATTAGTTTCAGATATACATCAAAGTGATTCAGTTACACATATACATGTATCTATTCTTTTTCAAATTCTTTTCCCATTTAAGTTGTTACATAATATTGAACAGAGTTCCCTGAGTTATACAGTAGGTTCTTGTTGGTTATCCGTTTTAAATATAGCAGTGTATACATGTCAGTCCCAAACTCCCTAATTATCCCCTCCCTCTCAACCATAAATTTATTCTCTAAGTCTGTGAGTCTGTTTTGTAAATAAGTTCATTTGTATCATTTTTTTAAAGATTCCACATACAAATGGCATCATGTGATATTTATCATTCTGTCTGACTTAGTTCAATAGGATGATCTGTAGACTCATTCATGTTGCTGCAAAAGCATTATTTCATTCTTTTAAATGGCTGAGTCGCATTCCACTGTGCATATATATATATCACACCTTTATCTGCTCATCTGTTGATAGACTTTTAGGTTGCTTCCATATCTTGGCTATTATAAATAATGCTGCTGTGAACTTTCGGGTATTCTTTTGGGTCATGTTTTTCTCTGAGTATATGCCCAGGAGTGGGACTGCAGGATCTTATGGTAGCTCTATTTTTATTCAGAATGGCCATCATCAAAAAATCCATGAGCTATAAATGCTGGGAAGTGTATAGAGAAAAGCAAACCGTCCTCCACTGTTGGTGGGGATGGAAGTTGGTGCAGCCACTATGGAGAACAGTATGGAGGGTCCTTAAAAGTAAAAGCAGAGGGATTGACTCTCGTTTTTAGCCAACTGTGTTGTCTCATTGCCTCAGTCAGTTCAGTTGCTCAGTCGTGTCTGACTCTTTGTGGCCCCATGGACTGCAGCACGCCAGGCTTCCCTGTCCATCACCAACTCCCGGAGTTTGCTCAAACTCATGTCCATTGAGTCGGTGATGCCACCCAACCATCTCATCTGTCGTCCCCTTCTCCTCCCGCCATCAATCTTTCCCAGCATCAGGGTCTTTCCCAGTGAGTCGGTTCTTCATATCAGGTGGTCAAAGTATTGGAGTTTCAGCTTCAGCATCAGTCCTTCCAATGAACACCCAGGACTGATCTCCTTTAGGATGGACTGGTTGGATCTCCTTGCAGTCCAAGGGACTCTCAAGAGTCTTCTCCAACACCACAGTTCAAAAGCATCAATTCTTCAGTGCTCAGCTTTCTTCACAGTCCAACTCTCACATCCATACATGACTACTGGAAAAACCGTAGCCTTGACCCGACGGACCTTTGTTGACAAAGTAATGTCTCTGCTTTTTAATATGCTGTCTAGAGTGGTCATAGCTTTTCTTCCTAGGAGCAAACTTCTTTTAATTTCATGGCTGCAGTCACCATCTGCAGTGATTTTGAAGCCCTCCAAAATAAAGTCTGTCACTGTTTCCCCATCTATTTCCCATGAAGTGATGGGACCAGATGCCATGATATTCATTTTCTGAGTGTTGAGTTTTAAGCCACCTTTTTCACTCTTCTCTTTCACTTTCATCAAGAGGCTCTTTAGTTCTTTGTTTTCTGCCATAAGGGTGGTGTCATCTGCGTATATGAGGTTATTGATATTTCTCCTGGCAATCTTGATTCCAGCTTGTGCTTCTTCCAGCCCAGCATTTCTCATGATGTACTCTGCATATAAGTTAAATAAGCAGGGTGTCAATTTATAGCCTTGACGTACTCCTTTCCCAATTTGGAACCAGTCTGTTGTTCCATGTCCAGTTCTAACTGTTGCTTCCTGACCTGCATACAGGTTTCTCAGGAGGCAGGTAAGGTGGTCTGGTATTCCCATCCTTTTAAGAATTTTCCCCAGTTTGTTGTGATCCACACAGTCAGAGGCTTTGGCGTAGTCAATAAAGCAAAAGTAGATGTTTTTCTGGAACTTGCTTGCTGTTTTGATGATCCCGTGGCTGTTGGCAATTTGATCTCTGGTTCCTCTGCCTTTTCTAAATCCAGCTTGAACATCTGGAAGTTCTGAGCTATCAGGGAAGCCCTCTCATTGCCTGGGATTCTATTAATAGAAAACATAGGTTAGTGTTAACTTTAAACATAACTGTAAGAAAACATTTAATAGAGTCCGCATGCATTACAGAGTTGTTTTCTTGTTGTGCTAAGTCTGAGTTGTGTTTTTTAAAAATTATGTTTGTCATTGACTGTCATCAAATAGTTTACAATTTTTAGCAAAACAAGACATACAGAAACTGGACATCTGGATGATAAAAGAGGACAAAGTCTAACTAAGTGCCAAAATGCGTGATACCCTAGCAGTCACTGACAAACTTCACAACGTGGAGCAAATTGCTCTACAGGGCATCTAGCTCCAGTTTCTCGTTAAATAAAGCATTTACACTGCGTTGTCATTTTTGTAAACTCAAAACGAATGCAAGTTCTAAATGTCATTTTAATGCCCAAGTCTTTTCTATTTATGATTTCCAAGTACAGAATAAATTAGCATTTTCATCTTTTATAGCTCCATGGAGGAATTCCCACATCACATATTATGTGGAAAATACATTTCAGAGAAATCCTCATCAAACTTACTAATATTTAGACTTAATTTTACCCTGCAGGCTGGTTGTAATACTAATAGAAGTCAGCCCCGAAGACCATTTTTTTATTTGGGCTAATTACTTTTTTCCCCTGCATTCTGTAACTCTCCAGCACAGTTTTATTTATTGCTTTGAGCTTTTCCTGCCCATTCTGTGGCCGTGGTGTAGGCTGAGGATTGGGAAGACCTAGCAGGAGGTAGAGATGAGCTCAGCTCACCCATCCCTTCAGATAGTGCTCTCACTAACTCTCCAGACGTGGCAGTAAATACAGAGATGACCGTCATAGGCAGGTTATATTTTCTCCTCACAATTTAATCAAGAAGACCAGGAATGATTTTGTAGTTCCACAGCTGCAGGCAAATGGCAAAACTCACCGTCTTGTCTGTTGGCCCACTCTGATGTTCCGGTGCAGAATCAAAAACTTTGACTCAGATGCCTGACACCTTATATTGTTGTTCAGTTGCTCAGCTGTGTCTGACTCTTTGCGACCCCATGGACTGCAGCACGCTAGGCTTCCTTGTCGTCTGCTATCTCCCTGAGTTTGCTCAGACTCATGTCTATTGAGTCGGTGATACCATCCAACCATCTCATCCTCCGTAGCCCCCTTCTCCTCCTTCCTTCAGTCTTTCCCAGCACCAGGGCCTTTTCCAGTGAATCAACTCTGTGCATCAGGTGGCCAAAGTGTTGGAGCTTCAGCATCAGTCCTTCCAATGAATAGTTAGGATTGATGTGATATATACTCAATAAGATAGTTTCCCTTTTCTTTTATACAGTTAACTCCACTCATTAAAAACAATGCATGAAATTATAGCTTAAGAGAGCCTTAGAATTGAAGTAAGCCTTTACTATTTTCTAATCAATGTCCTCCTCAGTCTTCTCTATAACTCTGAAAATTTGTAGGATGGCTGAGTCTACATAATCAGACATCAGGGAGGCCCTGGATAGCCTATTGTTAGTGATACTTTCAGCTGGAAAACTGGCATAAACAAAAAGAAGTATATGTTATGAAAACTTCATTGGTCATGCAATTTGGTTAATTGAATAGCCAAGGACCCAGACTTTTTCCCATCTCTGCTTTGACATCCTTTGTGAATTTTACTGACTAATTCACCATCTCAAGATGCTCTAGTTGTGTTCAGCATCGCAGGCAGATGTGACTACAAATAGAAAGAAAAGGGACCTTTTCTCAACATCTTTTAGCTAATTCATACAAGAATCAGGAATTCATTTCTGGAAATCCCCTCTCCAGATCTCCTCTCATTTTGATTGGCTGAAATTTCCATTTCCAAATCAGTTACTTGCAAAAAAGAAAACCACCTGAGGTTAAAAAAACAAATGAGTTTACTATGACTTCTTAGAATAAGCTTGTGGAGAGAAAGACTGCTGATGAGTCAAACTGATTTTGCCGCTCTTCAAAGCAGCTCCTTTTCAATAAAGAGTTTGCTAGTTCTCTCCAGTTTATCTTCCTTTGTTTCATATAAGACTAGTGAAAGGTCCTTAAGAAAGGCAAGGTCGGCATTAAATGATTGTTACAAAGATTCTGTAATGAGCACATACACACCCATGTGTTTGCACACAGTCCAGAGATCCAAACGAAGGAAGAGTCACATTGGTGCTGAACTTGTGACTTATTCTTAAGAAACTAAGTTTCATTGGTGAGCTCCCTCAAGTTTAATTTGGAGAAAAATTCAAATACATTATCTTCCAAGTTATCTTTGGATCTTACAGGTTTTCTAACGCTTTGGGGAAAGGGCAGTAGGTGAGAACTGAGGATTAAAGAGGCAGCTTTATGTTTCAGGTAGACTGTGATGGGCAGAGGGATGTGTTTACTGCTCCTCTTGTACCTGCGTCCAGTGCAGCCCAATCCTATTCCATCTCATGCCAAAGGGATGAAAGAGCAGCATCTTATGCTTTTTTGTTGTTGAAGTTTGGTTGATTTACGATAATTACTGTTGTACAGCAGAATGACTGGTATGCAGATATATTCTTTTCCATTATGGCTTATCACAGGATATTGAATATCGTTCCCTGTGCTATACAATAGGACCTTGTTTATCCATTATGTATATATAATAGATGGCATCTGCTAAACCCAAACTCCCAATTCATCCCTCTCCCACCTCCCTCCCCCTTGGCAATCCAGTCAATTCTCTGCGTCTGTGATTCTTCTTCTCTTTTGTGGATAGTTTCGTGTGTGTCATATTTTAGATTCCACATACGTGATATCATATGTTTCTTTGTTTCTTACTTACTTCACTTAGTATGAAATCTGATTTCATCCATGCTGCTGCAGATGGTGTTATTTCATTCTTTCCTATGGCGCAGTAGCACGTCTTTTTTCTCCATTCACCTGTAGATGGACAGACATTTAGGTTGTTCCCCTGTCTCGGCTATTGTAAACAGTGCTGCAATGAATATAGGGGTGTGTACATCTTTTTGAATTGGTTTTGTCTGGATATATACCCAGGAGTAGGATTGCAGGATCATATGTTAGGTCTCTTTTTAGTTTTCTGGGGAACCTCATACTTTTTCCACAGTGCTGCACCGATTTGCATTCCCACCAACAGTATAGGAGGGTTCCCACTTCTCCACACCCTCTCCAGCATTTGTTATTTGTAGACTCTTTAACGATGGCCGTTCTGATCAGCGGAGCGGTATCACTTCCACTTTAATGAAAGGCGTAATGTGCTCTAAAGTGAATGTCTACTCCAGACCGTGAGACAGATTGGGAATTCAGAGGGGGATTCTGCTTTCTGCTGTGGTAACAACCTGACCGCCACCGTAGGAGACGTTAGAGGCGAGGGTTTGATCTCTGGGTGGGGAAGATCCCCTGGAGGAGGAAATGGCATCCCACTCCAGTATTCTTGCCTGGAAAATTCCATGGACAGAGGAGTCTGGTGGGCTACAATCCATGGGGTTGCAAAGAGTTGGACATGACTAAAGTGACCTAGCAAGCATGCAAACAGAAAAAATTTTAAAAAAAAACCTAGGAATCAAAGAATTGTTTGAAGGAGAATTTAAAGGAGAATTACTTGAAGGACTATTTTTCCTTTACCTTTATTTTAAAATGGTAGTGATAATATTGGTTAGTGTAGTATGATAATATAGAGAGTTTCATTCATGATTACATAAATTCCGGAAAGAAGGGCCCACGTAAAATATTTCACCTACTGTTTATATATTTTTCCAAATAATAATTGTTGTCCAGATTCTCTTTAAAGAAAAAGCTACCCAAGACGCTGTTCCCTTCATGAGAATGGCCCATTGAAGGCGGATCTGCGCAGTTTGCTTGATTAGTTGGTGGAGTCAGGGCCGAAAGGGTTTTAATTCCCCAGCTCTCTGGCTTTGCAGCGATATGAAGCGACCCAGATTCCTGGTTAAGTCAAATGCCTGAATTTTCTCTCCCACGTTTTCTACCTACACTGTTGATTGAGTGAAGGAAAGTCCTAAGAGGAGTTGAGAGAGGCTGGGCAGTGCTTATCAGGCAATACACGGTGGTAGCGTTTATTTCACAGATGCTTCCCTGCCAGTATACAGTTTGCATGTAAAGTGAGGTCACTGATGTCTTCACTTGTTACATGCCAATATTAAAAGAAAAAAAAAAAGGACAATTTAAAGCAGTGTGAAGACTTTTGGATAGCAACAATAAATGCTGGAGAGGGTGTGGAGAAAAGGGAACCCTCTTACACTGTTGGTGGGAATGCAAACTAGTACAGCCACTATGGAAAACAATGTGGAGATTTCTTAAAAAACTGGAAATAGAACTGCCATATGACCCAGCAATATCACTTCTGGGCATACACACCGAGGAAACCAGATCTGAAAGAGACACGTGCACCCCAATGTTCATCGCAGCACTGTTTATAATAGCCAGGACATGGAAGCAACCTAGATGCCCATCAGCAGATGAATGGATAAGGAAGCTGTGGTACATATACACCATGGAATATTACTCAGCCGTTAAAAAGAATTCATTTGAATCAGTTCTAATGAGATGGATGAAACTGGAGCCCATTATACAGAGTGAGGTGAGCCAGAAAGATAAAGAACATTACAGCATACTAGCACATATATATGGAATTTAGAAAGATGGTAACGATAACCCTATATGCAAAACAGAAAAAGAGACACAGAAGTACAGAACAGACTTTTGAACTCTGTGGGAGAAGGTGAGGATGGGATGTTTCAAAAGAACAGCATGTATACTATCTATGGTGAAACAGATCACCAGCCCAGGTGGGATGCATGAGACAAGTGCTCGGGCCTGGTGCACTGGGAAGACCCAGAGGAGTCGGGTGGAGAGGGAGGTGGGAGGGGGGATCGGGATGGGGAATACATGTAACTCTATGGCTGATTCATGTCAATGTATGACAAAACCCACTGCAATGTTGTGAAGTAATTAGCCTCCAACTAATAAATAAATAAATAAAGCAGTGTGAAATGAGACCTTTCTGTGTTAAGTGCCTGTGTTTGTGCTGGCTGTCGAGAACTGAAGGGGCTGAAATGCCACCCTTCTTAGAGGAAACAAGTGGCCCCCCACCGTTTCATATGTGCGGAGTGCATACGCAAGGCTGCCGGCAGAGAGAAAGGATGTCAGCGCTCAGGTGCAGCGCGCCGTCTGAGCCTCACCTGTGCCTGGGCTCCCCCTGCCCGCCACTTCCAGGCGGTGGGGGTGCTGATACCGGACGCTGTGTGGTCTGTCGGTGCCCCCTGAGGAGCACCGAGCTTCGGACATTCCCCACGTTGTAAAACCCATCCATCCTTTGCCCCTAAGCGAGGCTATGTTCTTATTATGTGCATTGGGAGACAAATTTGTCCTCCATCCCAGAGGGAAATACTCTATTTTTCAAGGCTATTTGCTTTACAGACATTCTTGTAAAGATACTCTGGAATAAAATACTCGTATATGGTATATATGGTGTTGTGTGGGTGATGTCTATGTATTACCATGTAATTCTCTCAGTAATTCTGTAAAGATAGCTTGTAATTCTTGTTTTAGATGTAAAGAAGGAATATCCGCTAAGCATCTTGCCTCGTGTCATAGAGATTGTAAGGGACCAACTTTTGGATATTCAATCCTTTGTTCTTCTACTCAACAGCCCGTAATCTCTCTGATCAGCCGATGCAGTAATTGCCGTGAAAAACAGAGACACGCATATGTATTCTGTGACAGTGAGTTCTAGAAAGAAAGCCCTTTGACTTTTTATACTGCTTCTGCTAGAAACATCTATTTCTATTAAAGAAATATCTGTGGTGCTGTTGTCTTCATGATTGGATTGCTACAAAGTGTGTCATGTGCAGTACCGTTCACACAAGTATGGAAGATGGTGCTCAATGAAGCAGTAAGATTCCCCCCTTCAATCAAACCAATTGCTCTTTGTAAGTATTATTTTGGAAGATACAGTTAAAAGACGTTGAATTAAATTGAGCTTCTGAAAAGTGCTCACCTCATGATTCCTTCTGATTACATCTTGGCATAATTCTGCCAAGTTTCAATATGTAATTTAGGGATAACGTATAATGGGTATTGGAACTATTGCAGCTTCTCCACATTTAAATGAGAGGCCAATTTTATTAGTAACAACTGTAATAACTCTGCTAAATAGGTTCTATGACTTAGTCACTCATTAGGAAATTATTTCTCAGCAGGAACATATTACCTTTATATATTTAATTCAAGTTTTAAGAAGGAAATTTATTAGCATTGCAAGTGTTTTCAGAGAGCTAGTTTTTACAGATACTATATTAAGATTCTAATGAATTATTTTCTCTGGTGTTAAACTCAAGAGCTTATTTTTCGTTGTTTTACTTTTTAAAAACTTGATATTCACATGAGACATTTAAAAATTACACAGTGATGTTTAGACTCCAGCTATCAAAATACCACAGAAGTGACAAGACCCCCTTCCATTTAATCACTCAGTGTTTGGTTGATACACCTTATGGGGGAAGAACATTTTGGATTAAAAAAAATTACTACAAATGTGTAGCTAGACACTGGTATGCATCATATACTAACTTAAATGATGACTACTCTAAAAGGAGTATCTGTAGTAAAATGAATTTGGAGAAAAGCTGGTTAAGTTTTTATGGGAATTATTGTTGTTTAGTTGCTAAGTCATGTCCGACTCTTGGCGACCCCATGGACTGCAGCCCAGCAGGTTCCTCTGTCCGTGGGATTTCCCAGGCAAAAATCCTGGAGTGGCTTGCCATTTCCTTCTCCAGGGAATGAACCCAAGTCTCCTGCATTGGTGGGTGGATTCTTTACCATGGAGCCACCAGACAAACCCCAACAGGACTTATATAGCATATTAAATAATGGTACCAAGAGGTCCTGCTCAGAAATGGAGTTTTTTCATCATCTTTGAAATGTGTTTGATTCCAGAGCCCTTTTACTTTGTAAGCTGCCTGATAGTTGAGGAAGTCCTGCATACTCTTAAAAGAAAGTGAAAGTGAAAGCTGCTCAGTCGTGTCCGCCTCTTTGCGACCCCATGGATCATACAGTCCATGGAATTCTCCAGGCCAGAATACTGGAGTGGATAGCCTTTTCCTTCGCCAGGGGATCTTCCCAACCCAGGGATCAAACCCTGGTCTCCCACATTGTGGGCAGATTCTTTACCAGCTGAGCCACAAGGGAAGCGCCCAAATACTCTTAGAAAAATTTTGTTTACTTACTTTTGCTTGTGCTGGGTCTTTGCTGTTGCACTAAGGCTTTCTCTGGTTGCTGTGAGCAGGGGTCCCCTTTGCTGCGGTGCATGGCCTTCTCATTGCGGCGGCTTCTCTTGTCCCAGAGCGTGGGCTCTAGGTGCATGGGCTTCACTCGTCGTAGCACCAGGACTGAGTTGCTCTGAGGTGTGTGAGATCTTCCCGGACCACCGATGGAACCTGTGTCCTGTGCATTGGCAGGCGGATTCGTGTCCACTGGGCCACCAGTGGACAAGTCCTGAAGTCCCTGAATACTCTTGAATGATTTTTTAATCCCACTAGAACGGCATGGATCATAATCTTAATTGTTTGGGGGTTCTTGCATACTGGATACAACCGTTTGTTTTAAAAAAAATTCAACGAGTTCTCCGTGTTCCCAGGTCTCATGTGGACTTGAAGAGAGACAAGTGGAAAGGTCATAGTAGCAGGTGGGAGAGGTGACCTGGAGGGCTGAGTGATGCTCAAAGTGCTAGGCTGATGCCAGCATGCACGATGGGGAGTTACTGGTCGTCGTCTCTAAGCTCTTCATTGTGTCTTGATTTCCTCATATTTGAAATAAGAATAATGCCTTCTTGATGTGTCGACTGTAAAAGTTTGTAAAATCATCTACTTTGGAATATTCCATAAATGACAGTTATTTTAATTACTCATTATTTCAGCTCATAAAAAGTGAGTCTTGAAGTTATAAACATGGAAGTAAAAAAAGAAGTAATTTTTTTTTTTTTTTTTCCTGAAGGGTACTTTCTTCTTAATACTGTGTAATACTTACAGGAAACTGTGTATATAACTCACCCACCACTGTATCTGCAGTGCAGTGTGATACACATGTACTGGAATTTTCTTTGGAAATTAGCACTAAATTATGTCACATTTTGCTCTGTTAGTTCAGCAATATTTTTGCGTTACCATGTGGCAGATGCCTCTCTAATTGCTGTAGATATATCAGCAAATAGAAAGCAACAAAAGTCCCTACTTTTATATAGCTTTATTTTCAACTGAAGCAAGTTCTTATACTTTCAGTAAAAGCAAAGAGAAAATTACAGAAAATTGGAAAAGCAGCTTAACAATAACATGCGAAAAAGACTTAAAATTCGATTGCCCTAAAATAGGCAAGATTTCATGTCTCTTAAAAGCAGCTCAGTTAATTTCTTGACAGAGACAATGTGCATGGGTATGGAGATGATAAGAATGCCCTTACAGCTCTGAGCTGCTGATTTTAAGATGGGACTTCTTTATATTCGTAAGCTTCTAGCAACTGATTTTTCCACCAAACTGTGCAGATTTATTTTTACTTGATCTTTAAATCTCTTCTTTTCAAAACAGACCGTGTGAGGCTCATTCCATTTTGCAGATTTGAGCAGCTCTCCTCAGAGAGGTGCTCCCTGAGTTCACTGAGAAGCAGGTCAATACAGCAGAGAGAGAACAGAAACCAGAGCTGACTCCTGGCAGAGGCTGCTTGCTGTTCCTGGTTGTTAAGGGAACCTGACAATATTGCCCTTAACAGCAACAAGAGAGGATGACTGAGGCTGACTTTTCACGTGCATGCCATCCAAGCTTTCTTCAGAAATCACTTTTCCCTGAAAAGAGATAATTACATTTACAGTGAAAACTTGAGAAGGAGAAACATGTTAAGGGCGAACCGCCTTTTGTTCTATCTTACTAATTATTCAACATATAATTTGCAACTTCATGTATTTTGAATGAGCCCTAGCAATTTGAATTTTTTTCCCGAACTCTGATGTAGGGCTGCTGCTAGATCCATTAGAAATATGGGTGTGCCCTGGATTTGGAATGGCCTTCACACAGGAAAGAAATTACTGTTAGAATGCCGGTTAAGAGAACTGACTTGGTAACTTACCTTGTTGGCATAATGATGCCTTGCTTGGGAAGCGTAGGGGTTAAACTGCCTGGGGGTGAACTCAGGACTGGGCTCAAATGCTGTCTCTACCAGGGGACATTTTTCAACATCTCTAAGCCTCATTCAGCAATGAGGCTGAATAGAAGACCTAACAGCAATGTATAGAAGACCTAACAGCAATGTCTACTTCGGTATAACTTTAAGGTTTACATGAGATAATGTATATGTCTGATAGTGATCACTCAGTCAGATATTAACTGTTATCATACCCCTTTGAGGTTAATTGTTCAAAATATGTTCAACAAAATTATCAATCTGTTAAGACATCCTATCCCAAGTTACTTTGCTCAGAAATTTGCCATGGAGATGTCTTGTGCTCTTAGAAGTCTCAAATATTGAGAGTCTTAAACTTAAAACTTGTATGAGGCAGATAAAGAGTTAACACACAGCCAGTAAAGGATTAAATCCAGTTTGAACATGACTTCTTGTATCTCTGTCTCATGCTTGATTTTTAAAATTATTTATTTTATTTTTCCGTTGCTCTGTGTCTTTGTTGGGCTTCCCTGATAGCTCAACGGGTAAAGAATCCGCCTGTAGTACAGGAGACATGGAACGTGTGGGTTGGATCCCTGGGTCAGGAAGAACCCCCTGGAGTAGGAAATGGCAGCTCACTCTAGTATTCTTGCCGGGAGAACCCCATGGACAGAGGAGCCTGGTGGGCTACAGTCCAAAGGGTTGCAGAGAGTCAGACCCAACTGAGCGATCATGCATGCACGGGTCTTTGTTGCTGCTAGTGGGCTTTCTCTAGCTGTGGTGAGTAGGGGCTGCTCTTCGTTGCAGTGTGTGGGATTCTCACTGGGATGTCTCCTCCTGTTGTGCGGCACAGGCTTAGTTGCCTCATAACATATGGAATCTTCCCAGACCAGGGGTTGAACCCACACCCCCTGCATTGGCAGGTGGGTTCTTATCCAGCGGACCACTAGGGAAGCCCTGGGTTTGATTTTATGTGTTTGTATGAATAAGTTCTTGAAGTTTGTTTTTCAAAGATCCTCTGCAGAAGACTTTCTGCTATCAATGAGAATGACAATTAAGCATAAGTGCTCCTTTTTCAATTTGTCTTAACGTGACAGTCTTAATTTAATTCCTGGGGAGACAGAAGTAGGAAGAACAGAGACATGACTGGTTTTAGGCCTGAGCATGAAGGAAAGAAGCACGCTGTCCCAAGGATGCCGTGGTGGCAAAACTCAGCTCCTGGTTGACAAGTTCAATGAGGAAATTATACTGATAGCTCCTTGTCAGAAGATAAGAAGACATTTCTCTAGTGGGAGTGATGTGCAGTTAGCATAATAGTATTATTAGGCAGGTGGGGTTGGAGAAGGTATGAATTCCAGGGGGTGTTGTCTGGGTTGCATCGGGCAATTTCAGATGCATGATTTTTAAGATGGGTATGGACGATATGATTTTCCAGTGGTGTGATAGTGGAATTGCTCATCTAAAACATGGTGTCTCCTCAAAAGGAGTGAAGAAAAATCTTGGCTTTACAGAAGGTAATGTAGCAGAATTCAACAGACATCATGGCCTCAGGAGCCAGGCTGCCTGGGTTCATAACCTGTGTCTATCACCTCCTAATGGTCTGATCATGAATAAATTGCTAAACTTCTTTATCCTTCAGACCCTTCATCTGTAAAATAGGTGTAATAATAGTCCTCACTTCATAGGGTTTTCTAATGCTGAAATAAGACAATGACTATAAAAGATCTAGTGTGGAACATGACATGTGTTTTATATATGTTGGCAGTTATTATCTGTACATTAGAGAAGAATGCCTTAAAATAACATAGCACTTGACCATATTAAACGCTGCCTCATTTAACCTTCACAGATCCTAAGGTAAGAAGTTCAGGTAGGACCCTCCTCCTTGACAAACTAGCAAGTTGAAGTTCAAAGAAATCTAGGGACTTGCCCAAGTCATGTAGCTATTCAGTGGTGGAGTTGATTCTATAGTGAGACATCCAGTTGGGTAGACGTCCTTTAATATTTTTGTCAGGTCATGTCTTCACCATCACAAGTGTTGGTTTTCCCACAGGATAGCTATGTGCCAGAGTTAACACATGAGTGACATAAATATCAAAAAGCTGTGTTTCCAGGGAGGGTCAGAGAGAGCAGCTACACTGACTTTAGGGAATAAGAACTGGTAGGGTTGGGTCTTCAGATAATCTTGGAAGGCATAAGAAACACACTGGAACATGGCTGCTACATGAATGCAGGCTGAAAAGATCTATCAGCTAAGACTGTAAAATATCTTAATGTGTAATTAAAATAATAAATGATGTGGTGTATTATATACAGATTACTTGCCACATATATCCAGAGACATCTAATTCTCTATTTTGTTCTTGGCTTTGTAAGTGCAGGGAGAAGAAATCAACCTTTATTTTAATATTTAAGTTGCCCTATCACTCAATATAAATTGCCTGCCTTCAACAATTATGGAAGATATTAGGCACAGCAAGACAGGAAGAAAATTAAGTCAGTTCTGCAAAAGGAAATATTGCCTTTTCAATAGCTTTTACTAATGTCACTTTGAAAAATCTTGAATATCTGTTTTCCTGTTCAATTATTAAAAACAATATGCTCGTGAGACTTAGTCCATTAGTTCTGAATTTTCTTTCATGCTGTTTTGTTTAGTGAGACACTACTCTGATTATCCTGGGTATTAACTTAGCCCTTCAATATTTTTCTTTGGATTTGTTACATCCTGCCAATGATTTATAAACATTCAAGTATAATTACTGAATTTTTTTCTTTTTTAGTTAGAAATAATTGAAAAAGGTGAAGCAATGTCTGGAAAACCCATAATTTAAACATAAAAGCTCTCTTTCGCAATTAAAATTTCTGCATATACCTAAAACTGAAGACATATAAACCTTTGGAAAAGGAGATAAAGTTCATAAACAAAGAGTAAAATTCTTGGCAACATGCATAATACTATTTTGGAAATATTAAAATAATAAAATTTTACTGAAATTTTGGTTCAATTAAATTTAACAGTGATATTATTATTAGGCAAGCAATGTTACTTAAAATTTATTTTTTAGCATAACACTTATAAGAAAATGTTCAAGTCAAAGCTTTGTTTTTAATCTCTAAAATAAAATCAACACTTCTTAGAAAAGAGTTGTGATACTTAAATTACATACTGTATTTTTGCCACCACGTATCAGCTACCACAATGTCAGATCTAATATCTCTGGAAGATAAATTCAATGTTAAAGAGAATCATTTCTAAGTATATTTAAATTATAAATCCTTTTGAAACCCTAATGGAAGCTGTGGCCCCTCTTTCAAAAAAAAAAAAGCTGCACATATGCACTATGGGTTTTAGATTTACAGGTGAAATAACTTTGCCAAAGGAAATTTGTCTTGTGATTTAACTGATTTAACCAATATATATTTTTAGCATCCTGGGTCTGGAAATTATGAAAGAGGGATTTGCATTTTTTTTATTGGCTAATGTGGCAGAACAGATAACACAGCCATTGAGATCATTAAAAAAAATTATAAGAAGGGACTATTTACAGAAATATAGGGAGGATTTAAGAAACTAATAAAGAATGGTGGAATGCTCAGTGACTAGCAGCAGTCTCTAATATAAATGTTAGGGCAGACATTCACACATATTTGAAAGATAGAGCCTAAATGAAACAATAAAAAAGACTAAATGGACAATTCAGGAAACACAGAAAACTTAAAGAGAAACTCCTGTAATTTGTCTTATTCTCTATTTGGTAAGAGAAGAATATTGTGTCCATTAAGTAGGACCTGAATGCCATCTAAATGAACATTCACAGAATAAGAAACAACTCTTCAAAATTAAATTGCTATTTAATATTTTTAAAACCATGAGTAAAACTGAGTAACATAAAACAAAAGTAGATCTCCTCAGATGACAAAAAGGTATAAAATACGATTAGAAAAGCATTAAAGGACCAGTCCAAGAGGCACACCAATGAAGGCTCAAGACAGTGGAAAATACTATCAAAATCCCAGGAGAAAGTAATATATAATCTATAACCCCATACCAGGAAAAGTAGACACACCAAGTATGTGAGTGGGATAAAATTATTTTTATTAGACAAAGTTGAAAGTTATCTTCCATGTAGTGTACCTTTTCAGAGAAAGTTATTGGAGAATGGGAAAACAATGGAAACAGTGATAGACTTTATTTTCTTGGGCTCTAAAATCACTGCAGATGGTGGGTGCAGCCATGAAATTAAAAGACATTTTCTATTTGGAAGAAAAGCTATGACAAACCTAGATGCATATTAGAAAGCAGAGACATTACTTTGCCAACAAAGGTCCATCTAGTCAAAGCTATGGTTTTTCCAGTAGTCATGTATGGATGTGAGAGTTGGACTATGAAGAGAGCTGAGCGCTGAAGAATTGATGCTTTTGAACTGTGACATTGGAGAAGACTCTTGAGAGTCCCTTGGACTGCAAGGATGTCCAACCAGTCCATCCTAAAGGAGATCAGTCCTGGGTGTTCATTGGAAGGACTGATGCTGAAGCTGAAGTTCCAATACTTTGGCCACCTGATGTGAAGAGCCAACTCATTGGAAAAGACCCTGATATTGGGAAAGATTGAGGGCAGGAGGAGAAGGGGATGACAGAGGACAAGATGGCTGGTTGGCATCACCAACTCGATGGACATGAGTTTCAGCAAGTTCTGGGAGTTGGTGATGGACAGGGAAGCCTGGCATGCTGAAGTCCATGGGGTTGCAAAGAGTATGACTCAGCTGTGACTGAACTGAACTGAACTGGAGAATGTGAGCCATCAGTTGAAAACAGCAAAGACTTGGAGTTTAAAAACAAAATAAGTGCTGACCATGGGTAAAGGTGAAGATTTTGTCCAGGATGACAGCTCTGCAGAAGGCTAGAAGGAAGAAACAGTTTAGAGTAGAGCAGAATTCCACAGATTTGATTGTGTGGAAAAGGATAATAAGGGGCATACTATAGAACTGTAGCAGGATGTGCAAGGGCTTAGCTAGAAATACAAAAACAGAACACATTTTAAGAATGAGGCCTATTGACTCTCGAAGTGAAACTTTTCTTCTAAGAAAGAAAGTGTAGTCAGTTCTAATCAATTATAGTCATAAAAATGAAAACACTGGAAACTGGTTTAACCAAAAATTGAGGTCTAACTATATTGGAGGCTAGGGGAACTGTGAACTTGAGTAATAAGTTTAAAATACTTGACTATTATTATCACTTGTTGTTTACTAGTGCCTTCATTTTGATGTGTCTGACTTTTTTTTTTAAACTTTCTGTTTCTTTTGGGATATAGCCAGTGAACAATGTTGCAATGTTGTGATAGTTTTAGGTGAACAGGGAAGGGACTCAACCGTACATATACTTGTATCCTTTCTTCCCCCAAACCATCTCCCATCTAGGCTGCCACATAACATCGAGCAGAATTCTCTGTGCTCTACAGTAGGTCCTTGTTGGTTACCAGTTTTAAGTATAGCAGTGTGTACATGACTCTCCCAAACTTCCTAACTATCCCTTACCCCTGGTAACCTTAAGTTTATTTTCTAAGTCTGTGAGTCTCTTTCTGTTTTGTAAGTAAGTTCATTTGTATTATTTTTTTTTAAGATTCCACATATAACAGATATCATACGATATTTCTCCTTCTCTGTCTGACTTACTTCACTTAATATGACTGGATGTATCTGAGTTTTGAATGTACCATTTTGACGTCAATTATCTGGCACCACCTGGGTTCCTGTAATTCTTGGAGTTAGCATAGACCCCACTGATTAAATGCAAATTCTTCCTGAAGACTGCTCCCACTTGAGACACCAGCAGCAAACTCTCAAAGCCCACCCGCACTTCTGACTGAAAAGTGAAAGTCACTCAGTCATGTCCAACTTTTTGTGACCCCATGGACTGTATAGCCCATGGAATTCTCCAGGCCAGGATCCTGGAGTTTTTAGCCATTCCCTTCTGCAGGGATCTTCCCAACCCAGGGATCGAACCCAGGTGTCCCTCATTGAAGGTGGAGTCTTTACCAGCTGAGCCATCAGGGAACACTTCTGACTGACTATAAATTCTGGAGTCCCATGACCCCTTTGGGCTCCCTTTTAGGTTCAGTGATTTGCTAAAGGACTGAAAAAAACTCACTAAAAGATCTACGCTTATGATTATAGTTCTACTGTAAAGGCTACCACTGAAGAACAGTCAAGTGGAACAGATGCTCAGGATAAGGTCTGGGAAGTCGAAGGGAAACAGAACTGTTATGCCCTCTCTTAGTGGAGTGCAGGTGAATAATCATCCAGGCACATAAGTGTGTTCAACCAGGGAACATTTTGAGTCTTCGTGTCCACATGTTTTACTGGTGTTTTGTTGTGTAGCTGTGATTGATTAATTCATTGGCCAGATGTTCAAATTCAGTCTCTGACCTCCCTGATCCCTCCACCAATCTCTTCCTGGAGATACAACTGGCTCAAAGTTCCAAATCCTCTAATCACTAGTGCTTGGTCTTTCTGGTGACCAGCCCCTACTCTGAGCTATCTAAGGACCCACCAAGAATCACTTCACTAGCTTAACAAAGACACTCCTGTCACTTAGGAAATTCCAAGGGTTTATGTGGCTCTATGCCAGGAACCTGGGCTAAAGAACAGATATATTCTTCATTATACCGTGAAAGTTGACCAGTTAAACTCAGTAGATTGCTTCTAGAAATGCAAAACAAATAACAGAACTTAGTGTTGTACCAACAGAAAGACCATGCGCACAGGTCCACCTCGTATTTCTTGCAACACATATATACAGTTTGAGAAGCAATACTTTAAAAGGGCATTCCTAGATTTTGTCCCCCTTTATAATGGGGAAAAGAAGTGAATTACCCTGAGAGAGTTGAAGCTGTTTGTCCTTCTTTAGGATGAGGGGAGGAAGAAAAGTCTCATGAAATCTCTGTCTCTTGGGTACCTGCCAGCCCACTCTTCTAATCTGGGTACGTCTTCAGCCTCCTTTGTCTTGATAGAGATTTGATATGGTTGTCCACTCCTGTCCTCCTCTGAGCATCACAGACTTGCAGAGACACAAACTTGTGGTTCCTTAAGAACCGTGCAAATCATTCGTCATTCTGATTCCAGAAACGTTCATACTTTCTTCTAAATGATATACTGTGAGAGTGCTCAGTCCTCAGTCGTGTCCAATTCTGTGACCCCATGAACTGTACCTGCCAGGCTCCTTTGTCTATGGGGTTCTCCAGGCAAGAATACTCGAGTAGGTTGTCACTTCCTCCTCCAGGAGATCTTCCTGACCCAGGGATCCAAGTTGCAAAGGATATATTACAGAATGCTTAATCTAGAAAATTATAACAGAAGTTAACAGCTTGATCTTTGGAAGCACACAGACTCATCTTCAAACCATTGTCCCGCTACCTATTTTCTGTGGGACTAGGAATATTCAAATGATAATAAAGTAGAAAAAATACTATTTATAAAGTGACCAACTCAATATAATGCCATTTACTTTTTCTTATGTAGGTGTACCTCAGGGCTGTTGCAGGTCTGGTTCCAGACCACTTCAATCAAGCAAGTATCAGAAAATGAGTCACCAATTTTTTGGCATCTCAGTACATGTAACAGTTCCATTTACACGAGGCTATGGCAACCCACTCCAGTACTCTTGCCTGGAAAATCCCATGGATGGAGGAGCCTGGTAGGCTGCAGTCCATGGGGTCGTGAAGAGTCGGACACGACTGAGCGACTTCACTTCCACTTTTCACTTTCATGCATTGCAGAAGGAAATGGCAACCCATTCCTGTGTTCTTGCCTGGAGAATCCCAGGGACAGCGGAACCTGGTGGGCTGCCATCTATGGGGTCGCACAGAGTCGGACACGACTGAAGCGACTTAGCAGCAGCAGCAGCAGCATAGTCTATTAAGTATGAAATAATGTATCTAAAAATGTACATAACTGAAATAAAAAATTTGTTGTTTAGTTACTCAGTCATGGCTGACTCTTTATGACCCCATGGACTGCAGGACCACAGGTTTCCCTGTCCTTCACCGTCTCCTGGAGCTTGCTCAAACTTAACGTCCATTGAGTTGGTGATTCCATCCAACCATCTCATCCTTTGTTGTTCTCTTCACCTCCTGCCTGCAGTACTTCCCAGCATAAGGGTCTTTTCCAGTGAGTTGGCTCTTCACATCAGGTGGCCAAAATATTGGAGCTTCAGCATCAGTCCTTTCAAAGAATATTCAGAGTTGATTTCCTTGAGGATTGACTGGTTTGATCTCCTTGCTGTCCAAGGGACTTTCAAGAGTCTTCTCCAACACCACAGTTCAAAAGCATCGATTCTTTGGTGCTCAACTTTCTTTATGGTCCAACTCTTTCAACTCTACATGACTACTGGAAAAACCGTAGCTTTGACTAGATGGATCTTTGTTGGCAAAGTAATGCTTTTTAATATGCTGTCTAGGTTTGTCATAGCTTTTCTTCCAAGGAGCAAGTGTCTTTTTATTTTCATGACTGCAGTCACCATCTGCAGTGATTTTGAATTCCAAGAAAATAAAGTCTATCACTGTTTCCATTGTTTCCCCATCTATTTGCCATGAAGGGATGGGACCAGATGCCATGATCTTCGTTTTTTGAATGTTGAGTATTAAGCCAGCTTTTTAACTCTCCTCTTTCACCTTCATCAAGAGGCTCTTTAGTTCCTCTTGGCTTTCTGCCATAGGGCAGTGTCATTTGCGTGTCTGAGGTTATTGATATTTCTCTCGACAATCTTTTTTTAATTAATTTATTTTTTATTGAAGGATACTTGCTTTACAGAATTCTGCTGTTTTATGTCAAACCTTAACATGAATCAGCCATAGGTGTACATATACCCCCTCCCTTTTGAACCTCCCTCCCGTCTCCCTCCCATCCCACCCTTCTAGGCTGATACAGAGCCCCTGTTTGAGTTTCCTGAGCCACACAGCACATTCCCGTTGGCTGTCTGTTTTACATGTGGTGATGTAAGTTTCCATGTTACTATTTCCATACATCTTACCCTCTCCTCCCCTTCCCCATGTCTGTAAGTCTATTCTCTATATCTGTTTTTCCATTGCTGCCCCTAAATAAATTCTTCAGTACCATTTTTCTAGGTTCCATATAGATGTATTAAAATACAGTATTTATCTTTCTCTTTCTTACTCACTTCACTCTGTATAATAGGTTCTAGGTTCATCTACCTCATTAGAATTGACTCAAATGCATTCCTTTTAATGGCTGAGTATTATTCCATTGTGTATATGTACCACAGCTTCTTTAACCACTCATCTGTCCATGAACATCTAGGTTGCTTCCATGTTCTAGCTATTGTAAATAGCGCTGCAATGAACAACGGGATACATGTGTCTTTTTCAGTTTTGGTTTCCTCAGGGTATATGCCTAGGAGTGGGGTTGCTGGGTCATATGGTGGTTTTATTCCTAGTTTTTTAAATACTCCCCATACCGTCTTCCATAGTGGCTGTATCACTTTACATTCCCACTGAGAGTGCAAGAGTGTTCCCTTTTCTCCACACCCTCTCCAGCATTTATTGTTTGTAGACTTTTTGATGATGGCCATTCTGACTGGTGTGAGGTGATGTTCATTGTGGTTTTGATTTGCATTTCTCTAACACTGAGCGATGTTGAGCATCTTTTCATATGTTTTCTCCTGGAAGTCCTGATTCCAGCTTGTGCTTCATCCAGCCTGGCATTTCACATGATGTACTCTACGTGTAAGTTAAATAAGCAGGGTGACAATATACAGCCTTGATGTACTCCTTTCCCAGTTTGGAATCAGTTTTCTGTTGCTTCTTGACCTGCATGCAGGTTTCTCAGGAAGCAGGTGAGATGGTCTGGTATTCCTGTCTCTTTAAGAATTTTCCACAGTATGCTGTGGTCGACAGTCAAAGGCTTTAGCATAGTCAATGAAACAGAAGTAGATGTTTTTCTGGAATTCTCTTACTTATTTGATGATTCAATGGATGTTGGCAATTTGATCTCTGGTTCCTCTGCCCTTTCTAAACCCAACTTGAACATCTGGAAGTTCATGGATCACATACTGTTGAACCCTGGCTCGGAGAATTTTGAGCATTACTTTGCTAGTATGTGAAGTGAGTGCAATTGTGAGGTAGTTTGAACATTCTTTGGCACTGCCTTTCTTTGGGATTGGAATGAAAACTGACCTTTTCCAATCCTGTGGCAAAAAATTTTCCAAATTTGCTGGCATATTGAGTGCCGCTCTTTACCAGCATCATCTTTTACGATTTGAAATAGCTTAGCTGGAATTCCATCACTTCCACTAGGTTTGTCGAAGAAGGCAATGGCACCCCACTCCAGTACTCTTGCCTGGAAAATCCCATGGCCGGAGGGGTCGTGAAGAGTCAGACACGACTGAGCGACTTCACTTTCACTTTTCACTTTCATGCATTGGAGAAGGAAATGGCAGCCCACTCCAGTGTTCTTGCCTGGAGAATCCCAGGGAATGAGAGAGCCTGGTGGGCTGCTGTCTATGTGGTCACACAGAGTCGGACACGACTGAAGCGACTTAGCAGCGGCAGCAGCACTAGTTTTGTTCTTAGTGATGCTTCCTAAGGTCCACTTGACTTCACATTCCAGGACGTCTGGCTCTAAGAGAGTGATCACACCATCATGATTATCTGTGTCATGAAGATTTTTTTGTATAGTTCTTCTGTGTGTTCTTGCCACCTCTTCTTCATATCTTCTGCTTCTGTTAGGTCCATACCATTTCTGTCCTTTATTGTGCCCATTTTTACATGAAATGTTCCCTTGGTATCTCTAATTTTCTTGAAGAGATCTCTAGTCTTTCCCATTCTGTTGTTTTCCTCTATTTCTTTGCATTGCTCACTGAAGAAGACTTTCTTACATCTCCTTGCTATTCTTTGGAACTCTAGATTCATATGGATATATCTTTCCTTTTCTCCCTTGCCTTTAGCGTCTCTTCTTTTCTTAGCTATTTGTTTTGCCTCCTTAGGCAACCATTTTGCCTTTTTGCATTTCTTTTCTTGGGATTGGTTTTAATCTCCATCTCCTGTACAATGTTATGAACCTCCATCCATA
Source organism: Muntiacus reevesi (assembly GCF_963930625.1). Lineage (NCBI taxonomy): Eukaryota > Metazoa > Chordata > Mammalia > Artiodactyla > Cervidae > Muntiacus > Muntiacus reevesi. The sequence goes on along the minus strand of NC_089253.1, from coordinate 66,012,028 downwards.
AATAAAAAATACTCTTGCTAAAAAATGCAAACTATCTTTTGAGACATCAGCAAGTTTTGATCTTTTTGTTGATGATGGGTCTTACTTTGATGTTGATGGCTGCTGACTGGTCAGGGTAGTGGTTACTGAAGGTTGTAGGTGGCTGTAGCAACTTCTTAAGATAGGACAGCAATGGAGTTTGCTGTATCAATTCACTTTTCTTTCATGATTATTTCTTTTGAGTGTATAATGCTGTTTGATAACATTTTATCTATAGTAGAACTACTTTCAAAATTAGCGAAACCTCTCAAATTATGCTGCTGTTTATCAATTTATGTAATATTCTAAATATTACATAAGCTTATGCAATAGAAGCTTATGTAATATTTAGAAATCCTTTGTTGTCATTTCAAGAACATCTCCATCAAGAGTGGATTCCATCTCAAGAGCTCCCTGTTTTACTCATGCATAAGAAGCAACTCCTCATCCATTCAAGTGTTGTCATCAGACTGCAGTATTTCAGGCTCCACCTCTAACTCTCTCACTCTCACTATTTCTACCAGAGCTTCAGTTCCTTCCTTCACTGAAGTCTTGAACCCCATCCATGTGGGTTGGAATCTTGAATACTTTTGTTACTATTGTCATTTTGACCTATTCCCATGAATCATGGGAGAAGGCAATGGCACCCCTCTCTAGTACTCTTATCTGGAAAATCCCGTGGACGGAGGAGCCTGGTAGGCTGCAGTCCATGGGGCTGTGAAAGCTCGGACATGACTAAGCGACTTTGCTTTCACTTTTCACTTTCATGCATTGGAGAAGGAAATGGCAACTCACTCCAGTGTTCTTGCCTGGAGAATTCCAGGGATGGGGGAGTCTGGTAGGCTGCCATCTATGGGGTCACACATAGTCAGACATGACTGAAGTGACTTAGCAGCAGCAGCAGCAGCATGAATCATGAATGTTCTTCATGGCATCTAGATTGGTGAATTCTTTGTAGAAGGGTTCCCGTTTACTTTGCTCAAAGATCTGTAAGAAGAATCACTGTCTATGCTGCTGTAGCCTTATAAAATATATTTCTTAAATAATGAGACTTGAAAGTTGAAATTACTCTTTGAAATATGGGCTGCAAAATGGATGCTGTGTTAGCAGGCATGAAAACAACATTCATCTAATCATACTGCTCCATCAGAGCTCTTGTGTGACCTGGTGCATGCTCACTAAGCAGTAATATTTTGAAAGGAATCTTTTGTTCTGAGCAGTAGGTGTCAACAGTAGGCTTAAAATATTCAGTAAAGCATGTTGTAAATAGATGTGCTGTTATTCAGGCTTTATTGTTCCATTTAGAGAACACAGCAGAGCAGATATAGCATAAATCTTAAGGACCCTGGGCTTTTCAGAAGGTAAATGAGCATTGGCTTCAAACTGAAAGTCACCAGCTGTCCTAGCCCCTAATAAGAGAGTCAGCCTGTCCTTTGAAGCTTTCAAGTCAGGCACTGACTTCTTCTTTTAAGCTACAAAAGACTTAGATGGCATCTATTCCCAATGTAAGGGTGTTTCATCTACGCTGAAAATTTGTTGTTTAGTGCGGTCACATTAATCAGCTTTTGAGATCTTCTGGATAACTTGCTGCAGCTTCTGCATTAATACTTGCTGCTTCACCTTGCACTTTTGTTATATAACAGTTTCTTTCCTTAAACCTCGTGACCCACCTTTGACTAGGTTCAAACTTCTCTTGTGTAGCTTCCTCACCTCTCTCAGCCTTCATAGAGCTGAAGAGACTTAGGGCTTTGCTTTGGATTATCCTTGCCTTAAAGGATGTTGTGGCTGACTTGATCTTTTCTTCCGACTGATAAAGCTTCCTCCGTGTCATCAATAAGGCTGTTTTGCTTTCTTATCATTTGTGTGTTCACTGGAGTAGCACTTTTAATTTCCGTCAAGAACTTTTTCTTTGCATTTGCAACCTGGCTAGCTGTTCAGTGCCAGAGGCCTAGCTTTCAGCCTATCCATTTTCAACATGCCTTCCTTGCCAAGCTTAACCATTTCTAGCTCTTGATTTAAAGTGAGAGATGTGCGACTCTTCCTTCTCTTGAACACTTAGAGATCACTGTAAGGTTAATAACTGGCCTAATTGCAATCTTGTTTGGTCTCGGGGAATATGGAGGCACAAGGAGAGGAGAGAGATGGGGGGACAGCTGTCAGTGGAGTAGGAAGAACAGACGTGTGTCCAAAGCTGTTCCAATAGGGACATCAAAGATCCTGATCACAAATCACCATCACAAAAATAACAGTAATGAAAAAAGTTTGAAATACTGCAAGAATGACCAAGATGTGACACAGAGACAGGAAGCGGGCAAATGCAATTGGAAAAGTGGTGTTGATAAAGTGGCTTATCACAGGGTGGCCACAAGTCTTCAATTTAGCAGACACGATACTACAAAGCACAGTAAGACACGATGTGCCTGTACACATGTTCACATTTTGTCTGCATTTCCTCTATTCCTGTCCTAGGGATGAGCACAAGCAAAGATAAACCAGCAGGACAGTGAAGACAGTCAGGAGATACATGTAGACAAACACAGGAAAGGTCAAAGTCAACAGCCAGGTTCTCACACGTCTCTTAGAATATCTCCAGAATCGAAACATGGTCCTCAGGGTCGAAATACAGGAGCAACCCACCTCCTTCAGGAGTCCTAATTTAGGTGTCATCACAGAGCAGAAAGAAAGCTGTGGTGTTCAAAAAACCAAACGCACATAGCAAGTTTATTGAGGATGTAAGCTGTATCTTTGACTGCCTAATGATCACACTTTATATACTTGAAAATCTGGAGTTGAAATACCCAGAGATACAGTGCACCCTGGGAAGCCAAGGTTTAACATTTCAGGCTTTCCCAAAGAGTCCTGTGGAGAATACAGAGAAAAAAATCTTTTTGCCAAGAAAATTCTACCTGTAGTAGACTGTGGGACTCTCAGAAAAGCAGATTTCCCCTGATTGCTTACAAATGAGAAGACTGGAAAGTCATAGGACAGCTTGACATGACTTTCACTGTACATTTAAAAGGGACCATTTAGTTGTGAATGAAACAAAACCATCAGCTTTGCTGTATAGTTCTATATCTGATGCATAGCTTTTAAAATTTTGTTCCTTTTCCACTGTGCAACATCTAAAGGAAAGGCACTTTGGCTATTAACTTGCCAAATTTGGGTTCATTTTAGTCTGACTGAAGGATTTTCTGCTTACAGAACATTAAAAATTGTTATGGATCTTTGGATCTCAGGTATACAGAGGTCATGTTATTCCTTTTAAGCTTCACAATGTCTTTATACTAGTGTGAATCCTTGAAGGTGCATTGATTTTCAATATTTTGTATGTGTACTCTGAGGGGGAAGCTTTGAATAAGCTCTAAATTTTGAGATCAATTACAGAATGAATGGAATATGGGGAGAGTGGACACTTTTGACTCTTGAATGCTTTATTGAGCTCATTTTCTGCTTATTTGAGTCTGAAAATGTTGATAATAAAAGAAGAATGATATACAAAAAAGAGCAACAATGAAAGCATCAATGATTCCTTTTCTCTTGGGTTCTAGATTGAGGGCTCAATTTGTCACTTGTCTTTAGATAGTCAATTTCATGCACAATTCACTTGAACCTAAGTTCCATAGCAGAGAGAGATTTTGACTGCAGCTTATCCTATAATATAGTATGCTTTAGGAGAGGTAAATATGGTTGGCGCTTGTAAGATTGACTGCAGAAGTTTTGCAAGCAGCTCTGAGGTGTTTGACAGTTTCTCCTATTACGATACCTGTAGTTTTCCTTCTCTTTCATATATTGTTTGGCTTCCTCAGAAATTCTTGAAATGGGAAGGAGCCAAGGTGCTTATCCATTTAATCTCTCCATCCACATCCGTAAAACCTCTCAAACTCCCAAACCTGTTGTTTTGTCGTTCAGTCACTAAGTCTTGTCTGACTCTCTGAAACCCCACAGACTGCAGCACGCCAGGCTTCCTTGTCCTCCACCATCTCCTGGAACTTGCTCAAACTCAGGTCCATTGAGTCAGTGATGCCATCCAACCATCTCATTTTCTGTCATCCCCTTCTCCTCATCCCCTCAATCTTTCCCAGCATCAGGGTCTTTTCCAGTGAGTTGGCTCTTCGCATCAGGTGGCCAAACTATTGCAGCTTCAGCTTCAGCATCAGTCCTTTCAATGAATATTCAGGGTTGATACCCTGAGACACCTTTTAGACGAGACAGGGTAGACTTCATAGTGACTCATCTCTACTTGTTTATTTTTGGGTGAGTCTAAAGTGAGATTTTTGAAAACACATTTCTGCATTTATTATTTTTGGGGTCTCTTTTAAAACAAAACAGAAAGAAGAAACCACACAGAAACTTTACAGTTCTACGGTGCTATAGTAGTTATTTTTCGTGGGAAGAGTGTGATTCACTTACGTGACAATACGGAGTATGAGTTATAGGGGAGAAACAAAGGTATAGTCTTTAGCCCTCCCTCAGGCATGAGTTCATGCTGTAATCTCATGACATCTCTTCTTGGTTTCTGACTTTCACTTCATAAAGTAAAAGAATTGGATGCAATAATTCCTAAAGTCTGTTTTAGTCAACTCAATTAAGCAGTTCTACTTCTGCTGTTTCTAGCCAAAGCAGTCGAGAACTTGGAGGCTATTAACTAAATGCAATTGATGTGCATTTAATACGTCCTTTAGGAAAACAGGAGAAGAAACCTGAAACGAACTTCTGAGTGGCAGGGCCATTTCCTTGTTATCTGCAGCGGCCTGGCCGTGGCTCCTGGGGGCTGTCCTTCATTGCTTTTCCTCCTGGTCCCAAGTCTAGGATGAATCTGTGAAGGACAAGGCTGTTCCTCCCAAGCCCCCTTTAATCACCGCCAGTTAAAAGAACCAATAGATTCCAAGTGGTGGCTGTTTTTATCTTTCACATAGATTTACCCTAGACCTCTCATATTAGAATATCAGGTCTTTGGCAGATTGATGATAGAAAATAAAAAAGAGTGACTTTGCAGCTTCTGATCTCAGGTGTGATGGGAATTGCTGACACTTTCATTGTGCTGGAAAACTGGGGCAGAAGGACACACGGTAGCCGCAGGAAGCTTCTCCAGCTATCTTGACAGCTTGCTACTCTGACAGTTCCTGCGAGAGCCCCAGCTGTGACCAGGTGAGTGGGATGCTGTCACTTTGACACTGCAGCTGCCCTGTTGGCCACTGTGAGCTCTGTAGGGTCCTTAGGAAGACAGAATATGTAGCATTTCAAAGAGGGACGACTTTATTACTATAGCAATACCTGCAAGTCTTCAGCGACTTGGCAGATAAAGGCAAAGTCTTAATTCATTGTTTGGGAGGACTGGGGCTCTGAGTCCTTCCTCAGTTTTACCAGAAGCAGGGAGGCTGAAACTGAAAGACAGATGTTGGGCCAATTAGGTATGTCAGACTATTTCCTTCACTTTGACGCCTTCTGCGAGTTCATAGTTGTCCAAATCCATTCAAAGTTAATGGACAAAGAAGGTGATTTACACTCAACTATTGGAAGGCATTAGATCAGAGCTGAGCAGTTACTTTAGGCCAGTTGGGAGAGCATAATAACCTGTAATTATTTGGAGGCCATAAATATTGAGGCAGGCGAGGAGGCATTTAATAGGTCATTTAAAAAGGGTACAATAATGGGAAGTGAAATAATGCTTGGAGCCTGGCTGTTGTATCAGGGATAACTACATGACATTAAAAGGCCCTCAGAAAGGGGACATTCTCCTAAAGAAGGCTGAGGAAATCCCCCACTTGCCAAGTTTGCCATTGAATTGGGAAAATGGAACAAATAAAGGACTAATGCAAACAAAGCTGATTTGGGGCTCCCTTGATGGCTCCGTGGTAAAGAATCTGCCTGCCCTTTCCGGAGACCCAGGTTAGATCGCTGATCCGGGAAGATCCCACATGCTGAGAAGCAACTAAACCTGAGCACCTCAGCTGTTGAGCCTGTGCTGTGGAGCCTGGGAGCCGCAACTACTGAACCTGTACACCTTGACTACCGAAGCCTGTGAACCCTAGAGCCCGTGTTCTACAGAGAAGCTACCGTAATGAGAGGCCTGCACATCGCAATCAGATAGGCGCCCCCACTTGCTGCAACTAGAGAAAAGCAGTGCAGGAAGGAAGACCCAGCACGATAAAAAACTAAATGAAAAAAAAAAAACGAAATTTTTTTAAAAAGTAGATTTGTGGGTGGCATCATAAATATTCATTGTATGACTGTAGACTTTACACTCGGTGCCTACTCGGGGCAAATACTTGTCTTCTCTGCTCTTTAAGAGGCTCTCTGTCCCTCAGGACCATTACCAGCAGGCAGCCTCCTCTCTCAGGCTGTCCCTGACGTGTAGAACAATGATTCTCTGAAAGGAAGCAGCAGATAGTGCCTGGTGAGCAATAGCTAGGGTCATCTTGGCAACCTGCCTGGGTTACCAGTTGTACGCATCATTCCCTGTAAGGACTGAAGTTAAAACCAAATTTTTCCACTCTCCCTTCAGTTTACTGGATAACCTAAAACTAAGGTTAGTGTTAATCATGGGATTCCCCTATTGAGAGAAAGAAATATTAGGACTAGGGTTTTTCCAATAGTTATGTACAGTTGTGAGAGTTGAAGGCTGAACATTGAACATTGAAGAATGCTTTCGAACTGTGGTGCTGGAGAAGACTCTTGAGAGTCCCTTGGACTGCAAGGAGATCAAACCAGGCAATCCTGAAGGCAATCAACCCTGAATATCATTGGAAGGACTGTTGCTGAAGCTGAAGTTCTGGTACTTCGGCCACACGGTGTGAAGAGCCAACTCACTGGAAAATACCCTGATGCTGGGAAAGATTGAAGGCAGGAGGAGAAGGGGATGACAGAGGATGGGATGGTTGGATGGCATCACTGACTCAATGGACTTGAATTTGGACAAACTCCGGAGATAGTGAAGTACAGGGAAGCTTGGCCTGCTGCAGTCCAAAGAGTCGGACATGACTTAGCGACTAAACAACAACATATCAATTGAAGGCTAGGGATGGGCGGTTTTTATTATTTGGGAGTTTCCTGCTTTACATGCTCTGTGGTGATAGCTGTTGAGGGACAGAGTCCTCCTTCCCTCATTTAGTCTTCCTCTCTTAATCCTGAATTTAATATTCTTAAAAGAATTTAGTTTAGAAGATGCTAGTTGCAAGAGTGAAATTCTTGAGAGATGTGGAAAGAACTCTGGCTAAAATTGCATTTCTCATGTTTCGATGGGGGAAGCAATCATACAGTCTTACTTTTACATTAGACTTCTGTGTCAGAGTTTATATAAACTGAAATTCATCATGCACTTTTTAGACAAATGGCAAAGTTGACAATGACCCAATTTAATGCCTGGTTCTGAAGTGACATAATGAGGTTATTCAAAGTTCACCATTTGTTCTGCTAAAGATGGAAAACTGAAAGCAATTCTTAATCCCAGGGACAGATATTTCAGTTTCTCTTTCCCAAAAGATAGGGGCTTGACAATTACACGCTCATTTTGAGTAGAGGTTGGCTTAGGGCTGGAGGAGATGAAGTTCACTGGAGGACATTGATAATAGCAGATCAGGAATTTGAGGTTTTCTAAGAATAAGCTGGCATGCTAAAGGAGTTATAAAGAGATCTTTTCTTTTTGGATTTAGAGAGTCATCAAAGGAAAATATGCACAAATTGTTTTAGGGCAAATGGTAACAGAAGCGTGAAAATTATGAACACTGATTAAAAAAAAAGTTTAATATAATAATAGCAGTGTATATGCTGTGTGCCAAGTTGCTTCAGTTGTCTCTGACTCTTTGCGACCCCGTGGACTATAGCGCACCAGGCTCTTCTGTCCATGGGATTCTCCAGGCAAGAATACTGGAGTGGGTTGCCATTTCCTCCTCCAGGGGACCTTCCCCACCCTGAGATCAAACCTGCGTCTTTTATGTTGCCTGCATTGACAAATGGGTTCTTTACCACTAGCGCCAACCTGGAAGCCCAATAATAGCAATAGGTAAAGGATTTGGACTTATGAAATATAAGAAACTTTTTGGATTCGTCCATATTTGGTATTGCAGTATTAGAATTTCCCTGCAGTAGAGAAATTCTGTATAAAATCAAGGTACAATCATTCCCAGGGAGATGGATAAGTGTTCTAGTATTCAAATTTAACCTTTAGCATCTATTTTATGTAATTAAATTTTGTTACTTGAAAAGTACCAGTCAATTTTGGAAGGCTGTCCTAAGGTTTGACTGGCATACTAGGGTAGAAAGTTGAATGAGAACTGCTCTAGAATCTGTACCCTTGGAAAAAACTGCTGAGGGCTGGAGTTTGAAGTGTAGAGTGGTTTCATCTACACGAATGAGGTAAGGCTCATCACAGGGAGAGAATGTGTACTTAAATGATCCTTCCTGGAAAGAGAAGAAAAAAAAAAACATTTCATTTATAAGACTGCTTGCCATGACCTTGTAGTTTCCAGAGGAAGAGAGTGTTACTCTCAGTGAGGATATTGGTCCCTTTCCTGGAATTGGTTAATCACAGTCAAGAACTATAGAACTTCTGTCATATTGGTTGTCTTTCTTTTTCATGTTAAACATCTATAAGAGATCTAAGCTTTAGAAAGAGTGTTTCTTTCTTTTAGGCTCTGTCGGTTTACTTGGGCTGTTATATTAAAATTAAGACATGCTTTGTTTTATTGCTTTGTAGTTGCAGTATTTTTTCTTTTTTCTTTAACAAATTGAAGGTTTGTGGCAACCCCGTGTCAAGTCTGATGGCACCGTTTCCCCAACATTTACTTACTTTGTGTCTCTGTCACGTTTTGGTAATTCGTGAAATATTTCAAACTTTTTCATTATCTGTTTTGGTGATCTCTGATCAGTCATCTTTGATGTTGCTACTATGATTCACTGAAGTCTCAGATGATGGTTGGCATGTTTTAGCAATATTTAGCAAATTTTTTAGTATTTTTAATTAAAATTCAGTTAATTTAATATTTCTTTAGCGTAATACTATTGCACACTTAATAGAACACAGTCTAGTGTAAGTATAACTTTTATGTGCACTGGGACACCAAAACATTGGTGACTCATTTTGTCGTGACACTTGCTTTATTGCATTGGTCTGGAACCAGGCCCGTAGTATCTCTGAGGTGTGTCTGTAGCACAGACAGCATAGCTTAAACAACAGAAGTCTGTTTTCACATGGTCCTGGGGGCTAGAAGTCCAACGTGCATGTTTTGGCAGGTTTAGTTTTGCTGGAAGCTGGTTTCTACTTGATTCATAGATGAATGTCTTTTTGCTGTGTCTTCACCCAGCCTTTTCTCTGTGTGTGTGCCTGATCTCTCTTGTGAGTCCTAATCTCCTCTGCTTAAAAAGAGAAGTTGTGGTACAGTGGAATCACAATGGACTATTACTCAGCCATAAAAAGGAGCCCATTTGAGTCAGTTCTAATGAGGTGGAGATGAATCTAGAGCCTGTTATACAGTGAAGTAAATCAGAAAAAGAAAACAAATATCATATATTGACCCATATATATGTATATATGGGATCTAGAAAGATGGTACTGGTGGACATATTTGCAGGACAGAAATGGAGATGCAGATATATAGAACAGACTTGTGGACCCAGTAGGGGAAGGAAGCAGCTTTGAAACATATAGGTTATGATAACATATATGTTACCATATGTAAGATAGATAGCTAGTGGGAATTTGCTGCTTGACACAGGGAACTCAAACCCATGCTCTGTAATAACCTAGAGAGGTGGGATGGGGGAGGGACATTCAAGAAGAAGGGGATATATTTATACCTATGGCTGATTCATGTTGATATATGACAGAAATCAATGCAATATTATAAAGCAATTATCCTCCAATTAAATGAATTTAAAAAGGACACTAGTCAGATTGAGTTAGAGCCAGTTGTAATGACCTTTTCGGTTTTTTAAACTTATTGCCTCTTTTTTTTTTTTGGGTGTTATATTTTAGCTGGACCCCAAAGTGACTCAGTTGTACATATATCCATTCTTTTTCAGATTCTTTTCTCATATAGATTCTTACAGAATATTGAGCAGAGTTCCCTGTGCTTCGCAAGAGGTTCTTATTGGTTGTCTGTCTTTTATATAGTATTGTGTGTATGTTAATTCCAAGCTCTTGATTTATAACCCCCCTCCCCTCTTGTTTCCCCTTTGGTAGCCAAAATAAACTTAATTTGAATCTCAAACATTCTATCTCCAAATTGATAGTTGTGTTCTGTGGTATATGGTGTTCAACTATTAACTTGGGGTGACACAATTCAGCCCATAACAGTCCCTTTGCCTAGGAACAAAGAGAAAAAGGAACATGATTTTAGGTGATCAGTGGAGATGGATCTCTGATATTTGTTGATTCAGATACAGAGTTGTTAAGAACTTCAGTCTTAGGAAAAATTAAATATTTCATTTTTCTTTCCCATATTAGACTGATTCTGACTTTCCTAAATTTCCTTTGTTGTTGTTCATTCACTAAGTTGTGTCCAACTCATTGTGACCCCATGGACTGCAGCATGCCAGGCTTCCCTGTTCTTCACCATCTCTCGGAGCTTGCTCAAATTCATGCCCATTTACTCGGTGATGCCATCCAACCATTGCATTCTCTGTTGCCCCCTTCTCCTCCTGCCTTCAATCTTTCCCAGCATCAGGATCTTTTCCAGTGAGTCGGCTCTTTGCATCAAGTGGCCAAAATATTGGAGCTTCAGCTTTAGCATCAGTCCTTCCATTGAATATTCAGGGTTGATTTCCTTTAGGATGGACTGGTTTGATCTCCTTGCAGTCCAAGGGACTTTCAAGAGTCTTCTCTAGCACCACAATTCAAAAGCATCAATTCTTTGGTACTCAGCCTTCTTTATGGTCCATCTCTCACATCTGTATAGTAACTTTGACTATACAAATCTTTGTTGACAAAGTGATGTCTCTGGTTTTTAATATGCTGTCTGGATTTGTCATAGCTTTTCTTCCAAGGAGCAAGCATCTTTTAATTTCATGGATGCAGTCACCATCATTACCTTAAAGGAATAAAAGCATTTTCTCTCAGGGAATATTTGTATAGTAACCCCTCCCAGGCCTAGAGAAAGCTAGAAACTTTAATGATTCTGATCATGTGGTCATAAGTAGCATTATCATCAGTTAGAAAAGGCACATGAGACCATAGTTGACTTAAAGACATAAGGCTGAGAAGGAAGAGTGAAAGAGGGAGATGAAGGACCAGTACTTCTGGCTTGTAGAGCTCGAGGGCCATCAGGATGGTCAGAGTGATGGTCACTGCCTGAAGCCCAATTCCATGAAATAGTGCATGTGGTGGTGGTCCTTAGAGATATCCATTAGAGCAGTTGGGGATCAGGCCCCACGGGGGAAGGAATTTTTTTCCCACAGCAAAATATGTGCATTGCTGGAGAAGTGCTTGTTTCCCATCAGTGTATATTAGATGTGAAAAGATTCATACCATGGAGTCTGCTCAGTTAGGTCTGTAGCCTCCAGCTATCCTTCTTCCTATTGTCAGTTATTAAAAAAGAAAGGCACCAGATTGGAAAAGTAGCATCTGGGGGATTCCTTTCTGGAAGTTATCTGGTGTTTCAGTACCAGGGAGTGATCTCTGGTAGTGAAAATTAGCAGCACCTTCCTGCCCTCAAGGGCCAAAACTATGCCTGTATTCTGTTGATTCTGCTTCTGAAACACGGACATAGAACAATAGAAATTTACTGAAAGAGATATTCATGTTAAAGTTTCAGTTAGTCCATAACCAAATGTTTATTGTCTACATGAAACTCAGTCAGGTGAATATTTCTTTTTCCAAGTTGCTTCTGAAATACAGACTTTTTATTTGGTAACTATACTCGTAGGAATCCAGTTAATATTTAGGCCCAAAGCAACAAGTATTGATCATAAAGAGGTATAGTAGGAGAGAGATGGATGGTTACATGCAGCTCTCAAATGTCCCTGTAGAAGCAAGTCTGTTTTCCATAGAACTTGATGTTGAAAAAAGTCTTAAGCACAAACTGTGTTAGGTGTCTATAGTGGGGGTAATATCTCCATTCTGCTCTTGCTCTCTGTGACTCTCTGTGTCTTCCACTCACTCACTCACACACACACACACACAGCAGGATTGCACAGAGGACGGAGTTGGGTATGTGTTGGATGCTTGTGTTGTTTGGAAATCAAGAAGGGAGTTGCAGCTTCACTTGTTAAGTCTGGGATGGAGAGAACCCAGATAGGATAGTAAGGTACAATCTACTTCTGCAACCATCCCCAAATGTAGTTGGTTTGAAAACAACTGTGTTATTTTATCTTGTGACCATATCAGGAGTCCCAGCAGCCTCAAGTTGGCTGTTCTTTTATTCTCTATGCATCGATTCATGGAGATCACTTGTTATTAGTCTCCTGGCAGATGGGCTAGATTGGAGGGCCCAATATAGCTTCAGTCACACATCTGACACTTTGGCAGGGAGGCTGGAAAGCAGGGCTCAGTTGGAATGGCTTTCCAGAGCATCTTCCTGTGGTCTCTCTAGCACCTTGGTCTTGGGGAAGTCTCACTGCTTATGTGGTGGCTGAGGACTTTCAGAGATGATGTTCTAGAAAACTTGGAGGAAATGGAAAGATTGTTGATTAGATCTTAGCCTCAGCAGTCTCATCTTCTCACTTCCACTGCAATCTGTTGGTCAAACTGGTCAATGTGGTCAAGCTAGATTGAAAGTCATGAGGTGGAGAATCTCCTTTTCTAGGAAAGAAATGCCATATCATTTACTGCTGTCTTTATTCTGCCATATCAGGCTGTCCATAAATAAAAGGAATTCAGTGGGAGTAGGAGATTAAAACCCAAGATGTCCTAAATATTTACACTCTTGCCCCATCTTTTGTTTTCAGAAATCTTATTTTCATGGCTCATGAGAGAGGATTTTGATCAATCTGATCATTTAATCTAAGTTCTTTTTATTAATATGTATTTTCAGAAAATTTGATTCATTTTAAGAGGCATAGACCTCAGGGTTGAATTGGCTTCAATTCCTGGCTTTGATTACTGTCTCAATTAGTGGTAATTGCAGGTATCAACTTTAAGTAAAGCAAAAGAAAGCCAGCACCTGTGATTTTTGCCCCCCCCCCGCTTTTTTTGTGCTCATTAAATGGTATTGCAAAGGGCAGGACCCCTAGACCAACACCGCTGGGGACAGATGTGTTACAGGATTAGACTTCAGTAATAGATGCTTGAAGAGCTTGGGGACGGAAGCTGTGATCAGGATTTTAAGAAGCACACTTCTGCAGAGCTTCCTTGTGATACATTTGAGAGGCAGTGGGGGTGGTAAAGTCCCCTGCAGTCATTAAAAGGTTAGTCAAAGTTTTGGAAACAGATGGCAGAACTGATGCTATGACTATGTGGGAGCCCATATGATGAGTAATGAGACAAAGTCGCTAATGAAGATGAGAAAAGGAAACACTTATGGTTAAATTTAGGGTTATTGAACTTGGAATGAGGCAGGGAAAAGACAGGGGAAGACAAATGCAGATTTACAGAGGAGAGACACATGATGTACAGAAAGCTGTACCTATATGCTATTGCAGCTGCCTCACATTCTTTTTGGAATCAGATGAGGTATAAGTTAATTGAGGAGGAAAAACGAGCTGTATAACTCAGCAAGACACAGACCTGGAAGAATGGAGACAAAGAGTAAATTTTCAACTGTAACATTGTTTTTCTAGTAAAAGAATTAAAAATGTTAGCATTCCCTTTAACTTAAAAAAACACTGCTAATACATATTTTGCTTTGTTACTGAAGTTCATGACAATCTCAGGCTGAGAATTAATTGATCTCTAGTGTTCAGGTGATATGTTGATGTAGATCACATATCATGATTGAGAGAAATGATATCTATTGTAGACAGAAAAGACTGCATGTCTTGTCAGAGGAGGCAAATTTTTTTTTAAATGCTATTAAAACAGAAAAATAAAATTCCTCAACTTAGAATTCTCAGATTATTGAAAAAAATGGATTTTTAAGGTAAATGCCAAAAATGTCAAATGAGATCAATGTAGATTTTGTTGAAGTATCACAAATCATTGAAACGATGCATTTTTAAAGCTCTGTTTTCTTGTTACTAGATAACGCATGGTCAAATAATGAAATATCAAGTGATGGAAAGACATGAACTGTCACGCTATTTGTGTTAAAAACTTAGCTGAATTGTAAAGGGCTGCCAAAGACCAAAAATGTATGACTTATTTTGAGCTAAAATGGAAGGATGATGTGCCAAGATGCGTGTGGTGGGCGACCCTCAGGGTGGCGCCCAGTGAATTCTTGCTCCTTGGTGTTCATGCACGGGTGTGTTCCCCTCCTACAGTGGATAGAAATGTCCTGTGTAACCAACAGGATATTGCAGATGTTATGGAGCATGGATTCCAAAACTCTTTCATGAAACAGATCATAGCTTCCATTTCGTTCTCTTAGATCAAGAGCTTTAGGGGGAAGTAAGCTGCCAAGTCATGAGGACACTAGATTAGTCCAGTGAAAAATCCCTGTGACAAGGAACTGAAATCTTCTGACAGCCCCCACGTGAGTGGGACATTTTGGAGGCAAGCCTGGTCAAGCCTGAAGATAGCTATAGAGCAGATCAGCATCTTGATTACGACCTCATGAAATGCAGTGAGTCAGAAGTAACGAAGCTGTGCCACTCCTGAACTCATGGTCCACAGAAGCTGTATGGCATGTCCATGATCATGCATATGTGTGTGTGTGTGTTTTTTTTTAATTTGGTTGCTAAGTTTTAGACTAATTTCTCGTGCTGTGGTTGATAACAAATGCAGTACACATTGATGCTATAGGATTTAAAAAATGTGGAAGTGTTAGTTGCTCAGTCGTGTCTGACTCTTGTGACCCCATGGACTGTAGCTCACCAGACTCCTCTGTCCATGAGACTCTCCAGGCAAGAAAACTGGAGTGGGTGGCCATGCGCTTCTCCAGGGGATCTTCCTGACTCAAGGATTAAACCCTGGTCTCCTGCACTGCAGGCAGATTCTTTACCATCTGAGCTACCAGGGAAGCCCCCTGTAGGATTAAATCTAACACTTAATGATAGCATCGTGACTTAATGCTGGGTCTCAGATTTATTATAGGTGAAATGAAAAGTATAACTAGATGATATCTATGATCCCTTCTAGGTATAATTTGTATGAATCTTTCTGAGTCTTTCAGACTGAGTGTTAAGTCCAATAATGATCTGACTTGAATATTGAAAGAAAATTTTGTTAAATCCTTACACACCACTTTCATTTTACATTTAAAATTATTCAAAAGATAATATAATACTTTATAAGGTAGATTTAATTAAACAAGCTAACTCATTCATATTATAATGAACAGATCTGTTGTGGAAGGTAAATTTTATTATATACATGACCTTTTGATAAAAGGTTGGGGAAAAATGAGTAAATAAAAGACATTAATTCTTAACTCTGGACGGACATTTGAATTACCTGGAGAATTTTTTAAAAAACACACTGATGGTGGGATTTCCCTTTTGGTCAATTCAATCAGAATTTCTGGTGATGGAATGAAACAATCAGGAGAATTTTTACATACTCCGTGGAGTATTTAGCCGTTATCGAGAACTGCTGAGACACTCGTGGAGAGTAGTTAGTTACCAGATTAAGGAGAGGCTATGGGGGTCTATGGTGGGTAGAGATAAGAGTGTTGAGGCTCCATGGGAAGAGCAGCCACTAGTCCTGGTCACCCAGCTCATTAACAGGAGGCTGCTCAGCTTCTGTATGTGGATAAGCCAACTTGCTAATTAAGATCCTCTCAGCAAGAGCAGAAAAAGAAAGCCTGAGGGGTTAGTGTTCACCTGGCATCTATAATTATAAATTAAACTGAGAAAATGCCAGAAGTGGAGTGTATGAAAGAATGTCACCTTTGTTGGTATCCTGAGTTTGGGGCTATTTATTATTAAAATCAAATATTTGGTTCCCTTTTATGGAGTAATTTGGAAAATACTCTTCTTGTTCTTTTACATTTTATTTTCTAATCACAACAATAAAGGTTGATCTGATGGGCCATCTGACCAGAACCCCTAAACACGTAGGCAGAAAATCTTGGTAACTCTCCAAATACCACTAGAAGTAAGGAGTTTGCATAGCAGAAACAAAGCAAAATGCCGTGACCCAGAGGGATGGGATGGGGAGGGAGGTGGAGGGGCGTTCAGGATGGGAAACACATGTACACCCGTGGAGGATTCAAGTCAATGTATGGCAAAACCAATACAATATTGTAAAGCAAAATAATAAAAAAAAGAAATTATAAAGACTAATGAGATGTTGGAAAAATTTCTCAGCATAAAAAATAAAGACCTCATAAATCAAAAGAAAAATAAATTATACCGATAAAAACATGGGCAAATCACATGAGCCGACAACTGAGAAAAGAAAAATATAAATGGTCAATGAATTCGAGATGGTCAGCCTCATAAATCAATGAAAATTTGCCATCTGTTGGATCAGCAGTTTTTTAAAATGACTGTATTAATGATACCTATCACTTTTGGCCACTTAGGGAAGTTGTCTCAACTGAAGAACAGGTTAGCATTCTGTATTCAAATTCAATATGTACAAATGTATTTAACCATGAAATTTTATTCTAGAAATTTATATTTAAAATGTAAAGGGATAAACAGAAATACAACTATCTCTAAGGAAGCTTACTTCATCATTGTGAAGACAGAAAATTTGAAATGGTTCAGATGGCATTAAAAAGAGGATTCGTATTACAACGTATTTATAGAGTAGGGCATATGTATAAAATGAAATCTTTTCCAGGCATTTACAAATAGTGTTATCAGTGAGTATTCATTGAACCTATGATTTGAAAAGAAAAATCCAAGTTATATTGAAATCATTGGAAAAGACTCCAATGTTGGGAAAGATTGAGGGCAGGAGGACAGGCGGGTGACAGACGATGAGATGGTTGGATGGCATCAGACTCAATGGCCATGAGTCTGAGCAAGCTCTGGGAGGTAGTGAGGGACAGGAAGCCTGGTGTGTTGCAGTCCTCTGGGTCGCAGAGTCAGACATGACATAGCAACTGAACAACAGCAATGAGCATGCATAGGGGACCTAAATATTTGAGTATATGGCGGCCAGGCTGTGTGTGATGATGGAATTCTGACCTTCAATCTCTGCAGCAAAGGGAGCTCCAACCAACTGGGGAAGGCAAGCCAGAACTTCTGCAGCAAATAGCTTAGAAGATGAGGGCTCGGTCCACATGTGTCTGCCACATTCCCTTTTTCTTTATCCCTGTTTCCTACTGAACTATCCAGAGAAAGTCAACTCTGTCCTCCTATCCAGTCACGTAATAGGCCCTGCATCTAGGTAGCCTGCCTGGAGCTTTTCCAGGCCAGTCACCTCCACCCCGCATGCCTGAAACTTTCTTTTCCCCACTATCAGGCATTCCACATTTGCACCTGCCTCAGGGTCTCTGCCAAATACAAGTGATGACGGCTGAATCCCTTGCTAGAGCAGACTCCTAATAAATAACATCTGTATGTTCTCATTAAAGTAGTCTTTGATTACTTCCAGAATAACTTAGGTACTAGTATGTACATCTTGTGGGTGTTCAGTGTGAGCCATGTCTATTCCTGAGTGTATGCGTGGGGAAGTATCTGAGAACAAGTCACTAAGATGTTAAAATTGGTTATCTCTGGGAAGCAGGAAGGAGGCTATTTTTAGTTTCTAGTATTTTATATTTGAATTTTTTCAGCGATTGTTCACAATTTATGTAAACAGAAAACTCTTCTGGTTTACAGAGGAGTTTTTTCATTATGTGTAGTGTTATTAAATCATTCCATATTTATAATTGAATGTATCTATTTATATATATGACTTATATAATGTATCTCTCTATATAGATACACAGTTGATTGGACTTACCCTTTGCTCAATCACTTTTTAAAAAATAATGCCTCATATTGGATATCTCGAAAATCTTATTCTGATAAATATTCTTTACATATGGAAAATAGACCAGTTGAGAAATATATTTTTAATTATGAAAATGATTAATGAGTGTTAACCATAAGGGGACTCCCCGATTCAATAGTCTCCATTATCCAGCCATAACTCAAATAACTATTATCATTCCAGAGCTAGAAAGAAATCCCTCCAGATTAATAAATATAAATCTTTATGGTCATCAATTTCCCCTGAAGTTTCTTTAACAAAGGCCAGAAAGATTAAATTTTTGAATGGGGCATTGCTTCATTTCCATCAACGTCTGGTTATTTATCTTTCTAAATTGAAGGGTGTTCTTCAAATAAAAAAAAAAGATAATGACCTTAGTTTTAAACAAAAGACATTTACCTCTTTCTGTATCTCTGACAACATACATATGCTATTGTTTAGTTGCTCAGTTGTTTCTGACTCACTTGTGACCCCATAGATTGTAGCTTATCAGGCGCCTCTGTCCATGGAATTCTCCAGGCAAGAATATATTTCTAAATTAAATAAAACCCTGGATTTGACAGAGACTAAATTTTGAATATGTCTGCAGTCCTAACTTTACCCAGCCAATGGGAAGTGTAAATATGTGGCCAATTTCTTAGCTAAGTGCGGTGCTGTTCTTAATTAATGATAATGCTATGAGGCCACTCATAGGAGGAGACAGGTTTAATCCATCTTAAAGCAACGAGGGTTTGCTCTTGCGGTCTCTCTTCCCTCATTTAGTAGCATGGCTTTTGACTTTTCATTCATAGCAAGTGAGATGGTGACTGGGGCCAGGTCTGGTCACCTGGGAAGGACAGACAGTCATCAAACACATCAGACCTTGATTTTTCTTCTGTCTGTGCTATGTTTTTTTTTTTTTTTTTAATGTCATAGTATTGTTGTGAGGAGTAAGCATATACATACATGCTGTGTAAAGCATGTATATGGTTAAATAGCATATGTAGGTCTTTCCTGCTGGCTCAGTGGTAAAGAATCCTCCTGCAATGCAGGAGATGCAGGTTCAATCCCTGGAGTAGGAAGTGGCACCCATTCCAATATATTCTTTCTTGGAGGATTCCATGGACAGAGGAGACTGGTGAGCTACAATCTACGGGGTCACAAGAGAGTCAGACACAACTGAGCAACTAAACAACAATAGCACACGTATGTTGTTAGAAATACAGAAAGAGGTAAATGTCTTTTGTTTAAAACTAAGGTCATTATCTTTTTTTTTTTAATTTGAAGAACATCCTTTAAAGACTTTTGGACACCAGGATGGATGAGCATAAAGTATATGGAAGTGGTTTAAAAATTACTGTTATTCAACTCCCGATATAATATCTTATCATTTTTCTCAGTAGATAAAAAGTAAAATGCCTTAAATTTTCTCTAGTAAAATATTTCTAGTGGATCTCATCCAATACTCGTGAAGTGCTAAGATATGTTGTGTTAACCCCGTCAGAGAGATCTCTGAGACCCTTTACAAGCTCTCTTAGCCCAGCTTGTGACTTTTGTCAAAATAGCTCAAGTATTGCTATTGACCTGTTTTTTTAAGGTAACTCACTGCTCAAACATTCCACCGGCCAAATCTATTCCCTCGATTTATTCCCAGATAGATGCAGTAAACAGGTGTATTATATCAAAATGACAGTGTCTCCCTCATGGGCTCTATCATGCTGATATAGATATTTTTCTATTTTAAAAGCTAATATAAGCTCTTCTCTGGTAAGCACAGTTTCGCATGTGAATTAAGCATACATTTGGCGTTAATGTCTTTGAATTATCAGTGGAAGAATATTAAAAAAATTTAAACATTTTCCATTGGAATGCCATTTCATGAGTGTGTTAAAATTAATTAGGAAAAACCCAGGAACAAATCAAAGTTAAAGATAGGACGAAGATTTTATAATGTAAGATCTAAAAGTAAAGTACAGATGAATTAAAAATTGTTGTAAAATATTACTTATTCTTATGAGTCAACAGTCATAAGAAAAATTAAGCAACTTCTCAAATGAGAATTTTCTCATCTAAGTAATAACTAGCTTATTCTTTCATTAAAAAAGCAGATCTCTTATATCTGAAAATAAGGCACTCTAAGGTACATATTTTGAGGTGATTAAGATGTATTACAGTCAGACTGACATTCAGTTTAAGACAATTTTTTTGTTCCAGTGCTAGAAATTTATGTATAACAGTTTGACATTGTACATTTCCTTTAATGAAAAATGACATTTAAACAGTTTTTGAAAACAATGCTGCTGATAAATCTGACAAGCCAGTGTTAAATAAGGACAAGAATAACAAGCAGTTGACTATTCTGCCCTGGATTCACTTATTCCAGCAGAAAAGCCTGTTTCCTCTGTGGCTCTGTTTATCATTGATGTAGCACTTTAGCATGCAAACCTAAATGCACACATTTTTTTTTCCATTAACAGTCTAATTCCTATTTAGATCTTCTAGTCTACCAGGAGTGCAGTAACTTACTCTCAGTTAAGTTCTTTACTTAATATATATGTGTGCTTTATCCTGAGTTGTGTCTAATCTCTGAGGTTTATGTATTAGTAAGGGTTCTCTAGAGAAACATACCAATACGGCAATAAGGGGTGTGTGTATGTGTGTGTGTTCGATCTGTATCTCTAACTTCAAGAAATTTATTTCTAGAGTTGGTTCATGTGATTGTGAAGGGACAGGTTCAAAATCTGCTGGGCAGGCTGACTGAGAGAGACCCAGGAAACAGTTGTAGTTTGGGTCTGAAGACCAGCTGCTGTCAGAATTCTCTCTCTTCTGGAAACTGCGGTCTTTTTTTTTTTTTTTTTTTTTAAGACCTTTAAGTGATTGGATGAAGCCTACTCATATTATGGAAGGTAATCTGCTTACTCAAGGTCTGCTAATTTAAATGTTAATTTCATCTCAACAATACCTTCACAGAAACCTCTAGAATTATTAACCAAATATCTCTATATTGTGACCAAGTCAAGCTGATACATGAAATGAACCATCACTTTTTCTTTAGTACCACTGAAGTGGGGAGGTAAGTGTGTGTGGGGGACCATCTCATCTCTGATGCCAGCAGTCCACGTGATATCCACTGAGATGGCCAAGGCCATTATTCTCCTGGTCCCACTTCCCCGGCCCCTCAGGTGTGTGGTCTTAGGTGGTCCTATGAGTGCAAGCATCAGTCTGGTGCTTCCTTAACTGCGGATGCTGAAGACTATCTGCAAAACTCTGTGGCATCATCTGCTGAGATGTACGAGGGGGGCATTCCCTGATGGAGTCTGTCTCCTTGGAAACGACCACAGCATGGAGCAGCAGAAGCTGATGGGTTTATCCACATCCCCCCTCTCCTCCACTCTCCCTGCAGTTCTCAGAAACCACCTGCCTCCTGCCCACCCAGGACACTTCCCCTGTCTTAATCTGGGTCATTCTTTCATATCTGCATCTAAGTCCTCTTTCTTGTCACTAGTGTTTAGACTTTTTGAACCTCAAAACTTAATTATTATTTTTCTTTATTGTGATTGTTGCTGTTATTTTGTTTCATTTTTCCAGAGTCCCCCCTTCTTTGGCAATGATGAAAAGAGTAACGAGGAAGAAAAGAATAAAATGTGCTTTTCATTTGTTGATTCCATAAGTTAAGCATACTGTGTTAAGAGGAACTGAGTTACCAGGGAGATGTCTGTTGTCTATTCAAAAAATATTTCCTTAGTTGATTTCTAGCTACTTGGAAGCTCTCTTATGATTATTAAAACTAATTTTATAATCCTATTTCGGTTTTCTTGGCCTCTCATACCATGGCAAGGATCAAGTCTTTCTGAAGTTGTTTGCCCTGCACTTGCAATATGATGCTTGAAGATGCCTATAGTCCTACTCTAAGCAAAGGCAGCCATTTTTAAGGTGTCCACCAGATGTCGCTGTTGACCAGAGAAATGTGTCTAAAGCTTCAACTTTGCAACAAACAAGTGTTAATTCTGACTTGAATCAAAAGAGGGAAAATGTCAGAAAAAGAAGCAGATCTCTAATCCGTCCTGAAATCAGACGGAAGTAACAGCCCTTCACTTCAAGCCAAGGAATGGTAATCCGTTAGGTACTTCTTCGTTTCACTTGCACGTTACCCTAAAAACCTGTTAAGTAGACAGGGCAGGGGCTGTTTATGTCTATTTGGTAGCTGGACTGCTGGAAGCCTGGGTTCTGGACCTTGGTTCTTGGAGGCTTCGTGATCAGAGCACCAGCATCCTTGGATAAGTGCCTTTATCACCGTCTCTGGTTTCTTCACCTATAAAATAAGAATTTGAATTTGGTCATCTCTCTTGGTTTGAAAATGTAATCCTTGCTTCACAAATGAATTTCAGAAACGCGACTCTTTCAAGGTCACTGTTTCTTAGTTTCTGAGTTTGTGCTAGAACGTGGGTCCCAGTTAGTTCCTTAATGCAGGCCAGAGTTCCCTGAGCCGTGAGGTTTTCCTGAGCTGCTGCTTCTGCAGAAACATAAAAGAGCCCCGCTCATGGAGCGAAACTCCTCCTATAGCTGTTTTTCCTTCCTTACTCTTAAGGACATTTATAATAAGTAGAATGAGGTAGCATTTATTTTGTATCCTTTATTCATTTATTTTTTATTGAAGGATAATTGCTTTACAGAATTTTGTGTTTCCCGTCAAACCTCAACATGAATCAGCCATCAGTTCAGTTCAGTTGCTCAGTCGTGTCCAACTGTTTGTGACCCCATGGACTGCAGCACGCCAGGCCTCCCTGTCCATCACCAACTCCCGGAGCTTACTCAAACTCACATCCATTGAGTCGGTGATGCCATCCAGCCATCTCATCGTCTGTCCTCCCCTTCTCTTCCCGCCTTCAATCTTTCCCAGCATCAGGGTCTTTTCTAATGAGTCAGTTCTTCGCATCAGGTGGCCAAAGTATTGGAGTTTCATCTTCAACATCAGTCCTTCCAGTGAACACCCAGGACTGATTTCCTTTAGGATGGACTGGTTGGATCTTTTTGCAGTCCAAGGGACTCTCAAGAACTCTCAACTTCTCCAACACCACAGTTCAAAAACATCAATTCTTCAGCACTCAGCTTTCTTTATAGTCCAACTCTCACATCCATTCTTGACTCCTGAAAAAACCATAGCCGTGACTAGATGGACCTTTGTTGGCAAAGTAAAGTCTCTGCTTTTTATTATGCTGTCTATGTTGGTCATAACCATAAGTGTACATATATCCCCTCCCTTTTGAACCTCCCTCCCGTCTCCCTCCCATCCCACCCCTCTAGGCTGACACAGAGCCCCTGTCTGAGTTTCCTGAGCCACACAGCAAATTCCTGTTGGCTATCTGCTCTACATGTGGTAATGTTAAGTTTCCACGTTACTCTTTCCATATATCTCACCCTCTCCCCCCTCTCCCCATGTCCATAAGTCTATTCTCTCTGCTTATTTATTGAAGTACTTTTTTTTTTAGCTTTCACTTTTTTTAAGTTTAGGGCTTCCCTAGTGGCTCAGATGGTAAAGAAGACCCCCTGGAGAAGGAAGTGGCACCCCACTTCCAGTATTCTTGCTGGGAATCCAATGGACAGAGGAGCCTGGTGGGCTACAGTTCATGGGGTTGCGAAGAGTCAGACACAACCGGGTGACCAACATTTTTTTAAGTTTGGCAAAAATGGCATGGCTTTTCAAAAAATGAGTTTGTGGTGAATCAAAATAGAATACGTGTACAGGGGGAGAGGGGACGACAGAGGATGAGGTGGCTGGATGGCATCACCAACTCAATGGACATGGGTTTGTGCACACTCTGGGAGACAGTGAAAGACGGGGAAGACAGCCGTGCTGCAGTCCATGGGGTTGCCGAGAGCTGGACACGGCGCAGCAACTGAACAACAAGACGAACGTGTATGAATGATAAAGCGAACACACGTGTATTGATCACCTAGCTTTACACAGTAGAGCTTCGTTCCTATCTTATTCTGCAAAGAAATTCAGTCCTTTCTTGTCCACATAAAAATCATATGGAGATCTAATTTTACTCCAAACGGAAGAGTTTCCTTTAACAAAGGCCAATTTCTTCCGATTTTACCCTTTGATTTACTAGTAGCCCATTCATAAGCTTCAGAAGGTAGAGGCTATGGCATCTCCCCTAAGTTTCCATTCCAGTTTTAATCTCTCTTCTGAGAAAAATCGAGTAGTGTTTAAACTGTACTTTCTTCCAGACTGTAATCCTTATTGTAAATTATAGTAGATTGTAATTCTTATTAATTCTAAAATATAAATTTGTTGACTGAAAAAAAAAAAGCAGAACCTAAAAGTTGAGAATTATGTTTTACTTGGTGGAATTTCTGAGGACTTCAAGGCCAGGAGACAGCTTCTCAGGTAGCCTGAGGGGCTGCTCTGAGTACGTAAGGGATGCTCCCAGGAATTTTGTTAAAAAACAGGTGGTCAGAATATCAAAAGATTACTGTTTATTAAGGGAAACCAGACATCTCAAGTTAATGAATTTAGCACTTTTCCATGTATGGAAAGATACATAAATCACTCCTTAAATACACACCTCAGCTCTCTGGGCCAGTACCCCATGTTTTCCCATCTTGCGTCGACCCAGGGTGTACAGCTGAGGGTGTGACTATGGTGGCTGATGGTTTGATGGCTGGCATTCCGTGTCCACCCTGAGTTCTCTCAGGACTCACCATCTGGGGCAGCTGAAATGGGATAACTTGATGGCGGCAACATCCTTTGTTTACTGATATGGCAGACAACATTTTTTATTCACAAATTGTTTGCTTTATTTCTGGGAGAAGCTTGGAGGAGAAAGAAGAGCCAGAGTTCAGGGTGACCCAGAGAGGAGAAAGAGCCCATGAGAGTTTTCCAAGGAGGTGGGCATTTTCGGGGAAGTTTCTGAAACTGGAGTGTCTACGTATAACATTTAAAATTATCTGCCATGAAGTGACTTCATTCTTTGATTGCACATCAACTTTCTGGAGGTAGCCCTGTGGGGAGTGAAGAGACCAGGGCAGTATTGGAGCAAGACACAATAGAGAGAGAGAATTCATACAAAGACAGGAGTTTAAATACAAAAGGATGAAGAAAAGTATAACTTCTGCAGGTGTAAGTGTATTTGTGCTCAGTTGTGTTGGACTCTTTGCGGCCCCATGGACTGTGGCCCACGAGACTCCTCTGCCCATGGAATTTTCTAGGCAAGGAAATATGATTGGGGTGCCATTTCCATCTCCAGGGGATCTTCCTGACCTAGGAATCAAACCCATATCTCCTTCGCTGGCAGTCAGATTCTTCACCACTAGCGCCACCTGGGAAGCCTGGTGTCAGTGTATTTAGGGGAGTTTCATTAGCCATTTGGGCTTCCCTGCTAGCTCAGTTGTAAAGGATCTGCCTGCAATGCAGGAGACTCTGATTTGATTCCTGGGTAGGGAAGATCCACTGGAGAAGAAATAGGCTACCCACTCCAGTATTCTGGCCAGGAGAATTCCATGGAATGTGTAGTCCATGGGGTCACAACGAGTAGTACACGACTGAATGACTTTCGCTTCACTTCACTTATTAGCTATTTGAATTTAAATATTACAAAAATTTACAATTTGCAATTTAAATATTACAAATATAAAATTTAAGTATTACGAAAAGGTTATTTTTACTGTGTTGAGAGATTTCACTATGTTGAGCAGCATCTAGAGAGTAGATACTCGACTTTTCTATATGCAAAAGTGTAACACGCTTTTATTGAAGTTATCAGTGTCTATCCCGTTAACACACACATGAATGATCCAGTTCAATGAAAACCTTTAGTTTTCCTGGCAATCCTAGAAGGTCAGGGAGCTTCTGATTGATTTAAGCCTAAAGAAAGTAAAGACTGTGCCCTTCTCAGCTGCTGGCCATTTCGGCAGCCTCCAAACCAAACATCTTCAGCCCTATTCCAAGGGGTTAAGAGAAAGCCTGTGCTAGACATCGAGCAGCAATTATGTACTTACCGGGAAAATTGCCAGTCATTCCTGGACTCTGACCCTCTCTGCGAGGTGTCCGGCTCTTCTGCCTTTGAAATTTATACTTTAATTATACCTCACATTTGACAGCATTTTGCATTTTTCAAAACCCATTTAAATAATGCTTTCTCTTGAATATTATCCCCACTGCAGACCTAGTTTGCCAGGATAGATATTATCAATTGTCTTTTGCACATGAGTGTCGACTGAAAAAAAGATGTGTAACTTGAGAGTTTTGAATTTTATTTGGGGCCAAATGAGGACTGCAGCCTGGGAGGCAGCATCTCAGATAGCTCTGAGAGACTGCTCCAAAGCAGCAGTGGGGGAAGGTCAATATATAAGGATTTGGTGAAGGGGGAGTTCAGTGCCATGAAGCAGTCATTTTACAAAAGGTTTTTGTGCGTCATGAGGATCTGATGGCACCATGGAGGGATTTAGTGCTTCTCTAGATATGAGGAGATGCAAGGATTGAGATCATAAAATCTATTCCTAAAAACACCCAACTATCTAAAGACCCGTCCCACCAGATTCCCTGGAGCAGAGTGCCTCACTCCATGCTGAACTCCTTCAGGGATTGTTGAAGGTCAGCTGCTATAGCGGCGTGGGGTTCGGTCTCCAGAGGCAGATGGCAAACGCCTTTGTTGTTCAGGTGTTGGCAACACTCTTGGTAAGTGCCGATTTGTAGTTGACGTGAGTGAGAGTGAAAGTGTTAGTCGCTCAGTCGTGTCCGACTCTTCGTGACCCCATGAACTGTCCATGGCATTCTCCAGGCAAGAATTCTGGAGTGGGTAGCTATTCCCTTCTCCATGGGATCTTCCTGACCCAGGGATCAAACCCAGGTCTCCTGCATTGCAGGCAGATTCTTTACTATCTGAGCCACCAGAGAAGCCCGACAATCTAGGATAAATAAGGTAAAATTCCTTGCTCAAGGTCACATGGAGCTCAGAGAAAACCTGTATTTCCTTTCTCAAAGGCTGAGTGTCCATTTGCAGGAAGCACTTTCTATCTGTAAATATAACCTTCACTTCATTGTTGACAGTCTAAATCCCAAATTAGAGCCAAGCTGTTTTCCCCTCTGTACCTATTGATAGCTTACTGGGAATGGTGTTGGATTCATGATCTCTGAAGGAGAAGGTTTAGCTTCAGGACCAGGGACCAGGCTTAATCACCCAAAAACTTTTGTGCAGCAGAGTTTTATTAAGGTATAAAAAGGGACAGAGCAAGCTTCTGACATAGATATCAGAAGGGGTACAGAGAGTGCCCCCCTTGCTAGTCTTAGCAAGGGAAGTATATACTTTTTTAATTGGTTATTACGATAACTCAAAAGAATGTCTCAAGGTTGTAAAGATCTTATTAGACCCACTCCGATAATTTACATTTTAAGATATCAGGATTAGTCAGAAGGAGAAATGATCCTTAGGCAGGAACATTGTTGTTATATAGTGTTATATATACATTATATATACGTTGTTGTAAATATGCTCTTTAGTTCAGAGTTTAAACTGAGTTGTTGGTTGTGTAATCATCAGAAAAAACATTTTATGAAGAAAAAAACCTTTTATGTGACTAAGACAAAGGAATGTAGAGGAGAAAAAGACATTTGTCCTTTCTTCCTCCTTGAGAGCTTCGGACCCCACTCTCCTCCTCGGGAGCCCCAGACCCCTTTCTCCTCCTGGGGGACCCCCGACTTCATATCAACCTGCTTAGGAATTGACTCTCTCACTGTTCTTGCTCTTGTCGTTTTCTCTTTCTAACCTGGAAAATAAACTCCAGGGAAGTTAGAATCAAATGATGAATTAGTTGTTTCTGCAAAATGAATGGTTGTGATGGGACTTTGAGCCCACCTTCCAAGTTCCTCTTTAAATAGAAACTTCGGGATCATTAGTCATAGAGTTGCGCAATGTATCACAGATTCAGGGCCATGTGAACTAATTCAACATTTCTCCATGTGTGATATTAATAAGGGCTTTTAAAAAAGTTTCCACGTTCAGATTAGCTGAAGCCCTTTGTTACAGGACTTGTCCCAGCATCTCGTATTTGTGTTACCCCTTTGCTTATAATTTTATTTATTTATTTATGACTGCTTTAGGTCTTCGTCGTCATGCAGGCTTTTTCTAAAGCTGCAGAGAGCAAGGGCTAGGTAGCACCGCTGTGATGTACAGTCTTCTCATTGCGGTGGCTTCTTTTGTTGCAGAGCGCAGGCCCTAGGGTGCGTGGGCTTCAGTAGTTGAAGCCCCCGGGTTCTAGAGCACAGGCTCAATAGTTGTGGCACATGGGCTTACTTGCCCCGTAGCATGTGGGATCTTCCTGATCGAGGATTGAACCCATGACCCCTGCATGGGCAGGCGGATTCTTTACCACTGGGCCATCAGGGAAGCCCTGCCCCTTTGCTTATGAACAGAGAGATTGAGGAGTACGTTTCTCTTAACTTTCTTTCCCACAGAACTTTACAGACCTGGGTTTTTGTTGTGGTGGTGTTTTGTTTTTGTTGCTTTGTTTTTCCCAGGTCATTCTGTGTGTAAAGCTACATCAGAGAAGAGTTCTGTGATTTTTCCCACACTTTTTCTTAGCATCATTCTTTCTGAGATGTCATCCCAGTTATATGTATTTCAGAATAAGTATTCAATCAAATGATAATTGAGTAAAATGTTCAGATAGATTTGGATAAAGTAATTTAAAATGGAAAGTATACAAAGGCTTCCTTTCTGTGATTTATTGAAGAAAGTAAAACAAGGGGATTTAATTTATACTACGTATCTGCAAGTCACAAATGGCCCAGATTATAAAAGCGTAATGTGACAGGGTTCTAATACTCCCTGTGGATGAGGAATGTGATTTAAAAAAATGGGCAAGTTCACCAAAAAACGTAATTTCCTCCACTGTGCTCAGTACAGAGGCTGTCTCCTGAACAACCAGGAATCCTGTTGGGCCTGTTTATTCTTCAACTTTTCTTTCTAGTCAAGATCGAATTTCCCTGTTCATCTGAGAGGCCGGCTGGGAGCTTGTTTCTCTCTACAGTTTGCCTTGCACTGATGCCAGGAGCAGATTACAGATGTCCACTCCCTAATAAAGCATGTCAGGTTGGATTGCAAGCTCAGTTGTATCTTTGAAAGGCAACACTTGAACTCCTGCTTCTTTAGGGCCCTCAAAACCTGGAAAGAAACAAAACCACCGTCACTTCCTTGATGATACATCTGATGCTGCGTGTTTGCTCGGCCCTGTCGGACTGTGTGACCCCAGGGACTGTAGCCCACCAGGCTCTTCTGTCTATGGAATTCTGCAGGCGAGAACACTGGAATGAGTTGCCGTTTCCTCCAGGGGATCTTCCAGACCTAGGGATTGAACTCAAGCTGTCTGTGTCTTCTGCATTGGCAGGAGGATTCTTTAGCACTGAGCCACCTGGGAAGCTGCGTTTGGTGGTAGTTCATCATAATGATTCCAAACACTTTTCCAGAACCTTAACGTTTTTCACAACACATTCATTTACTTTGAACTCTCTTTTCTTCCTCGTAAGAGCTTCTGTATGAGATGTGGGTGATCTCATCATACAGGAGGCCAAATAACTTGTAAAGGGAATGTGGATGGTGATTGGATCTCTGACCTCTGTCCTTCCATTCACTGGTTTCTTTGTTTGTTTTCATTACACATGAACCCACTTCTTGGAATAAGATAGCACTTCTAAGATAATATTGTAATAAAATATTTTGGTTATAAGTTTTGGCAGAAACTGTGCTAAGCTTTGATATATTAAGTATCTAGAACTGTGCTAAGGATCTCATATAAGGATCAATGAAAGATGTTCTGTTTTCCTTGATATATTGTATATATATTACTTTTAAAATTCAAGTATTTATAATACAACCTTAAGTATTTGATTTGTGTGTTTTATTATTATTTTTTTGGTTTGTTGTGTTCTGACAGTTACATATATTCATGTGACCATCACCTCAAAACAGGTGAAATATGTTCACCATTCCAGAACGTTATCCCTTGCTCTTTGCAGTCAATCTGTAGCCTGCCTCCTACTCACAACCCCAGAGGAGCTGTGCGACATCTCTGTTACCTTAGATGTTCTTAGCTTTTATGTAATTATAACCATGTATTTTGTGCTCTTTTGTGTTAAGCTTCTTTCACTAACGTAGTATTTTCTGACATTATTTAGTGTTGTACGGGGCTTCCCAGGCGGCTCAGTGATAAAGGGCCCACTTGCCCCTGCAGGAGGTGTGGGCTTGATCCCTGGGTCAGGAAGGTCCCCCGGAGAAGGAAATGGTGACCCACTCCAGTATTCTTTCCTGGGAAATCCCATGGACAGAGGAGCCTGACAGTACAGTCCACAAAGTTGCTAAGAGTTGGACGTGACTTAGCAACTAAACAACTGCAAAAACAGTGTTGTATTGCCTACTGTGATTTGTTCCTTTTAATTGATAAGGAGTCTTCCATTGTATTACTGTACCATACTTTATTCAGTCTCCTGTTGATAAACATTTGGGCTGTTTGCATTTCTGGCTAGTATGACTAAAGCTTCCTTGAAAATTCCTGCACAGATATTTCTGTGGATATACGTTTTCATGTCTTCTCAGTAAGTAGCTAGGATTGGGATTTCTGGATCATAGGGGAAGTGTAGGTTTAACTTTATAAGAAGATGACATTTTCCCATTTTTCATCTCTATCAGTAACAGTATGTGAGAGTTCTGGTGGCTTCAAATTTGATAATGTAATTTGATTTTAACTATCCTATAGTTTGTGAAATGGTGTCTTCATGAGGTTTTGCTTTTCATTTTGCTGATGATTAATGATGTTGAACATCTTTTCAGGACATAGTGGCCATTACTTTTCTTTTGCAAACTGAGTGTTTAAGAATTTTGCCAAGTTTTTCACTTTTAAAAAATTGTTGGTTAAAAAAATTCTTTATATATTTATATTCACATTCTTTGTCAGCTATGTGTTGTAAATATTTTTTCCCTAAATTATGCCTCCCTATTTTTTAAAATGGTATCTTTTCATGAACATAATTTTTAAAGTTTGGTAAGGTCCAGTTTATAATTCTTTTTTTTTTTGTGGTTAGAAGGTCTATAGTCTTGTTTAAAGTATGCTTTGTCAATTGCGAGGTTGTGAAAATACTCTCCAAAGTGTTTTTTAGAAGGTTTGTGGCTCTTACCTATTTATGTTTAGGTTCATGGTCTAATATAAACTGCCTTTTGTGTGTTGAATAAGGAAGGGTTGTTTTCATTTTTTTTTTCATATTAGTATATTTGTTTATTTCAGTACTGTTCAGAAGGTACTGCTTTCCCTGTTAAATTGTTTTGCTTCCTTTCTCAAATACCAACTGAGATTATATGTGAAGATCTCTTTATGAGTTTTCTGTTTTGTTCCATTGATTTTTATTTGTCCTTCCTATGACAATCCCAGACTGTCTTGAATACTGTAGTATTATAGTGCCTCTTGATATCAGGTGATGGTGTAAATTCTTCAACCCGGCTCTTACTTTGCAGAACAAGATCTAGATACCTTGAATTTCCATATAAATTTTCAAATCAACTTAACAATTTCTGAGAAAAAAAGTGCTGATCATTTGATTGTGTTACATCTACAGAGAACATGGGAAGAGAATGGGCGTCTTAACAGCATTATGTTTTTCAATGCATGAGTACCGAATAAATATCTATTTATACCAACTTTTCTCAGCATTCTTTCCTGGTTTTCAGTGTAGACATTTAAAAGTGTTATTCTAAATTATATATTTTTTTAGATTGTATTTTCCAGTTATTTTATTGCTAGTGTTTTGAAATGCAATTACATTGCATATTGATAATATGTCTTGTATATTGGTTGTTCAATGAATCTACATTGACTGCTAAATATAACATTACGTATAGGTCTTCATGGATGGCCTTTAGCAGACTGAAGATCCCTTTTATTCTTATTTTTCTGAGAGATTAAAAAAAATCTTGAATGGATACTATTATTAATTTTTAATGCATGCCTTGAGATATGTATGTGGTTTATCTCCATCATTCTGTTAATATCATAGCACACTATTATTGTATGTTAACATGTGTGTGTGTGCAGTCAGTCATATCCAACTTGTTTTGACCCCATGGACTGTAGCCCACCAGGCTCCTCTGTCCATGGGATTTTCCTAGCAAGAATACTGGAGTGGGTTGCCATTTCCTTCTCCGGGGGATCTTCCTGACCCAGAGCTCGAATCTGCATCTGGCATTGACAGGCAGATTTTTTAGCACCGTGCCACCTGGGAAGCCCGTGTGTTAACATAATATACATTAACATGTGTCATGGACATGGACAGCTTTCATATGTTAAACATGTTTTACATCCCATTTGGAGTCTCCTTTTTACAAATGGCTGGATTTAATCTGCTAATTTTCTTAAATTTTTTTCTTTTTTAATAATTTTATTCATTTATATATTTATATATTTTTGGTTACTCTGGGTCTTCACTGCTGCCCGGCTCCTCTCTAGTTGCAGTGAGTGGGGACCCCTCCCTAGTTGCGACGCACAGGCTTCTCGTTGCGGTGGCTTCTATTGTTGCAGAGAAGTGTGACTGGGCAGCCTTGGAATTGTCACCTGACCAGAAATCCCATGTGTAACCATGATGTGTTCCTAGAAGTGCGGCTATGGTTTCTCTTCACCACTCTGTCAGGGATGAAAAACACACAGGTCTCTCTCCTCCTTGGAAAGGCTCATCACTTGCTGGAGTTTAGTTCATTTAGATTTCCTTGTATCCTCAACTCTTGAATGGTTTCTAAAAACTATGGAGTTTTAGTGTATCCAGCTAGTTCTTACTATTAGGGTGGGAGTAATGGTATCATTGATTTTCTGCTTTCTGTCCAGAGGCCAATTCATAACGCACTTCTATTATCTCTATATTATGAATGAAGAAATGACTTCAAGGTCTCACAGCTTGGAATTGTTAAAGTTGCATCTGTAATTTGATTCTTCTCTGATCTCATTACCCATGTTCTTAACACACTACAGAGTCTATATTTACCACTTTCCATTTAGAAAAATGAATTACATTTTCTTGGCAGAACTTACACTATTTTTACCCTTTCCTGAAGCATAACTTTAGTGCCAGGCAAAATTTTCTATATTAGATCTACTTTGATCTTCATTGATCTACCAAGAATTTGAAGGAATATTTACAGATGCTGCTGCTTGCTCTCTGTAGAATACAAGTGTGGAGAAAAGTCAGCAGGTACTCTATTTGCACCTCTTTGAATAAATTGAGCTTTTGCTCAAAATGAAATATGGGCCTCTAACCTGTGAATTTTGAAGGGAAGAAAAATCTCATCTATTCACTACCAGGAGGTTGCAGTGTCCAGGACATCAGTCTGTATATTCTTGAAGAAAAAAAAAAGGAAAATATTTGTTCAAATGTAATAAGAAATAAAACACTATAAATACTATAGAGTATTTTACATGGACAGAATAATTAATGTAAAAGACAGCATGTTGTAAGTAGAGGGAAGGTTGCCTATTTTTGCCTTTCTCTGTGGTCTCTGGCAGAGGCAGGAGAAGGTGGTGGGTTTCTTCTCATTATAACGGACCCCCAAGTGCAGTACTTTGGCCGGATCACTGGAGCCAGCTCCTCTTTTCCTGGAAGCCGACTCACCAACTGTCCTCTGTAATCCTCTGTCCTCAGAAATAGGCTTTCTGACACCCTGTCTCCTGTGTGTGAAGTCTAAGGTGATTGTTTTGGTTTTCTGAGTTTCAGGCAAGAGCTGAGTCTGGAAAATGAGACTTTCTTCTGGAAAGGCTAGGTTGGAGGCTGGAGAAAAATTTAGAGAATTCTAAGCAGAAACAGTGACAGATTTTATTTTCTTGGGCTCCAAAGTCACTGAGGCATTGACTGAAGCCATGAAATTAAAAGATGCTTCCTCATTGGAAGAAAAGCTATGACAAACCTAGACAACATATTAAAAAGCAGAGACATCACTTTGCTGACAAAGATGCATATAATCAAAGCTATGGTTTTTCCAGTAGTCATGTATAGATTTGAGAGTTGGACCATAAAGAAGGCTGAGCATGACACAATTGATGTTTTTGAACTGTGGTGCTGGAGAAAACTCTTGAGAGTCCCAGCAAGAAGATCAAATCAGTAAATTCTAAAGGAAATCAACCCTGAATATTCATTGGAAGGACTGATGCTGGGAAAGACTGAAGGCCAGAGGAGGAGGGGATGAGAGAGGATGAGATGGTTGGATGGTATCACCGACTCAATGGACTTGAGTTTGAGCAAATTCTGGGAGATAATGAAGGTCAAGGAAGCCTGGTGGGTTCTGTTCGTAAGCTCACAAAGAGTTGAGCATGACTTAGCACCTGAACAACAGTAGCAAGGCAGCTAGGGGAACACAAAATTGACTTCAATAGGAAAGAGCTGGAGAGACTGTAACTTAAACTGAATAAATGCTATAAAGTTTATCTTCTTTACAATTTGTCCTATGCCTATAGTTGTGATTAGAATAAGGATTCAGTGTATTTTTATTGGCCATCATGTAGAAATTCCTTTAGGTCTGAGTAGTTGAGATTTAAAAAAGATTCTTCTGTGTATTTATCCAGCAGCCCATCATTACAGAAGATATGCCAGACCTTTTCACCCTGGGCCTTGAAATCCATGTTCTTTTGTGAGTGAAAAACCCACTTCAACATAATGAAAACACAAAATGAAACCATATAGATTGCATGCTCTAGGAACTTGGAGAGGAAAAAATAGATATTTTATCTTTTCAGAGGAGGAAATTGGAAAGTCATTGAAACAAATGAAAGTTGAGCGACATTGGAAATTTTAAGTACTTAATAAGGATGTAAGAAAGACAGGGAGCTTCCAGATAAAGGGAACAAGACCTCCTCACCTTGATGCTCAAGTAAGGGACAGTCGGACAAATGTCTTGGTGAGCCGAGACACGGAGAGGTTCAGTGCAGATGAGTTCAATGGCTCTGAGGGCTGGATGAAGTCTGGTAGTGAAGCGATTCCTCGGTGTTGAACTGTGTTCTGTAGATAGCAGAGGTAACTGGAGGAATGGACGTAAGGTGTTACTGGGGAAACTGAGATTTCCCAGATATCGTATGGTAGAAAAAAATTCATATAATTAGAACATCTCAGAGCAACAAGGGTAACTCTGCATCCCAGCCTTTGAGTTGGAGAGAAACACTGGGGTGTGTTTGAGGAACCCCTTTTCTTTTCATTGAAGTATGTTTGATACATGGCATTAAGTATGTTTAAGATGCACAACATGTTGACTTGATGCATTTATATTGTGATATGACCATTATTGGGCTTCCCTCATAGCTCAGTTGGTAAAGAATCTGCCTGCAATGCAGGAGACCCTGGTTCGATTCCTGGGTTGGGAAGATCCCCTGGAGAAGGGATAGGCTACCCACTCCAGTACTCTGGCCTGGAGAATTCCCTGGACTGTATATTCCATGGGGTCTCAAAGAGTTGGACACGACAGAGCGGCTTTCACTCCCTCACTCATGGTTGCTGTTGTAGCCATAGTACTGCTACCGTGTCACATAATTATAGTTTCTGTTTTGTTTTCAGAATAACTAAGATCTAATCTCTTAGCAAGTTTAGGGGTTATAAAGCAATATTGTTGCCTGTATTCATTATACTGTCTGCTAGATTCCCTTTCTAACATGTGCACCCTCGGTGCCTGTATGATCTTTGTATCTTCGCTCTTCTCTCTCTCGCTCTCCCCATCTCTGTCACTGTCTCTCTGTCTCTATCAAGAGAAGGAGCCTTTAAAGGCAGATCCAGCTTTGCAGGCATGGCCACTGGCACTGTGCCCTTCTTGGCATAGTCCTGCCTGATAGTCTGGTGGTAACTTTGATCATTTAAATGTGAATTCTTTCTTCAACTTTTACAAAACACAAGAGCTGCAGGTATAATAGAATAGAGGCTATGGCTGCAGACCCTGGAGTTGTCTGAAAAAAGCACAACCTGAAAGTTGAGAATTGCATCTTGTTGGGCAGACATACTGAGGACTCAAGCCTGGGAGACAGCCTCTTGAGTCACTCTGAGGGAGCGTTCCCAAGAGGTAAGGGAGGGGCCAGGATATACAGGAGTTTTGGGGGGAGGGAAGTAGAAATCAGGTAGTCAGAACTTCAAAATTTACTGTTAATTAAAGAAAAAACACAGCTTCCCAGGTGACATTAGTGGTAAAAATCTGCCTGCTGATGCAGGAGATGCAGGTACGATTCCTGGGTGGGGAAGATCCCTTCACTCCATTATTCTTGTCTGAAGAATCCTGTGGACAGAGGAGCCTGGTGGGGTACAGTCCATGGGATCACAAAGAGTCAGATGTGACTGAACATGCATGCATATAAAGAAAAACAGACATCTCAAGTTAATGAATTTAACACTTTTCTATATATGGGAAGATGCAAGAGTCTGGGCTCATTAAAATCATTCCCTTGATAGGCACCTTAACTAAAAGTAGGATCCTGTTTTCCTCCATCCTGAATTACCCTCAGGATGCACAGTCCAGGCGGCTGCAGTGACTGATGGCTTGATGGCTGCAACATCTTCTGTTTATTGGTATGGTAGGCGATGATCTTCAGCTTCGTACACAGATTCAATGAGAAAAGGAAACACCAGTCCATCTCTGGCTGGCAAGCACTTTAGCGGCTCAGGTAATCTGTTAGAAATATTGTTTTGATTTATGGCATGTTAAAAAAAATGAAGGCATTTCATTTGTGATTAATTCTAGGAGACATACAATGCAAACAAAGGTGTTGGGATTATATCCTAGCTAGATAAAAGAAAATAACTTCATCCTTTGACATTGAAAACAAATTGAGAAAAGGGAGCACCTGCTGCATTTCTGTTACCCATTGGGAACATCCCTAGTCCCCTGAGGGGAGGTGAGTACATAGATCCACCTCTTCAATAGAGGTTCATTTTCTCTTTTTCTCTCTTCTGTCTTCATTATATGTGAAGATCTCTTTAGGTAAACTTTTCCTTTGCTTTGGCAGCAATGGAACAACTTTCCACATTGAAAAATATTAAAACTCATTTTAGTAAATTTAAAGACCTTAAGAAATCATAAACAGACACCACCCAGGTTCTATAGATGAACTGTCTGACATAAATGCAGCATGAACTAGATCAGGATTTTACACCATAGGTAGGTGGGGCCAGAATGTTATTTTCTGCTGGGTTTTGGTTTGCTTCTGTATCTGTCTAGTCTTATTTTTTTACATTGTGCTGTGTTTTTTCTTTTTAAGATTTTATTTATTTATTTGGCTGTACCTGGTCTTAGCTGCATCATGCAGGATCTTTAGTTGTGGGAGGCAAACTCTTAGTTGCAGTATTCAGGGGATCTAGTTCCCTGACCAGGGATGGAACCTGGGCCATTCTGAGAGTGCAGAATCTTAGGCACTGGGCCACCATGGAAATTCTTGTGCTGCCTTTGACACTGATTTCAGTTACATATTCTGAGGTACATTCCGGGCCCTATGGAGATGGACTAGTGGGAGATATCATGGTATCAGGTGGTCCTTTAGTGCTGAAAAACCCTATGTTTTGAAAACTCATGTATAAAATTGAGATGGCAAATGACTTCCTGAAACCAGTTGATAACCTTTGGAAAATAAGCTCAGTGAACAGTATATATTATAATGCATACTTAAAAAAATCTAACCCTTTTAAGTTCACATCTTCCCCTTTCTCTTTTTCTCTTCTTGCCCTCCATGGAAGGTACAGTTATGTATCTGAGACATATCACTTAAGTGTGAACATTATTTGGCTTGGGGCAGAATATTTGACAAGGCATCACAGCATATGAGTTTTTTATTTTAAATACCAGTTTCAATTTATAAATTAGAAGTAAAAATATGATTAGTAAACTGTTACAAATTAGTTGCTAGGCTGTCATTTAAAGTGGGCCATTACCTAATTTGGTCTGTTTTACTTTTTCATGCAGATGGCCTTTTATATTATTTAATGTTATCTCTTCTTATACAATGAAATTTGGAGAGAGTAGACTTAACAATAAGACTAGAGAAGAGCAATGTTGGGACAAAAATGGGACAAAATAGCAGATGTAACAAAATAAAGTGAAAAACAGAATACAGGATTTTATTATAGGGGAAAGTCTGTATCCTGATGCAGAAAACACCAAGGGGTACATAAAATTAACTGTGCAACATACACACAGTGGAATGTTACTCAGCTTTAAAAAGGAACATATTTGAGCCCGTTCTAATGAGTAGATGAACCTAGGGCCTATTATACAGAGTGAACTAAGTCAGAGAGAGAAAGACAGATATCGTATATCAACACGTATATGTGGAATCTAGAAAGATGATACTGACGATCCGACACGCAAGGCAGCAAAGGAGGCACAGACATAAAGAATAGACTTTTGGACTCAGTGGGAGGAGGAGAGGGTGGGATGATTTGAGAGAGTAGCACTGAAACATACACATTACCATGTATGAAACAGATAGCCAGTGGGAGTTTGTATGACACAGGGGGCCCAAAGTCGGCGCTCTGTGACAACCTCAAGGGATGCGGGTGGGAAGGAAATGGGAGGGTGATGGGGGATTCAGGAGATAGGGAACATATGTATGCATATGGCCAATTCATGTTGATGTATGGCAAAAACCATCCCAATATTATAAAGAAAGTATCCTCTAATTAAAATTAAAAAAAAAGAAAAAATTAAGTGTGCATCTCCTGAATTAATAGACAAAATATCTATTGGCAACAATATCTTATTGTTGCTCATACTGAGATTCCTTTCATAGGGCTCTGAAGATATTTCACATGGACCACTAAACTTTGTGCAGGCTTTTCAGTATCAGAAAAATGGAGATGAATTAGAAAGCACTCATGAGCAGAGAGACGGATAAGAGCCTGTGGAGTGTACCCATTAAGAAACATAATTGAGTGAAAAATGGGGTTTAACTCATCACTGCTGTGAAACAGGGCCTCCGAGAATGTGATAGCCCACGCCCATGGTGTTTCATGAGTGTGTTAGGAGCCCTGTGGACTGGACAGGCTTCCCCATCTTATGGGGAGAGGGGGCCTAACCAGACAGCAGTGATGTGTGTTGGCCTTCAGGCTTCTGTGAGAGTGACTGGAGTCGTTCAGGCTAGATTCTCAGCCTTACAAGAGAGGCAGTTTCTTGAGGATGTCGGGAGTTAGTTAGAGGAGATTCCTGGTGATGCCGTGGAGCACCAGAGACTCTTTATGTGAGCGGATCCACCCTGGATTGGCCAGGGAATCTCTCCAAGAGTGTCGTGTTTCCCAACGTAGGAAGTTGGAAACCCGAGTTTATGTTGTGGTGACCAGGGAGCTGCAGTAACTCATGTCATCTTTTTTTAGAAGTTAGTTTATTTTTGGCTGGGCTGAGTCTTGGCTGCTACTCAGGCTTTTCTCCCGCTGCAGCGAGCAGTTCCTGCTCTCTAGCTGCAGGGTGACGGCTTCTCATTGTGGTGGCTTTTCTTGTTGCAGAGCGCGGGCTCTAGGGTGTGTGGGTTCTAGAGCACAGGCTCAAGAGTTGTGGCACACGGCTGTAGCTGCTCCGTGGCATTTGGGATCTTCCCGGATCAGGGATCAAATCTGTGTCTCCTGCATCGGCAGGCAGATTCTTTACTGCGGAGCCCCCAGGGAAACCCCTCATGTCATCATTTTAATACCGTCTTGCAAATCAGTGACTCAGAAGCCAGGCTGTAATTTCCCTGGGGACTGTGGTGAGGGCAGCAGAGACTTGCAACCCCCCAGCAAGGAGCGTAAAGGGCTGTCGTATCTGCAGTCACAGTGACAGACGTGGGAGGGGTGTGAGTTACAACCAAGTAGAGGAAGTTGAAATGCAGAAGCACAGTGGGGGTGACGTTGGTTGTGACACAGGGCATCTCAGTAGTGTTCACTTCAGGTCAGTCGCTTAGTTGTGTCTGACTCTTTGTGACCCATGAACCACAGCACGCCAGGCCTCCCTGTCCATCACCAACTCCCGGAGCTTACTCAAACTCACGTCCATTGAGTTGGTGATGCCATCCAACCATCTCATCCTCTGTTGTCCCCTTCTTCTCCTGCCCTCAATCTTTCCCAGCATCAGGGTCTTTTCAAATGAGCCAGCTCTTTGCATCAGGTGGCCAAAGTTTTGGAGTTTCAGCTTTAACATCAGTCCTTCCAATGAACACCCAGGACTGATTTCCTTTAGGATGGACTGGTTGGATCTCCTTGCAGTCCAAAGGATTCTCAGGAGTCTTCTCCAACACTGCAGTTTGGTCCCAGGCTATTCTAGAGCTGGGGGAATTTGGAAGCAAGTGTATCAGTGGTGCAAACTACTCTTCCTTTCAAAACTTAAGACTGGTGGTAGTCTTGTCATGGATGGGACTGGAAGCTACCACCCTTTTGGGTGTTAAGAAGAATGACACAAAAACTCTCGGAAAAGTTAACTGGTCAGTAGGTCAGGAATGACACTGTCTGACCTTGGTGTACCCAGTATGAAAACTCGGTTTGGCGCCTCTTACATCCGAATATGCCTGAAGCAGGGCTTTGTCTTCCAGGTGACAGCTTTCACAAGTCTCTAAGCAGCAGCAAGGGATTATAAGCAATAATGACAAAGAGTTCTGTACCAGATACACAGTGTAGTGAGCAGGAGGTGATCACAGAAGCATGTGTTGGTCTGCAGTGGGGTGTGTTTAAGCACCTTAGGATCAGATCTGTGGTTCCTATCTCTAGATAGTTTTCACTGTTTAATCTCATTTCATTTTCTGAAATGCATTCATCATATTCTTGTATAAAAGCTACAGAGAAATATTGGTTATTTTTTATAATTCTACCTTTAAAAACGTATTTATTTTAATTGGAGGATAATTACAATATTGTGATGAATTTTGTCGTACATCAACATGAATCAGCCTCAGGTATACATGTGTCCCCCCATCCTGAATCCCCCTCTCACCTCCCTCCTACAGTTCTACCTCTTAATGTGAGTGTGTATGTTTGCATTATGTCATATATAGAGAGGTGTTTGACATGTTTTACTATACAGAATAGTAGTTATCACAGCCTTTATTTTCATGTATAGCTCCAAATTATAGTGTGTTTTTTTTGTATGTGTGGATCTGTGGTTATAAACAGTGATGATCTTTACACAGGCTGAATAATGATGCAACTAATTGAAATATAGGTTTTGGGTAAAAAATAAAAGCAAATATCAATGTGATGTTTTCCAGTTGCAGGTGCTCTAGTATTTGTCCACAACCAGGCAGCCCAAGGACGTAGAAGTTGTTGCTGGATCTAGGGATCTCGTTTATGCTATC
The DNA here is from genome assembly GCF_963930625.1 of Muntiacus reevesi. NCBI lineage: Eukaryota > Metazoa > Chordata > Mammalia > Artiodactyla > Cervidae > Muntiacus > Muntiacus reevesi. Next base: position 65,970,759 of record NC_089253.1, on the reverse strand, counting down.
TCGTTTATGCTCGTTACTATGTCCTGCACACCAACAAAGAGAAAACATATGCTATTCCTGCAAGTAAAGCAGCAGCTGGACACTCAGTCAGGAGAAAAGTTTTAGAAGCTAATGCAGGGGAGTATGGAGGGAACAGGATAGCTGGTCATTTCAGAAACAAGGAAAAGGAGGGATGGGAGCATGAAGGTTATATATTAATACTTTAAATACCTTTTCCCGAAGCAGAACATATAAAAGGGGATGATGAGAAGATGAAACTTGGCTCTTCACAGATGTGCCAGTTCCGCTGATAGGAGTAAAGGATTCTGTTGACTGGTGTGAGGCTTAAAGAATATTTATTGGTTCTTGGGCTTTCTGTGGAGAATTTCTCTGGAACCTATTTTGAAATCTAAAAAACATTTTATGAGAAAAATAAGGAAAATTGTCAAGGTCTTCAGCAGTGTGGCTTGAAAGATACTGGTTTATAAATAATATTACAGATGGAGTATTTGCAAGGTTGAAAATAGATTATTATTAAGTTATCCTAATGGATAGCAGGAGAAATTGAAGCCATTATAAAACAATATATTTAAAGACGATTCAGGGTTTCAGCTGACCTTAGCAAGGCAGTTGCAGACAGCTCCAGAGATAATCTTTCTATATGTTTCTTGGAGGGGGAGGTGAGTTATGAGGGAAGATTCATCTTTGACTGAAAAAGGATTCATTCTTGGCAGTGAACCAGCATCTTAGATCAAAGAAAACGAGATCATGCTGGGGAAAAAGAGCTATGTTCCCCAGAGGGCACTGCAACTTTATCTTCATCGTCTTATTGATTTCACCAAGAAAGATAAAGAAAACACCTTATCTGCAGTCAATCTGGGGTGATGACAATCTGGACCTTTATTATATAATTTTCTGTACTTGTCTATAATTGGAAAATTTAAAAAACAGAATTGTATAGTTGATGAAAACAGAACCATGATATAAGAATCTCTTACATTTTACACTTACACTTGGTCTGTATATGAGTATAAAAAAGTGTAAGAACGCGACTTCCCTGGCGGTCCAGTGTAGGAGATGCAGGTTCGATCTCTGCTTGGGGAACTAAGACCCCATGTGCTGCACAGAGCAGCCAGAAAAAAAAAAAAAGACAATGTGCAAATGAAAGCCATAGATAAGGAGCTACCATCCCATGTTTTATCATGTTTTTTGCCACCTGAAATGATCGCTGTGCATTCACAGTTCTATTTTTCCCGTGTGAACCTCACACTTAGCCGAGCCCTTGATAATGAAACAGCAGCGGAGCCGATAGTGCTCTTGGACCACGTCCTGCGTGCTGGGCCGTGTGTGTCCCAGGACAGGTGGGAGGCAGATGGCCTGCTGGGTCTAGGTGGCCGGCCGGAGCCAGCCTGCCTCCAAGTCTGGCTTGGCTCCCAGCTGGCTGTGTGTTGAGAAGGTTGCTTCCTGTTCTGCACCTCAAAATTCCTCATCTGTACAGTGTGGAGGGAAAAAGAGTGGCTGCCTTTTAAATTTTGGAGCTGAAATCACATTGAAGAGGAAAGGTGTTCGTAATGTGTTTAGTACAAAGGGAAGGGGGTCTGATTCTTTATAAGCGCTCAGTAAATACTATCATTATATAGTAGAGACTCCTGTTCTCAAGGCATCTAACATCTCCTATGTTTCACAGTCCTTTGTACATGGAAACCTTTTACACAGAAAAGACCCTACATTCTTTAAACTATAAAATCTCAGGAGGAAATTTCTCCTAGATCAGCTCCTTTGAGAAACTCAGCATCTTGGTTAAAAGTGAAAATGGGAAAAAAAAAATTTTTTTTAACAAGAGCTCAAGATCATAAGGAAATTAATGACTTTAAAGAGCATTAAGAAATATACTAATCTGATACATGGCAGAAAGTATTAGCATCATGGACTGGGAAAAGGACTAAACTAATGGAATGAATATTAATGAAACATTTAAAGAGCTTTCTACTGTGCAGAACATTTATTTGTCCATGTGAACCATGAGAAAGAACAGTCTGTGTTTCTTTTTAATGTTGTTTGAAAGAAGGGAAGGAAAAAACATGTTTAAACGAAGAAGAGAGAAATGACATTTGAGCTGGTTTTGATTTAAGGGGGGAAATTGAAAAAAAATTCTATAAACCAAATCAGCAACCAGCTCCCTCCCTCTCCGTGACACACAGTGGTGAAGCCTTGCCATTCCTCTTGGACGTGGTCTACCCTGGGAGAAATTACCTAATGAATGCATCCCCTCCCACCCCCCACTTTTTCTTTTAACTGGCAAAGATAGTATAGTCTTGAAACAATATCTCGGTTGCTCCATTCACCAGGCTTCTAATGTCCTCCTGTGGAGTCAGACTCCAGCACCTGGGGAAGGTCACGAGCAGAGCTGACGTTGGAGGTGGGCTCAGCGTGAGGCACCATGAGTCTGGTGATGGCCCGGGAAGGACATCCATTCACAAAGGGGACCCAGCCGCTTCCGCCAGTATGCAGGCTAGATGTTCCAGGAAGTGGGGTTTTTATTTGAAATTTTGCAATTTTATTTTACTACTTAAAATTTATCGGGGTCTGGTTGATTTGCAGTGTTGTATTACTTTGTGCTATACAGAAAAGTGAATCAATTATCCAGATACCCACTCCTTTTTAGATTCTGCTCCCATGTAGATCACTAATTAGCATTCCTTGTGCTATAGTAGGCCCTTATAAATTATCTGTTTTATATCCTGTAGTGTGTGTGTTCAGAGTTGGACACGACTGAAGCGACTTAGCATGCATGCATGCATTGGAGAAGAAAATGGCAATCCGTTCCAGTGTTCTTGCCTGGAGAGTCCTGGGGACAGAGGAGCCTGGTGGGCTACTGTCTCTGGGGTCGCACAGAGTCAGACACGACTGAAGCGACTTAGCAACAGCAGCAGCAGTGTTTATGTGTCAGCCCCAAAAGTCCTAGAAATTGGGATTTTTATTTGAAATCTCATGATTTTAAAGTCTTAAAAAAAAAAAGCTAAACATCATTTTGTCTGGCTGTTGATTTTTTTAAAACAACTGCCCCAATATAACATGGCTACATGACTTTGGTTTTTCAGTTATGACTTGGAACATAAAAAAGACTGTCTATATATATCACTTTGCAGACAAACTGGGTGGCTTGCTGTTTCCTGACCATGGCCAGTGCTGTCCTATATCTGCCGGCTTTTCTTGTATTACCAAAGGTTTTTCTACATCCATTGTCTGACAGTCTAAATTCCGGTTTGCACAGATGCCAAGATCACCTGAAACTTGATGCAGTTACTTTCAATCGGAAGCAACATTTCCAACCCAAATCCTTAGAGCATTTTTTACATCTCTTATGATATTCTTCAAATACCTACTTTGTGCTTAAGTATTTGCATACAGGCTTTAGGGGCATATTCTAGCCAATTTTGTACCAGCAGAAATAATGCTCATGTAGTGCATGCTACAAAATTGTAACCACTGTTTTCTTTTGGTCTATTTTCTCCCACTCTTCTCCAAGAAAATATGACAAAGTAATTTATTAGACTCTAAGGTGGAAACAGCAAAGTAGCTACCCACCAGCAGAGGGAAAAGATAAAAGCTTACTGAACCATTCCCATTGCTTTAAGAGCATTAAATATTTTCATTGTTGTTTAATCCTTGCTATTTTGATAGAGAAAATACAGAATCTTGATATTTTGAAAATATTAAAAGAAAAGATGTTCTATTTATTCAGGTTTAACCTGTATCTGGGCAACAGGCTGGGGACGTATTTATAATAGGTCATATGATAGCAATATCAAATGTGTATACCAATGGTTATTCTAAGCACTGTATAAATTTTAATTCATTTACTCCTTAGGAAAGACAATGGCGTATAGACTATTATGATTCTGATGTTACAGAAGATGAAACTGAGAAAACGAAATGTTAGGTAGCTGGCCTGTAATCACAGAACTACTAAGAGGCACAGATAGCATGCAAACCCTCTCCTAACTTCTTGCTCCTGGTGGTGTTTAGTCGCTAAGTTGTGTTGGACTCTGCAACCCCATTGACTAAAGGCTGCCAGGCTCCTCTGTCCATGGGATTCTGGGATTCTTCACGCAAGAATACTGGAGTGAGTTGCCAGGCCTTCCTACAAGGGGTTTTCCTGACCAGGGATCAAACCTATGTCTCCTGGTTGACTGGCAGATTCCTTACCGTTGTGCCACCTGGGAAGCCCTGTTTTTCTTTAAAAGCTCTGACTCAGCACCTCCCAAAACAGTTCTTCCAAAATCTGTACTGTTTGTGAATACAACTTTTTCAGCAGTGGGCTTCTTATCACATTTGGGCACAGGTAGGACTTTATAAAGCTCAGAATATCAGTGGCAATTCCTCTCCAGCTTAGAAAGTTGAGTTTAAAATTTCCTTTGAAGCATTTTACCAGGCAGGCATGTGTTATTTTGCAGATGAATAATTTTTGAAAATAATTTGAGTTTGGAATTTTGATAGTTTGGGGGTACCTTGGAACCACAGTCAGTGTGGTATTTCATTGATTATTTTTTGTTCTCCCTTCACAAGTAGATCTGAGTCCAAACACCTGCTAAGAATAAAGTTTTATAAAGGAGATTTTTACTTACTGAAAAATATTTTACTTACTGAAAAATGCATCTGATGTTCAATGAACATTAGTGCATAAGATGGATGAAGAAGTAGATGGTTCAACAATATCTTAAAGCCAAGATGGCAGGTGTTTCATCGTAACAATTATTGGAGAAAATTCTTTTGCTTGTACATTCCTAAACTGGCTTGGAGACTTTCATATTTCTGGCTTTGTTTATCGCTTCTTGGAATAAAAATTATTCTGCTGTTCTTAACAGATTTGGAAAACTCATTGTGTTGAATTATTAAACATGTTCAGTAAAAACAAGGGGAATGCTGGGGAGACTGGAAGATCTCAGGAGGCTTCCTTGTAATTCCTTGCCCCACCCCCCCACCCCCAATGTGAAAGGAAACGAAAGAAGCCTGGTAAACTGACTCAGAAGAGCTATTCACACGGCAACATCTGTCTGGGTGATAGTAATACATTCCGTATTTCACCTACTAACTTCTCGAGAAGTCCTCTCTTCCCTCCAGGGTGTCATCTCTTATGACATGTGGGTCAGTCACACTCCTCCTTTGTATTCTAGCAGTCTGTCTTTTATTACCATATGCTCCAGTGGAGCACCTCGCTCTTTACCCCACCAGGACATCTTTCCCATCCACATGTCTGGTGCGTGACAGTCTTTCCCATTTAACGTTGTTCAAGGAGGGACGTCTCTTTCCAGCATGCATTCAATTTGTGACATTTTTCTGTCCTTGGGGCATCTACATTTCAACTATATTTCCCCAGAACGGATTACTCTTACTGTGAATGTTTTGAACTTTTGTTTGGCAGAACAAAAGTTCCAGTGTTGTTTTGCTACTATAATGTTTGTTTTGTTACTATACGATTTATCATCGAATTTATCATTTTATTTTGATAAAGATAAATGATATTTTGATAAAGATAAATGATAAGATTTTTCATTTTATTTTGGCATGTTGTATTAGGATGCTAGATAAAAATTCCCTTTGCATATCTTGGGGGCGGGGCGTGCTGGAGGAGATTGGCAGGGGAGGTGGGGTATCTCCTTTTCACAGTAGGTAGAGATTTTGTTGCAGAAAGGAGGAGCCCTTCCAGGGCCTGAGTGGGCCCTCGGAAATTTAACACTCAGAAATGAATTGTCCAGGGAGTCACATGATAAAGCAAGAGTGCCAGGGGAGCCCCTTTAATGAGAAGGGGTGCCCATGTGGAGGGCAGTGGGGTCAGGGAACCCGGGAGGACGGCTCCGCCACGTGGCTGGCAGCCTCTGGTTTTATGGTAATAAGGTCAGTTTCCAGGTTGTTTCAGGCCAGTCATTCTGACTCTGGGCTCATCTGGTGGCATGCTCATTGGTCAGCCAAGGTGGATTCCAGTGAGGGTTCTGGGAAGCTGTTAGGATGTATAAACTGGTGTCTCCTCTCTCCTTTCGAACTTGCCTGAATTATTCCAGTTGGTGGGAGCTTGTTAGTTCTAAGTTCCTTACCAGGACCTACTGTTTAAGATAACTCATGCAAGTGATTCCTGTGGTGTCTGGCCAGGCCAGGCGGTTTCAGTCAGTGGTTCCCCTAACAATTTGATGTTCCTAAGTGGTAAAGAACCCAGCTGCTAATGCAGGAGACATAAGAGATGGGGGTTTGATCCCTGGGTTGGAAAGATCCCCTGGGGGTATTCTTGCCTAGAGAATCCCATGGACAGAGGAGCCTGGCGGGCTACAGTCTATAGAGTCACACAGAGACATGATGAAGGGACTGCCCAGGCTAAAGGAACTTTCCCTCATTGCCTTTTGAGTTTTCACCTCGTTATCATTCTCTGGAAGCGTCCTGTTTACTGTAAGTAATCTCATGGCCAAAAAGGGAAAAACAATTGTGTGTGTGTTTGTGTATGTCTGTGTATTTAGTGGGGATTAGAAGGAGAGGAGGAGAAAGGACTTGGTTATGCCTACTATGTGATAAACTTGCTAATATGTTCTTTCATAGATTAATTCTCATTTCATTGATCCTCTGATAAAAGCACAGACTCTGAAGCTAAAATGTTTGCTTAGTTTCCCAGCTTCACCATTTACTAGCTGTATAACCTTAGGGACTCCTCTCAATCGCTCTGGGATCCAATTTCTTTTGTTTGTAAAATGTGAACATTATTATATGTGAAAAGTGTTGTTGTGGAGTTTAGTCAAGTTGAATTCAAACCAGAGTATTCAATTTTGGTTCACTTAGCTTAGTACCTGATGTTTGCTCCAGAATCTTTAGCAGTTATAACTCCTTAAATGGGTATGAAATGTGTAACTGCACCCATCTTCAAAGATGAAATAGCTCAGTGGAAGAGTGTAAAAGAATTTCTCTGTTATTGAATACCCTATAAGTGACAGTGATGGAATCAAGATCAAAGTATGTGTTTGAGTGAAGATACAGATTGGGCTAGTGTGAGAGAAACATGAACTATTATGCTAGAAAATGACAGCCATTTTAGGTCATCTATAAAAGTCTAAGCCAGTAGATTTCAGGGACCCACAATTCTTCATTTTTGAGGTCTGCCCTTGTTTGCACAGTCTAAGAGGGCAAAGGTCAAGAGGGAGGGCATGCCCTGCCTTTAACAGGGTAGTTCTTAAGTCCAGGTTTGCACATTAGAATCACTGGGGGAAGTGTTTACCAAACATTGATCCTCAGTCCTCTCCTCCTTAGAGATTCTAACTCAGTTGATCTGATAGAAGGTTTTTTATCTTTTCTTTTTTTAAGCAGATTAAAAAAAAATTAATTGAAGGATAATTGCTTTACAGAATTTTGCTGTTTTCTGTCAAACCTCAACATGAATCATCCATAGGTATACATATATCCCCTCCCTTTTGAACCTCCCTCCTATTTCCCTCCCCATCCCACCCCTCTAGGCTGATACAGAGCCCTTGTTTGAGTTTCCTGAGCCAGACAGCAAATTCCCGTTGGCTATCTGCTCTACATATGGTAATGTAAGTTTCCATGCTATTCTTTCCATACATCTACCCTCTCCCCCTCTCTCCCCATGTCCATAGTCTATTCTCTATGTCTGTTTCTCTATTGCTGCCCTGTAAATAAATTCTTCACTACCATATTTCTGTATTCCAAATATGTGTGTTAGAATACGATTTTTATCTTTCTCTTTCTGACTCACTTCACTCTGTATAATAGGTTCTAGGTTCATCCACCTCATCAGAACCGACTCAAATGCATTCCTTTTTATGACTAATATTCCATTGTGTATATGTACCACCACTTTTTTTATCCACTCATCTGTTGATGGACATCTAGGTTGCTTTCATGTTCTAGCTATTGTAAATAGTGCTGCAATGAACAACGAGATAGATGTGTCTTTTTCAACCCTGGTTTCCTCAGGGCATATACCTAGGAGTGGGATTACTGGGTCATATGGTGGTTTTATTCCTAATTTTTTAAGGAATCTCCATACTGTCTTCCATAGTGGCTGTATCAATTTACATTGTCACCAACAGTGCAAGAGTGTTCCCTTTTCTCCACACCCTCTCCAGCGTTTATTGTTTGTAGACTTTTTGATGATGACCATTCTGACCAGTGTGAGGTGATGTCTCACTGTGGTTTTGATTTGTATTTCTCTAACAATGAGCGATGTTGAGCATCTCTTCATGTGTTTGTTAGCCATCTGTATGTCTTCTTTGGAGAAATGTCTGTTTAGGTATTTTTCCCACTTTTTGATAGGGTTATTTGTTTTTCTAGCACTGAGTTGTATGAGCTGCTTGTATACTTTGGAAATTAACCCTTTGTCAGTTGTTTCATTTGCTATTATTTTCTCCCATTCTGTGGTTTGTCTTTTCACTTTGCTTATAGTTTCCTTTCGTGTACAGAAGCTTTTAAGTTTAATCAGGTCCCACTTGTTTACTTTTGTTTTTATTTCTGTTACTCTAGGAGGTGGGTCATAGAGGGTCTTGCTTTGATTTATGTCATCAAGTGTTCTGCCTATGTTTTCCTCTAAGAGTTTTATAGTTTCTGGTCTTATATTTAGGTCTTCAATCCATTTTGAGTTTATCTTTGTGTATGGTGTTAGGGAGTGTTCTAATTTCATTCTGTTACATGTAGCTGTCCAGTTTTCCCTGCACCATTTATTGAAGAGGCTGTTTTCACCCCATCATGTATGCTTGCCTCCTTTGTCAAAAATAAGGCACCCATAGGTGCATGGGTTTATTTCTGGACTTTCTATCTTGTTCCATTTGTCTATATTTCTGCTTTTGTGCCAGTACCATACTGTCTTGATTACTGTAGCTTTGTGGTATAATCCGAAGTCAGGAAGGTTGAATCCTCCAGCTCCATTCTTCTTTCTCAAGACTGCTTTGGCTATTCGGAGTCTTTTGTGTTTCCATATGAACTGTGAAATTTTTTGTTCTAATTCTGTGAAAAATGCCATTGGTAATTTGGTAGGGATCGCATTGAATCTGCAGATTGTAAACAGATGTTTTAATAGCTCCCTATTCACTGTTTAGCAAGGCAGGGATTCTTTTTTTTTTTTTTTTTTTTTTTACTTTTTTTATTTATTTATTATTTTTTTTTTTATTTTTTTTAAATATTATTTTATTAGTTGGAGGCCAATCACTTTACAACATTTCAGTGGGTTTTGTCATACATTGACATGAATCAGCCATACAGTTACACGTATTCCCCATCCCGATCCCCCCTCCCACCTCCCTCTCCACCCGACTCCTCAGGGTCCTCCCAGTGCACCAGGCCCGAGCACCTGACTCATGTATCCCACCTGGGCTGGTGGTCCGTTTCACCATAGATAATATACATGCTGTTCTTTCAAAACATCCCACCCTCACGTTCTCCCCCAGAGTTCAAAAGTCTGTTCTGTACTTCTGTGTCACTTTTTCTGTTTTGCATATAGGGTTATCGCCACCATCTATCTAAATTCCGTATATATGTGTTAGTATACTGTAATGTTCTTTATCTTTCTGGCTTACTTCACTCTGTATAATGGGCTCCAGTTTCATCCATCTCATTAGAACTGATTCAAATGAATTCTTTTTAACGGCTGAGTAATATTCCATGGTGTATATGTACCACAGCTTCCTTATCCATTCATCTGCTGGAAACAGACAAAGGATTAATCTCAAAAATATACAAGCAACTCCTGAAGCTCAATTCCAGAAAAATAAACGACCCAATCAAAAAATGGGCCAAAGAACTAAACAGACATTTCTCCAAAGAAGACATACAGATGGCTAACAAACACATGAAAAGATGCTCAACATCACTCATCATCAGAGAAATGCAAATCAAAACCACAATGAGGTACCATTACACGCCAGTCAGGATGGCTGCTATCCAAAAGTCTACAAGCAATAAATGCTGGAGAGGGTGTGGAGAAAAGGGAACCCTCTTACACTGTTGGTGGGAATGCAAACTAGTACAGCCACTATGGAAAACAGTGTGGAGATTTCTTAAAAAACTGGAAATAGAACTGCCATATGACCCAGCAATACCACTTCTAGGCATACACACTGAGGAATCCAGATCTGAAAGAGACGCGTGCACCCCAATGTTCATTGCAGCACTGTTTATAATAGCCAGGACATGGAAGCAACCCAGAAGGCAGGGATTCTTGAACATTGGACTTTAACTTGAAACCTTCGCTATGATGGTCCAGGAAGGACTTTCCAGCTTTGTTCCTTGTGGTGACTCAGGCATTCAAGCTCATTCTGTCTTGTGGCTCCTTCATCCACTCTGATGGTTTGTCATCCTTTACTTCAGTCAGCACAGAGCAGGCACATCTGTTTTCTAAAAGCCTCAGGCTTAAGAATCAAATGTCACCCAGTTCTCAGACCATAGCAAGAAGATCTGGGAAAACAGATCTTGATTTTGTAGCTTCCCCCAGTGAAACTCAATCACTCTAGAAGAGGGAGAGGGGTTTGAATCAATAACAATCCACCCTTACCTTAACATCTCATTTATAGTCCAGAGAAGTATTTATTAATATTTTTCTCTTAATATTATGCAGAATTTAACCCTTTATTTGTGCTTTCTTTTCAGTGTTTCTGTCCTCAGAATCCATAATCCTTATTTCTTCCCCCCCAATATAATGAAATAATGTTTTCCTTCCAGATTCAGTAATTGGACTTTCTTATAAAATCTTTTTAGGTTACTTGAGAAATTTTGTTCTAAATCCATCTACTCTCCCTTTGAATTACTTGATAAAAATTATCACAATAAATTGCTACATTTCTAACGTTGCCTTATGACTATAAATCATTTAATTCCTTTGTTAGTGTTCCTTTTTCATGTTTATTTTCCTGATTTGATTAGGTACTAAATGCCTAAAACTTACAGTAGCTCGTGCTTAGTTTTTTTCTTCTCTGGCCCTTAGGTTTTAGCCTTTCTACAAAGTGGGTGGGCAGGTTCATTTGATATACATATACAAACACATATCCATGGACACTCACATCAATAATGAACAGCTTTAACTGGTATATTTAATATATACTACTTTAGGGATATAGTCGAAATGTAATATTGGTCTCCTACTCTCCATTTAAATTGCACTCAGCAGGAAAATTGTTTCCCTGCTACTAAATAAAAACTATGGCAGGCCTCATGGTTTTTATTTATTTTTTTACTTTGGGACTCTGTGGGAGAAGTTGAGGGTGGGATGTTCAGAGAGAACAACATTGAAACAAGTATACTATCAAGGGTGAAACAGACCACCAGCCCAGGTTGGATGCATGAGACAAGCGCTCAGGGCTGGTACACTGGGAAGACCCAGAGGGATTGGATGGGGAGGGAGGCGGGAGAGGGGATCGGGATGGGGAACACATGTAAATCCATGGCTGATTCATGTCAATGTATGGCAAAAACCACTACAATATTGTAAAGTAATTAGCCTCCAACTAATAAAAAAAATTCATTTTGGCCACTCTGTGCTGCATGTGAGATCTTACTTGTCTGACCAGGGATTGAACTCATGTCCTTGCAGTGGGAGCACTGAGTCTTAATCACTAGACCATGAGGGAACCCCTTCATGAATTTTATGATCAAACTTAAGAGAAAAACTTCATGTTCTTTTTATTCACAAAACACTCAGATTTTTTAAAAAAATTCAGTTTCTTATTCACTATATTAATCTTCTTTTATCTTCATTTGAGGATGTAGCTTTCTTGTCTCCCAGGATGTGATTATAGGAGGATGAGATGAAAGGGAGGGATGAAGGGCTAGTGTCTTTTTCTTCCTCTGGGTACCGTGCCTCTGTGTACCATCATTGCCTCTCATTTCCCATCCAGGGAAAAGAAACCTGATTTTGAGAACTCTCACACTTACATAAGACCATATAGATCACTCTCTATAGGCGTTAATTATTTCCTATTTTGTTCTATTATATTTCATAGTAATTTTCCCTTTATACTCTCTTATCACCTACTTATATTTCCATCTTCCTAATGTGCTCTCAGAATGCTCCTTTAAAAATTTTGCTCCTTTTCTTAGAAAAGCGTGGAGTTTCCTGAGCTTAAAAAAGTTTCTTTGCTCCTTCCCAGTAGACAGTCAAGAAGAATGATGTTTTCGTTCTTATTTTTGTACATCTGGTGCATCAGAGTTTCTTATGCCTTTATCATTGGATTTCTCTCACAGTGTCTAAGATCAAAGTGTTCCCTTTTATATACCTGGTGTTTTCTTTGCTCTCTACACTGTGTACCTTGCATTCTTTGAAACTTTCTTTTAACCAACAGTCTATGTTGTTTTTGAATGAGGCCAGCAGGTTTCTACTCTGCTCCTCTGTCTAGGGTCTCTTCTTTCGTTGTAGGTGGCCAGCTCTTTCTACCTGGCCATCCTGCCTTTGGCTCCAAAGTAGCAGCACCCTTCGCTTTGTGAGGCTATTCCCTTGTATCCCCAAAACCAGTCCTGGCATTATGACCCCACAGGCAAATTCCTACTCTTGCCTTTCAACCTAGGATTCTCTATTTAAGTCTCTTCAAGTTCAGAAAATTCTTTTTTCTTCTCCATGTATGAAACCATCACTCTTTCTCTCATCCCAAGTTTTTAAACCTCTTGTTCAGCAGATGGATTGCTATTTCTCTTCTCTTGCTAAATAAACTTTATCATCACTTCTACCTATTATTCATCAATTTTGTATTTCATGTGATGTTTATGGTTTGGGACTCTTCCTACAACTTGAGCCTGCTGTATATACCGTTGCGTGATTAAGAGTTTCAGAGCATCTTATTTCTTGTGCTGCCTTATAAAACTTCCTTTTTATTTGGCACATCAGGAAGAAAGCACTATATTCTCCTATTCAGACAGTCAGTAATCACTTTTCTATTCTTTATTTTCTTAGCAATATATCACTGTTTCTCTTTCCACAACACAGAGGTATTTTATTTTACAGAGGGTAAATCTATACAGCTATCGTTTTCTAAAAGTCTTCAAGACTTTGTGCATAATTTTTAGATATTTTTTGTCTATATTTAAACAGATGGTTTCCTGTTTTTTTATGTTATTCTTTTTTTCAAATTTTTGCCTTTTTTTTTTTTTTTTTTGCCATGCCACACAACCTGTGGAATCTTAGTTCCCTGACCAGGAATTGAATCCTAGCCTCCTGCATTGGAAGCATGGAATCTTAACCACAGGACCACTAGGGGAATCCCCTCTGGTTTTGATGCAATACTCAGATATCATAGGTAATAACTGCATTTTGACTTCCCTAGTGGCTCTGGAGAAGGCAAAGGCACCCCCACTCCAGTACTCTTGCCTGGAAAATCCCATGGACGGAGGAGCCTGGTAGGCTGCAGTTCATGGGGTCGCGAAGAGTCGGACACGACTGAGTGACTTCACTTTCACTTTTCACTTTCATGTATTGGAGAAGGAAATGGGAACCCACTCCAGTGTTCTTGCCTGGAGAATCCCGGGGACGGGGGAGCCTGGTGGGCTGCTGTCTATGGGGCCGCACAGAGTCGGACACGACTGAAGCCACTAGCAGCAGCAGCCGCAGTGGCTCAGTGGTAAGGAATCCACCTGCAGTGTGGGAGATGCAGGTTTGACTTCTGGCTTCGGAAGGTCCCCTGAAGGAGGAAATGGAAACGACTCCAGTATGCTTGCCTGGGAAATCCCGTGGACAGAGAAGCCTGGTGGGCTACAGTCCGCGAGGTCACAAGAATCAGATAACACTTAGTGACTAAACCTACCACCAGCAATTGCATTTTATTATTTTTGTCCCAGGCCACATTAGCTTCTATAATTTTTCTCTTAATGTCTGCTCTATTATTTTTCTTCCTTTTTTTTTTTTTAAGGTGCATCCCCAATTTTCTCAGGTTATTTTTATCCCATTAGTCTGGGCTGTATAGATGCAAAAACAAAAACTGTCAGCTGACTATACATGGCATTTTACAAATTGTTAAAATTTGAAAGCTACATAAGGAATAGTCTTTGCTCTCAGAGGGGGAAAAAATCACAAGAAAGAAGGGAAGGCATATGCTTAAACCAGGAATTAAATTCCAGTGTGGTTTGCACAGAGCCAAAGGTTTATAAGTGGACAGAGGGGAAAATTGACACTGAAGAGGTGAGGAAATGCTTCCCAGAGACAGGCGGCCCTGAGTAGCACTGGTAATGCAAATATCAGGTCCTCAGATGAACAAGGAAGCAGGGAACTCCCGAAGGATGGACTGGCCTGGGCCCCGAGGTCTCTGCTGGCTCACAGGGAATTTAGCATTCCTGGAGCTTTCACCAGGATGGGTAAATGGATGCTGATAAGCTGTGAGAGATGGGAATGGAAAAGCACCTGGTGGAGGTCATGAAATTTCTTGCCTGTTGCTGTATGTAGGCGTATGGGCTTCATTCTTTTTGTGAGAAGAAACTATTAAAGGCAGATAGACAGGGGAACGATTTTGTCAGATAGGATGAGAAGTGGTTGCTGTGAAGGATGCTTTTGAGGGCAGCAGTAGCGATGAAGAGTCAGTCAGGTGCATTATGAAGCTCTTGTCTAGAAGAGAGGCTTGGAGGGTCAGAGCAATGGTAGTGGCTGATGGAAAGGAAAAGGCTTGTTCCTGCCGGGATGTGGACCCAAACAGAAGAGAGTGTAGGACCACGGGCAGATTTCTGGCTCCCAGAAGGAGCTACCAATCGAGGCAGGTAACCCTGGAGAAAGACTCCTCTGCTCCTGAATGTCAGCTTCTTTCTTTGTACGGTAAATGAAGAGTTCTAGTCTATCGGAAAGCATGACCTCTTAAATTTCCTACCTTCCCAGGTGGCGCAGTGGTAAAGAATCTGCCTGCCAGTGCAGGAGAAGCAAGAGATGTGGGTTCAATCTTGGGAAGATCTCCTGCAGTAGGAAATAGCAATCCACTCCAGTGTTCTTGCCTGGAAAATTCCATAGATAGAGCAGCCTGGCGGGCTACAGTCCATGGGGTGGCAGAGTTGGACACGACTGAGCACAGCGCAAACCCACTCCTCAGTCCATTCATTTCTGTTTTGTAGCTCAACGAGGTATTTTCTATATAGGAAACGCAGGCTCACACTCTATAGAGGCAGCCAGGGACAATTACAGGGCAACGGTAAGTGATGCATCGGAATTACAGTAGCTATATTTCACAGTCATAGCTCATGAAATGAATTACACATATCCAAGGATTCACCCACAGAATCAAATTTTTGGTGACATATGGGGAGAGCATGATTTGTTATATTTGTACCCTCAAAGCTAAATCAGTGCTATCTCATACTAAGCAAGTTGATTAACACTCTAGGTGATTGTGTCTGTGTTTCAGGCATGCCTCAGCGTGCTGTCAGGGTAAGTACTATGCCATCCCAGCAATATTTCATAAATTCCCTGGTGAAACTCCTATATGAATGCAGTGACAGTCTTATATTTTTTTCCATTCAAAATCCTTAAATATAATCTTAAAAAAAAGTAGGATTGGTGTTACAGTGTCCTAAAAGTGCCAAACAGCTTTCATGTTTAGTTGAGATGTACCATCTGTTCACTCACAGGGCTCATATTTTTATTTTTTTCATCACTAAATCTGATGGGTATTGTTTTTTTTCCCTACCTAGACATTGGAAGTACTTTAGTTATCTGTCAAAGTTCTGTAGAAGTTTTAAACTGACTTCTAGTACATTCCAGAATTTTCCTTTATCTTTGATAGACTTTTTTTAAAATCATGTTTCCCATGGTTATCTTATTCCTTCTGTGGGCTTGAAACACTCAGCTGGAATGGGGCCCCTATTACACACCAGTCACCAATGCACAACCTATGGCAACCTCCCTTTGCTTAATAATTAGCATTTCCATTCTTGACATATTCCTCAAGGCTTCCTTTGTATCCCGGCTTCCCTAACAGGGTTTGCATCTGTCAGTGAGCACAAAATCCCTCACGTTCCTCTAGTGAGACTCAGGACTATTAACTTTTCCTTCAGTGTTCCCATGAGGACCATCCTTGCTCAAAACACTTATCAGCTGCACCCCTTCCTCCCCTTCATTCTTCACTCCTGCCCCCTCCCACCTCTGTGGACTCCAGATTCACCTCCTCTCCCCACCCCCCACCCCGTATGTTTCATCTGTTCCCAGTGTCATGCAGATACTGTGTATTTCCTTCCCAGGAAATGCGGGATCTTTATAAGCCATCCCCCTTGAGTCATCTTTCTGCTTCTGCGCCCAAGCCTGTTGTATTTCCCCCACGTCACAGGTGCATATGTCTCCTCTCTTTCCCAGCACAGACTTGACAGACCTCCACCATCTGTTCTCTTAGCAGTGCAGTTCTCTGCACCCTGGTACACCTTTCACCTCACACACTACCCGGCTGGGTTATCTTTTTTCATTGCAAGCATCCACCAGTATTTCTTGCATTGAGATTAGAGCAAGTCGCTTCTCTTGCCTTAGAAGAGCAAGAGATGTTTCTGTTTGTCCCAGGTTGGAGTCATATGACTTTATTCTAACGTGTATCTCTTGGCACTGCACGTCTTTCTTGTAACCTCCACCATACCAATAAGAAGACTGTAAGTGGTATTGTGCCTTTCTTAAACTCTGGTCATTATTTGCCTTTTCACTGATATACATTGTTGCATAAAGTAAACACTTGTTCAGAGTTTGCTAAGAGCAAGGCCTAGTGCCAAGTTCTGTGCTCCTGGAAATGGAGAAGGCATGGCTAATGTGCTCTTGTGTACAGTATAATCTCAGCCCTAAGCTTTTGGAGACTTGGGTGAACGATAGTTCTGTGACTATTGAAACATAGGAAACAGAACTCTGTATGTCTCTGATTCGCATAACTTATATGACTGTTGCTCATAAACCAGTTACTCTGTTTTTTCCTTGAAGTGCCTCGATTTGGTGGAGTTGGGTTGGTTCCGTCCCTTGTTCCACAATGACCTGGCCCTTCAAGTTCCTTAATTCAGTCTGCTCATCCATCCGTCTAACTGAGCAGTACTTTAGTGATGTAGACTCTCCTCCATCTTCAGCATATTTAATTGGTTTTCTCAGAGTCTTGCTTAGAATTTTTCCTTAGATAGCCAAACTTCATACATTTCATTCTCTGTGGGGTGCCTTATGCATCTTTGCTTCCATAACATTTAAAAATATAAACTATGCTCATTAATTTTTCTGTCTTCTATTGATGTGCATGACAGTTCTGCCTGGGAACACTGCAGCTCCTCTCACTTGTGCAGAAAATATCTCTAAACAGTTGTCATCATTTCCTTTAGTACCGTCAGGGGAATTGTTTCTCTTCTTCAGTATTAAGTCTTTATGGAAACTTGCCTCAACATTAGGTTTTATCCATTTGTTTGGTTTTCAGCTAACTAAAAAAACTGTACAACTAAATTAACCTTTTCTATTCAGTACTTAATTCTCCTTAGTGGTTTTTCTTTTTTTTTTTTAAGGGCATGAAACCTCCATACTATTTGCAGAATAAACCAGTACACTGTTCATATTTTTAAGAAATATCCATTCCCCAAGTATTTATAGAGCACATATTTGTGTCAGGGCTTCCCTGGTGGCTCAGACGGTCAAGAATCTGTCTGCAATGCGGGAGACCTGGGTTTAGTCCCTGGATTGGGAAGATCCCCTGGAAGAGGGCATGGCAACCCACTCCAGTGTTCTTGTCTGGAAAATCTCCATTGACAAAGGAGCCTGGCAGGCTACAGTTCTTGGGGTCACAAAGAGTCAGACATAACTGAGCAACTAAGAACCTATTTGTGTCAGGCAGTCTTCTAGGCTGGATAACACAGAAGTGCACAAAACTTCCTGCCTTCATAATTCATATATCTTAGGGGAGACAGAAAATGACTGGATGACTAAGCAAAACCCAGTTTACAGTACTGAGTGCTTTAAGTGCTTGTGAGGAAAAAATAATGAATCATGATAAGAAATGTGTGTGTCTTAAGATTTTGCAATTTTGGTAGGTGCCTAGGGAAGGTTTCAGCTGAGAGGTGGGGGGTGGGAGGTGAGTTATGTTGGCATCCAGATGAAGATTATTTCAGGTGACAGGGACAAGGAACTCAAATGCCCCAACCTGGTTGTATGGTCTGCCATGCGTGGGCAACCTGGGGAACGCCATGGAAGGGCAGGGGAAGTTAGGGGGTGAGGTTAGAGAGATGGTCAGATTCAGGTGGGGTAGGGCCTTCCTTGTAACGTGTTTGAAATTTCATAGCGTCTGTATTGGGAAGCCTTTCGCTAAGTGTGCACTTTAGTTCTCACGCCCCCAGGAACATTTCTGATGTGTTCTTTTTCTCATGGCTGCTGCTGTTAGTTGCTCAGTCCTGTCCGAATCTTTGCAACCCCGTGGACTGCAGTCCGCTGATGACTTCCTCCTAATGGGCTCTGTCTCCTTCCATCCTGCCTTTCTCCTTCCCTCCTATTCTTCTTTCTTTTTGCCACGTGATATCCCTGTTTGTTCTTTCACAATTTATCTCAACAGAGCCTCTTATCCTCACTTGTTAATATCCTCACTTTTTCCTCCTGCCCACGAAGACCCCAGTATATTGTTTTTTCCTGAAAACATCATATTTCTTCCTCATTCTCAGGTCACAAGAGAACATGGGCATTTGGGAAATATTTGCAGCAGAAATGACAAGCATGGAGCTTTTCTCTTATGTATTTCAGCCCAGCGTCTGATTTCCTTATTGCAAAATTCAGACTTAAATTGAAGAAAGTAGGGAAAACCACTAGACCACTCAAATCCCTTACAATTATACAGTAGAAGTGACAAATAGATTCAAGGGATTAGATCTGATAGAGTGTCTGAAGATCTATGGATGGAGGTTCGTAACATTGTACAGGAAGCCTCGATCAAAACCATCCCCAAGAAAAGAAATGCAAAAAGGCCAAATGGTTGTCTGAGGAGGCCTTACAAATAGCTGAGTATAGAAGAGAAGTGAAAGGCAAAGGAGAAAAGGAAAGATATATCCATCTAAATGCAGAGTTTCAAAGAATAGCAAGGAGAGATAAGAAAGACTTCTTAGTGATCCATGCAAAGAAATAAAGGAAAACAACAGAATGGGAAAGACTAGAGATCTCTTCAAGAAAATTAGAGATACCAAGAAACATTTCAGGGAGAGATGGACACAATAAAGGACAGAAACAGTATGGACTTAACAAAGCAGAAGATATTAAGAAGAGATGACAAGAATACACAGACCTATACAACAAGAGATCTTAATGACCCTGATAACCATGATGGTGTGGTCATTCACCTAGAACCAGATATCCTGGAGTGTGAAATCGAGTGGGCCTTTGGAAGCATCACAATGGACGAAGCTAGTGGAGGTGATGGAATTCCAGTTGAGGTAATTAAAATCCTAAAAAATGATGCTGTTAAAGTGCCATACTCAGTATGCCAGCAAATTTGGAAAACTTGGCAGTTGCCATGGTACTCGAAAAGGTCAGTTTTCATTCCAATCCCAAAGAAAGGCAATGGCAAAGAATGTTCAAACTACCACACAACTGCACTCATTTCACAATGCTAGCAAAGTAATGCTCAAAATTTTCCAAGCCAGGCTACAACAGTACGTGAATTGTGAACATCCAGATGTTCAAGTTGGATTTAGAAAACGCAGAGGAATCAGAGATCAAATTGCCAACATCCGTTGGATCATAGAAAAAGTAAGAGAATTCCAGAAAAACATCTACCTCTGCTTCATTAACTATGCTAAAACCTTTGACAATGTGGGTCACAGCAAACTGTGGACAATTCTTCAAGAGATGGGGATACCAGATCATCTTACCTGCCTCATAAGAAATCTGTATGCAGGTCAAGAAGCAACAGTTAGAACTGTTTCAAAATTGGGACAGGTGTATGTCAAGGCTGTTTATTGTCACCCTACTTACTTAACTTAAATGCAGAGTACGTCATGTGAAATGAAGGTCTGGATGAAGCACAACTGGAATTAAAATTGCTGGGAGAAATATCAGTAACCTCAGATATGCAGCTGACATCACCCTTATGGCAGAAGAGGAACTGAAGAACCACTTGATGAAAAGAAAAGAGGAGAGTGAAAAAGCTGGCTTAAAACTTAACATTCAAAAAATGAAGATCATGACATACAGTCCCATCACTTCATGCAAATAGATGAGGAAACAATGGAAACAGTGACACACTTTATTTTCTTGGATTCCAAAATCACTGATGACAGTAACTGCAACCAGGAAATAAAAAAACACTTGCTCATTGGTAGAAAAGCTATGACAAACCTAGACAGCATATTAAATTATTTAGATGCTGTCCCTTCCTCTGTGGAGAAGCAACAGCGATGTGATCCTTCAAGTAACCCTAGGTGGCTCGTCATGTTGCTTTTCCCATGTTCTGCTGTCCAAGTGGTATTGAGAATTCCACTTTCTCTGGGAAAACTTTATTTTAGATAATCCCAGCCCTTTTGCAGCTTGCTCTTAGCTCCTTTATCCCTCGTGGTTGATACTGCTTATTTGATATGAACCCAATATTGTCTAAGTATGTGCATATTTATTTATGCATTTATATTTGCATCTATTTGCATTTCCTGTTTCATCAGTTAGATTGATGGATCTTTAAGGGCAGAGCATCTCTCTCTTTCTCTCTCTCAAAATCTTTTTATTTTTTGTACCCACTATGACACTTAAAACAATGATATTTTTAAAAGTAAGAGCTCAATAGTATATTTTTTAAATGATCCCAGAACGTGATCATTTTATCAACTTTAAAATTCTTTTATTTACTGCTCCCCTATTGATACTCTTGTTTTTTTGGGGGGGTTATGTTTTCTTTACAGTGTTGTGTTTCTGCTGTACAATGAGGTCAATCAGCTATGTGTGTGTGTGTGTGTGTATGTATATATGTATGTATTTCCTCCGTCTTGGGCCTGTCTCCTATGCCCCTTCACCACTGGCACTCTCGATGTGTCATATTTACGCCTAGGTCAAGCATGGATTCCTATCCCCTACTACTGCAGGAAAGGCTATTCATCATTATTGACTCAGGCAATTAAACTTTTCTTTCTCCTTTCATTTTCTGTGTTTACTTTTCCTGAAATATTCCCAAGGGTGGTGTTTCTCTTCATAACCAAATTAAACCAACTTGTTTCTTCATTGTTTTTCCTTTCCCCAAGTTACCTTTCTTATTCCATACTGTTATTTCCATCCTTCACACACAAAGACAGCTTTTGCAGCTTATGTGTCTTGATTTTCTACAAATAACAATTTATTAATAGTTATACCTTAAAAACAAGTGTACTACTTATTCAGCAGTATTCTTTTTTTACATCAAATTTTTTAAAATTAGAGGGTAATTACTTTACGATATTATGATGACTTTTGCCATACATCAATATGAATTGGTATTGATATCTATTTCTTATGAAGAGTTTAGAGAAAACACTCATTAAAGTAGCCTGGAATACAATATGGTTGCCCAGAGTTAACTAGGGAGTGTGTATAGTCTGTTTTTTTTCATCAGTCTGGTTCTGTATCTTGAGTCTTGTGTCCAACTCTTTGCGACCCCATAGACTGCAGCACGCCAGACTTCCCTGTCCACCATAACTCCTGGAGCTTGCTCAGACTCATGTCCATCGAGTTAGTGATGCCATCCAACCATCTCATCCTCTGTCATCCCTTTCACCTCCTGCCTTCAATCTTTCCCAGCATCAAGGTCTTTCCTAAGGAGTTAGTTCTTTGCATCAGGTGGCCAAAATATTGGAGTTTCAGCTTCAGGATCAGTCCTTCTAATGAATATTCAGGACTGATTTCCTGTAGGATTGACTGGTTGAATCTCCTTGCAGTCCAAGAGATTTTCACAAGTCTTCTCCGACAACACAGTTCAAAAGCATCAGTTCTTCAGTGCTCAGCTTTGTTTATGGTCCAGCATAATCTTTTAGGATTTGAATTAGCTCAACTGGAATTCCATCACTTCCACTAGCTTTGTCCATAGTGATGCTTCCTAAGGCCCACTTGACTTCACATTCCAGGATGTCTGGCTCTAGGTGAGTGATCATACCACCGTGATTATCTTTTGAAGATCTTTTTTGAACAGTTCTTCTGTGTATTCTTGCCACCTCTTCTTAATATCTTCTGCTTCTGTTAGGTCCATACCATTTCTGTCCATTATTGTGCCCATCTTTGCGTGAAAAGTTCCCTTGATATCTCTAATTTTCTTGAAGAGATCCCTAGTCTTTCCCATTCTGTTATTTTCCTCTATTTCTTTGCATTGATCACTAAGAAGTCCTTCTTATCTCTCCTTGCTATTCTTTGGAACTCTGCATTCAGATGAATATATCTTTCCTTTCCTTCTTTGCCTTTAGCTTCTCTTCTCTCAGCTTTTTGCAAGGATTTCTCAACCATTTTGCCTTTTTTCATTTCTTTTTCTTGGGGATGGTTTTGATCATGGCCTCCTGTACAATGTTATGGACCTCCATCCACAGTTCTTCAGGCACTCTGTCTATCAGATCTAATCCCTTGAATCTATTTGTCACTTCTACTGTATAATCGTAAGGGATTTGATTTAGGTCATACCTGAATGGTCTAGTGGTTTTCCCTACTTTCTTCAATTTAACTCTGAATTTGGCAATAAGAAATTCATGATCTGAGCCATAGTCAGCTCCTGGCCTTTTTTTTTTTTTTTTTTGCTGACTTTATAGAGCTGCTCCATCTTTGGCTGCAATGAGTATAATCAGTCTGATTTCAGTATTAACCATCCAGTGACGTCCACGTGTAGAGCTGTCTCTAAGAAGATGTTTCTTATGACCAGTGCATTCTCTTGGCAAAGCTGTTAGCCTCTACCCAGCTTCATTTTGTACTCTGGGGCCTAACTTGCCTGTTATTCCAGGTGTTTCTTGACTTCCTACTTTTGTATTTCAGTCCCCTATGATGAAAAGAACATCGTTTTTTTGGGGTTGGGGCTTCCCTTGTGGCTCAGCTAGTGAAGAATCCTCCTGCAATGTGGTAGACCTGGGTTCAGTCCCTGAGTTGGAAAGATTCCCTGGAGAAGGGAAAGGGTTTCTACTCCAGTATTCTGGCCTGGAGAATTCCTTAAACTGTGCAGTCCATGGGGTCACAAAGAGTCAGGCATGACTGAGCAACTTTCACTTCACGTTTTGGTGTTAATTCTAGAAGGTCTTGTAGGTCCTCATAGAACCGTTCAACCTCAGCTTCTTCAGCATTTGTGGTTGGGGCACAGATTTGGATTACTGTGATATGAATGGTTTTCCTTGGAAATGAACAGAGGTCATTCTGTCATTTTTGAGATTGCACCCAAATACTGCATTTCGGATTCTTTTGTTGACTATGAGGGCTACTCCATTTTTTCTAAGGGATTCTTGCCCACAGTAGTAGATATAATGGTCATCTGAGTTAAATTCACCCATTCCAGTCCATTGTAGTTCACTGAATCCTAAAATTTCAATGTTGACTCTTGCCGTCTCCTGTTTGACCACTTCCAATTTACCTTGATTCATGGACCTAACATTCCAGGCTCTTAGGCAGTATTATTCTTTACAGCATCGGACTTTACTTCTAGCACCAGTCACATCCACAACTGGGCGGTGTTTTTACTTTGCCTCTGTCTCTTCATGTTTTCTGGAGTTACTTCTCCTCTCTTCTCAGTAGTATATTGGACACCTGCCGACTTACGGAGTTCATCTTTCAGTGTCATATCTTTTTGCCTTTTCATACTGTTCATGAGGTTCTCTAGACAAGAGTACTGAAGTGGTTGCCATTCCCTTCTCCAGTGGACCACATATTAGCTTCTAATATTTTTTCTTACAATTCTGCAGTTAGCCTTAATGGAGAAACTTTTTATTTCACATTCCTGATTTTTTTTCTTTTTTTTTTTAACTCTAGTTAAATTATCTTGAATTCAACTGAATTGAATTGCTAGACTATGATACATGTTGCTGTCTTCCAGATATAGTTTATATTAGCTTACATGTGACTCACGGTATATGGGAATGCCTGTTTACATGAGATTGTAATGTTACAGAGTTTTCCTGTATTTCTGTTTTTATTTTATTGTTTACTTTTACAAACTGTAGTCACAACAAGCTATAGTGTTATTTTATATTTCCTGAAATAATTGAATTAAACTTTAAAAAGTGATTCTAGGTTTAGTTTCCTTCTTTTCTGAGCTGCTCCTTTTCATTGATTAAGGTATTTTTTTCTTATTTACTTTTTAAAAGAGATCCCTCTATATTAAAATTGGTCACTCTTTGTCATATAGGTTGTAAGTGGTTTTCCTAGTTTGCTATAAACTTACCTTTGTATCTCTTCATGATGATTCTTGGCATGCAAACACTTTTTAAGCCAGTTAATGGTTTTACTTTCACATATGTGCATAGGAAGATTATTTTATACCTGAAACCAGATAAACATTCACTATATTTTATATTGAATTATTTATTATTTAAATGTCTACCATATTTGACAGTGAATATAGGTATACAATGAGAATTATGGAGTGTTTTGTTTTTTCAGAATGAATGCCTCTTTTCCTGTAATCTGTTGTTCTTCACAGACTTGAAGTTTATTTTGTGTCCTACATGTACAAAATACTTTTTCAGGTTTACACAGTCTCACCCTCATTTTCCATTTATTTATTTGCATTGCTTATTTAATTTAACTTTCTTCATTTGATTCTTGGCTGAGTTTATTTTTCCCTATCCAAGATCATGTTGCATTATGCTTTTGGCATTTGCATAGGGAAATCCTTTTTTCCTACCTCCCACCGCCACCCCCACCTCAACACCACTTCACCCTTCTCGCTTCATCCCTAAATTACAGAGGGTCATTCGCTGTCTCTTTCTGAATTTTGAAGACTCCCTGACTTTCTGCCATGGTAATCTAATGAAGACTTTTGCATTCATTGTGACTTTTGTTATTTCAACTTAAAGCTCTTCCTTTTCTCCTTAAAAAGACCCTTCCTTGTCCCGCTCAAATGTCGTAAGATGCTTTTTCTTAAATTTATTTTGTCTCAACCACATCCCTTTTGGTCTTTGCTTTTAACTCTGAAGCTTTCTTTCGGCTTCTCAATCTCGGGTTGTGTTTTGCTTTGCTGGGTTTCAGTGATTACCTCAGCCCTCTTTTCTCTGTCTATGTCTATCTTTAAGTCCAACGCACTGTGTCCCCTCTCAGGGTCTCTTAGGCAGGCACAGCTTCCAGCCTCATCCACGTTACACTTCCTGTGATCACTTCTCACTCCACATGCATTATATTTTCTTGAACCTGGGCTTCATAGTAACCGAGCTTTCTCCTTTTGCACAGTACAAGTGCTTTATTTTTCTCTGCAGACAATTGATTCCCTTTGTGTCTCTCCTACTTTTGTTTAAGTCTTTTAATTTATCCCAAGGTTATCTTTAATCTCTTCTCCGCATCTCGGCTACTTCACTTGATCTCAACATCTACCCTGTCTGTGTCAATAATATTCTGTTCCTTTGTTCCAGGTAGTTCACCAGATTTAAGACACTTAGTGTTGTCTCTTCAGGTAAGTCAGCTTTTATTCTTTGACACTCTTGAGAGATGTGGCTGTTTTTCTCCTTTATACAATTGTCCTTATTTTCTATCCTACCTTTCAATAGATGATTTACTTTCGTCTTTGCTTTCTTTTTCTTTCCATTTAATTTCTCTCTGTATTGTGAACTCTTGTATTTCCCATCTCAATTCCTTTTTATTCTGCGTCTCTTGTCACCTTTCTATCTGAGAAACATTACATTGCGTCTTAATCCTTCACATGTTGTTGCAGCCAAGTTAAATCATCTTGGCTGTCAACGGACAGTTCACTTTTTCTTTTAAAAATCACAGTAGATAGTTTTTTTTCCTACTCATTTTTTAAAGTGATGGTTCATCTGATCTTTTTGTACCTCGTGTCTTTTTAGTTTGCTTAAATTTAGCGTCAGTCATCTGTACCCTTTTGCACTTTTCAGTGATTTAGGGATTCTGTGTTTCTTTTAAATGTTTGAAATGTATTGGTCTTCTAATTGATTCAAAGTATATGATGATTTTCTTACTCCTTAAATACTAAATTGCTTTAGTGATTAAAAAGTAATCTATTCAATAAATACTTAAGCATAGTAACTTACCAGTGTGCCTGAGACTAAGGGGGATACATGAGAAGTGTCAGAGGATGCTCAGTCTGGACCGAATCAACAAGTGAAAACTTTAGGGGAAGTTAGAATTTGAGCACATCTAAATAATTTGTAGGTTTAGGATAAAGTAAGAGGAAGAGCCAATGCCAGGTACAATCTTTCTTTTATAGTTTAGAACAATTCACAATTTTGGAGAAAAACTAAACTAAGGTGATTAAATGACAGTCAGATGCTAATAGCCATGAGCATAATAAGTCCATTTGTTTTTTCAGTGGGAAGATTGAGGAAAAAATAAAACTGAACTGAAAAATGACCTCATTTGACCACTCAAAGCCTTGCTGTGATTTGTCCCAGCAAATGGTTAGAGAGCTATACTTTTTTTTTCTCTTTTTCTTAGATTTCTTTTCTTTTTTTTTGATATGGACCATTTTTAAAGTCTATATTTTTTTTTTTAAATTTGTTACAATATTGCTTTTGTTTTTTGTTTTGATTTTTTGGCCCTGAGGTATATGGTATCTTAGCTCCTTGACCAGGGATCAAATCCACACCCCGTGTGTTGGAAGGCAGTTTTAACCACTGGATCACCAGGAAAGTCCCTTATATCAGTTTTTTTCTTAATTTGTAAATTGTTATTGTCATGTTTCCACTTTTAATCTATTATGTTTAATTCATCATCCACTAATTTGTAAATCAATGAATATTGCCCAGTAAAATGTAGTGTACATTAGCAGATATGAAAAGGACAGCTTTTAGGGAGTTTGTAGTCTGAACTGTGCAAACCAATAGTTTAAATTTTGAGTTGATAAAGAATATACAGTGAAATGATGCACTATGAAGAATCTCTCAGGCTGTATGAATTCAGAAAATACAAAAATTAGTGATGATGGAATTAGTCAAGAAAGTCATTAGGTAGGTCCCAAAATACAATTGGGCCTTGAGGGAGGGATGGATAGGTAGAAGACAGGAAGAAAGCATTCTAAGGAAATCTTTCCAAGTATCAATATCTAAAGATAATTACATGTCTTGGCATATGAAGTCAGTGGTTTATATGACCTGTATATCCATCCATTTGTTCATTTATTAAACCATCAAATATTGAGCATGTATCATATGCCAGGTGTTCTTTTAGACTCTGAGATACGGTGATGAAAAGGACAGACAAAATCTTTGCACAAATAGGTTGTGATGCTTGGGGCCAGCAGCTCAATAAAGGAAAATCTAGTTAAGAAAAGGGCTGATAGTGGGGACTACAGTTAATAATAATGGATTTCCTTATGGCTCAGATGGTAAAGAATCTGCCTGTAATGTGGGAGACCTGGGTTCAATCCCTGGGTTGGGAAGATCCTCTGGAGAAGAGAAAGGCTACCCACTCCAGTATTCTAGCCTGGTGACTTTTCATGAACTGAATAGTCCATGGGGTCAGAAAGAGTCAGACACAACTGAGAGACTTTCACTTTCATAGTTAATAATATTGTATTGCATATTTGAAAATTACTAAGAGAGTAAATCTTAAAAGATCTCATCACAAGAGAGAAAATTTTAACTGTGTATGAAGATGGTGTTGACTAGGTTTATTGTGGTGATCATTTTGTGATATATACACATAGCAAATTAATATGTTGCATACTTGAAACTAATGTAAAGTTATATGTCATATATCAATTAAATAAAAAGTTCACATCCCAAAGCCAACAGTGAGTGGGCGGGTTCCCTCTCTGCACAGCCACTCTAGCATATATTATCATTATTTGGCTGTGCAGTAGATCATGTGATAGCTTAGTTCCCTGACCAGGGATGGTGCCTGCACCCTCTGCATTGGAAACATGGAGTCTTAACCACTGAACAGCCAGGGAAGTCTCCCAAAATTTATTATTTGTGATCTTTTTAACTTTGGCCATTCTGCCTGGTGTGAGGTGATACCTCATTGTAGCTTTGATTTGCATTTCTCTAATGATTAGTGATGCCTGTTGGCCATCTGTAAGGACATGAGACTTGAGTCAGAGCCAAAGGACTTAATTGTGGCTGAGAAGGCCACTTGAAGTTCATATCTGCCTCTGTTCTCTTCGCCTGCCCCCCACCCCCATACTCCATGGTAGGTGGTGAAAGGTGGGCCTGGGTGTGCACTACACACAGTGAGTTTGCTTCACAGCTGTGGATCTCTGAGCTTAGGAAACCTCAGTCTTTTAATGTGGACTGTAAGCAAGATTGCCCAAGTTTGCTCAGGAGAATTATCTTTTCTGTGTGAGTTTAATGACTCTGTTGTGTTTAATTCTTTGTGACCCTTTGGACTATGGCTCACCAGACTCCTCTGTCCATGGGATTTTTTCAGTGGGTTGCAACTGGAACTCACTGGATTGGGTTACCATTTTGTCCTCTAAAGGATCTTCCAGACCCGGGGATCGATCCTGCGTCTCCTTCACTGCAGGCAGATTCTTTACCCGCTGAGCTATCCGGGCTGCTGGGCAGCAAATAATCTGCCCTCTGTCTAGAGAAAGTCTTTATCTTCCAAGAAGATAACTAACATGTACAAATACCGTTGAGAAGTGATTTCAGGACAGAAGGCTGTCAGTGCCTCTGCTCTCATGATGTGCAACAATGTGAGGAATCTGGAGATTTGTCGCCCATCAAGGGGACAAATAAAAATAATTACAAACCAAAACTAATGGATATTTGACATATGTTTTGAGCTCTACACTGTACTGAGTATTAGTTCTCTTATTTACTAATCAAAATCACTCTTTTAGGTAAGTTTCCTTCTTGTCTCCGTTTTACAGATAAAAGTAGATAGCAACGAACTTGCCCAGCATCTCAGAGTTAGCAAATGGCAAAGTCATGATTTGAACTCAGATCTGACTTTTGAGGCCTGCCGTGTCCTGATTCACAGTTTAGTAAAGAGTATAAAACACGTTCATTGGCAGCAGTCACGTGGCAGGGCTGGGTGACCTCACTGAGTGTCATTTCAGTGGAGCCACAGGGGCAGAGTCCAGCTTGGGGTAAGTTGTAGAATGATTGGGAAGAGTATAAATGAGAGATGCTGACCATAAACAACTGATTTCATGCATTTGATTATAAAGAGAGGGTGGGAACAAAAGAATCAAGAAAAAAATTTTTTTTTAATTTGGAGAGTTGTTTTTTTTTTTTTTTTAGCCTGCTTGTGGAAAAAAAGGAAAAAAAAAAAATAGCATGGAGTGCAGGAGAGGGCAGTTAACAAGAAAAAGAAAGAAACACCAAAGAAAGAGAGTTCAGTACTCTCCTGGGGAGTTAGGAAAGCCACCTCCTCTCTTACAACAGGGAGATTTTGTCGCTGTGCTGGGGTTGAAGCCGTTCCTAGCTGATGGCTTCTCTTTGATCTGCAAGGTAGAAGGGGAGATGGTCTGCTGAGTTTAAAATGCAGGGGACTGCAGAAAGTGGCCTGACTTTTGAGAATCAAGTAGTTTTCTGTGAAGGATGGGTGAGAGACTCCCCATTGAGAGACAGAGAGGATAATGTGAGTTTCACTAGCAGCACTTGAGTGCTATTCAGCTGAGATGGACAAGCTAGTCTGCTGGGTATATCGTGGTGGAGATTTGCCAGGGGGAGCAGAGGGGAAAGAAGGGTATCGGACAAAAGCATGGTTGATGTGATGGGCCACGACCTCTAAGCTGGAGAGGAAAAGAAGCAAAGGCCGTGGGATGCTGGTACATAAGGAGAAAGCATCGGGGTGGCCAATGGACTTCAAATCCTGAGAAGATCACCTCTGTGTGGTGAAGTAATTGAGTGAGCGAGCTGAAATAAGTAGGAAGTGGGGGGTCCTGTTTTTTCACAATGGAGTTATGTTTTAGTTTGTCATCAAAACCCATAACCTCTGCCTCTTTACATCATGTCCAGAATCTTCTGATCATACTCAGGAGAGCTTAGGAATGAAGCCCCTGAACCTTCCTCTTTCACTGAACAGATGTTGACTGTGGGCAGTGCCTACCACAGGCATAAAGTACTTTGTGAGGTTGCCAGCAAGCCAAAGGCAGCCAGGATGGAAGCCTAAATTACAGGAAGTTCTCTGTCAGGAGAAACAAGGTTTCCAGGCAAAGAAAGTGTATGTGCTCAGAGTACTGAAATACTAGTGTAGGGTGACTGTGGAGCATACCTGGGCTGATTCCAGGGCTTGGCTAGCGCAGATGAAGTGGGAATGAGCCTGGGCGTGCGGATCTGTCTTCAGGATCTCATTTCATTTCCTATTCCAGGCTATACTCAGAAGTGAAAGTGCTGGGTCATATGGTAGTTCTATTTTTAATCTTTTGAGAAACTTAAGTTTCTACACTGTACTCCCAAGTGGCTGAACCAGTTTGTATCCCTGAAACAGTGCTTGGGCTTTACAGGTGGCGTTAGTGGTAAAGAATCCACCTGCCAACGCAGGAGATGCAAGAGATGCAGGCTCGACCCCTGAATCAGGAAGATCCCCTGGGGAAGGGAATGGCAACCCATGCTAGTATTGTTGCCTATTGTATCCCGTGGACAGAGGAGCCTGACGGGCTATAGTCCATGGAGTCTCAAAGAGTAGGACACAGCTGAGCACACACACTAGAGTGGGTGAAGGTTCCTTTTCCTCCACACCCTTGCCAGTCCTCATTCTCTCTTGTCTTTTGGAAAAGAGCCATCCTAACGGGTGTGAGGCGATAGCTCATTGGGTGAATGTAGTCAAAGGGGACAATCTTCCAGTTATAAAATCAATAGGATGAATAAGTTCTCGGGGTGTAATGTGCACCATAGTGGCTATAGTTAACCACACTGTTGTGGATATTTGAAAGCTGCTAAGAGTAGATCATCTTAAAAGTCCTCATCACACACACACACACATTGTGACTTTGTGAGGTCGTGGATGGGTTAGCCTCACTGTGGTAACACTTTGGCAATGTATGCAGCAAATCATTATGTTGCTCACCTTAAACGTGTACAATGTTATATTTCACTTGTAGCTCAGTGAAGCTGAGAAAAAAGTGAAACCCACTTGTTCTCTGGATTGGCATTAGATACAAATGGGTAAATAGGTAAAGTTTTGATGGAAGTGGGGTTCCTTTTCATTTGCCTCTTACCCTCCTCTTCCCACTTCTTTCCAGTTTTGGGTAACCTTTCTCTTGATAGATACCCAGAGCACACTTACCCCAACTTTAGGGCTGTATTACTTTTCAGCTGTAACTCAACTGGGGGATATTTTTCAGGTTTTATCTGTAACATTTGGTTATATGGTGAAAACTTCCTCTTAAAATTTGCTCTTTCCTTGTAATTTTTTGTTGTTGGTGGTGTTGGCTTAGTACGCTCTTCAATGATAAAGATGATGGTAAAGATAGTAGTTTAAAATGTTAGCCTCAGTGGCATATAGTTGATTTATGATGTTAGTATGAGGTGCACAGCAAAGTGATTCGATTATACGTATACCCATTCTTTTTCAGATTCTTTTCTCACATAGTTCATCACAGAAAATTGAATAGAGCTCCCTCTGCTATATAGTAGGTCCTTGTTGGTTATCTATCTTATTTGTAGTAGTGTGTGTATATTAATCCTAAGCTCCTGATTTATCCCTCCCCCCAACATTTTCCCTTTGGTAACCATAGAGATATCACTTTGCTGACAAAGGACCATATAGTCAAAGCTATGCTTTTTCCAGTAGTCATGTACAGATATGAAGTTGGACTATAAAGATGCTGAGCACCAAAAAATTGATGCTTCCGAACTGTGGTGCTGGAGAAGACTCTTGAGAGTCCTGTGGACAGCAAAGAGATCAAACTAGTCAATCCTAAATGACATCAACTCTGGATATTCATTACAAGGACTGGTGTTGAAGTTGAAGCTCTAATATTTGGCTACTTGATGCAAAGAACTTACTCACTGGAAAAGACCTTGATGCTGGGAAAAACTGAAGGCAGGAGGAGAAGGGGACGACAGAGGATGAGATGGTTGGATGGCATCACCAACTCAATGGACATGAGTTTGAGCAAACTCTGGGAGATAGTGAAGGACAGGGAAGCCTGATGTGCTGCAGTTCCTGAGATGGTAAAGAGTTGGACATGACTTTTAGCAACTAAATAACAGCCATAAATTTGATTTTGGTATATGTAAGTCTGTTTCTGTCTTGTAAATAAGTTCATTTGTATCATTTAAAAAATTAAATTCTACATATGAGTGATATCATATAGTATTTGTCTTTTGCTGTCTGACTTACTCAGTATGCTAGCCTCTGGGTCCATCAGTGTTGCTGAAAATGATATCATTTCATTCTTTTTTAAGACTGAGCATGCTGCAGTCCATGGAGCCACAAAGAGTCAGACATGACTGAGCGGCTGAACTGAACTGACTGAATATTCCATTGCATATATGTACTGTATCCTCTTTATCCATTTATCTGTCAATGGACATTTCGGTTGCTTCCATGTCTTAGCTATTGTAAATAGTGCTGCAATGAACATTGGATTCATGTACCTTTTTAGATTGTGGTTTTCTCTAGATATAGGCCCACGAGAGAGTTGGTTGGATCACATGGTAGT
Source organism: Muntiacus reevesi (assembly GCF_963930625.1). Taxonomy (NCBI): domain Eukaryota; kingdom Metazoa; phylum Chordata; class Mammalia; order Artiodactyla; family Cervidae; genus Muntiacus; species Muntiacus reevesi. The sequence goes on along the minus strand of NC_089253.1, from coordinate 65,938,138 downwards.
TCTATTTTTAGCTTTTTACGGGGAATATGTGTAACTCTATGGCTGATTCATGTCAATGTATGACAAAACCCACTGAAATATTGTGAAGTAATTAGCCTCCAACTAATAAAAAAAATTAAAAAAAAAAAAAAAAAAAAAAAGAAACCTCCATACCATTCTCCATAGTGGTTATACCAATTTATAATCCCACTGCCAGTGTAGGGAGTTCCCTGCCCTTCATACCTTCTTCAGCATTTGGTGCTTGTAGACTTCTGAATGATGTCCATCCTGCCTGGTGTGAGGTGACACCTCATTGTCTTGATTTGCATCTCTCTGATAGTTAATGATGTTGAGCATCTATTCATGTGCTTTTTGGTCATTCGTATGTTTTCTTCGGACAAATGTCTATTGAGAACTTCTGCCATTTTTTGATGGGGTTAGTTGCTTTTTTGATTTTGAGCTACTTGAGATGTTTTTATATTTTGTAACAGTGTCTTCTTATAATGACACTGTTATAATGACAAATGTAGTGTCTTCTGATAATGGAGTTGTAATTTCTGTCATTTGATGTTGTTTTCTGTTTCAAATGGTACTTTTTTCAATCTTCCTAATGACCTTTTCTTTCTCCATTCACCTCATAAGTACTGATGAGTGCCAAGTCTTGAACGCTGATCACCATTATAGAAGACAGTGCTGGTTGCTTACCCATATCTATTGCATTTCCCATATGCTGGTAAAATGTTCATTTTTCCTTTTTTTTTAGCAGCAAAACCCATTTAAGCTGAGTTTGTTGGTCAATAGCTTAAAAACTGCTTGTTTTAGCCTCTGTTGCCCCGGGATGTGATCATGTGACTAGGGTGACCAACCGTGTCACATGGGCATAGCTTTCTCTTTAAAGAGTGCAGGCATGCTCCCTTTCTCTTTCTGCCTGATGAGATTATTGGAGCTCCAACCACCATTTGGAGCTTGGGTTGACCTTGAGGAAATGAAACGAGGTGCTCGAGTCCCTGGTGATGGTGTGAAGTCATCCCAGTATTACACTATGACCATTCTTCTGAAATTTTTTTCTTTTGCCCAGTCCCAGGGATCAAACCCAATCCAGGGGGTTAGGCCTTCCTTCCCTTCCCACTTCCAAAGTGGAAGGGTAACATCTTCCACTCGAATGACATAAAATAGCACTTGGTCTTACCTGGAGCTCCAGATCCTTGTGTATAGCTCTATTAGACAGCTCTACTTAAATACTCCATGTGCCAAAGCAAAACTCAACGTCTCTGTGTGAAAGCATGTTCCTTTCCTGCATTCCTTTTCTTGTTATGTAGACTGATCTTCAAGGTGTACAAGACAAAAGTCTGCTAGTCATTTTTCATTTCTCTTTTCTTTATGACTCATATCAAATTGATAACTGGTCTTTCTTCATTATATATCAAAAATCTGACCTTTCTACTCTACCTGAATGTGTGTTGGTTTATTTCTTTATGTCTCTCCTGGGCCATTAAATCATCTGAAACACTTCCAAAGTACTATACTGTTATTAACAGTGATGCCAGAATTACCTTTTTAGAACACAACTCAGGCCATATCTCACCCCTGTGTTAAAACCCTTGCTATTGTCTTCAGAGAATAATATCAAATTAACAGGTCTGCAATGTGTTTCAAAACTGGCCAGCTCTCTCTCTGCCATATCCTCTTGTGCCAATCCACCCCATGAATGGGGTGGAAGCAGTGTCTTCTTATAATGAACAGACACTTTGGTCTAAATATGTCAGACACTCCCTCACTTCAGGGCTGTTGAACATGTAGCTTCTTCCTCTTGGAACATCCTTCTCCCAACTGTGATTGAATGTTAGTCAAGATTTCCCAAAGCTGCTGGGTTCATGATGCTTTTAATGATTCAGTACTTTTTTATAGTGCCTGTAGGTATTGGTGCATATTTATGTCCTAACAACTCAGTAGCCATTTAAAAAAAGTAATATGTTTACGTTGGAAGAAAGATAATATTTTACATTTCTTTTTAAACATTTTTGAGTATAGTTGCTTTAGAATGGTGTGTTTCTGCTCTACTGCAAAGTGAATCAGCCATCAGTTCAGTTCAGTTCAGTCACTCAGTCATGTCCGACTCTTTGGTACCCCATGAATCGCAGCACGCCAGGCCTCCCTGTCCATCACCAACTCCTGGAGTTTACTCAAACTCATGCCCATCGAGTCCGTGATGCCATCCAGCCATCTCATCCTCTGTCGTCCTCTTCTCCTCCTGCCCCCAATCCCTCCCAGCATCAGGGTCTTTTCCAATGAGTCAACTCTTTGCATAAGGTGGCCAAAGTACTGGAGTTTCAACTTCAGCATCAGTCCTTCCAATGAACACCCAGGACTTATCTCCTTTAGGATGGACTGGTTGGATCTCCATGCAGTCCAAGGGACTCTCAAGAGTCTTCTCCAATACCACAGTTCAAAAGCATCAATTCTTCAGAGTTCAGCTTTCTTCACAGTCCAACTCTCACATCCATACATGACCACTGGAAAACCCATAGCCTTGACTAGACGGACCATTGTTGGCAGAGTAATGTCCCTGCTTTTTAATATGCTATCTAGGTTGGTCATAACTTTCCTTCCAAGGAGTAAGAGTCTTTTAATTTCATGGCTGCAGTCACCATCTGTAATGATTTTGGAGCCCAAAAAATAAAGTCTGACACTGTTTCCACTGTTTCCCCATCTATTTCCCATGAAGTGATGGGACCAGATGCCATGATCTTAGTTTTCTAAATGTTGAGCTTTAAGCCATATGTGTGTGTGTGTGTGTGTGTGTGTGTGTGTGTGTGTGTGTGTATATGTACCCCCTTACTTTTTGAATTTCCTTCCCATTGAGGTCACCACAGAGCATTGAGTAGAGTTCCCTGGGTTGTATAGTAGGTTCTCATTTGGTATCTATTTTATACATAGTTGTGCATTTTACATTTCTTTCTTCACCACAGTTACTTATTTTTTATTTTAATTGGAGGAGAGGGTGTGATGAATTGAGAGAGAGCATTGAAATACATGCATTACCATGTGTAAAGTAGCTAGCTAGAGGGAAGTTGCTGTGATGGCCTGTATGAGTGGGATGATGTGGGGAAGTGGCTCAAGAGGGAGGGGATATATGTCTGCTTCTGGCTGATTCATGTTGTTGTGCAGCAGGAACCAAAAGAGCATTGTGAAGCAGTTATTCCCCACGGGTACTTCTCAGGGGGATGTGCGCTTCTGCTGGTTACCTCCCTTCTCAAACCTTATGATTAGACCGGATCTGGCCACCCTCCTTTGTCTTTCCGCACGGATATTTTCACACTCTTAGCTTTTCCACTGAGAAATCACAGGTCTACAAACATGCATCTTCAAAAAGAATATGCCGTTCTTAAACCTAATGTTAAAACCGTGAACAACCTTGAGGTAGTGTTTCGCATTCTGTCTGACACTGCTGCATTTCCGTGGGATTTTAAAAATAGGCTTCTCCAGTGAGTTTGCTTCAGTGCCCGGAGTGCCTTGGCACATAGTTTGGAAACCATGATGCTAAGAGCCTGGCATTGGAAACTACTGTGATAATCCATTCTTTTATTTAAAAATGTAGTGATCTGTTCATGACATGGTAAGCGGTAAGTCACTGTGAGCTAAGAGCCTGTAAGTCTAACAGTCTTACCTTAGACTTCACTGTAAGTCTAAGAATTTCTACATAAAATGGTATTTGAGTTGACAGGATGGACTGGATATATCAAATTAGTGAGGAAGTCTAGAATTACAGCTAAACAACAGGGCACTCTCACTTATCTTGCTATTGCGATGCAAGGGGCGCTGAAGGGCATCCCCACCTTGCCCCCCAGATGAGAAACATTCCGCAGCTGCTTGGAGTGCTGACTGCTGGTTCCTGGGACTTGCATGTGGCCCAGATGAGCTGCCTTGCACAAGGTTGTATCCTCTCCCTTGGGGCAATACCCACATCCAGTGACTGCTGAGCGCACCCATACAAGTGCTCAGGTCCCTTGCCTAAATTGGGCACATCTCTGAGGAGCCATGGCTGCTCCCAGACTCCCCAAAGAATTGGTTTGGACTTCTATCTCCCTCTGTCTCATCCTCCTTCCCCTGTCTGCTCAGAGGTCTGGCTACCAGTTGTGTTCCTCAGTAAACTCACTGCATACGAATCTCCATCCCAAGAGTGGAGCCAGAGATCGTAAGCTGACACGCCGGTAAGGTGATCACATACAATGCCTTCAAATAAAAATATTATTTTTACTTGTGAGTGTACCCTTGGGCAGCAGTATTGGACTCGTGCTGTTCTGTTAATGCCATTATGCTATATTACATAGAAACTCGTAGGAAAAATAGATTGAGCATGTCTTATTTCCCCAATACATTTTCAATTTTTTTCCTTCATATTGTGAGGAGGGGGAGAGTGAGGAAGGGACGACTGACTTAGTATCTCACATTCTTCCCTTTCCATTAAAAATCAACATGTATTCCGAGATATGGGAACATTTTGTACTACTGAAAATGATGGTCCACACATTTAGTACCTATAATATTTTAGCATTAAAAATTATAAATGTTAAGTTTTCGTTTTCAGTGAACAAATAGTCTCGATATACTTTACTACATGTAAGCACAGGTATAAATAAGAGTTTAACATGGAAAGTTTTTCCCCCTCTTTTTATTTCCTCTCTAAAGACATGAACACTCCCCAGGGACTCAGCTGGTAAAGAACCCACTTGCCAATGCAGGGGACTCAAGAGACTTGGGTTCGATCTCTGGGTTGGGAAGATACTCTGGAGTAGGAAATGGCAACCCACTCCAGTATTCTTGCCTGGAAACTCCCATGGACAGAGGAGGCAGGCAGGCAGGCTACAGTCCATGGGGTCCCAAAGAGTCAGACATGACTGAGTGTGCAAGTACACACACACACACATAAAATACAGTGACCTTATTGTATTTGTGCAACTTAGGGTCCTCTTAGAAGTTGAATAAGTGTAAATTTAGTATTTTCTGTAGGTGGATTTTTAAAATATTAAATAGTGGTATAGTCAGAACAAGGCCTTTCACAACGTTACAGTGGAAAAGTGTCAGTGGTACGCACTGTGGAAAGGGGCAGAGGGCTGGAACCCATGCAGCTTGAGGATGGAGTTATTCCAGCGTAGGAATATCAGGGGTTAGTGGAGCATTTTCTGGGGATACTGGCAGGATCTCATGGAATTCTGGGAAAAGATCTGGGCATGCATGACATAGCGCTAACACAGGGAGTTTGTGCTCTTATGTGAATCTTCCATTTCTGGATGGATGTGTTTTGTGAACAGAATGGTAATGAGATTTCTGGATCCACAAAATTTACTATTAAACTGTATCACTGTTATTTATCTTTAGAGCTATCATAGGAGAAGTTAAAGAAGTTGCTTGATTCCTTCTTTCAAAGCTGAAGTCACTTTGAAGAAAAATTGACACTGAAACTATTTCAGTGTCATCTACGTTTGAGTCCATTTTAGAATGACCACCTACAAGATAGGAACTGAAGGAGCTGTTAGGAAAAAAATTAAGTTCATGATTCGTGTTTGCCAAAAGATGGTGCTCATGTATCTGTTAAGACCGTTTAGGCAGCAATGAAGCTGAAAAACAACATCCTTTCCAGGAATGGGAAGGCATGACTCCTAAGGCTGTGGCATGACAACAATATGCTTGCATTTTTCCATATTGCATTTGAAATGTAAACAACTTAATTTAAGAGATAGGCTTTCTTGCAAATGTACAATTAAACAGCAGCCGCCCACAAGACAGTTAACATACCAAATTAAAGCACTTTCAAAGATACAGGATTCTGCAAACATTTTACCATCTTCCTTTCCAACAACAAAGCTGGAATGAAGGTATGAGAATGTCAAAAAAGGAAATAGTAAAACAATATATCAAAGACATATGTGCTAGTCTGATGCTCAGAATTTCATTGTTTTGCCATATAAGATGAATAAAGGCTTTCTATGTCTGCATTAAACGTGTCATTTAGCATTTCCAGTAACCATCATTATGCATCTACTGTGTATCTGGCGTGCATTCAGGATTTCACTTCATCCTCAAAAAGCTTTGAGACGTAGGTATTACTCTCATCAAATCCATCTCACAGAGAGTTGAAGCTAGTTTAAAGATGGCAAATATTGGGAGTTGGACCCATGCCAGCTTCCCAGGTGACTCCATGGGAAAGAATCCGGCTGCAATGCAGGAGACCTGGGTTTGAGCCCTGGGTCGCCAAGATCCCCTGGAGAAGGAAATGGCAACCCACTCCAGTATTCTTTTCTGGGAAATGCCATGGACAGAGGACCCTGGCGGGCTCCAGTTCATGGGGTTGCAGAGTGTCAGACACGACTGAGCGACTAAACAACAACAGCTAATTTCAAAACTCATACTCTTAACCTCTAGGCTCTATCAGCTCTGTAAAGATTTTACTTAAAATTTGAATCCTAGGTTAGTGTTAGTCACTCGGATATGCCCAACTCTTTGAGACCCCAAGGACTGTAGCCCACCAGGCTCCTCTGTGCATGGAATCCTCCAGGCACGTTTATTGGAGTCGGTTGCCATTTACTTCTCCAGGGCGTCGTCCTGAGGCTGAGATCGAATTCCAGTCTCCTGCTCTGTGGGTGGATTCTTTACCATCTGAGCTACCAGGGAAGCCCGAATCCCAGGGTGATAGAATACACTGTTTATACACCGCTTGTTTACTGTTACTCTTGTGGGTAGCCAATTATTTTTCATAAACATTTGAAAGTAGTAGGTATATATATTCTAGAGTCCTCCATCTTTGGACAGAATGCCACTGATGCCACCACAAGTGTTTTCATCTAAGACAAGTTTCTCTATCTGGAAAGTAATTGCGGGAGTGCTTATTTGGAGTGTTTTGAGATACCGAAATGATTCACACACGGTGCTTCCATTCAGTACTCAGTCTGTGAGAGCAATTATTTTCAAAACATGCCTAGTAAAACGTGATTTCATTCTACACGCAAACTCTAAATCATCTGCGAGAAAAGAAATTCTTATGAAGAAAGTTACTAAGGCAAACATTCCATCCTTTGAGTAAAATTAGAACGTGTATTTCGACCATAGGTCTGCTGCACTCTAAAACATTTGTAAAACATGTAGTTTCAGCATTATCCATTTGGGGATTAAGTTGCAAAATAATTCTTTAGTAAGAGATTCATAAAATGATACATGTTGAAGTTGTAGTTTGTTTTCATGAATTCATAATATGATACAATTGACGTGTTCTGTCAATTACATAAAGAGATGAAAATTAGGATGATTATTCTAAATCATCAAATTCTAGTACTTTCAGTAGTGAATCAAGATGTGAAATGTTATTTTACCAATTTCTTTTATCCATAAAGTTCTAGGTTAGTTTATTTGCTGGGGAGAAACTCTGTGATGAATCAGAGCTAAATCAAAATGTTATTGAATGTAAGTTATCTTGGAAATAATGAATGTACCACAAATGTATTAGGTGAGGACTGGGCTTTCCAGGTGGCTCTAGTGGTAAAGAATCTGCCTTCCAGTGCAGGAGATACAAGAGACTCAGGTTCAATCCCTGGGTGGGAAAGATCCCCTGGAGGAGGGATCTCCTCCACTCTCCAACCCACTCCACTATTCTTGCCTGGAGAATCCCATGGACAGAGGAGCCTGACGGGCTACAGTCCATAGGGCCTCAAAGAGTCAGACTTGATTGAAGCGACTTAGCACTCACATATACAATTAAGGTGTTCAGGTTTGTTTGTATACTTTGTGTTTTGACTTAATATAAACCCACATACGTATTCCCAAATACCTCATTATGGCTATTTTAATTGTGGCTTTTTTCAACTGAAATTCTCTTCTATAATTTAAAATTCAAGAGTTCCCCAAAGTCATAACATAAATGTATGTTTGAAAAATCCTCAGTCCCTTGGTGAATTTACTTTAACACATCACCTCCTGCATTTCATTACATGGATTAGTCTCTAAAAATGGAGAACAGCTGGCCTTCGCCTGCTGCGTAACCTCCTCCCATATTCTTCTCCAGGCTAAATAACCCCCAATTCCCTTAGCCTCTCATCCTAAATCCTATTTTCTAACGTTTAAATCACTCTGCTGATCAACCTGGCCCTCTTCAAATTTACTCACCTCTCCGTTATGCTAAGCAGTCATAATTCATTAACCAGTCCTCAATCAGTAATAAAGCAACTGCCACTCACCGTGGTGCCTGCTGGATAAGAAGTGGCCTGTTCAGAACAGTCACGGACACATAAAATGGAGTTGTTTCCAACTACTGTTTGGACTCATGCATTTGTTTATATTCATACCTATCAAATTACAGGTTTACGTAGTATGCACTGTGAGCCAGGCCTGACTTAACACTGGTGTCTGCAGTGTTCCTGGCTGCGCTGGTGATAGAGTGAGCAATACAGACCCATCCACCTGGTGCTCATATTCTCATGGGGGAGTCAAGTTCAGTTCAGTTTAGTCACTCAGTCGTGTCCAACTCTGCAACTGCATGAACTGCAGCACGCCAAGCTTCCCTGTCCTTCACCATCTCCTGGAGCTTGCTCAAACTCATGTCTATTGAGTCAGCGATGCCATCCAACATCTCACCCTCTGTTACCTACTTCTCCTCCTGCCCTCATTCTTTCCCAACATCAGGGTCTTTTCCAGTGAGTTGGCTCTTCCCATCAGGTGGTCAAAGTATTGGAGCTTCAGCATCAATTCTTCCAATGAATATCCTGGGTTGATTTCCTTTAGGATTAAATAAACTGTAGTTATTATGAAAAAGAAAATAAAGTATGAACACTGAGAAGAAAAAATAAAGCGCTTATGAAATAGAAGGATGTTTAGGCACAGGGACCAATAAGTAAGAAGTGTGGTTATTTCTTCACTTTATTGCCTGGGAGCTAAAAGTCTGAAGCTCTAATAGTATAATAACAAGGATGCTGATAAAAGCTGATATTCATTGGGTGCTCATAGACAATCACCCGTTATATAGGCCATTTATATGAATTATTTCATTGATTTATCTGAGTCCAGGCTCGTACTGCTCACTGCAAAACAGGCCAACAAAATGGGAGATGAACTATTGGGGCAAAAAACAGCGAGACTATTCAGAAAGCTAGCAGACCTAGAAGATGGTGGACTTGTTCCCCAAAGAATTATCATTCTTGAATTAGAATTAAATTTAGTATAAATTAAAATTGTTTTATACTAAAAGGGGAGGGAGTAAAGTCAAATGATTCCTGGTTTCAGTCATCCTCTGGAGTAGATACGTTACTTTCTTCCTCCCAGTAGTCCTTCACAGGGAGGCCTCTTGGGAGTTAAACAAAGGTTTTTTTGTTTGTTTGTTTGTTTTTTAGTTTAATGCTCATTACCTGGGAGCCAGGGTTCCTAGAGATGAGCCATTATGTATAATTTAATCTTATAGGCAACATCCTTCTGGTGATTAACTTGTAATAGAATACAAAAGATTCTTCTGTACTACATCATTACAAAAACTTCACAAAGCAGATACAATTACTAGTCCCATTTCCTAGTGATAAAACTAGGGAAGAATTTGAGTAACTTTCTGAAGTTATTCAGCCATTACATAGCAGGGCCTGGAAGCAGAATGAAGTCTTTATGAGTCTAGAGCTTAAATTTTTAACCATCATATGGTGCTGTTGGTATAAGTATGGGAAAATAAATTCTCTGCTTTTTCTGTAGCTTTGTCCTCCTAAGATAAGACACACTCTTTCCAGAAGGCTATTTCATGACTATCTTTTATTCTCAAGTATTCCCTTGGGGGAGAATCTCACACTATCACCCTACTCCAAGTAGCTTTGTAAGATATTCCTTCCAACTTGGACAGTATTCTCTCTGAGGTTTTTTTAAAAAATACTAATTTTTATTTATTTGACTGTTCTGGGTCTTAGTTGTAGCATGCAAACTCTTAGTTGTGGTGTGTGGGATCCAGTTCCCTGACCAGGGATTGAACCTGGGTCTCCTACATTGGGAGTATTAGCCACCGGACTGCCCAGGGATGTCCCCTCCTTGAGGTTATTAAACAAGATTTTCTAGTTAGGGAGTTAAATTGGCTCAATCAATGCAGTTTCTCTCTCTCATAGAGTCAGTTGATATGGGCAATCTGACTGGATGGTCTGCAACTTAGACCAGCTGCTTCAGGGATCACTGTGGTAGAGTGATTGCACCAGGGTGACCCAGGATCAGTCACCCAGGGCTTTGAACCTCAAGTCTGATGAGGTCTTTTGTTTACTCAGGGCATATGAACGCCAGCAAACAGACTCCAGTGCTCTGGAGAATTTGCATCTGGGTTGTCCAGGCTCCTAGCTAGATGTCCCCCCATGGGCCCCCCCCTACCCCCATACAAATAATGAAATTCTCCACAGGTGGGAATTTTTCTTAATTTAGGAGACTGTAGTCTTAACCATATGATCCAGTTAATTTGTTTATAATACCTACGTCTGGAACAAAGTTGGTGTGTAGAAATAAAAGAAAGCAGTTTATCCTCTTGGCCATTGATGGCTGTATTTAAGTCACAGGTAATGGCAGGATTGATGTCAAGGTCAGGATTTCTTACAGTCCCCTGCTCCCTGGTTCCCCGTGGAAGGTATGACGTCACTCACCTTCCACTCTTGCTTCTCTTCTGTTTGTCGTCTTTACTGAATGTCCGCTCCAGTGTTCTTGCCTGAAAAAAATCCCATGGACAGAGGAGCCTCGTGGGCTACGGTCCGTGGGGTTGCAAAGAGTCAGACATGCCTCTGAGCAGCTGAGCATACCGCGCGCGCGCGCGCACACACACACACACACACACACACACACACACACACAGACACACACACACACACACACACACACACACACACACACACACACACACACACACACACACACACACACACACTGAATGGCCACTCTCCTCACACCACTGTTTCTGTGGTCTTCACGCCCCCGTCCATCCCTACTCCTTCCCACCACGGGGCCTCATCCACACTCTTTCCTGTGTTCATGGCAGCACACGAGCTCCTGGTGAAGGAGGGCTGGTGCTTCTCTTTCTCAGAAAGCTGGTGCTTTCTCTGCATTTCGGTGCAGACTTTCCCCTCTGGCTCTGCTCCGAGTCCTATGCTTGTTCTCACTGGCAATGCCCTTCTTTGGGCATTTTGCCTTTATAAATTGGGCTTGGCTTGTTACGGGTCAGCGATCCTTTTCTGGCTAAGCTTATGATGATATTCTGCTTTCTGTAGGAGATAGAGTCAGGCTCATTATGTTGAAATAATGTTTGCTACTTAAAAGTTCTCTCGTAGAACCTGGAGCTCTTCAGGGGAAAGATAACTGTATAAATCCAATAAAAAATGAATGCATAAGTAGTAAGAGTCTGGCCAGTGCAGAGTACAGTAAGATTTTTTTTTTTTTTTGCTACTGTGTAAGAGACACTATAAATTACAATGTTTCAAAAATGTGGTACTCTTATTAAAAGAATGAAGATTATGAGATAGTTCCCCTTTCTCCTGAGGATAAAGAGAATACATGGGCTTAAATTGTAGTAGAAGGAATTTGGGTTAGGCAGAGGTTGTTTCCACAGGGCTATTTTATTTAAGTAGATCTGATCAGTATGTGAGGGTCATTAAAAACACACTGATGACAAACGAACCTGCAAATGATGGATACCAATCCTTTCCTCAAGCTGATTGCCATGCTGTGGGGACATTCTTCATGTGCTGGGTGATTCTGTGTGTGTGTGAGGGGAAGACAACTATAGCACATTGGGTTTTGTTTCTGACTCATGAGTTGAGGTGGTATTGTGTTACAGGTGTAAGCTTGGGGATCAGAAAAATCAGTATATTCCAAAACGAGTTTAACTTTGTAAGCTCAGGCCACTTATCCTTCCAGAGGCTTGTTTTTCTCACCTTGAACTTGAAGATGCTGTCTTCTACCTACTAGTATTGTCAAGCAAGCAATTTACAATAGGATATATGTAAAATCCCATAACATAGGGATTGGCACATAGCAAACCTCCAATACCTGAGTTAAATCAAACTTGCAGTCTCATTATTCACACATCCCTAGATCTTAATAAGTTACTGAGAGCAAGTATTCCCTTCCCTCCTCACTCCTCTTTGCACAAAATTTATTGCCAAAAAAAAAAAAAAAAACCCACAAAAAATTGGCTTTCTACTTGGTATCATATTCTGTACTACACACTCCAAAAAAAACAAACTGAGGAATCCACAGTTTAGTCTGGGGCAAACATTGAAAATATCTTCGATCAATGATTCATGAAATAGTCTTCTCATTTTCAGACTGAAGAATGACCAGCCCCGGGCATAGTAAACGCATGTGCTAATATTATTGGAACTACAGCTGTAAAATCTTTTCCTGTGGCTTAAGTACAGGTGAAATATCAGCAGGATTTCTTAAAACGACTTGCTATCATCTTTCATGTTTTGATATTATTTTGTGGCTTATGGGTTCATGTTCTTTTAAAAAAAATACTTACTTATTTGACTGCCCTGGGTCTTAGTTGTAGCATATGGGATCTAGTTCCCTGACCAGGGATTGAACCCGGGCCATCTGCATCAGGAGCACAGAGTCTTAGGCAGTGGACCACCAGGGGACTCCCTAGGTTCATGTTCTTTATCAGTCATCCCCAGCTGAATTTAGCACCAGTAAGAGGGAGATTTATGATTAAGCAATTAGATTTCATCTAAAACCTTTCAAAATTAAAGAGTAAAGAAAGGGCACAAATACATAAGACAACAGACAGTCAAAGAGAGATCAGCTGACGAAAAGAATCCGTCCTTTAGAAGCTGAAAAGCAAAGGATACATACTGATTCAGTCATCACAGAAGTCTACTGTGTTGTAGTGTGTGGGGCAAGCCTAGAAACAAGATCATGTACAAAGTTCCAGGGAGACTGAATTACAGTTTTGTCTGGATATATACCTAGGAGTGGGATTGCTGTATCATATGACATGGAGTTTAATTCTCTGGAGAGGTGATATTAGAAGGTTTTTGTACTTGGGACATCTGACACACTCTAGGGTGGAGGTGGGACTTGCTATTAAAAGTAGAGATTTAATAAGTGTACTCATGTAATGATTAGCCACTATCTCACTGCTTTACCATCTTCATTGCTTGGATGTGCACAGTTTATTTTGTCAACCTCACCCGATTCCCCACTCCACAGGGATTGTAAAAATCCCTCTCGTGCATAAAATGACTAGCCCAAGGTAATGTCAAGAACCCCTCCAAGATTAGTGATTTTCAAATTTGCATGTTAGAATCTGTTAGGGGAGATTTAAAAAATTCCAATGCCTGTGTCTCACCTCAAATCAGTTGAATCAAAATATCTGGGTTGATATTTTGGTGTTGAAGTATGAGTACTTAAAGCGACCAGCAGCCGGGATTGGGAACCACGCCCTGGAGTGATGCCCATCAGTCAGCAATGGTGTCCTTACACCCAGAGCTGCCGCTTTGCCCCTTAGTGTTTCCCTCGCTATCACTGAGCCTTTGGAGGAAATTTTAATGTGGAAGAGATGAAAACAAAAAGAAAAAAGAATATTAGATTCAGAGAAACAACGTGTAAAGGAGGCAGACACTCCCAAACCTGAAAGTTCCAAAAAATATATTGCACATATGAAAAAAGAACACATCAGTACACAAAAGATAAAATTTTAAAGCAGGAGAGAAATTTTTGAAATTAATTCAACTTTATATCAGAAAAAATAGCCACTGAAAACTTATAAAGCTGCTCATAGAAGTTTCTCCCCAATGAGGAAAAATGATTAAGAGGCTGGCTCTGCTATTTTCTAGACTTTAGGCTAATTATAATTCTTAGTATCTATTGTTTCTCCTCAGTTTCCTTATATGTACAATGAGTTAATGGTAAACACTTTTATAGTATTATTTATAGAGTTATTGTGAGAACTAAATGAGTTAATAAATGTGACTTAGAACATAGTGGTGTTATTTGTAATAAGAGGAAAGATGAAATTTCCCTGGTGATCTGGTGATTAAGCCTTTGCCTTCCAGGGCAGGCAGTGTGGGTTTGACCCCTGGTTGGGGAGCTAACCAGGGGTCAAGATGTCTAAGACCCCAGATGTCTTGTGGCCAAAAAACCAAAACATAAAGCAGAAGCAATATTATAACACATTCAATAAAGATTTTAAAAGAATGATCCATGTCAAAAAAAACTTAAAAAAAAAAAAAAAGTAAAGGACTCACTGAATACTGACATAAGAAACAAAAGTAGTGCAGCACATCCCTGTGAAATTCCTCCAGAATCGAAGGAACAGAAGAGATTTTGAAGCTTTTTAGAAGAGAAAAGCAGATGTACAAAGCTTTAAGCTTCTCAGTTTTAACCCTGGGAGCGAGAAGGCAGGACAGTTATCCCCAGCTTAAAATTCTATACCCAGCTAAACTGATATAGTTGTGAAAGTGGTACAAAGGCATTTGAAACATATAAGGAATCAAAACGATTATTCTGGCTATCTTAGGAGTAAGCAGGCGGTTTTGCCACAACAAGATGAGAGAATAAAAAAGCAGCAGAAGGATCCAGAAAGCCAGGGATTGAACCCAGAGCAAAGAGAAAATCATGATTCAATGACACAGTGAAGATTTTTGAACACATTTGAGTATAACTGCAGAATAACTTTTTAGAAGTAGAATTACTGGGCCAGAGGATATATGAATTTTAAATATTGACAGATTTTGTCAAATTGGCATGTCTTTCTGACTTATAACCATCTGTTAGGACAAAGGGGTATTCCACTTCACTTTTAGTTTGTATTTCTATTTCTCTTAATATGAATGAGGTTAAGCATATTTTCATACATTTATGATCATTTGTTTCCTTTTCTGAAAAATGACCTGTTCAAATATGTTCAAGACTTAGTATTTTTACTAAATGTCCAGCCAACATATCCTATAATATGCCAATTATTAAGCTAGCCATGCATGGGAAAATTTAGGGAAAGGGGTCAGATGGGAGTGGCAAATAATGAAACTGCTCAATAACAAATGATACGATGTGATCATATAAGTGATACATAAAATGTGCTTTATGGAACCATATTTCAGTGTTTTCATCTCTGATACCAAATTCTAATTATTATGACTCCTAAGTTATGTTACTTTATTTGGAACAGCATTTTAGCTGTTTTATTTTCCAGGGCTAAAGTCTTTAGTTCATTTATCTATTTTAAAATGTTTAAAGCTCACAGTATTTCACATGCTGTAAAATAGACTCCCAACCCCATGTCGTCAGCCTTAGTCCTTTAACCCTACCTCTCCCCTTAGTGACTCTCAGCTCCAGCAACACGAATACTGGGTCCTCCCCTCCCCTGCCCTAGGTGCCAGGCTGTGACCTTTCTTGGAGCTTGCTTCCTGCTGTTCCTTTTGTTGGAGGCTCCTGTCCCCGCCTTAGTAGCCCTGTCCTCATCTTAAAGACTGGGCACAGAGGTCACCTTTTCCAGCATATTTCTATTCTCTTCCAAAGTCAGAATAAAATAAACCTTTTGTATAATAACTTCCCAGTAAAAATGTGTGCCTCCCTCTTATGATTTGCTTCTAAATACCATAGAGGTTAAAATCAGGTGGAATCAGGTCTAGGTCTGACTTTTACCTATATTGAATTCTGTGTATTCTTGAGTAAGCAAGTGGCATCATTTAATGATGTCATTTTCCCCTGAACAAGGCTACTGCTACTAATGCCTACACTCTAGGGTGGCAGTAAGTATAAGATGCAGTACATATCCACTGCCTGGCACACAGTAAGCACACACATTGTTCAGCTCCACTAGGAAGCTAGGAAGTCCCACTAGGATTATGAGGCTTTTTCATGCCCACTTTGATGATCCACTGCCCTGCATGTTAAAGAGATCCATCCTCTTTTTGTTTCTTAAATTCATTTGTTTGCTTTGGTAGTGAGTGGTATAGTGATTTTGGGTCATTAAAAAGGAAAATGTCAGCATGTTGCTGAGCCAAACTGAGGATGACTCACAGGCAGCTGTTGATGGAGGTGTTCACAGCCAACAGTCACTGGAGGACCAGCTTCTTGGCTGTTCTGCTGGTTTCAGATTCCCTTCAGCTGCTAGGGGTTGAAAGGAGTGGTGTTCTCAGATTCTTATGCTACCCGCCCCCCGCTTCCTTGCTTTCTCCCATCCAGACCTCTTATCTCAGTCTCCCTGAGGTTACAAACCTATCTCCTTACTCCTTGCCACCTGGAAAGGGAAGACTTTTGGAGCCACCCTAAATCTCCCTCTTCTCTGTTCGGTCAGCTGAGTGAGAGGTATCCACTATGATCTTCTTTCTTTCCACCTCTCATTTTCCCTCTCTGCAGTCTGATTGGAAGATCAAATAACAAATAACAATGGTAAGAACAATGACCTTCTTTATGCTGTTTGTTTGCCATCTTGATATAATAGTCTGAATACACCCTGATATCAGCTGGATGGAAATGTTGGAGAAATGATTAATATTTCAGAATAATGTATCTCACTATATACACTCCAACTGGCTGTGATAATTTTTTATTGCACAATTGCTTATTGGTCCGTGTCTGCAACAGGACATGATCTCCCTGAGGTTGGTAACTGTATCTTAGACACTTTTTCTTTTCTGGAGAAGGGGACAACAGAAGATGAGATGGTTGGATGGCATGACCGACTCTATGGACATGAGTTTGAGCAAGCTCCTGATGGACAGGGAAGGCTGGCATGCTGCAGTCTATGAGGTTGCAAAGAGTCGGACACGACTGAGCAACTGAACTGTCCTTTACCACAGTCCGAGGACCTGGTGCTGTTGATTGTTGAAGATCCTGCCAAATACTATTATATAAGTGGTATTTAGAGTAAGAATTTTGATGCTGCACTAGCCTTAGCATTGTTTTATTCACTTATATATTATTCATTGTAAAAAACATTTAAGGGATGTAAATTTGCCAGCATCAACATAACTTTTTTAAGTGAACACAATAATTTTGGTACAATTCTTTTCTTTCAATATAAAAATTCAGTTGCAACAGTTCCCAGGTTCAATATTAAGTGTTCACATTACAAATTCCAATACTATGCACACACAGTTATTGCTTTAGGGTAGTGGTTCTTCAGTGTGCTTTCAAGTCACCAGGGGATCTTGTTAAAGAACAAATTCTGATCCCGTGGGCCTGAGATTTTGTGTCTCTAAGAAGCATTCAGGTTATGCTTATCCTTCTGGCTCATGGAGTATACTTTGAAGAGCAAAGCTCTGGATTAAAAACAAAGTGCCTCATGGAATGTAAGAACAAGGCAAATGGATTACAAATTCTATTATATGATGTCAATACGCCATCAAAGCATAAAGAAAAAACCCATAATGGCAAAAAAAAAAAAAACCCCATAAAGTTTTCAGTAACATTTACTGAAATTTTTATGCAAATAATAATCACAACATAAGCAGGACTTCTCTCTCTTAATAACTAGTAGCAAGCTTTAAGGTAACTTTATTCATTGATGATTGTTGAGATGTCTGCTGATTTTTTAAATAATTTATTCAGGTATTATAGTAAAATTTATATGACTAGTTTTTTGCTAATATAAATGTTGACAAATACACATCTGATTTTCAAAGAAATTCTGCTTTATTACAAGTGGCAATTATAAAACTGTTGTAATGAAGCATCAAGTCCTGAAGACTGATATCTGCTTGCATTATGAATTATTTACAGTTAAACTACCAAAAGTAAATTAATTCCTTATTGTATTAATGAGAAATAGCAATGTCTGCCATTGGCAGAGCAGAATTTAATTTTAGTTCTAGAGAAAATCTCAACATAGATTAGTTCCTATTAAAAAATTTAGTATATGCAAAATCAGGCACAAAAATATTAGTTAATGTTTGTAAAGTACTCCGCAAATAGTAAATAATCCTTATCATGCTGTGTCTTGATTTATATGTGTACTATACAGTGGTGAAAGCTAGAATGTGTTTGCCATACAATAAAGTGATATTGTTTTGTATTAGGAAACATCTATTGGAAAGCATCTGAGCATTTGCTGCTTGAAAGTTGAGTTAATTTCATAGGAATTAAGAAAATTTAATAAGCTTAAATGTCTCATAGAGGTTGTTCAACAGATCATGAAACAAATGTCTCCTCTGATGTAAAGAGATAATTTCCAATAATGTTTAATGAATTGAAGAAAAATGATGCTATATCCTCCAGCAAGGATACTGCTAAATTTCTAGGCATACATGCTCTGTACTCACCCTCAGTATTTCCCACATCTGTTATTTCTGTCCAATTCCTGTCTCAGTAAAGCAGAAGTTTTGCCTGATTACAGATGTGTACTTGCTACTTGAGAGTATGTGTGTACACACATATGCACACACAGCACTGAAATGTTGCCATTTTAAGTGCAAATTAAATGAATAGATTCAGGCCAAAAGATGTAAGGCTATAAAAGGATTATATCTATTACTAAAATTTCCAAGAGTTAACAGTTTTTCTAAGCAGTTATATTGGTGAGAATTTGGGGGCTAGTTTTTAGTGTTTATTTGTCTATTTATAATTTATACTTTTGTTGACTACTGCGTTTAGGTCTGCAATGTTTCTTTGTGGGTTTCACTTGTTGGAAGGACTTCACTCATCCAGAATAGACTTGGAGACTTGAGATTGAAGAATTATTATTCTTTTCCTTTACAAGTTTTAGAATAGCAAAGATGCAAGTTAATATCATGTCATTTACCTGTCAGAAAGTCCCCTCTCACTCCAAAGTTTGTGTTTATTTAGGCGTCCCCCAGTGACTTTTTCTGGATTCATAAGCTGAAGTAGAAAAGCCGCAGCACATTGAAACCTGAGGACGGGCACTGTCCTAAGAGCAGGTATACTGACAATAATAGAAAGATCAGACTCATGGCAAAGCAAAAGAGAAATAAGTGTAAAAGTGATTGTAAAACATGCAAGAAAGCATGACCCCACACTTCGATAGACTTCAGAAATGCATCTGTAGCAACAGTTCTAAATAATGGTCATGAATCAAAAAGACATGTAAAATTAATTTCAGTGTACTCTGGTTGAAAAGATAGGATAGCCATAATTGGGGATGAAAACCTGCTTCTAATTATGTCAGGTATCAGGTTTACATTCTAATCTGGAGCAAAGCCTCCCCCAGCAAAGCCAGACCAATGCCATGGCCCTGTTCTAGCAGGACTGTGTGACTTGGGGAAGCCTATAGGTATACAAGCTGCAGTCCTTAGCTGCCTCCATCCAGTGGGGCTGGTGAAAAATAATTGTGTGATAACTGCAACTGTAATTGTATACAAAATATGGTTTTATCATAGAGGAGGGAAGAATGAAGTCATTTGGGAGTCAGGAGGACTTTGTAGAGATTACTAAATTGGGTCTTAAAGAAGTAATAGACGCTCATCAGGGAAGAAGCGTACATGAAACAAGAGGTTTTAATAAAAGTATATGTACATGTCCTCCATTAACGTCCTCTATGCATCTCATCAATTATTCATTATCCTAGAAATAATTGGGGCTATTCTAACAGAAGGACATGGAGAAGGTATTATCCCATAAATAGTCATTCACACATGCAGACCACTTATCCATGCATGCATCCATTTATCATTATGCATGCACTTTTAGAGAAAGATGACCAAATCCCAGGTAGATTTGGTGGGTGTTGCTTAAGTGGGTATTTGGGAGAAAAAGCTGATAAGGTGCTTGGCTAGAGGATACTGGAACCTGTCCAAGGCAGTGGGTCCAGACCTGTAGGTGACAGGCAAAGGGGTATGTACTCAGTACAAGGAAATTGCCAGCTGTCGTCCCATCCCACATGCTGTGGCCTGAATGTTTGGTGCTTCCCACCCTAAATTCCTGTATTGTAACCTATTGCCCGTTGGGATGATTTTAGGAAGTGGCATCTTCAGGAGATGCTTAGGTCGTGAAGGCAGAGCCCACAGGAGTGGGATTAGAGCTGCTATGAAGGAGACCTCACAGAGATTCCTTTTCCCCTTCTGCCATGAGAGGGCACAGCTAGTCAGCTCTTACCAGGACCTGATCTGGCTGGCACTCTAACCGGTGCTTCTGGCCACCAGAGCTGTGAGAGATCCATTTCCATCTGTGATGTTTCGTTTTAGCAGCTCACAGACTCAGCACACTGTTGTCCCACACATTAGCAAATTAGTTCCTGTGGCACGTGGGTAATGTGCCATTGAGCTTTGATAACTTTATTTTACCTTCCTGAAAGGTGGTACCCTTGGATCATTCCTCAGAAGTTTTTTTTGTTTGTTTCTTTCTTTCTCCCCATTATGTAATGAGGCTTTGCCAAATCCCAATAGGAAAAAAAAACCTTTTAAGAGGTCCTGACTATTCACCAATCCCACTAGACTAGAAAGTGGTACTTCCATCTACCTAGAAGTGAGGATGGCAGTCTATATCGGAAAACACCAAGCGTCTAATCTTTTAAAATTTATTTTTAATTGGAGGATAATTGCTTTACAATATTATGTTGGGTTCTACCATGTAACAACATGAATCGGCCATAAGTATACATATACCCCCTGTTTCTTGAACCTCCCTCCCATACCCCCCCATCCCACTCTAGGGATGTCACAACCCCTCTAGGTTGTCACAGAGCAGTAAGTTGAGGTCCTTGTGTTATACAGAAACTTCCTACTAGCTATCTGTTTTACATATGATAGTGTATATGTTTCAAACAGCATCTGCTTTTGAACCAACTCAAGATTTCTTCTGGGAGAAATCAAGGTTCCATTTAACCAATAGCTTCTGTGTGTGTGCGCTTAGCTCATTCCTATCTGACTCTTGAGACCCCATAGACCTGCCAGGCTCCTCTGTCCATGGGATTCTCCAGGCAAAAATACTGGTGTGGGTTGCCGTTTCTTTCTCCAGGGCATCTTCCTGGCCCAGGGATGGAACCCAGGTTTCCTGCATTACAGGCAGACTCTTTACCAGCTGAGCTACAAGGGAAAGGTGGGGGGGGGGGGCCTGAAAACTTGCCAATGTTTTTGTTCGATTTTAAGATAGCATCTAGTTATTTCTTAAAATCGAACAAAAATATTGGCAAGTTTTCAGGGCCCCCCCATGGTCTCCTTAAGTGGATGCTCTTCTGGGACCACAGAATAATTCTCAGTATGACCTTATTAAGAATGGATCTCTTTATATTATACCTGTTGATATATGTGCTTGGATTTTCCCAAATTGCAGATTCTTTGCAGGAGATGACATCTCCCCTGACTTTGGATCCTCAGCACCTGGCACAGTACTGCGCATCAAGCTTTTAAATATGGGATCATTGGAATACATGATCTGTTTTTAAAATTAATTTTTACTGGACTAAGTGGACTTACAATGTTATGTTGCTTTCATGTGTACCACAAAGTGAATTAGTTGTACATATACACATACCTACTGTTTCTGAGACTCTTTTCACATGGAAATCATTATAGACTATTGAGTATTGAGTAGAGTTCCCTGGGCTATACAGCTGATTCTCTTTAATTACCTATTTTATATATAGTAGTGTGTATATGTCAATCCTAATTTCTCAGTTTATCCCTCCTCCTCCCATTTCCCCTTGGTAACTGTAATTTGTTTCCTGCATCTGTGAGTCTTTCTGTTTTATAGATAGGTTATTTGTATCATTTTTTGAACTTCACATATAAGTGATATCATATGATAATTGTTCTTCTCTGACTTCACTCAATATGACAATCTCTAGATCCATCCATGTCACTGTAAATGGCATGATTTTATTCTTTTTAATGGCTGAGTAGTATTCCATTGGGCTATGTGATCTTGAATAAATAAGACTCACAGTGAGGGCAACATGTATGTGAAGGCAGAAATGGAGTGAACCAGCCTGGCACAGCCGTAGAGCTGAAGTTTGGGCATTTGCTGGAAATGAGAGTAAAAGTAGGACAAATAATATGGGAAAAAACATCAGAGAAAAAAGTCAGGGGCCAAGGAATAAAAGACCTTTTGTGCCACAGTAAGGAGTTCAGACTTTATTTGGCAATAAAATGTTTTTAGCCTGCCCACGACAGAAATGTCTTTACATTTTTGAAAGATAAGAGACTGCCATGCAGATGGTGGGTGGAGTGGGATGGGGCTGAAGCATAAGACAAGATCAGAGCTTGTCTGAAGCAGTGGCAGTGGATATGAATATGGGAAACAGTGTCACAGCTCTCAGAAAGGAAGAGTTGCTAGCACTGGTGTGGGGAATGGGTCATGGACCCCTATGCAGAGCTAACAACCTCAATAGACCTGGTGATTCAGTAGGAAAAATATCACAAAAGTGTGTGTCTGGGATGCAGCGTATGGTTGTTTCTCTGGTGATATGGAGGACAATTGTGTGCTGTCACGGTCCCTCCAGTGGCCAAAGAGTACAGAATAAACCCCCAGATGCGGGATTCTCTGAGTGGTAGAATTTTTTTATTCTATGTGGCTAGCATTGATCATCATTCTTCTGGCACATCTCGGGGAGGAGTTAAGGAGGCTATTGGTTGGTCAGGTCCACTTATTTGGGCCCAAGTTTCCTTGTGTATCACCTTTGCACTGTTGAATGCCTGTTTAACAGAATAAGTCCCCTACATATGAACCTTAAAGTTGCGAGCTTTCAAAGATGCGAGTGTGCATGTGCACGTCCAGTCGTGTCAGGCCGGGGTGGAGCTGCAGCTCGCTCTCCGCCTCCCAATGCTGACGCCCCTTCAGTCCTGTCATCTCCCCGCTCCTGTCCCCGCTTCAATCAGTGACTCTTCCTGCCTGTTCACTCGATGCCCGCCCTTGGATGCCAGCTGTCGTACTGTCCTACTGTACTTTTCAAGGTACAATACTGTATGATTAAAAATATGTCCTTTACTTTTTGTTTGTTTCTTATGTATTATTTGCATGAAAAGTATTATAAATCTATTACAGTAGAGTACTATACAACTAGTTGTGTTATATGGGTGCCTAAGCTAACTTTGTTGGACGTAGGAACAAATTGGAGTAACGAATGAGCTCTCAGAATGGAACCTGTTTGCGAGTAGGGATCTTACTGTGCATGTAACGAAAGTAAATTTACACGAAGTCTTTGTGGATCAGCTGACTAAGCTCACCAGCAGTTAATTACTTGGAGGTGGTGAGGAGGGCAGAAGCACTGGTAATAATTCCCAGGTCTCTTAATTAGATGAAGCTTCATTCATTACATTGAGACAGGGATGAGGAAAAGGAATAAGTGACTGAGGGATGATCGCAGTGAGTTTCATTTCTGCTGTGTTGAGCTTAAAGAACTCTGGGAGAGCCAGAAGGAGTCATTTGGTTTGCATCTCTAATCAGTGGAGGGAGCCATAGTGAATATTTGACCCTGGATAGTGTTGTCTGTTTGAGGGGCCCCGTTGAGCATCGGTATTATTCCAATGCTTTCGTCCTTCTCAATATGCTTTCTATCTTGCTATCCCCCTGCCCCATTTTCCACTGGAGATTCAAATTAAGCTTGTGACACTCTAGCATTACCCCGTGGTGAAGAGCCGTCAGATTTGCTGACAGGAGGCTTGAGGTACAGTAATGGTCACAGTTGGGAACATGGGACTTAAAGAAACAATGGAAAGGAAACTCGAGGTAATGATCGTGGTCCAGCGATGACTGTATTAGCTTTGAAGGCTGTTACCACCAGGTCCTGGCTAATGATGTGCGAGATGAACAATTTCTAAGCGAAGTCTGCATAAGCATCTTTTGCTCCACATCTAAAGAAAAGCTGCAGTTCCTACCCGAAGCCTGCTGTGGTAGGTGTGTTGCCGAGGAAGATGTTTTCAAGTCTTTAAGTGCTGAGATCAAGAAAGCCATGCGATTGTCTCTCTTTTTTGTTTAGACCTGGGCGCTCATGGCTCACCCAAAGATAATGGGAAGCTAATGCTGCTGAAGAGAGATGATTCTCATCAAAGGCTAGTCAGAACCCTTGGTAGTAACAGAGCTGCTAAAATCACCTGCAACAGAAACTGAAGAAAAGCCCACGCAGGCGAGAACGAGCGTTTCTGATGCTCGGCTGGGACTCTGATGGGAGGTTGGCTTCCACAGTGCAGAATTGTCTCTCTCGAGGTGTTTTAACTCTTTCATGTTTATAACAAAGGTAACTCTTTCTCTGTGAACCAAATGGATGCAGTCAATTAGCAGTCTGTGATTACATCTAAAATGAGAGAAATCAGACCCTTTGGTTGGACACTAGGAAGAATGGAAATGGCTGATTTCATCCACCTCCCCAAAAAGCATGAAGGGTAAGAGTTACATATTTAATGGGAAAGTTATATATTTTTTTCTTGATAATCTGTTCTGATGGACAGATGTCCTGGAAAAAAGATCCAGGCAGAATTTAAACTGGAGCTGGGGAGCCATTTAGAGACTGTTAAGTTCTGTCCATACTTTAAAATATATGTGTTACTAGCATCCAAAATCATGTCTGACAAATAATAAATGCTCAGTAAGCCCTCAAACACCAAATTAAACTTACCATGTCTTTTAATGTGCAGTTTTCCTCATTAGTCTCTCTCTTTTTTTAGAGCTAGTAAAATGCTTACATAGACGTTGTGCTTAAACATTTGTTGGACTTAACTGACATGCTAGAAACTAAGAAATAAAAATCAATTCCTACACAAAAATAAACTCAAAATGGATTAAAGATCTAAATGTAAGACCAGAAACTATAAAACTCCTAGAGGAGAACATAGGCAAAACACTCTCTGATATGAATCACAGCAGGATCCTCTATGACCCACCTCCCAGAATATTGGAAATAAAAGCAAAAATAAACAAATGGGACCTAATGAAACCTAAAAGCTTTTGCACAACAAAGGAAACTATAAGCAAGGTGAAAAGACAGACCTCAGATTGGGAGAAAATAATAGCAAATGAAGCAACAGACAAAGGATTAATCTCAAAAATATACAAGCAACTCCTGAAGCTCAATTCCAGAAAAATAAATGACCCAATCAAAAAATCGGCCAAAGAACTAAACACACATTTCTCCAAAGAAGACATACAGATGGCTAACAAACACATGAAAAGATGCTCAACATCACTCATTATCAGAGAAATGCAAATCAAAGCCACAATGAGGTGCCATTACACGCCAGTCAGGATGGATGCTATCCAAAAGTCTACAAGCAATAAATGCTGGAGAGGGTGTGGAGAAAAGGGAACTCTCTTACACTGTTGGTAGGAATGCAAACTAGTACAGCCACTATGGAGAACAGTGTGGAGATTTCTTAAAAAACTGGAATTAGAACTGCCATATGACCCACCAATCCCACTCCTGGGCATACACACTGAGGAAACCAGATCTGAAAGAGACTCATGCATCCCACATGTTCATCGCAGCACCGTTTATAATAGCCAGGGCATGGAAGCAACCTAGATGCCCATCAGCAGACGAATGGATAAGGAAGCTGTGGTACATATACACCATGGAATATTACTCAGCCGTTAAAAAGAATGCATTTGAATCAGTTCTAATGAGATGGATGAAACTGGAGCCCATTATACAGAGTGAAGCAAGCCAGAAAGATAAAGACCATTACAGTATGCTAACACATACATATGGAATTTAGAAAGATGGTAATGATAACCCTATATGCAAAACAGAAAAGGAAACACAGATGTACAGAACAGACTTTTGGACTCTGTGGGAGGAGTCGAGGGTGGGATGTTTTGAGAAAACAGCGTCGAAACATGTATATTATCTATGGTGAAACAGATCACCAGCCCAGGTTGGATGCATGAGACACGTGCTCAGGCCTGGTGCACTGGGAAGACCCAGAGGGATCAGGTGGTGAGGGAAGTGGGAGCGGGGATCGGGATGGGGAATACATGTAAATCCATGGCTGATTCATGTCAATGTATGACAAAACCCACTACAATATTGTAAAGTAATTAGCCTCCAACTAATAAAAATAAATAAAATTAAAAAAATCAATTCCTATTGAGAAATCTGCATTTGCCAATGAAGAGATTTCTCAGATAACCAAAGAAGGGGCTATATAGTATATATTTTTTTATCCCCAGCATTTATCACATTGCCTGATGTGTAGTGACTGTGGTAACCAACTTGTCCTGGTCTGCCCAGGACTTTTAAAATTTTAGCACAGAAGGGCTAACATCTTGAGAGCCCCCTCAGTCCTGAGCAAAATGGGGTGATTGGCCACTCTACATCAGAATGTGTATCTCATGAAGGGAAAAAATAAAAGAATTGGATTCATGAGGTTAATAAAGGTAATTCCTCAGATTCCATATAAGTGCACTCACTCTATGTATTACGTAGGAAATCAGATATGAAGCATAAGCCTCACTCCATGTGATCATTTTTAACCCCCTGAGCAGACCTCTGGGGGAGTCAAAGGTTGAGTGGTAAAAGTGGGTGCCTGGGTCAGTAGAAGAATTTAGTGCTCATGACATTAAGGTAAGATAGCTTGACCTATCTCACTCACCACATCTCCTGGGGGGCTGGACATCCTTTGTGTGGGCTCCTGTAAGAAAGCAGAGAGCATTGATAAATTCTGTGTCTATGAATTCCATGCCTTCATATATTCTCTCAATGTTTGTGAATTTATTAAGTTTGGGCTTGTCCTGGTATGGAAGCTATAGTGTAAAGCTGTAAGAGATTTGCATGTCTATTTCTTCATAAATCTTTCTCCCATATTCACTCATTCCTTTTTTTAATTTATTTAGCAGATCATTCTAGAGTTTCTATCTTGTGCAGGCACTGTCTTGGTTTGGTATATATACCAGAGGGAACAATATGAACAAATATTTCTATTCTGAAGAATCTTTGTAACATGGAGAAACAGATGATAAGCAAAATAAATAAAAATATGTAGTGAGATAATAAGACCTATGAAGATGAATAAAGCAAGGTGAATGGGTGTTGGGGATTCAAGAAGAGGTCAAGCAGGTGTTAGTGATTTTTATTTTATTTTATTGATTTTTTGATGTGGGCCATTTTTAAAGTCTTTATTGAATTTGTTATAGTATTGCTTTTGTTTTGTTTTGTTTTGTTTTGTTTTGTTTTGTTTTGGCATATGAGGTCTTAGATCCCTGACCAGGAATTGAACAGGCACCCCCTGCATTGGAAGGTAAAGTCCCAACTGCTGGACTGCCAGGGAAGTCCTGAGCAATATCGTATTAAATCGGGTCATTAGGGAAGCCTGTCCTAAGAAGACGACAGTTGATTCAGGGTCTAAGGAAAGTGAGGGAGCCTGGCAAGAACCTAAATGACGTAAAGTGCTTTAGGCAAGGGGAGCGCCAGGGCCTCTGTTCCTGAGACAGGACCTGGCCTTTTGAGTTCCAGGAATAACAAAAAGATCAGGGTGGCTGAAGCAGGGTGAGCAAGTGAAGAAGTAGCAGAAGGTGATGGGGTTCAGGGCATAAGCAGGGTTTGAGACCCTACTGGGCCATTTAGATCATTCTGAAGACAGTGATGGGCGCCTCTGGGTGATGTGGGCTTGATTTAATCCACATTTTAACAGTATCACTGTGGTAGCTGTGTTGACAGCTGACTGAAGAGACACTAGTGCAATGGCAGAAGTCCAGCTGAGAGGTCACTGTTGCAATCCCAGCGAGAGAAATTCATTCCTGGGAAAAGAATGGAGGCAGCAGGGCTGGTAACGTTTTTTGATGTTAGGGCTGTTGGGATTTGTTAGGATTGAAGGGGAAATACAAATAAATGGAAGAGGAAGTGATGACCGCCTGGTCCTTGGCTGGGACAACTGGAAAAAAAGGGCACTATACAGAATTCATAGGAATCCTCAGGGCATCCATGCCTCATCACAGTGATTTCCCATGACTGAATTGATTATCTCCTGTTTCCATACTGCAATGTTGAGCAGGCAACGTGATTTTTCCTTTATTCCAAATTCTTTGCACAGAGGGGTCACATCAATAGACTCCAAGAACTTATTAATCATAAACTTTAAGATTAATTGCTGGAAAAAATGCAAATTTTCACAGATTTCTCACTTCACAGGATAGGAAATTCTGCTTATTCTTAACTCTGGTTATATATTGTGCCCTGTGATATTAGACATATATTTCTTTTAAGTAAGCTTGGCTGACAGAATATTTTCTTTTTCCAGATTCAGCAGTCAATCATTTCACACTGGCTTTTTTATTTTATGTTTCCAAACACATCCTCAGGATTATCTTCGTGATTTGTTGATTGTGTGAAACTTCACTTGTAAAAGTAATGTTAGTTGAGAAAGTTGGCCAAAAACAAACAAACAAAATCCCCCAAACAAACAACTCCTCTACAATCCATGTTAGAACGTATCCAGAGCTTTGAAAGTTTTCTCATTACCTATAAATTTGACAGTGTAATTACCTCTAAGGAGAGTTTAGATGTGCAGTTTTATATTCCCCTCATAATTATCCACATGAAGTAACATATTGGATAAATGCCATGACAAATGGCACACTGGAGAGGTACTAACCATCAGAAAGATAATTAAGTGAGTAATGCACTATAGCACTTTCTGTAATAGAAATAGTTTAACCCCTGATGATGGTGGTGCAGCTTATTTAGATTTGTTTTTAACACTCAAAAGACTATAACATATCAATTTTATGTAAGATTATTGACCTTGGTGAAGCTTTCTAGAAATTGAAAACCTACCCAAGAAGCCTGAATCTTTTCTATTATAAAAATTAAAAAAGAATCTTCATTAGGTTTCTTTTTTTTCCCATTTATTTTTATTAGTTGGAGGCTAATTACAATATTGTAGTGGTTTTTGTTATACATTGTCATGAATCAACCATGGATTTACATGTATTCCCCATCCCGATCCCCCCTCCCACCTCCCTCTCCACCCAATCCCTCTGGGTCTTCCCAGTGCACCTGGCCCAAGCACTTGTCTCATGCATCCAGCCTGGGCTGATGATCTGTTTCACCATAGATAACATACATGTTTCGATGCTGTTCTCTCAAAACATCCCACTCTCGCCTTCTCCCACAGAGTCGAAAAGTCTGTTCTGTACATCTGTGTCTCTTTTTCTGTTTTGCATATAGGGTTATCATTACCATCTTTCTAAATTCCATATATATGCGTTAGTATGCCGTAATGTTCTTTATCTTTCTGGCTTGCTTCACTCTGTATAATGGTCTCCAGTTTCATCCATCTCATTAGAACTGATTCAAATGCATTCTTTTTAATGGCTGAGTAATATTCCATGGTGTATATGTACCACAGCTTCCTTATCCATTCATCTGCTGATGGGCATCTAGGTTGCTTCCATGTCCTAGCTATTATAAACAGTGCTGCGATGAACATTGGGGTGCACGTGTCTCTTTCAGATCTGGTTTCCTCGGTGTGTGTGCCCAGGAGTGGGATTGCTGGGTCATATGGCAGTTCTATTTCCAGTTTTTTAAGAAATCTTCACACTGTTCTCCATAGTGGCTGTACTAGTTTGCATTCCCACCAACAGTGTAAGACAGTTCCCTTTTCTCCACACCTTCTCCAGCATTTATTGCTTGTAGACTTTTGGATAGCAGCCATCCTGACTGGCGTGTAATGGTACTTCATTGTGGCTTTGATTTGCATTTCTCTGATAATGAGTGATGTTGAGCATCTTTTCATGTGTTTGTTAGCCATCTGTATGTCTTCTTTGGAGAAATGTGTGTTTAGTTCTTTGGCCGATTTTTTGATTGGGTCATTTATTTTTCTGGAATTGAGCTGCAGGAGTTGCTTATATATTTTTGAGATTAATCCTTTGTCTGGTGCTTCGTTTGCTATTATTTTCTCCCAATCTGAGGGCCAAAGTAATCTTGAGAAAGAAGAATGGAACTGGAGGAATCAACCTGCCTGACTTCAGACTCTACTACAAAGCCACAGTCATCAAGACAGTATGGTACTGGCACAAAGACAGAAATATAGATCAATGGAACAGAATAGAAAGCCCAGAGATAAATCCATGAACCTATGGACACCTTATCTTTGACAAAGGAGGCAAGAATATACCATGGAAAATAGACAACCTCTTCAACAAGTGATGCTGGGAAAACTGGTCAACCACTTGTAAAAGAATGAAACTAGGACACTTTCTAACACCATACACAAAAATAAACTCAAAATGGATTAAAGATCTAAATGTAAGACCAGAGACTATAAAACTCCTAGAGGAGAACATAGGCAAAACACTCTCCGACATAAATCACAGCAGGATCCTCTATGACCCACCTCCCAGAATGCTGAAAATAAAAGCAAAAATAAACAAATGGGACCTAATTAAACTTAAAAGCTTTTGCACAACAAAGGAAACTATAAGCATTAGGTTTCTTGTAAATGAAAGTCTTTGCATGCAATGGAGGATAAACGTAAATATCCACTGTTCAGAAAGTGAAGTAGAATGACACATTTTTAAAGGTGTGAAAGTGTGTATTGTGGCCAGAGAGAAACCAAACCATAAACAGATTCTGCCTCTCAAAATAGTGGCCTAATATTTCTTTGGTGGGAGTTTTAAATAGCAATAAAATAAAACATGAAAGACCCATTACCTATGCAATGCAGGACACAGGGTTGTGAACCCCATTCACATATCAAGGAAACTTTCTTGTAACTTATTCTGTAAATAAGTGATGAACAGATTCAAGGGATTAGATCTGACAGATTGTCTGAAGAACTATGGGCAGAGGTTCGTAACATTGTATAGAAGGTGGTGATAAAAACCATCTCCAAGAAAAAGAAATGCAAAAAGGCAAAATGGTTGTTTGAGGAGGCCTTATAAATAGCTGAATAAAGAAGGAAACATGCCCATCTGAACGCAGAGTTCCAAAGAATAGCAAAGAGAGATAAGAAAGTCTTCCTCAGTGAACAGTGCAAAAAAAAAAAAAATAGCGGAAAACAATATAATGGGAAAGACTAGAGACATCTTCAAGAACATTAAAGATACCAAGGGAATATTTCATGCAAAGATGGGCTCAATAAAGGACAGAGACAGTATGGACCTAACAGAAGCCCAAGATATTAAGAAGAGGTGGCAAGAATATACAGAAGAACTCTACAAAATAGATCTTCATGACCCAGATAATCACTATGGTGTGATCACTCACCTAGAGCCAGACATCTTGGAGTGCAAAGTCAGTTGGGCCTTAGGAAGCATAAAGCTAGTAGAAGTGATGGAGTTCCAGCTGATCTTTTTCAAATCCTAAAAGATGATGCTGTGAGAGTGTTGCACTCAAAAAGCCAGTGGCCACAGGACTGGAAAAGGTCAGTTTCCATTCCAGTACCAAAGAAAGGCAGTGCCAAAGAACGTTCAAATTACCACAAAATTGCACACTTCTCACACGCTAGCAAAGTAGTGCTCAAAATTTTTGAAACTAGGCTTCAAGAGTACATGAACCGAGAACTTCCAGATGTTCAAGCTGAATTTAGAAAAGGCAGAGGAACCAGAGATCAAAATGCCAACATCTGTTGGATCATCAAAAAAGCAAGAGAATTCCAGAAAAACATCTACCTCTGTTTCATTGACTGTGCTAAAGCCTTTGACTGTGTGGATCCCAACAAACTATGGGAAATTCTTAGAGATGAGAATACCAAGCCAGCTTACCTGCCTTCTTAGAAATCTGTAGGTAAGTCAAGAAGCAACGGTTAGAACCAGACAAGGAAGAACAGACTGTTTCCAAATTGGAAAAGGAGCAATCAAAGGCTGTATATTGTCATCTGCTTATTTAACTTATATGCAGAATACATCATGCGAAATGCCAGACTGGATGAAGCACAAGCTGGAATCAAGATTGCCGGGAGAAATATCAGATATGCATTTGACACCACCCTCATGGCAGAAAGCAAAGAGGAACTAAAGAGCCTCTTGATGAAAGTGAACAAAGAGAGTGAGAAGCTGGCTTAAAACTCAACATTCAAAAACGAAGATTATGGCATCCGTTCCTATCACTTCATGGAAAATAGATCGGGAAACAATGGAAACAGTAACAGACTTTATTTTCTTGGGCTCCGAAATCACTGCAGGTGGTGATTGCAGCCATGAATTTAAAAGACACATGCTCCCTGGAAGAAAAGCTATGACCAACCTAGACATCATATTAAAAATATTACTTTGCTGACAAAGGTCCGTCCGGTCAAAGCTGTGGTTTTCCAGTAGTCATGTATGGATGTGAATATTGGACATTAAAGAAGGCTGAGCACTGAAGAATTGATGCTTTTGAACTGTGGAGTTGTAGAAGACTCTTCAGAGAGGCCCTTGGACAGCAAACCTGTCAATCCTAAAAGAAATCAATCCTGAATATTCATTGCAAGGAGTGATGCTGAAGCTCCAATACTTTGGCCACCTAATGGGAAGAGCTGACTCATCGGAAAAGCCCCAGATACTGGGAACGATTGAAGGCAGGAGGAGAAGAGGATGACAGAGGATGAGACGGTTGGATGGCATCACTGACTCAATGGACACGAGTTTGAGCAAGCTCTGGAGATGGTGAAGGACAGGGAAGCCTGGCACGGTGCAGTCCATGGGGTCACAAAGAGTTGGATACAACTGAGCAACTAAGCAACAACAATTGTGTAAATATACATAATTAATTTTTCCTGCTTCACGTGTTTGACTCCTACAAGTATCTGAAAATGAGCAGTTCATCTATTTTAGGGTGTTTTCAGCAGACAATTCAGAAACTCAGTGATATTATTCATGACATGGTTCAGTTGTGGCCCTGGAATTAGATGGCACTTTATTTGCTTGTTTGTTGGTTTGCTTTGATTTCAATGTGTTGCAAATTGAATTCACTTATGGGCCCTAGGTCTATAAAGAAGGCACTCAGGCTGTATTAGTCATTAATAATCTGTATCTGTTGATGCCAACACAGCAGTCTGAAAAATGTAATCAGTTGCTACTTCACTACTTGTTTGACTTGATATGACTTATTGTTTTAGCATCAAATAGGCATCTTAAATGCCAAGGTTCTGACACTCACTATTAAAATCCGTGTTCTCTCTAGTCTCTAGAACTTGTCTTCTTAACATTTTACGTGTCTTGGATCTTATGGCAATCTGATAGAAAAAGGCTATATGAACTCCTTCTCAGAATAATGTTTTAAAATATATAGGATAAGATACATAAAACTACAACAGACACAACACATTGAAATTCAGTCCTACCCACAGACTCTTTGGGAAAGCCCCATTTTGAAATTATCTATTTTTGTAGCCTGTTCAGGCTTCTGTAGCAGAATGCCATAGACTGAGTTTCTTATAAGCAATAAAAATTTATTTCTCACAGTTCTAGAGCCTGGAAAGTCCATGACAAAGATGCCAGTAGATTTGTCTGGTGAGAGAGAACCTCCTTCCTTGTTCATAGATGCAGTTTTCAGATGGCAACTTCATGCGGTGAAAGGGTCAAGGGAACTCTCAGCTGCCTTTTCTCTAGGAGGAACTGTAGCTGAAATTTGGCCCCTTTACCCTGGTACTGATTTGAATGTCAGGAGACAGAATTTTGGGTGAAGTAGAGAAGAATAACTTTATTGCTTTGCCAGGCAAAAGGGGCCACCACAGGCTAATGCCTTTGAAACTGTTGTTCTGACCTTGAGGGAGTAGTGAGGAGTTTTGTACTAATGGCTCAAAGAGGAGGGTGTGATCACCTTGTGGACATATTTCTGATTGATTGGTGGTGAGATAAGTGGGAGTCAGCATCCTCAGTCTTCTGGTTCCAACTGGTCTGGGGTGTACCTGCTTTTAAGCAGAATACGGTTAAATTCTTCCTTCTGGTGGAGGTTTCAGTATCTGCAAAACAGCTCAAAGATATTTTTACATATATCCCTTGAGGGGGTACCAAGACCCTGAACCCAGGTGCACTATTGTTTCCTAAACTACTCCTCCTTTGTCTCCATATTCCCTCTCTTGCCTAATTGGCAACTGTTAGAACCTGACCTTTGGAACTCAGGGAAGGTCAAGGAGGCTATTTCATGCAAACAAGAAATGGGGGACCCAGAAAGGCTTTTGTGCCCAGGAACCCCACAGGATCCTGCTAGGTTTCAGCACTAATTCATACATGAGGGCTCTATCCTTATGACCTAACCACCTCCCAAAGACCCCACCTCCTCATATCACACTGGGGGTTAGAGTCTCATCATATCAAATTTGGGAGGATAGCTTCAGTCCATAACATCTGCTTTAGCACAGTATACAGAAGACATTAGAGTCTGCCATTAACTTTGAGGGTAGGAGGTCAGTAGAGAAAAAGCATTTCTTTTTATCTCCAGTTTATCTTTCTTGCTGAGAATAACCAATCCTGGTAAAAGTTTTGTGTAAATTTAAGAGGGAGAATTTAATGTTTCAGCATATACTTAGGGATGGGAAATGATGGAAAATATCAACAGCACGTAACTTTTCTTTGTGGAATGATCAGTTTGACTCTTGAAGGTAAAAAATATGATTTCCTGAATTCTTGTTATTTTGTATCCACCCCCTGGAAAAGATTTTCTCATGGTTTAATGTTATATGAATTGGCCTTAATGGTACTAAAACTGGGAAAAAGTATTGGATGTTTCATCTTTCTACTCCACCTATACTCAGCACTTAGTTTATTCTGTAGATTGCATCAAGTTAATGGGACAGATGTTGAAAGGAGAATTTTCCCCCAGATTACTCAGTTTTTAAGTCAGTGTAATCATCAATCCCTGAAGGAGCATTGATTCTGGAATTTTGCAAGGTTTGGACAGATGTAAATGATACCTACCTACCTGGGAGTGCTAATATCAGATTATTTAACATGGTGCATTTAAGGAACCAAAATGGAAATACGTTTTGGAAAACAGTATGCCTAGGTGGCTCCAAGCTTGTTATCCTCCTGTTCTGAAATGAGTCCCTGAATTCACCTTTTGGTTCTTAATCTGGTTCCATCCTTGGATTTTAGTTTCTTAAATTTCCCTACCACCTTTTCACTTAAATTATGGTTCACCTTCTATATACAAACGCTTCATGCTAACATCGTTCTTTAATACTCTGCTTATCTCCTGTTAAACTGAATATCCCTAGGTATTATCCTAAACTGTCCCTGATCATAATTTCTAGTGAATAACAGACTAAAAAAAAATTCTTGTGTACTTTTTTGTGTACTACAGCCTGTTAATACGACTTCAAAACAGAAGTTGTGACTCTGGTTATGTGATATAAAATTCACTACAGAGAAGAATACAAGCAAATTTTATTAGTTACAAGTTTTACTCTTGGAATACAACCATTAGGAAAATCCCTAAAAACAAACAAAAAAACCCCGCAAGCACAACTAACTAACAGGTCTCATTGACTTGTGATTTGTTAAAAACATTTTACAGGGGAAAAATAAGTTTGGCTGTATGTCCTGAAGGCTAGATACCTCATTCAGACCTTTGTTGGCTTCTGTCTAGTTCATCTTGGCATATCACAATGCAAATGGGCAAAATAATGACGACAGATGGGCAGGAAGAGAGTCATGCCAAGATTCTAGGCTGCATTCTACATTTGAAGAGCTAATAAGGAATTTTTGCTCAAAAATGTGCATTTGGTGATGTTGGGCAGTAGGCTGTATGTTTGAGTTGACCTAAACCAGTGGGTTCAAAAAGAACATAAAATTGCAAAATCCATATATGCATATGTAATAAATACAAATTTGTCAGACAAATAATAGCTTCTGGATAATCTCAACTAATTGAAGGGGAGACATTAAGTAAAGTACAACTACAAACATTTATTAACTTCTCTGCAAGTTGTCTCGAAATGAGTCTAGAGTTCAGATTTATGGTTTGTCAAGTAGATCAAAGAGAAGTAGACGCGAAACTGAATCCTACTGTGAGAAACAATGAAGCAGACCCGATTTTATTATTTGTTTTCCTCTGGGATATCTGTCAAAAGTCAAAAAAAATTTTGCAACACACATATTCATGGATCATGGCTGGCAGTCTTCATATCATTCATATAAGATATGCAATTGTGGAAAGTTGTATTTCTCGTTTTTTAAGTGAGCTTGCTGTTCCAGTGTAATGAGTTTAACAGACAAGATCTCAATAGTCAGAAAATAGAACATAAATGAAGATAGCTGAAAAACATCACTCTGGTTAAAAAAAAAAATCAGAAACATAAATTAACTTGTAAAAAAAATGTATGCCGCAACCATGAATAAGTTAGCTGTACGTAAAATGATTATTGTTTTGCTGAAGATTGAGGATTGTAACATTTGCTGTTCTTTTAACCATAAATGAATTTTTCTGCCTGTCTGATTTTGTAATCAGAGTCTGCCAGAATGCTATTTACATGTACCATCATTTGCAAAAGCAGAAATACATTCAGGGCATCAAAGTTGATAATATATAAAGTCAAGGCACTTGCTTGCTTTCCTGAAACTTCATTCTTTAAGTGAAATACTGACTAAAATGAATTGTGCTACTTGAAAGTTAGGTTAGTCCATGCACAATTGGGCAACTTTCAATTACAGAATTCTTGAAGCTTCCCTTGAATAGGCTAGTTATTAACATTGGTCTCACACTGAGATAAAACTACGTTTTTAATCTTAAAGTACTCATGGTGTTTAAAGCACCACCGCTGCTAGAGATTTTCTAGTTTCTACGGCTCAGGCTCACTTTGTCACCACCATGAGAGGTCGAGCCTTTGTGAATGCTCGGCTTATTGCATTAGGAGAATATTGAAGAAATACTGGCTATTTCCATGGGCAGTGGATACTTAATTTAGTTCCCATCATTATCATACCCATGCCTCCAAGATGCAAACTTATTTTATTAGGATAAAATGTGCTATATTTTTTTGTTCAAAAAAACTCATTTCTTTCTAGGGGAAGGAGAAAAAAGTCTAAGTGATCATAATGGAGATTTAGGGCAGCAATTGAGATAGAAGAACTAGTTTTGAACTGCTTCTCTGACTCAAAAATTGATCATCTATCAGTTGAATGATAAGAATTCATTAAGGTTACTGAGAGTTACAATGTAATGTAAAATTACTATTGCTCAAATGGGTAACATCTATTCTTTGTTTTCATTTGGTCAAAAATAAAGGGAAGTAGATAATTTGCCTGTCATGCAGAACAAAGTTCTACCCAAATTAAAGAAGATAAAAGTGCCTTTAGGTTTTGCTGCTTTCTTGGTTCCAATCACAAGAAAATTTTGTTTTAAAGCTTTAGAAATGAAGGTATTTTTAAACCCACAGGACTTGAAAAGTAGTCATTATATGCCTGGGTCTCCTATGTGAACATCACGCTGAATATTAGAGGGATAACAGGATCCAATGTTCTTTTTGTTTAGAATGTGATTCAGAGAAAAGGTGAAATAAGGAGAAAATACTTCAGATGGAAATGCACATACATACATACTATAAGAAGCCACAATGCCATAAAATTAGCCTAGGCCTTTTATATTGAGGAAGGATTGAAAAAAAAATTTTTTTGAAATCAAGTACAGTTTGGAAACCAAAGATCACTGAACATGGATGAGTCCAGAGGACTAAGGGGTAGGAAAGTAGGAACTTCCCATTTGTAATCCCATGCTCTAGAGGGGAGTATGCTTATTCTAGACTGTGAATCCTAGTTCTTTTGTATTCAATTTTATAATCTTTCCAATTTCTGTGTGTAGATTTCTTGACAGTACAAAGAAATATGGAAGCCTTCAGATGACTGATAGATCCAGCTGAGCCACCAGGAAAGCCTATAGATCACCAATCCATTGAAAATATTAAATACATTGGAAAGATTATCATCCTAAAGAAACAAAGGACAGTAAGTGACTCTTTTATCCCAAGGAGATATATTGTGATATTCTTTTGAAGAAAGGAAACTTATTAGGCTGTGTTTGTTTCTTGAAAATCTCCATTCAAAACCACACTTTTAGTCTGATTCTGATGCTCATAAAGCTTCTGATTTTTATTTATTTTCTTCAGGTAGCTTCACATTAGGAAACAAAACAGCAAAGGAAAAATGGCTACTTTCCTGAGTGTAGTATTTTTCATTAAAAATTGAGAAAGTTTTCTTTTTTTTTTTGCCGTAAATCTTTGTGGAATTTGAGAAACATAAATGGAGTCACCTAGGCTGCAGTAACCCACCAAAGTCACATTTAACATCAGTAGCATTGCTTCGTTTGGACATAAGGGTATGTTTTAGAATACACTTGATAGATGCTAAGTTTGTAAAAATAGTCGCATGTGGAGCACTCTTACCACAGTATAGAAGAAGGATAACTTTGTTTAACACAGTTTTACAACTGTGTTGTAAAATACAGTAAAATACAAACTGTGTTTGACCTAACATATGATAATAGGATCATCTTATGGAAAAGACTAATCAATCTAACATTCTTTTCTCGGATGATACCCAAAGCTAGTGAAATTTTTATTTCACTATAAGTGGTATCATATGCTCTTTGTCTTTCTCTCTTTGACTTTCTTCCCTTAGTAGGATAATCTCTAGTTGCATTCATGTTGCTGTAAATGATATTATTTTATTCTTTTTTTTGGGGGGGAGTGGAGAAACAATTTTAAAGCACAGATTTTCTCAAATGGGATAACTTCCCTCATCTCGGTATTATTTTCTGATGTAACATTTTATTTCTCTGTAAGGATGAGAGAGTGGAAGAATTTTTTCACCAATGTTCCAGTACCAAAAGTTGGGATCATGATGATGTTTAACGTTATGGTTGATTTTATAAAGACGAATGTCAAATCAGGTCACTTGAATAGATAATTCTGATTAACTGATATATTCTTACTGCTTTCCAAAGTATTTTCTTAATATACTCATTATTTTTCCCTTGTGTGAGGAGACATCCCATGGAAAGCAGTGGGATGTTTTCCTGCTGCTAACCTGCATAGTGCTATGTAATTAACTCAAAGGCAGACGTTTTATAAATATGCTTAATTGAGCCCTTTGTTCTTGAACTGTTTCTTTTATATGCCGTTCCACTTGCTGGAGTGTACAGTTTCCAAAACATGAACTTGGGATTGATTACGCAAAAGTTGAACAGCTTGCTTCCTTTTGCTAAGGCTTTAAGAAACTGTTCCATTTGATTTTTAGAGGACATAGTCAAGAAATTTAAAATGTCTCTGGATGCTGGATTTTTTTCTGTGAAAATGTGTGGTTTGTATGAGAAGACATGCCCTGTCTCATCAGTCAGCATTATTTTAGACAGAGTATTTGTTTCTCCCTGGGCGACACATATACCAATTATCCAGAGGAATTCAATTCTCTTCCAGCTGCTTCCAGGTCTTATTTATAGGCTTGATTATCTGACAGACCATTCCTAAATACATAGCTTGTAGTCTTGAAATGTCATTCTCCCCTCTCCAAGACAAACAATTTTGATAAACACTCCATCTAAAGCTTCAGAGGTAATCCAAAGCAACATAAATGGCCTTGATTTTTTAAAAAAAATTATATTTTTTGGTAAAAATACTTTTGAAACATAAACACTCATATAAGAATAGTGGTAAATGAAACTCATTTATCGCCCTAAAATTGTACGTTGTGTTTATCTTTGAAAATGCTCACATCCTGTAGTGATAACTTATTGGTGCTTGGAATAGATCTTTCATCTTAGATTGTCAAACTGCAATTGTCAGTCTGAATGGTGGGGTGGGTTAAGTATGATATTCACTTCTTAAGTGTTTATATTAAAGGAACTAAAAAATCTCAAGACAAACTATTGAAAAGATAAGCGGGTATGGTAAAAATGAGTGCCTATTGGCTTCACAGCAAATTGAGATACTTTTACTTCCCTGATCTGGTTTCACACATTTGGCATAACTGATTTTAGATTTGAGGTTCAGGTTTTAATTTGTGACCATATACATGTAGGAGCATAGTTCCGAGAACTGTGCTAGCTTCTCGTAATACCAACAGTTATATAAAGACCTACATAGAGTGGGGCAAACTGGTCGTTCTGGTCACTCTGCCATTATCAGGATGAGGTTGGTAATTTGGCTCAACATAGAATCAAAATATCCTTAGAACGTTTCTACTATTATTTGTATAGGCATGATTTTGATATTTAAATGAGTTTGGAATATTATAGCTGATCATTTCAATAGGTTAATAGTAAGGAACAACTGCTTTCCCAGTGGCTCAGTGGTAAAGAATCTGCCTGCAATGACATAGGAGATGTGGGTTCTGTCCCTGGGTCAGGAAGATGCCCTGGACGAGGAAATGGCAACCCACTCCAATATTCTTGCCAGGAAAATCCCATGGGCAGAAGAGCCCGGCAGACTCCAGTCCTTGGGATCACAAAGAGATGGACACGACTGAGGGACTGAGCATGCATACAATGAAGAACTGCTTTTCTTTTAAAAATTTTTTTGCTGATTTTTGTATAGTGTTTAAGTCTCAGCCATGCACCATTTGAAACACTTTGCAAAAGTTAGCTTTAGCTCTCACAAAGAACAAAGTAAATGGATGCTATTATTTTTCCATTTTATAGATGAGGAAACTGAGACACAGACTGTATAAGTAATTTGCCCCAAATTACACCTCTGTTAACTGCTGAGACCATGATTCTAATATAGACGGTTTGACTCCCAAGGTTTACTAAAGATGGTTTTGATAATGAATGTAATAAACCCACATGCCTTCTATCATGCTAAGTGAAAAATGAAGTATCTTTAATAGTCAACCCATAGACTCAGAGAGTGGAACATTGGTTACCAGGGGCCGAGAGAGGAAGAAATGAGCTGCTGTTCAAAGGGTATATGGTTTCAGTTACACGAGGTGGCTAATTTCTAGAGATCTGTTGTGCAAGCATTGTACCTGTTGTGTACAACACTGTATTCTACACTTAAAATTTTGTTAAGAGGGTGGTAAAGTGGTCTTACAGTAATCATAATAGTAAATAATAGTAATAGTAAATAATAATGATGAAAGAATCTAATAAAGACCATCGTTATCTTCAAAATGTGCTCTCAGTTTGTTCTTAGGTTCATGCATATGTGTAGAAAAGACTTACATTAAATGTATTATTTGACCGTTAACCTTTCTAAAAGTGATCCATTTGAATAAGCCTGCATATTTTAGTTTTATTTATTTAGAAATTATTCTATACTTTCTTCTAAGTTTTTGGAACCCCCAAAAGATCATTTTGGGTTAAAAAAATGAATAAAATCATATAGATTAGATGTTATAATTTATCTGAAAAGAGATGTCTGGTTTAGCTCTAGGTATTAAATAGTGAAGGAGAAGAAAGGAATGATTTAGTCAGAAGAAAGGGTAAAGGTGGAAAACTAGTATATCTTTTATTATTATTACTATTTTTTGGCCATTCAGCTTGTAGGATCCCAGTTTCCCAACCAGGGATTGAAGTCGGGCTCTCACCGGTGAAACCCAACCATGGGTCCTCCAGGGAATTCCCTAGCATATCTTGTTATCTTCTATATGTCAAGTTCTTTGTGTGTACATTCTGATTTAATCTTCAGTAAAATCCTTTCACGAAAGGATATCATCCCCAGTTTACAAAACATCAAGATGAGCCTCAAGGAGATTAAATGTATCTTCCAAATTCACAGGGCCAGGAAGTGACAAAGCGTGATATGAATCCACTTGACAAAGCCCATAACTGCTCCATCTGAGGGTTCCTCCAGTATAAAGCCAACATACATGTAACTTCATTACTAGCGGTAAACTTTTCAAAAACTAAATTTACCATGGGATTTGTCCCATGAATCTTCATGTAAGTTGTGATGGATATAAAAGTGGAAAATGCCTTTGGCTGATCTTTTGTAAAACCTATTATGTGGCCATTGAAATAGATGATTCTTCTATCTAACCCCTATAAATGCAGTGACATTAAATTATTAAGTCAAACTACGTCTGCCAGAGGGTTGAGTGTAGAAGAAACAAGCCTGAGGGAACCATAAGGAATAAAATTCATATGAAATGACCAAAGACACATGGAGGATAAAGTACAATTGGTCTGACTGGTGAAGGATGGGTAGCTAAAGAAAAGCATTCAAAGCATAAGAAAAGAAATAAATGAATCTGAAGGGCCTAGAAAATGCCAGTATAATGTAGAAATGTCAGTGGCTATCATCACTTTTAGACCTACTTTCTGTATCAGTTACTTATCACATCATGATCTCTAATTTTTACAACTTCCCTGAATGATAGGTAATCACCTTTGTAGAGAAGAGTAAACAGACTCAGGAATATTAGTGAATGAATCCAGGAAGGAAGTAAAGAATTATTGGAATACAGAAGTGCATGGCAACTGTTTTGAGATCATAATGTGGATTAAGAGCTGATTAGAGAAGATCATTCTAATAACCTCCATTTATACTTTGGGCACAATATTCGAAGCGTGGTAGATAAATTCTTATTTAAAGCAGTTCCTTTGAGGGAGTTATTATCCCTACTGATGTACATATTAAACAACCAAACAAAAAAACCCTGAATCTTAGAATCTCTTGAAATTGTATACAGTTTTTATGCAGATTTACTTGTATGCACCTTTTCTGGGGAGAGGTTAGGTAGCTGGCATCAGCTTTTCAAAGGAGTTCATGAGGTATCAAGAAGGTAAAAAAAATTCTGTATTCCTAATTTTTTAAAAATATGCTAAGAACCACTTTGTTGGTTCAAGGAGGGCATTGGTGCACAGATGCATGGTAGTCTGGCGGGGGTGAAGACCACAGAGGGAAGATTCTGTGTGACACGGCTACCTGGTAGGGTCTGGAGTCTGTCTACATAGAGGAACGTTGAACAAATAATTAAATTCCTATAGATATGGGAAGGCAGTCTTCTCATGACTGGAGAAGGGGAGTACAAATATGAAAGAGTGAAAGGTCGGATGAACACTATGGTGTTGGAATGAAATTCATGGCATGATTGTAAACTCATGCTGTTAATATGTAGAGATAGGTATAGAAATAAATATAGATACATGTGTGTATAAATGCATACGTTTTTAGCCTTTCTCACTCTAGTAGCATTGAGCATACCTCTGGCAAAGACTAAGAAATTTATCTAAAGTTCCGGCTAACATAGAACAAAACCAGGATTTGAAAACCCAGACAGTGGGACTCCATGTACTGCTCTCCTTAATCCCAATGCTATAGAAGATGAGGAAGTTGTACAG
The DNA here is from genome assembly GCF_963930625.1 of Muntiacus reevesi. Classification (NCBI taxonomy): domain Eukaryota; kingdom Metazoa; phylum Chordata; class Mammalia; order Artiodactyla; family Cervidae; genus Muntiacus; species Muntiacus reevesi. The sequence continues at coordinate 65,895,081 of NC_089253.1, read as the reverse complement.
TGTAGGTGGAATGTCAGAAATATGTGTCCCCACCTAAAAAAAAGAAAGAGGAACAGGAACCAGAGATCAAATTGCCAACATTCGCTGGATAAAAGAGAAAGCGAGGGAATTTCAGAAATACATCTATCTCTGTTTCATTGACTATGCTAAAAGCCTTTGTGTGAATCATGACAAACTGTGGAAAGCTCTTAGAGAGATGGGAATACCAGATCATCTTAACTGTCCCCTGAGAAACCTGTATGTGGGTCAAGAAGCAATAGTTAGAACCCTGTATGGAACAACTGATTGGTTCAAGATCGAGAAAGCAGTACGATAGGGCTGTCTGCTGTCACCCTGTTTGCTTAGCCTACATGCTGAACACATCATGAGAAATGCCGGGCTGGATGAGTTACAAGCTGGAATCAAGATAGGCGGGAGAAACATCAACAACCTCAGGATGGCAGAGACCAAAGAGGAACTAAAGGGCCTCTTGATGAGGGTGAAGGAGGAGAGTGAAAGAGCTGGCTTAAGAATAAATATTAAACTAAGATCATGGCATCTGGCCCCATTATTGCATGCAAATAAAAGGGGAAAAGGTGGATGTAGTGACAGATTTCCTCTTCTTGGGCTCCAAAATCACTGCAGATGGTAATTGCAGCCATGAAATCAGAAGACGATTGCTTCATGGCAGGAGAGTGATGGCAAACCTAGACTGTGTGTTGAAATGCAAAGACATTACCCTGTTGACAAAGGTCCATATAGTCAAAGCTATGGTCTTCTCAGTGGTCATGTATGGTTGGGTGAGTTGGACCATAAAGAAGGCAGAACACCAAAAAATTGATGCCTTCAAACTGTGGTGCTGGAGAAGACTACTGAAAGTCCCTTGGACAGCAAGGAGATCAAACCAATCAATCTTAAGGGAGATCAACCCTGAATATTCACTGGAAGGACTGATGGTTAAGCTCCAGTATTTTGGTCATCTGATGCAAACAGAAAACTCATTGGAAAAGCCCCTGATGCTGGGAAAGATTGAGGGCAGAAAGAGAAGAGGACCTGAGAGGATGAGATGGCTGGATGGCATCACTGATGCAATGAACATGAACTTGGGCAAACTCCGGGAGATGGTGAGGGACAGGGAGGCCTGGCGTGCTGCAGTCCACGGGGTCACAAAAAGTCAGACATAACTGGGTGACTGAAAAACAACAACAACCTGAAAAAAATTTTTTTTTCTGAAGCTTTCAGCAGAATCATTTCATTGTTATGCTAGATCTTTGAGTCTTTGTAAGTGGTAAGTTTTGATCATAATGCAGATATTTTGCTAGGTTAGTCCCTATTGCCATCACCATTTGAAAGCATAAAAATGCACAATATTGTATAATTTTAGTGGCTACAGATAAGTATTTACATATATGAATCTAATGACAAAAGTTATGTCATTGCTAAATTTATAGAAAACAAAACAAAATCCAGACAGTGTGTCTGGATCGAGAAAGGAGCATGACAGGAGTATGACTTTACAAACATTTTTTCAATTGCCCAACAGTAGTCTGAATTTAGGGGAGTTACCATCACCATTTTATTGATATCTCAAAATGGTTAAATAACTTGTTCAAACAATTTCTCTCAGAAGGTGCTATATTTTGCACCTAATTATTGTGGACTCATATGCATTCATCTGTGATATGTGCTACTGTGACTCAAATGTCCTGAGTATCTTTGAAGAAGAGATTAAACTGAAAAAATATCACTTTCTCAAAAACAAAGCCTTTTGTAGAAAGTGACGGCATGACCCTCTCTGTAGTCTGTTTCACCCTGGACAGAGGGAATTTTGTGATATTATAGGAAGCAGTTTTAAGGAATATAAAGTTAGCTCAACATGAAAGCACATAGCTTTTATTATCAGACATTTTTTTAGACATTGTATCATACTGTCCCAAAAAAGGGGTATTTTATCATGCAGAGCAAGGCCTGGCGCTAATGTACCCCACACATCAGTCACTGACATAGGGACCGGTCAATTGGCAGAAACGTTAGTGAACTTAAAACAAGGCTTAGAAAGGCTTTCAGGAGATCTAGCAGCACTGAACTCACTGAGGAAGGTGTACAAGTGTTAAGCCCTAAACGACTCCACTGACATCCCTGTAGAGATGTGAACCAACTCCAGTTAGAAATACAAAGTAGAACCAGTGGCAAACAGCACAGATGAAAAGCAAATGGTACAATAAAGCAAACAGAGTCAAATTTGAAATCAAAACTGTATCATCCAATTGCCAGTGAAAGGAAAAAGAGTGTCTGAAGTTTGATCTAAAAGGGTAGGTAATAAGACACATAGCCCTGAATAGACATAAGTGGGGCAACCGGATAAGTCTGTAGGTGTTTCATAACACATTTACTTTATTTTAATGATTATCTCCATTTTACTGAAGCCTTGATGAGGATGGGAAGGTGAAGAGTTGAAAGTCTTTTGTTGTTGTTCAGTCCTTAAGCCGTTATCTGACTCTTTGTGACCTCATGGACTGCAGCGCACCAGGCTCCTCTGTCTTTCACTATCTCCCAGAGTTTGTTCAAATTCATGTCCATTGAGTTGGTGATGCTATCTAGCCATCTTATCCTTTGCTGCTCTTTTCTCCTTTTCCCTTCAATCTTTCCCAGCATCAGGGTCTTCCAGTAAGTTGGCTCTTTGCATCAGGTGGCCAGAGTATTGGAGCTTCAGCATCAGTTCTTCCAATGAATATTCAAGGTTGATTTCCTTTAGGATTGACTGGTTTGATCTCCACACTGTCCAAGGGACTCTCAAGAGTCTTCTCTAGCTCCACAGTTTGAAAGCATCAATTCTTTGGCACTCAGCCTTCTTTATGGTCCAACTCTCACATCCACAAGTGACTACTGGAAAAACCATAGCTTTCACTAGATGAACCTTTGTCAGCAAAGTGGTATCTCTGCTTTTTAAGATGCTGTCTATGTTTGTCATGGCTTTTCTTCCAAGGAGCAGGGGTCTTTCATTTCATGGCTACTGTCACCGTCTGTAGTAATTTTGGAGCCCAAGAAAAAATTTCCACCTTATTGGCTGGGTGGAACTGTTTTGAAAATCTATCTGTTGATATCAAATGAGAGAAATTTATGAATCTACATGATTGAAACAGGGCTGTGCCATGAAGGTTCTGCGCTGAAAAGTGTAATAGTTCAGAATTGACTAGTATTTAGAAAAATACCATGAAAATACCTCACAATATTCATAGCTAGGGATGATTGTAGACAAAGATGTGTACTCTTAAAAATCACCTTTCTATCCTCCATACTGCTCAAGGGTTTTCCCACAAGTTTTTCCAGGCACAGGACTCTGATGCTCTCAGAGCTTCTCATTATGACTCCTGATCGTGGACCATACTTTGCTGTAAACTATTTCTTCCTGCTTCCTCTGCTTCCCCTGGAAAAATCTTGGGCTTCAGAATCAATCAGATCTGATTATACACCCATGCTATGCTGCTGACTTATTGTTACAATTTGAGAAGGTAACATATACACTCTGGGCTTTGTTTTTTTCTCTGAGAGAGAAAATAGTAGTTCCTGTCTTTGAAGTTTACTTTGAGACTTGATTAGGTAAATCAAAAGCTTAGCACAATATATGGAACATATCTGGGTGTCAGTTAATATTAGACAATGACAATAAAATCTGCCTATAGTTTTGCTGCTCTTACGTTAACTGAACAGTTAATGTTTCATTTCCATGGGTATTTGCACTTAAAAAAATCAATGAAACCATTGGTATAGAAACTATTTTCCAAAACATTTAGGAGAAATGTTTTAGTGTTTTGGACAAAACTCACATAAATTTATGTAGGCTCTGACTACTTTTTACTATAGATAAATTATAAGCATCCTGTGTATATGTAGTGGTAAATCTGGTTCTAACTAGAGTCTTTCTTTTCTTTTCTCAGAAATAAGTATAACAGACTCTGAAAGTATTTTAAAAGTAAATGTGTAGATACACCAAACTCATGTACATGGAAACTTTAGTGAATAAACCCTCTGCATATATTCACATCCTGAAAACATAAACTTGTAAGGAAAAGTTATGTAATATGCTCTCCACCAAAATGTTAAAAGATGCCTTTGCTCTGCACTCAGGTTGATATAAATTTCAATAGCAGAACTAAAATATAGCAGGGTAAAATTTCTAAGAGCTGGAAGTATGTTGGGTCAATGGTATATGGAGATTTATCTAGAAAGGAAACTACAGAGGGTGATCAAGAATCTATTTGTGGTGGGATGAGGGGTGGGAGGGAGGTCCAGAGGAGGGGATATATGTACACGTATAGCTCATTTATGTTTTACAGCAGAAACTGATATAACATTATAAAGCAATTGTGTGTATGTGTGTGTGTGTGCACGCATACTCAGTTCTGTGCAAATCTTTACAACCCCATGGACTGTAGCCCGCCAGGCTCCTCTGTTCATGGGATTTCCCAGGCAAGAATACTGGAGTTGGTTGCCATTTTCTCTTCCAGGGGATCTTCCCAACCCAGGGATTGAACCTCTGTCACCTACATCGGCAGGAGGATTCTTTACCACTGGGATTCTTTACCTGGGAAGCCCCTATAAGGCAATTATCCTCCAATTAAAAATTAAAAGGGGCTTCCCTGATGACTCAAATGGAAAAGAATCTGCCTGAATTGCTGGAGACCCGGGTTCAATCTCTGGATTGGAAAGATGCCCTGGAGAAAGGCATGGCAACCCACTCCAGTATTCTTGTTTGGTGAATCCCATGGACAGAGGAGCCTGACAGGCTACGGTCCATGGGGTTGCAAAGAGTCAGACATTACTGAGCAACCAACACTTTAGAAAGAATCTAGTTATAAATAATACATAGTGAATGGATATATATTACTAAACAGGAAAGAATGAATGATTATGTTCACATTGGCATTATTTCTTTTTTTTTCCCCCTCTCTCCATCTTTTCCTTCCCTTTTAAATTTCTTTTTAAAAATATTTTCTTTATTTGGACATACTGGGTCTTAGTTGTGTCATATGGGATATTTTAGTTATGGCATGTGAACGCTTAGTTGTGGCATGTCAAATCTACTTCCCTGACCGGGGGTTGAGCCCAGGCCCTCTACTTTGCTGGTGTGGAGTCTTAGTCACTGGACCACCAGAAAAGCCCCCTCTTTATTTCTTCTCTGTTGTTGTTGTTGATGTTATTTAGTTTTGACATGCATGATACTGTATACATGTAGTTCACAGGCTAATGTTGTTCAGTCAGTCAGTCATGTCTGACTCTTTGCGACCCCATGGACTGCAGCACGCCAGGCTTCCCTGTCCTTCACCATCTCCCAGAGCTTACTCAAGCTCATGTCCACTGAGTTGGTGATGCCATCCAACCATCTCATCCTCTGTTGTTACAGGTTAATAGTAGAAAACTGGTAATACACTCAACATCTTTCCTCCTTGAGATAAGAGACTGATCATTGCAATATTTCAGGAACATTCATGTGCCCATGTCCAGAATTTTACTTTTTCCCCCTTTGCTTGGTGGTTTTTCTGCTAGTGTACATAAAATTAAATAATATTTAGTTTTGAAAAATATGTGGCAAAGACAGATGTAGTTGCAAAGGGGAAGAACAGCGGCACCGCTGTGAGAAGGATTCAAGAGATGAGAAGCTGCGTGGAGCATTTGCATCATAATCTGACTTTAGTTTCTTTAGGAGTTTAATACAATGCTTAACTCAGTCAGTGGGGAAGTCAGTGGGGGAAGACTTGAAATGGTCCTAAGAAACATAAGTCTCAGCAAAACTGGGCCATCTGACAGGCCTAGAATATGGGCCGGGTACCAAAGTCAGGAAGTGATATGGAGTCCTTTGCTTCTGAGCTCCCATGTTCTCCCGTTTGTTCTTAAATACAGTTCAAAGTTGACCACTTGCTTTGAGAGAGAAATGTGTATTATTAACTGATCCAGGCAGCAGGACATAAAGAAAAGAGAGGAAGAACTTCAACAGTAGTTCAAGTTAAGTGCAGGTGTGAGTCTGAGTGACGTTCACCGAGGCATTTTGTTTTGAGGTTATAAAGATGGTATATACAATGGCACTGGGGATCTTAGCTGTAATAATCCTCATCCCATCTGTTTCTTAAATCACAGTGTTCCAATCTGAACCCATCACCCTATATATCATTGATGTACATCTGTCAGCTTTGGGCTCTCCCTTTATTTTTGTGGGAATTCCATGGGCAAATCCTTTTTATTGCCTCTCTTCTTCCTGTAGCCCATGTCTTTCTCTTCTTGGTTTATGTTCTATTTCTGGTAGAATGCATCCTCAGTGGTGTTTTAAGAAAAGGTACATGGGAGATAGATTTTTCAACACTGCATGTTTGAATGCATTATTTGACTGTTCACTATTTGTTGGGTTTAGAATTTTTTTTTATAACTTGAAACTTCATCATCTTCTTGATGCTCATGCTGCAGTTAGATTCATTCTGATTCTTGATCTTTTATATATGAGTGTTTTTTTCCCCCGTTCTCTCCATAACTTGTAAAACCTTTTTTACCCACAGCATTTAGAAAACTCACAGTATATAGGTCACTTTCCATCCACTGTGCTAGGCATTCAGTCTTGCAACTAATGGTTGTTACTTCTGCGGAAATTTCCCAAATTACTTCTCTATTTTCTAGAACTCCTTGTACTTTTTTTACTTGTTCTCTTTCCTTCTTCTAACTCGTTGATGTTTTGCTCTTCTTTCTGGGAGATTTGCTCAATTTTGTCTTCCTAATCTCCTGTTAGAATTTGAAAGCCAACTGTGATGTTTTTAAATTGCAAAGTTTTTTTTCTTTTTTCTCTGAATGTTTTGTTCTTTATTCCTGTACTAATCCTGCACCAGGGATAAATGATCATCTCTCTTCTTACGAGTAGTGTTAATAATAATGTTTTTTATTTTTGAAGACAATTCCTTTTTCCTCCCAAGATGAATTGTATTTTTTGTCTGCTTGTTTAGAATTGTCTATAATTTCCACATTACCTGCTTTCTTAGGATGTTTAATTATACCTTTTGTCTTCTCATTTAGGAGTGGAAACTCTGACTGGATGTCAGATTTGAATGTGTGTGCTGAGGCGTGTTTTCAGTATGATCTTTTTTTTTTTGTATTGTTATTTTTTTTTAAGATTTTTTTTTTTTTTGACATGGACCACTGTTAAAGTCTGTATTGAATTTGTTACAATATGGATTCTGTTTTACGTTTTAGTTTTTTGGCTGCAAGGCATATGGGTATCTTAGTTCCCAGACCAGGGATCAAACTCACTCCCCCTGCATTGGAAGGCAAAGTCTTAACCATTGGACCACTAGGGAGGCATCATCTGAGCTGAGTACTTGAAACAAGAGCTAATGTGCAAAAAATTCCTTTTTCTCTCTTGAGAAAGTCAGGTTTTCTTGACTTCCATCTTGCTGCAGAAGTCTGGAAGCCTTTCTTGCTACTTAAAGCAAACCTCAAGCTGACCAAAGGGTTGTTTTGGGGGCAAGATTTGCCCTCATTCTTTTTTCAAGAAAGTCTTAGGAAAGGAGGACTTTACAAAAAATAAAGTACAACGGTTACATATTTGCAAATCATTTTTCTTCTTACAGTGGATAGCTTAGAAAATGACCCTGAGTGATGTAGCATCTTAAGTACCATAAAATGTCATTTGAGAGGAGTGGTTATGTTTTAAAAAGAGGTTAGGGAGAAAGTGGATCAATATAATCCCCTTCTGTGTGGTTAAGAGGTGACCTTGGAGAAAAAACACATTTCTGGGTGCTGAGAACAAAGGCTGTAGTGGGGTTTCAGGTAGTGGGGGAAAGAGAAAACAGGCTGCTTGGAACATGCAAGATGTTCAACAGTGGAAGAGAAGATAAACTCACTTGAAGATTATCAGGTGCCATGGTACTTCCCTGGTTGTCCAGTGACTGAGACTTCACTTTCCAATGCAGGGGCTGTGAGTTCAATCCCCGGTCATGCAGCTAAAATCCTTCATGCCTTGTGGTAAAAAACAAAACAAAAACAGAAAACAACAAAAAAATTGAAATATAAAGCAGAAACAGTGTTGTAACAAATTCAATAAAGACTTAAAAAAAATAGTCCATGTCAAAAAAAATTTTAAAAATAAAGGTGTCAAACACGGGCTCTGTAAACCCAGTGCACTTCTAGCAAAGAAATTTGAAAACGAGAAACAGAATTACTGAGAAAAATAAAATCTGATTGCAAATGGTCAGCAGCTGCAAACCTAATTGTTCCACATCAGTGGCTCTCCAATTATTTCTCTCAAGTTTTATCCTTTAAACACTGGTGTGTTTATAAAGGTCAGGTTGATACAACTGATCATGTTGGGACCAGTGAGGGTGGGGAATGGTCAGGAATGTCTATTGGCTTTCCACTGCAATGTTAGTTTGCCCAAATTTTCCATGCTGTGTAATAAAATACCAATTTAGAAGACTAATGAGAACACTTATAGTTTGTGCTTGACATTATTATGCTAAAATCACCAAACTAGGTTTACGATTATAACCATAATATTGTACAATGTTTATGGTGTAAACATTTGGGGGCTTTTAAATATAAAAATACTTAATATCAGCAAACTGTCCCCATGTGTAAGTAGTTATCAAATTTGAAAGATCTGAACATGCCAACAGCTATAAAATAAATATATACTCTTGACAGAACATTACAATTTGTATAGTACGTTTGCCTTTCTAACATCATTTGCCCTTGGATCTCAGTTGTGTTTTACATATTTGATATACCCGAAAGCTCAGTATTGTGTTAACAACAGCTGCCTGGATGTGAAATGATAATAGTAGCAATTATGGTGAGGACAGTTTTAATGAAAGGTTGTTGCCTGAAGTTAGTAAACCCTCCTCAAAGATTTGCTAACAGTCAGAATTAGCTATGCTATTATTAAAGCAAAAAAAAAAAAAAAAAAAACACAAAAAACAAAATAAGAAGCAAAAGAAAACACAATCCCCTCCCAAAGCAACAAAATATTATTTAGCTGGGTGTTCAGTGGATAAGACTATATAATTATATCAACACAATTATGAGGAGAATACACTGGTCATAGCAAACACCCTCTTCCAACAACACAAGAGGAGACTCTACACATGGACATCACCAGATGGTCAACACTGAAATCAGATTAATTATATTCTTTGCAGCCCCAAAGATGGAGGACCTCTATACAGTCAGCAAAAACAAGACCAGGAGCTGACTGTGGCTCAGATAATGTACTCCTTATTGCCAAATTCAGACTTAAATTGAAGAAAGTAGGGAAAACCAGCAGACCATTCAGGTATGACCTAAATCAAATCCCTTCTGATTATACAGTGGAAGTGACAAATAGATTCAAGGGATTAGGTCTGATAGAAAGAGTGCCTGAAGAACTATGGACGGAAGTTCGTGACACTGTACAGGAGACAGTGATCAAGAGTGTCCCCAAGAAAAAGGAATGCAAAAAGGCCAAATATTGCCTGAGGAGGCCTTACAAATAGCTAAGAAAACAAGAGAAGCTAAAGGCAAAGGAGGAAAGGAAAGATATACCAATTTGAATGCAGAGTTCCAAAGAATAGCAAGGAGAGATAAGAAAACCTCAGCGATCAATGCAAAGAAATAGAGGAAAACAATAGGAGATCAAAACAGTCAAACCTAAAGGAAATCAGTCCTGAATATTCATTGGAAGGACTGATCCTGAAGGTGAAACTCCAATACTTTGGCCAACTGATGAGAAGAACTGACTCACTGGAAAAGACTCTGATGCTGGGAGAGATTGAAGGCAGGAGGAAAAGGGGATGACAGAGGATGAGATGGTTGGATGGCATCATTGACTTGATGGACATCAGTTTGAGCAAGCTCCACAAGTTGGTGATGGACAGGGAGGCCTGGCTGGCTACAGTCCATGTGGTCGCAGAGAGTCAGCCACAGCTGAGCGACTGAACCGAACTGAATTATGAAGACATTGATTTTTTTCCTTCTTGATTGAAAAAGCAGAAGTTTGTTTTGTTTTGTTTTGTTTTTAAAGGATCTGAATTTTATGCCTCAGTTTTCCCTTATTTTGGGGGGAATCTTGTAATACCAAATACCATCCAGTTTCCCTACCCATAGGGGTATAAACAAGTTTGGAAGCAAATGTGGATGATATTTCATCCCATAGGATTTGAATCAGTGAGTTTTCATTGTCATTTATCTCTAGGTATTATTTAAATTTTCTTTCTGATTTCTTCAATGATCCATTGATTGTTTAGTAATGTATTCTTTAGCTTCTATGTGTTTGTGTTTTTTACAGTTTTTTTTCCCTATAATTGGTTTCTAATCTGATAGTTTTGTGTTTAGAAAAGATACTTGATATGATTTCAGTTTTCTTAAACTTACTGAGGCTTGATTTGTGACCCAACATGTGGTCAGTCTTGAGAATGTTCCATGTGCCCTTGAAAAACAAGTATATTCTGCTGCTTTCAGATGGAATGGTCTGTAAGTATTAGTTAAGTCCATTTAGTCTAATGTGTCATTTAAGGACTGTGTTTTTTAAAATTAATTTTCTGTTTAGATAATCTGCCCATTGGTGTAAGTGGGATATTAAAGTTTCTCACTTTTATTGTGTTACTGTGAATTTCCCCTTTAATGGCTGTTAATGTTTGCCTTATATATTGAGTGCTCCTATGGTGGGTACATGTATATTTACAACTGTTACATATCCTTCTGGAATTGGCCCCTTGCTCCTTATGTAGTGACCTTTCTTGTCTCTTGTAACAGTTTTTATTTTTAAAGTCTATTTTGTCAAACCTGAGTATTGCTCCTCTGGTTTTCTCTTTATTCCATTTGCATAGAATACTGTTTTCCATCCCCTCACTGTCGGTCTATATGTGTCCCTAGGTCTGAAGTAGGTCTCTTGCAGACAGCGTATATATAGGCCTTGTTTTTGTGATGCAGTATTTGCAGTGTCTTCATAAACCTTATGCATTTTCTGGTAAAGATCCCAAGACCAGTACAGAGAATGAAAATCAGGGAAAGGTGTGGGCTGCTACCGCTGCTCTGAGACTGAGAGCATAGAGTTTCTCATCAAGTTCCATTCTGGCACAACCCTGTTCTTCCTTGAGTCATGAAATCTTCATCCTAGGACCCCACAGCAAGCTGGTGGCAGGGCTGAGATTTTAGAACTGTTACCATTGTCATTTTAAGTTTTGCTCATTTATGTTCTATACCTGTGCTGTCCTGTGTGGGAGCCACTAGGCACATGTGGTTAATTTCTATTTAAATTAATGGAAATTAAATAAAATTAAAAGTTCAGTTCCTCACTTTCATTAGTTGCATTTCAGGAACTCAGTAACCATATATGTTTGATGACCACACATTGGACAATACAGATATAAACCATAGCATCTCAGAAATTTCTTTTGGACAGTGTTGTTCCAAATGCTAAAATGATGTACACATTTCTGATTGATGCAGTATCCTTATTTGTAGAAACCTATTAAAATGAAATTTCAGTATTACACCTAGCCTCTCTAGTATACTAACGGTCAATGTAAATTCAGAAAAAAATTAGAAAAATAAACACTAAAAAGGACAGGGAAAAGTAACATTGCCTGTATAAAAGTTAAAGTTACATTGAAATGATTCTTTGGGGGACTTGAACTCTCAGGTGTAGGAAGCCACAAAGGAAAAAGCAAATTTATTTTTCTGGCTTTGTGTAATTTTCTTTCATTAAAAAATCCCATTCCAAAGGTCCTTAAGCTAAGGTACAAATGTTGAGACATCAACATCAGACAGCTTTGAGCTAATCAAAATTAAAATTCATTTCATAAAAAATAACCTAAGTATTATCAGATTTGGATTCTGTATTTGCCCGAGGTGATGGCAAGAAATAAAAGGTAAAATCATTTACAGCAGATGAGTGGGAAAGAAAGCCTTTGTTGATTTTTTATTAGCTGTTTAGCTTCAGGGACTCAGGGGTAATAAAAACAGTAAATAGTACCTTGGTGTCCTGAATAAGTTAGTGATCCTTCCAAAGGTACAAACTCTCAATGAGTGATTAGTTTAAGCCTAGCAAGACCCAAGCTCACCAAAGGTAATTTATAGTAATTATCCCTGTTCTTCCCTATAGGCCTTTCCAGATGATTTGTAATAAAGTCCAACTAAATACTGTTTAAACACATACTATCTGGAATAAGTCTTTTATAGTATAATATACTAAGACATAAACATGTTACTTTCCTTTAACTATTATGTAATAGAGTTTTAAAATAACGCATGTAGTGTCTGGGAGAGTGTTCTGTGTAATTTTTAGTGGATTAAGAAGTGGAAATTTTACAAGTGTATTTTTCAATAATAGACTTATAGGAGGAGGGCAAGTGAGATGAGTACAAGTTGGGTTCAAAGAAAGTGGGATATATGTCAGAGAGGAAGTGACAATATTATTCTGAACATTATGGACATAAAAAGTATTTGCAGCCTAAAAATTGAGAGTTATGTTTTATTTGGTGGGGATTTTTAGGACTGAAACCCCAGGAGACAGCATCTCAAGTAACTGTGAGAGAACTGCTCAGAGGAGGCGAGGATGGTTATATAGAAGTCTTGCAACAAAGGGCAGGTAGTTTGAATGTCTAAAGATTATTGTAAATTAAAGAAACCCAGTTATCCCAAGCACTTTTCTGTGTATGGAAGGAAGTTAAGAGTCTGGGCTTATATCAAAAGAAATCAGTCTTTTGATATGCACATCACCTATCTGGGACCAGTACCCTTTGTCTCACATCTTGAATTTCCTCAGGGCTTAGGGCGAGTGGCTGCAGTCTGAGGGCTGCTAGATGGCAGGTATTCTTTCCTTTCTGAGTTTCTTTAGGGCTCACCAGCCCATCATCCATGGTAGCTGCAATTGCTGATGACCACAACATCCATTATTTACTGATATGGCTGGAAATATTTCATTTCTCAACATGTTTGGGCACCCCTCATTCAATGATCCCAAAAGCCACTTACTATCACCTTATGTTTCCTAAGGGAGACATAGATGTCTTTTGGGAGATGATTACAACAGAAGAGTAAGTGAAGGTCAAAAGAAAGCTATTTGGCTAAAATGCTGATTGGACATGTGTGGCACCAGAAACCGATCATTAGTGCTAACGTCATTTAAGCGAGAGGCTGTACAAGGATCTGTAGAGATGGAACCCTTTGTCCTCAGTCCATTTGCTATCCTATCCAATACCAGGCTCCCAGGAGAGCAGGAGTCAGCAGCCTTAGCACAGATGTCTGCCTGTGTCATCAATTTCTGCATTCTAGGCAAGTGTCAGCAGCCCCTTGCTGTGTAGAATCTGAGGGGGCCTAGGAGGCAGTGCTATGGAAATTCAGAGAACAAACAGCAAACGTTACAGTAGCTAGGGGTCTAGATTACAGGATACTTCCTGAGAACCCTGAGAAGCATTTGTGGTGAATTCTGAGGTTTTTACATGGAAAACTTCAAACAAATAGAGAAAATTATGATGAACCCAAGGTATCCATCAACCACTGTCACTTCAGTTCAGTTCAGTCACTCAGTTGTGTCCCCATGGAGGCAGTGCGCCAAGCTTCCCTGTCCATCACCAACTCCCAGAGCTTGCTCAAACTCATGTCCATTGAGTCAATGATGCCATCCAACCATCTCATCCTCTGTCATTCACTTCTCTTGCCTTCAATCTTTGCCAGCATCAGGGTCTTTTCAAATGAGTCAGTTCTTTGCTTGAGGTGACCAAAATATTGGAGCTTCAGCTTCAGCATCAGTCCTTCCAATGAATATTCAGGACTGATTTCCTTTAGGATGGACTGGTTTGATCTGCTTGTAATCCAAGGGACACTCAAGTGTCTTCTTCAACACCATGATTCAAAAGCATCGATTCTTCGGTGCTCAGCTTTCTTTATAATCCAAGTCTCATATCCATACCTGACTACTAGAAAAACCATAGCTTTGACTAGATGGACCTTTGTTGGCAAAGTAATGTCTCTGCTTTTTAATATGCTGTCTAGATTGGTTGTAGTTTTTCTTCCAAGGAGTACGCATCTTTTAATTTCATGACTGAAATCACCAGCTGCAGTGATTTTGGAGTCCCCCAAAATAAAATCTCTTATTGTTTCCATTGTTTCCCCATCTATTTACCATGAAGTGATGGGACCACATGCTATGATCTTAGTTTTCTGAATGTTGAGTTTTAAGCCAGCTTTTTCACCCTCCTCTTTCACTTTCATCAAGAGGCTCTTTAGTTCCTCTTCATTTTCTGCCATAAGGGTGATGTCACTGCACATCTGAGGTTGTTGATATTGGTAATCTTGATTCCAGCTTGTGATCCATCCAGCCTGGCATTTCACATGATGTACTCTGCATATAACTTAAATAAGCAAGGCGATAATATATAGCCTTAACATACTCCTGTCCCAGTTTGGAACCAATCTGTTGTTCCATGTCCAGTTCTAACTGTTGCTTCTTCACCTGCATAAAGATTTCTCAGGAGACAGGTCAGGTAGTCTGGTATTCCCATGTGTTGAAGAATTTTCAGCAGTTTGTTGTGATCCACACAGTCAAAGGCTTTAGCGTAGTCAATGAAGCTTTAGTAGATGTTTTTCTGGAATTCTCTTGCTTTTTCTATGATCCAAAAGATGCTGGCAATTTGATCTCTGGTTCCTCTGCCTTTTCTAAAGCCAGCTTGAACATCTGGAAGTTCATGGTTCACATACTGTTAAAGCCTGGCTTGGAGAATTTTGAGCATTACTTTGCTAAGTGTGCGAGATGAGTGCAATTTTGTGGTAGTTTGTGCATTCTTTGGCACTGCCCTTCTTTGGGATTGGGATGAAAACTGACCTTTTCCAGTCCTGTGGCCACTGCCGAGTTTTCCAAATTTGCTGGCATATTGAGTGCAGCACTTTCACAGCATCATCTTTTAACCCATTGTTAACAATTATCAATTCATGGACAAATTTGATTCAGTGTTCTTTCATCTGCTCTCATCCACTTTCTGGATTGTTTCGAAGTCAATTTTAGGACATTTCAAGGAAGTATGTTTTTCTCTACAGTGTATTGGCACAAATAGATAGTATCTTTGACTGCTATCATGGCCATATTTATTCTTTAAGGACACTGGGACTCACACAGGAAAACAGTAAGGTATGTTAAGTGGATTCATTGAGGAAAGGACAGGGAACTATGGGAACAGACAATCCAGGAGATTGAGGAAAAATCTTAAGAATGTGGCATCTAGACCAGTAGTCTCCAACCTTTTTGGCACCAGGGACAGGTTTTACAGAAGACAAGTTTTCTGTGGACCAGGGTAGGGGGATGGTATCAGGATGAATCCAATGCAGTATGCTTATTTTGCACTTTATTTCTGTTATTCCATCAGCTCCACCTCAGATCATCAGGCATTAGATCCTGGAGGTTGGGGATTCCTGATCTAGACTGAATCATGGTGGCCTAATAGGTGTCAGTCAACAGAAGACAGGAAGAAAGGGAATTCCAGATGGATGAAATATCAAATAATTACTTACTTAATGAGTTAAGCATATTTATGGAAGTTTTGTGTAGTTTGTTACATACTAGTGTTAAATAGGTGGGGAGGCCCTAATCTCTCAAGTATCAATAGAGTGAATGTCTGTAAGGTAACATGAATCTGGATTTAACAGAAGATGATCCATTCAAGACACTGCATATATTCAGAAATCTTGGAGAGTAAGGTGTATCGAGGTAGTGGCGATTATAGTCATGGCTCAAAGAGTGATTCTGTAGCAACAGAAGCTGCAAGAGAATGGAGACCCATGATGACAATGAGGGTGTCCACAATAGGAATTATCTAGAATGTAGGGTTCCCACACCAGGTTATATTGGATTGGCCAAAAATTTCATTATGGTTTTTCTAAAAGATGTTATAGAAAAACCCAAATGAACTTTTTACTAACTCAATATTTAAAAATCTACCTTCCAATATGAGTGTGATCTTTGAAAGATTTTAGTGGATACTTTTTATTATCATAAGTGATGTTTATTGAGTTGACGGACATGAGTTTGAGCAAACTCTAGGAGTTGTGATGGACAGGGAAGCCTGGCATGCTGCAGTCCATGGGGTTGCAGACAGTCAGACACGACTGAGCAACTGAACTGAATTGATGTTTAATTGAAAGTAGCATATGATCATTTCTTTAGAGGAAATAAACTCATTTCTATAATCTTGCAAGATTAGGTCAGAGAAGAATTTTCAGGAGTCCCAACTTATTAATAAGTTCTGAATGTTTTAATGTTTTCTCCAAAGAATAAGAAAGTAATATAAAAGTTTTTTTTATATATCAATTAGGTCAGTGTAAGAAGACATTAACCACTCTAGAGCTTTCAAACAGGAAAGAATTTAATAAAGGGAAGTGGTACTTATCCAAATTTACTGGAAGGTTTGGTGATAAAGAAGTAGATGGGAGGAGGATGGGGACAAGTAAGTTTTCAGGTCAGACCAAGGTGCAACCAGAGCTGGTTCATTACATTTGTGGTATTATGTCAAATGAAACTGATGAGCAGGAGAGATCACACTTCCTAGGAGCTTCAGTAAGGCATCTGTGCAAGAGGTTGAGATATCATCTCAGTGAAAATGAAGGACCATGCCACAATTGTGACATTTCTAAAGGGCCCAATGGTCTATGACAATTTGAAATATGCTTCAAAAATGAGAGATAATTTGATATCCTTTGAATCAGCCACCACAAAAAGTGAGGTATAATACTTGCTGGGCCTCTTTGGATTTTTTTTTAAATTAATTATTTTAAAATCTTTTAATGAATTATGGTTGATTTGTATACAGTGTTGTGCTAATTTCTTCTGTACAGCAAAGTAATTCAGTTATACATATATTAAATTCTTTATATCCATTCTTTTTAATATACTTTTCCATTATGGTTTATCACAGGATATTAAATATAATTCCCTGTGTTATTCAGTTGGACCTGCTTGCTTATCCATTATTATTCATTTGATAGCTTACATCTCCTAAACCCAACTTCCTATGTCATCCCTCCCCCATATCTCATTTGTTATTTGACTCTAGCCTATTTTCTGGGTATCACAAAGACTGATAGTTCTTATATATTAGAGCAAGAAAATGGGTCTGCATGAATAGAGACTATAATTCAAGCTGACACTTGGGTGCATGAGTCAGAAGTCCCAAGTGCCTGTGGTCCACGCTGTACCGCAACTTCAATACTGTTAATGCCATTAATAGTAACTAGGTGTCTTCAGGAAGGGCATCACCTCTTCTAGTAACAGATTTTGTTCACGGAGAACCAGCTTGACTTGCTACTACAACAAAGTGATTATTCACCCCCAATTGCCCACTGTGAACTGAGTATTATCTTGTCTATGCAGCCTAAAATTGGATATGCACGGCAGCATTCACATGCAAAATGGAAATGGTCTCTAAAAGCTGGGACTAAGCAGGAGAGGAATGAAGAAACAGCCCTGGCAAGTAGCTTAGGTTTCTATCATACCTGCATTATGTTGTGGATTCTTCCTTCACACATAGATTTAACCATATAGAGAGCTGATGTTTGTTTTAGTCATGAAGTCATGTCTGACTCTTTTGTGGTCCCCATGGACTGTAGCCTACCAGGCTCCTCTGTCTGTGAGATTTCCCAGGCAAGAATACTGGAGTGGGTTATCATTTCCTTCTCTAGGGCATCTTCCTGACCCAGGGATTGAACTCGTGTCTCCTGCACTGGCCGTTGGGTTCTTTGCCACTGAGGCACCAGGGAACTCCTATATAAAGAGTTACCTATGACGAATTAACAGAAGAAGGAAAAAACTCAGATATGATTTATGGATGCATCTGCATGATATGCTGAAGTTAAATAAAAAAGTGGATGGCCACTCCATTACAACCCCTCTCAGGAGAAGCCCTGGGCAACAGTGATGAAGCAGGCAGAGCTTCCTGTGGCTTATCCAGTATCATACAGAATAGTCTTGTCCTAAAATACCTGCTGTTCTTCACCTATTCAGCCATCCTCCTCTCCACCCAATCTCCTGGAAACCACTGATTTTTTTTTTTTTTTTAATTTCATAGATTTCCTTTGTCCCAGAATGTAATATCATTGGAATCATAAAGTATATAGTGGGCTTCTTTTACTTAGCGCTATGTATTTAAGATTCATCTCTGATTTTTCGTGGCTTAATAACTCATTTTGTTTTTAAAAATTGTGATAAAATGTACGTAACACAAAACTTACCGTTTTAACCATTTTCAAGTGTGTGTTGGTGGCATTCAGTATATTTGGACTGTTGTGCAGTCATCATCACCATCCATCTTCAGAACTCTTTTCATCTTAGAAAACTGAAACTCTGTATCTATCAAACAGACATTCCACACTATCCCCTCCCCCTCAGTGCCTGGTGAGCATCATCCTACTATCACTCTCTATGAATTTCGTTAATCTCACTACCTCATATAAGTGGAATCATGTATTGTTTTTGTACTTTTGTGACCACTTTAAGTTACTTAGTGTAATGACCTTTAGTTTCTTTTTTTTTTACTTTTTCCATTTTTGACTCACATTGGCAATTTATTCAGAAGACAGTATTAGCAACTCCTTTTATTATCAGCTTTTTTATCCATGTTGTAGTATATGTCAAATTTCCTTCCTTTTTAAGGTTGAACAGTAGTCCATTGTATGTATAAGTGCATGCTAAGTCACTTCAGTCATGTCCAACTCTGTGACCCTATGGACTGTAGCCAGCCAGGCTTCGCTGTTCAAGGGGATTCTTCAGGAAAGAATACTAGAGTGGGTTGCTATGCCCTCCTCCAGGGGATCTTCCTGACCCAGGGATCAAACCCACATCTCTTATGTCTCTTGCATTGGAGGAGGGGTTCTTTAACACTTGCGCCACATGGGAAGCCCCTATTGCATGTGTATACCATGTTTTATTCATTTATTATTATTTTTTTGCTGTGCTGGGTCTTTTTTGAGGAATGTGGGCTTTCTCTAGTTTTGACTTCAGACTCAGTTGCCCCATGACATGTGGGATCTTAGTTCCCTGACCAGGGATCAGCCTCCACGTTGGAAGGCAGATTCTTAACCTCTGGACCACCAGAGAAGTCTCTACACTATGTTTTATTTATGCATCCTTCAACAGACGCTTTGATTGCTTCCACCTTTTGGCTATCAGGAGTAACGCTGTTATGAACATGGGTAGACAGATACATACTCGAGTTCCTGCTTTAGATTCTTTTGGGTATATGCTCCAAGATAGAAATATCTGGATCATATGGTAATTCTACTTTTATTTCTTTTAGAGGTACTGCAATGCTGTTTTCTTGGAGGCTGCACTGTTTAACATTTCTACCAACAACGCACAGGATTCCAATTTCTCTGTATCTTTGCCAAAACTTATTTTCTGATTTTGTTGTTTTGTTTTTGTTAATAGTAGCCATTCTAATGGGTACAAGGTGGTATCTCATTGTGGTTTTCATTCGCATTTTTCTAATGGTTAGTGATATTGGTAATCTTTTCATCTGCTTATTGGCCCTTTGTTTCTTTCTTGGGGAAATATCTTTTCAAGTCTTCTTGTCCATTTTAAAATTGTTTTAATTTTAAGTGTAAAACACATTTAAGATTCATCCATTTTTTAATGTTGTTTTGAGTTGTCCAGATTGTTTATATATTCTGAATAGAAACATCTTATCAGATATATGATTTTTATTGTTCTTGTTGACTTGCAGGGTTTTATATATATATATATTTTTTCAGGATAGTAACCTCTTATCAGATATATGATTGAAATTTTAAAAAATTCCAAGGGTTACCATTTTATTGTTAATTGTGTCATTTGACACATAGAAAATTTAATTCAACATTGGGCAATTTATCTTTTTTGGGGGGTTACCTGTGCTTTTGGTGTTATGTCCAAGAAACCATTGTCAAATCCAGTGTCATGATTTCCTATATGCTTTCTTCTAAGACTTTGATCATTTTAGCTCATATATGATCCATCTTAAGTTAGTTTTCACATATAGTATAAATTAAGAGTCCAATTTAATTTTTTTGCAAGTGAATATTCTGTTTTCCAATACAATTTGTTAAAAAGATTGGCATCTCCCTATTAAATGATCTTATCATTGTTAATAATTGGCTGACCATATATGCAAAGTTTTATTTCTGGGCTCTCTGTTCTATTCCATTGGTCTAAATATATGTTTTTATGCTATCAAACCATTCTAGTTACTCTAGCTGTGTAGTAAAATTTGAAATCATGAAGTGTGAACCCTTTTTTCATGTTTTTCAATACTTTTTTCATTTTTTTCAATACTATTTTGTTTATTCAGGGTCCCTTGAAATTCCATATAAATGTTAGATCCAGTTTTTCTATTTCTACGAAAAAAGTCGTGGATTGTGGTAGAGATTACATTGAATATGTATGTCACTTTAAGTAATATTAGTGCCTTAATCATACTAAGTTTTCCAATCCATGAATGCTTTTCATTTAGTGGTGTCTTTAGTTTCTTTCAGCAACATGTTGCCGTTTTCAGTATACAAGTTTTTAGTATCATTCATTAAGTTTATTCCTGAACATTTTACTCTTTAAGTATAGTTTTTCTCCTAATTTCCTGTTTGGTTGTTCACTTTCAGTGTACAGAATTGCAACTGACTTTGTGCTGGTTTTGTATCCTGAAACCTCGCTGAATTTATTTATTAGTCCTAACAGTTTGTGTGGAATCTTTAGGATTTTCTACATATAAAAATCCTTTGCAAATAGAAATAATTTTATTTCTTCCTTTCCCATCTGAATACCTTTTATTTACTTTTCTTGTCCAATTGTTCTTGCTAGGACTTCTTGCACTATGTTGAATAGAAGTGGTAAAAATGGGCATCCTTGTATTGTTTCTGGTCTTAAAAAAAGCTTTTGATTTTTCACCGGTGAGTGTGATGTTAGCTGTGGGCTTTTTGTATATAGATTTTATTTTGTTGAGGTAGTTTCCTTTTATATCTGCTTTGCTGAGTGTTATTGCCATGAAAACATGTTTAATTTTCTCAAATGCTTTTTCTGCATCACTTGAGATGATCATATGGATTTTTTTCCCTTAGCATTCCATTTACATTCTGTTAATGTGATATATTATATTGACTGACTTTCATGTGTCTAACATCCTTGCATTCAAGATATAAATTCCACTTGGGCATGGTGTATAATCTTTTTAAAGTGCTGTTGAATTTCTTTTGTTAGTATTTTGTTGAAAATTTTTGCATCAATATTTTATCAGAAATGTTTTATACTTTTCTTTTTTTGTAGATTCTTTGTCTGGCTTTGGTATCAAAGTAATGCTGACCTCATAGAATGGGTTGCAAGTATTTCCTCTTCAATTTTTTATTAAACTTTGAGGAGGAGTGATATTAACTCTTTAAATGCCTGTCAGAATTCACCAGTGAAGTCATCTGGTTCTGAACTTTTGTTTCTTGGGAACTTCTTGACTTCTGATTCAATTATCTCACTATTTATATGTTTGTTTAGATTTCCTTTTTTTTTTTTTTAATGAAATAATCTTAGTATGTTGAATGTTTCTAGGAATTTGTCCTGAAGTTTTCACCTAGGCTATCCTATTTGTGTATGCACTTTCTCTCATTACTCTTATTATAATCCTTCTTGTTTCTCTATGATCAGTAATGATGGGCTTCCATGATGGCTTAGTGATAAAGAATCCACCCGCTAATGTAGGAGACCTGGGTTTGATCCCTGGATCTGGAAGATCCCCTGGAGAAGGAAATGGCAACTGACTCCAGGATTCTTGCCTGGGAAATCCCGTGGACAGAGGAGCCTGGTGGGCTACAGTCCATGGGGTTGCAGAGTTGGACACAATTTAGTGACTAAACAACAAGAATAAATTGAAATCCACTACTTTTATTGTAGAGTTGTCTATTTGTTCGACTAGTTCTGTAATGTTTACTTCATATATTTAGGAATTCTGATGCTTGGCACTTATATGTCTAAAATTGTTATGTTTTCTTGGTGAGTTGACACTTTTATTATTATATACTGTCCTTCTTTGACCCTTCTAACACTTTCGACTTAAAGACTTTTTGGTCTGATCATCGAATGGCCACTCTTCTTTTCTGTGGGTTACTATTTGCATGGAGTAACCTTTTTTTTATCCTTTTGCTTGCAATTTATCTGTGTTGTTAGATTTAAACAGGTCAAGAAGTAACAGTTAGAACTGGACATGGAACAACAGACTGGTTCCAAATTGAGAAAGGAGCACATCAAGGCTGTATATTGTTACCCTGCTTATTTAACTTCTATGCAGAGTACATCATGAGAAATGCGAGGCTAGATGAAGCACAAGTTGGAATCAAGATTACTGGGAGAAATATCAATAACCTCAGATATGCAGATGACACCACCTTTATGGCAGAAAGGGAAGAGGAACAAAAGAGCCTCTTATGAAAGTAAAAGAGGAGAGTGAAAAGTTGGCTTAAAACTCAACATTCAGAAAACTAAGATCATGGCATCCGGTCCCATCACTTCATGGCAAATAGATGGGGAAACAGTGGAAACAGTGACAGACTTTATTTTTGGAGCTCCAAAATCATTGCAGGCGGTGACTGCAGTCATGAAATTAAAAAATACTTACTCCTTGGAAGGAAAGCTATGACCAACCTAGACAGCATATTAAACAACAGAGACATTATTTTACGAACATGGGTCCGTCAAGTTAAAGCTATGGTTTTTCTAGTAGTCATGTGTGGATGTAAGAGTTGTACTATAAAGAAAGCTGAGCACTGAAGAATGATGCTTTTGAACTGTGGTGTTGGAGAAGACTCTTGAGAGTTCCTTGGACTGCAAGGAGATCAAACCAGTCCATCCTAAAGGAAATCAGTCCTGAATATTCATTGGAAGGACTGATGTTGAAGTTGAAGCTGCTGTTTTGGCCACCTGCTGGGAAGAACCTACTCTTTTGAAAAGACCCTGGCCCTTCCCCGGCTCCTCGGCACCGCTTTCTGGAAGCTTCTTGAAGGTGGTGGGTGCTTACGGTTGGTCCCTGGTCAGGCGCAATCCACGTCCATCCGTCCTTCCCAGGCTCACGCAGACCCATCCACGGTTGCCATGCCTGTGAACGTAGCCCCCCGGAGTGGGCCGCCCTCCGGGGCTGTCGGGGCTGCTGGCAGCCGCGGGAAGAGCGCCTATCAGGCCCGCGATAAGCCGGCCCAGATCCGCTTCAGCAACATCTCTGCAGCCAAAGCTGTAGCTGATGCTATTAGAACAAGCCTCGGACCAAAAGGAATGGATAAAATGATTCAAGATGGAAAAGGTGATGTGACCATTACAAATGATGGTGCCACCATGCTGAAACAAATGTAGGTGTTACATCCAGCAGCCAGAATGCTGGTGGAGCTGTCCAAGGCTCAGGATATAGAAGCAGGAGATGGCACCACATCAGTGGTCATTATTGCAGGTTCTCTCTTGGATTCCTGTACCAAGCTTCTTCAGAAAGGGATTCATCCCACCATCATTTCTGAGTTATTCCAGAAGGCTTTGGAAAAGGGCATTGAAATCTTGACTGACATGTCTTGACCTGTGGAACTGAGTGACAGAGAAACTTTGTTAAATAGTGCGGCCACTTCATTGAACTCAAAGGTTGTGTCTCAGTATTCAAGTCTTCTTTCTCCAATGAGTGTAGATGCAGTGATGAAAGTGATTGACCCAGCCACAGCTACTAGTGTAGGTCTTAGAGATATTAAAATAGTTAAGAAGCTTGGTGGGACAATTGATGACTGTGAGTTGGTGGAAGGTCTGGTTCTTACTCAAAAGGTAGCAAATTCTGGCATAACCAGAGTTTAAAAGGCTAAGATTGGGCTTATTCAGTTCTGCTTATCTGCTCCCAGATAAGCTTATCTGCTTATCTGCCCCAGATATGGACAATCAAATAGTGGTTTCTGACTATGTTCAGATGGATCCAGTGCTAAGAGAAGAGAGAGCTTATATTCTAAATTTAGTGAAGCAAATTAAAAAAACAGGATGTAATAATCTCATACAGAAGTCTATTCTAAGAGATGCTCTTAGTGATCTTGCATTACATTCCCTGAACAAAATGAAGATTATGGTGGTAAAGGATATTGAAAGAGAAGACATTGAATTCGTTTGTAAGACGATTGGAACCAAACCAGTTGCTCATGTTGACCAGTTCTCTGCTGACATGCTGGGATCTGCCCAATTAGCTGAGGAGGTCAGCTTAAATGGTTCTGGCAAACTGATCAAGATTACAGGCTGTGCAAGCCCTGGAAAAACAATTACAATTGTTGCTCGTGGTTCTAACAAATTGGTGATTGAAGGAGCAGAGGGTTCCATCCATGACGCTTTCTGCGTTATTCGCTGTTTAGTGAAGAGAGCACTTATTGCAGGAGGTGGTGCTCCAGAAATTGAGTTGGCCCTACGGGTAGCTGAATACTCACGAGCATTGAGTGGTATGGAATCCTACTGCATTCCTGCTTTTGCAGATGCTATGGAAGCCATTCCATCTACACTAGCTGAAAACCCTGGCCTAAATTCCATTTCTACTGTAACAGAACTAAGAAACCGGCATGCCCAAGAAGAAAAAACCACAGGCATTAACGTCCGAAGGGGTGGTATTTCCAATGTATTGGAGGAACTGGTTGTCCAGCCTCTGCTGGTTTCAGTCACTGCGCTGACTCTAGCAACTGAAACTGTCCGGAGCATTCTGAAAATTGATGATGTGGTAAACACTCGGTAATCTGGTTAACACTGGCTGACTGGCATGATCATGGCCACTAATGGTGCAGCTGGAATGGAGGAGCACCTTGGCATTCCTTGTTGTTTCAAAGATTGTTTCTTTTATGAATTTCTGGGCCTGGTCTTCCAGTTGGCATTTGCTTGAAATTGCTTAGACACAGTTTAATGAAAATATTAAATATATGGTTTCAAAAAGCAGGTTAATTTATTGCTCTCCATTCTGCATTATTCCCACTCTCTCCCAACATTCTGTTATTTCTGATTCACTTGAGAAACCTGTGTGAGGAGGGAAAAAAGGAGTTAACATTTGTCTGTTAAATTCTTAAGGGCTTAATGCTGGGTACTTTTAAGTTTTGTGTTAGGTTGTGATTTTTGTTGTTTTTCTCCTTTTTGGCTGTGTGGCATATGGGATCTTACTTCCCTGACCAGGGATCAAACCCACACCCCCTGCATGGGCAGCAAAGAATCTTAAACACTGGACTGTCAGGTAACTCTCCAGTTTTGTGTTTTTTAATAGAAATATTGAGAAGGAATAATGGCCCAATATGCTCATCACCCTGATAAACCCCCATTTTCAGTAATATATATGCTGTTTGAAAAGTTAACAGTAAAGAAAAATAAAAAAAGAAAAGTTAACAGTATAGAAAGAGTGAAAAATGAACGTCTTTCTCATTTTTACCCTTTTCCAAGAACAACCACTGTTGTGTTAATTGGAATTCCTCCTAAAAATAAAAATATGCATATATGTAACAACAAAAAAAATGAAAAGACCCTGATGCTGGGAAAGATTGAAGGCAGAAGGAGAAGGGGTGACAGAGGATGAGATGGCTGGATGGCATCATTGACATGATGGATATGAGTTTGAATAAACTTGGGAGTTGGTGATAGACAGGGAAGCCTGGTTTGCTGTAGTCCATGGGATCGCGAAGAGTCGGGCACGACTGGGTGACTGAACTGAGATCTAAAATGTGTGTCTTATAGACAACATTAATTAGATCCTGGGGAGTTGAATCAATTTATATTTAAAGTAATAACTGTTAGGGAAGAACCTACTATTGCCATTTTAGTATTTGTTTTATATCTTTTTAAAAACACATCTCTTATTTTCTCCCTAGCTGCTTTCTTTTGTGTTTATTTGATTGTTGCTTTAGCACATGTTGATTTGCTTCTCATTGACTTTTTTGTATATTCTATAAATATTTTCTTTCTGGCTATCATAGAGATTAAATATAGCAATCTAAATTAATAACAAACTGTTTAAACTTGATAACAGCTAAGCTTAAATCACATACAAAAGCTATTCCTTTTCAGTCCCCTTCCCAGTGTATGTTATTTGTGTTACAAATTGTATCTTTACATATTGTATAATCCATTAGCATAAATTAATAATTACTTTTTTGGCTTTGGTCCTTTAAATCCTATTAAAGAATCAAGAATGGAGTTATGCATCAAAATCATAATAATGCTGCCTTTTATATTTGCTTTTGTATTTACCTTCACTAGAGTATGTTATGTTTTTGTATTTACCTTAACTAAAGAATGTTATGTTTCATATGGCCTTCAGGTAGTGTACTGTCTCTTTGTTTCAACATGAAATATTCCCTTCATCCTTTTTATAGGAATGTTGAGTGATAATAAATTCCTTCAGCTTTTGTTTACCTGGTGATGTCTTAGCTTTTACCTTTGCTGTGAAAGCGATAGCTCTTACTTCACACTGGTGGCTTTAGTTCCAACTTTATGTCAGCAGGTCCTAGTTATTGTTCAAGTTTTGTGTGTACTGCTTTTAGCTTGGTTAGCAGTTCCTGGTCATAACTTGGGCCAGACTTGGAGTGAGCATACTTTCTTATGTGTGTGTGTGTGAGTCATGGAGATGTATATGTCTTTGATTCAGTTTTAAAAAATACTTATAGAAAATTTTTGGTTTAGTGTGGGAGATTTTGGTGTTTTCTGTGTCTTACCTTGATCCCCTCAGTATTTTCTACTCTTCTGCTATGTGGTAATAAAAATATGTCATTATTTTTAAAAAAGCCCATTGGAGCACACATTGCTATGATAATTAACAGCTACAAAACCCAGAGTCTATTATGTCTTTTCAAATTTCATTTGTGTTCTGTTGTTCTTCTTAGGATCTTGGTTTTTTCTCATGTTTGCTCTTCATTTTCTGCCTTACTAGGATCTACTCTATAATCATTTTTATATCTTTGACCTTTTACATTTAATTTTGAGTGAATTCTCAGGTCTAGCCGTTTTGTCTTTTATGATATTTATTTTTTACACTTTAATTATGACTTAACACTATAATATTTTTTTATTGTTCTCTTCAACTTTACCCTGAACTCTGCTTGCTCATTTTTAATTTCCTTCTTTTGTTTTAGAGCTAATCTATCTCTAGTTTGAGCTCTTTCTGACTTCATCGAAGTGCTGTCCTTTATTTTTTATGACTAAGGTTAATCATGTTTTATAGTCTCCTTAAGTAATTCCTATTGTAATATTTGTTATTGAAGTTACTTTAAATTTATTTCTTTAATTTAAAAAATTTCTTATGCTCTTTTTCCCTGATTATTTCTTATATTTGAGTGGGATTAGCTATTTGCTCAACAACAGTGTGTTTGTGTGTTTATTAGGGAAGGGATGTATAATACCCACAGTTCATTTTAAAGGTTGTTTGGTGGCAACAAATCTCCATGGAGTCAAAAGTCAGATCTTTTATATAGATTTTTTTTTTTTCACTTGCAATAAGTCTTATCTTGGTTTTGGTGCTCATGGAGTCTCCATAGCTAATACCAAGGCTTGAAAATTCTGTTTTGTAAACTCACAATTGTCTTCAGTTCTTCAGCCTTCATCCAAATGGTCTGCTTCTGCCAGATATTTCATATCAGTAACTTTTTTCCTTCAGCTTTTCTTTATCATTTTATTGTATTGAATTTAATTCTTCAAGAAAATTTTCTTTCATTGATCATCTTCCTATTTTTAGTATTTTCCTCTAGTAAAAATAGATAGGGCTTTTAAGAATTTAGGCTTCCATGGTGACTCTGATGGTAAAGAATATATGCCTGCAATTCAGGAGACCTGGGTTCAATCCCTGGGTTGGGAAGATCCCCTGGAGAAGTAAATGGCAACCCCCTCCAATATTCTTGTCTGGAGAATTCCATGGACAGAGGAGCCTGGCAGGCTACAGTTAATGGGGTCACAAAGATTCGGATGGGACTGAACAACTAACAGTTTAAAGAATATAATGATTGTAAACACTTTCTTTTCATGTTTTGGCACTTAGAATGTATAATCAGCTCTTAAAACCCAGATTTCCAAGTATTTATTGGAGTTATTGTATGAGATCTCTTTCTTCTTTTGTTTCACTGAAGATTAAATTTATTCTGTTTTTCAACTTTTAAATTCATTCAAGTATGTTTTAATAAAAGAGGACAAAGTAAAAGTGTCTTAGATTATGTTTTATATTAAGAGCCATGATTCAAGTGTTTAAAAAAATGTTCTCTTCAATTTTCATATCACAACCTCTTCTGATAAACAGGTAAGAGGTTCATTATTTTACAAGTTAAAAAAGGCACTGTTCACTTGCTAAAGCTCAGATCATTAAAATAGAACATGGAATGAAAATCTCAGACCCTATATTTTCATGTTTTTGTGCTAATTTTCATTGAATATATTAGTAAAAATCAAGTGCATGGACTAGATATGATAAAATGCTCAAAAATGTTTGGGGACATTTTTACTGCAGGTTTGGCCTCTTCTATTTGTCAGTGCCAACAAACGACCACATAGTCAAGGCTATGGTCTTTCCAGTAATAATGTATGGATGTGAGAGCTGGAAAATAAAGAAGGCAGAGGTCCAAGAAATTGCTGCTTTTTAACGGTGGTGCTGGAGAACACTCTTGAGAGTCCCTTGGAAAGCCAGGAGATCAAACCAGTCAGTCTTAAAGGAAATCAACCCTGAATACTCTTTGGAAGAACTGATGCTGAAGCTGTAGCTCCAATACTTTGGCCTTGTGATACGAATAGCCGACTCATTGGAAAAGACCTTAATGCTGGGAAAAATTGAAGGCAAGAGGAGAAGGGGATGACAGAGGATGAGATGACTGGATGACATCACTTATTTAATGGGCTTGAACTTGGGCAAACTCTGGGAGTTGGTGAGGGACAGGGATGCCTGGTGTGCTGCAGTCTGTGGAGTCATGAAGGGTCAGATACGACTTGGTGACTGAACAATTAACAACAACAGTGCTTCTAACAAGAAGACTTCATTATCAAAAGAGCCACTCGTTCCTCAGCACCTTGACAGAGTTGATTAACAAGAGTCTTTCCAGGAGTTCCTTAGAGCCTAATGCTTAGGTTTCCTTCTTAAACCAGTTTGATCATAGTACTGCCTGTGAATGTCATTTTGGCTTCCCATAGTTTTCTCCAAATGCATTGCAAACTTTCATAAAGTCCAATTCCAGACTCTTAAATTTAGCAGTGGACAGAGGGTCTTCATTCAGGAGGATGGTTGGATTATGCTTAACTGTTAACTCCTGTTTCCTCTTTCAGAGAAAGAGATCTCTCACTAGTTTACTTGGTTACCCATGGCGTGATTGATTCCTGTTCTAGAATACCCGCATATTGTTTTACTAAGGCTAGAAAATAATGAAAAAATAATAGCGCAGAGAGTAATAGAGAGGGAAATAATCTGGTTTAAAACTAAGATACAGTTTCTGTTCCCTTCCTGGTTTTCTGATTCCCTGCAAGTGGCAGAGGATGTGTT
The DNA here is from genome assembly GCF_963930625.1 of Muntiacus reevesi. Classification (NCBI taxonomy): domain Eukaryota; kingdom Metazoa; phylum Chordata; class Mammalia; order Artiodactyla; family Cervidae; genus Muntiacus; species Muntiacus reevesi. Next base: position 65,865,601 of record NC_089253.1, on the reverse strand, counting down.
CATCCATTTTCCCAGAAGCATAGCTAAGAGGACCCCAAGAATCAGATACAGAGGGGAGATACTAGAAGAAGTTAGAGATTTCCTTTCCCACTTAAGGAAAAGTCATGTTGATAGTTCTACATTCCTCTTTTGAATCCCTATTTTCTTATTACAGACATTAAGAAAGTACTTCCTTTATGAACAACAAAAGAATGATACTTACACTGTTGACTCAAACAGTTAACCATACCAGAGTATATTGCAATGAACACAACATGCAATCAAGGGGTAGGTGGTAAAGTGAAAATACTTTTTCAACATTCTGAGATTTTAGGGGTAGGTGGTAGGTGGTAAAGTGAAAATTTAGGGTAGGTGGTAAAGTGAAAATTTAGGTGAAAGCCCCATCCCCACCATCCCCACTAAGCACTGACATTTATTGAACGCTCCTCTGTGTAAGATGCATTATCTCATTTGATCCGCAGAATAAGGACGTATGAGGTGGTTGTTAGTATTACCTCTATTTGGCAGGGAGAAAACTGAAGGCTAAAGAGGATATATAAGTTGCTTCAGGTTACACAGCTTGTTCATAGTGAAGTCAAAACCATAACAATCTATTGGGCTTAACTAACTTTTTGCAGTCTGTCCCCAGTTTACATTTTTAAATGGAATATGTGTGCATGCTAAGTTGCCTTGGTCTTGTCTGACTCTTTGTGACCCTGTGGACAGTAGCCTGCCAGGTTCTTCTGTCCATGGGATTTTCCAGGCAAGAATACTGGAGTAGGTTGCCATGCCCTCCTCCAGGGGATCTTCCCAACCCAGGGATTAGAGTATAATTGCTTTAAGATGTTATGTTAGCTTCCGCTGTATAGCAGTGTGAATCAGCCATAAGTACACATTTCTCCCCTCCCTCTTGGGCCTCCTTTCCGCTCACCTTTATGCCACCCATGTAGGACATCACAGAGCACCAGGCTGAATTCCATGTGCTAGAGAGCAGCTTCCAACTAGCTATCTATTTCACACATGGTAGTGTATATAAATCAGTCCTTACTTTTGAGAACTGGATATGCCTCTTCTGTATTTTTTCAATGTTGCTGCCAAGACTGTGCAGAACATCAATAAGCAGCTATAGAATAGTATTATAGATGACCAGGAAAATACTCCTTTTCCGTGAATGAGGATGTTGAAGAAGACTGCATTATATAGGAGATTCTAGTCAGTTTAGTGTGTCAGCACCACCAGCTTTTCACTGGTGTGGAACTTTGAGAGAAGTTAGAATGGTCCTTTTAAGTGGTTAGGTGACAGAAAACTTGAATTGATTAGACATGACTTAAATTAATATACCAGTCCAGATAACCAAATTTCTTGTCTTGTAGTAAAATAGCCTATGTTAAGACAAATTTTAATTATATTAAGCAATAATTATCAGGATGATAGATATTTGTGTATACCTAATACAAAATCTAGGTCAGTAATGGGAGCTTACATTTACCTGTGCTCTTTCATTTTATTAGTATTTAGTGGCGAATTCTTCATGCCTGCCTTTTTTTTGCTGTAACAGGTTATTTTAAGAGGGGTAATAAAAGGTAAACAATATTGATTAGATGGTAAAATTAAGATGCTTACAAAAAAGGGACTATGTAGGCTGTGTTCACCAATAATATTTATATTTTTAACTGATTAGATAAGTAAACCCAGAAACTCAGATTTGTGTTTTTACATTGGTTATTTTTTATCACTAGGAAAAATTGAAGTGTTTTAAAGAGGACATGCTAGTTTTTAACAAAGCTTTTCTGAAAAACATCTTTGAAATCATCACCAGTCTTTGCAGGTTTGGGTTCAGATAGAGTCAGCTGTGATCAAAATAAATTGATACTCCATAAAAAGGAGAAGCAGAATAATTTATATTCAGCAGAAGCTCAAATACTAATTCAGAGGAAGATTTCAAGATGAAATATATCCCGAAGTTAAAAAAAATCTAATTACCCTGACTACTGCATTCCTTAGCAAACCAAATTTTACTTTTGTATCTGTGCTATGAAGGCAGTGCCTAGTCGAGTTTAATGGAGTTCTTTTTTCATTACAATCTGTAGATTTTGCTTATTCCTGAGAATAAAAATAAAATTTTCAGAAAAGCTGATGCAGAGTGATAATTTTTCATGAGTATATCTGTCTCTAAAACCAGATTCTTAACTCATGTTTTATTCAGTGATTACATTTACTTGCAGTTTTATTAGGGGAAAAAAGTTAAAATCATGTAATTTGAAGAGCAAGAAATAAAAATATGTTTTGTCTATTCTTATTATATTTTTCCTATATGTTAGTGATACGCATTTTAAGTTCTCATCTTCATGGAGTTTCATGGTTCTCATGTGTGCACATTTCGCTAATCCTTCTCTTTGCAATGTATCTTAGATGCTTTTGCCTTATGAAAACACCTGAACAAATTATACATGTCACCATTGCAACTTTCAACTATCATAATCTTTAACTTTCTTGTCAAGGAATTCTTGTCTTCCTTTTGTGTAAATATTTAATTGCTCAGGTTAATCCGATTTATGTGGTCAGGAAGAAGGAAAATACAGTGCATTCTGAATTTGACCATCTTTATTAAATATTCTGCTAGCAACACTCATGGTTGCTGAATTGTTCAAGCTATTGAAATAAATATAAGTGCCAGCAAAAACCTTGATTACAAATAACAAGCCATGCTTTATTAATCTTCCAAATAGCTACACAAGCATTCCTTTCCCACCACAACTTCTTAGAAGAAGAATAGTATAATGGGTAGATCAATGGAGTTAACAACAAAGAAAAGAACAGCATCATTCGACTTTTAAAGTTATAGTCCATTCTTTTTATTTTAATCTTCTTAGCCTCAAAGCAACTTAATACTCTTTCTGCATTTTTAGACTATTGCGTTTCTTGTGTTTAAAAGTTGAATACTGAAAGATTTCCACCTGTAGGACAAGCAATTTTATATTTAAATATATCTGTAAGGTGTTTTCATTAATTTTATCATATTTCAAGAGAAATTTCAGAGCCTGATAAATAATAGTGACAACAAAGGAATGATTCTGTAGACAGAAACCAAAGTATACGTGTTAAGGTCTAAATGCAAGCAAATGCTTAAAATGCAAACAGCAAGTCATTATATCAGGATCCTATAAGACACGATGGTTAGAGAGCGTGCAAAGCTAAATTGGCGTCTGATTTGAGTCAGCAAAGTTTTCAGCCTTGAGCTTAATTAGTAGAAGGGCATAGTGAATTAAAGAACCCTTTGCCAAATCAGAAACAGAGGAGGGCAGGAAGCAATAAGAGCAAAAAAGATACAGACTTAGAGGAGTCAACTTAAGATTGATATTAATTAAAAGTGGATGAAAGAGGAGAAGTAGAGAGAAGTTTTACAGTGATCTGATAAAATGCATGTATCTATCAGATGTTAATAATGTAAATATAGGCATTTGCTTTGCATTTTGAACAACTGCCATTTAGGGTAACCAAAAGAGATACACTTACATTTTTAAAAAATATGTAATTAAACATTAATAGCAGCTTTCATTACACACCCCTTGTGTTTCTTGTGTTAGATATTGTTATTGTTTTGTATTATCCCTTGGTCATTGTTATATGTATTCCTAATAAAATAACCCTTTTATTGAGTCTGTATAGCCAATGAACATTTGGTGTATCTTTTAGTGGATATGAATATGATGATAAAGCAACACCAGTTGTTTGAGGCTTAGATTCTAGTCCTGCCTGCTGCTGCTGCTAAGTCGCATCAGTCATATTCGACTCTGTGCAACCCCAGAGACGGCAGCCCAGCAGGCTCCGCCGTCCCTGGGATTCTAGTGTTTCCTATATAGTAAATGCTGGGTATCTGTCTCTTTTATAAAATGGACATTGTAATACAGCTCCACCTATGTGGGAGAGTTAAATACACAGTCTGTTAGTGGCCATCTGAGTCTTCCTTCATGAAACTGTCCTCAGCTCATATTCTCACCTCCCACAGAGAATATGGGAGAACACCCGTATTCTTTACTAGCCTATCATCTCGTATCTTGGTTCCTTAAATTGTAGATTCTGAAATGCAACTCTTAAAACCATTCAGTTTCTGTGAAATTGGAATGCGTTTTGTCACCTGCGGGGGCCTCACGGGCTCCTGTGCGCTGCCGGCTGGGCGGCAGTCAGGCTTGGCTGTCACCCTGTGGGAGAGTTTTGTTTTTCCTAATTAGACAGGACACACCCTCAGCGTTTCATCCCACAAACCATTTTAGATCCACTCGAGGAGGAACTGTGTGTCTTGCATTGACACCTTCTGGTATGATTATGAAAGTGACAGCATGAAAACTTGGGAAGCTTGGAGGACAGTCCCACCGCCAACTTATTTAATGATGTTGTGTGAAAAACACAGGCATAAATGGCTCCAACTTGCAAAATTATTCAAAAGAGTTAGACTTGCAACATAATGTTAGAAATATTCTAACATTTTGCTCCTGTTTTCCTGTTTATATATGCACAAGAGTGATATCTAATATGTATTTTAAAAGTCTACTATAGCTTTTACAGTGAGGGAAAAAGGACAAATTTCAAGTTATAGCATTGTATCATGGTTTAATTGGCAAGCATTTAAAATTTTGTAGTGGTCACTGAACAGATGGTAATTGCTAGGGCTTTATGTGATACATGTCTTTTTTTTAAAGATTTTTTTGATGCAGACCATTTTAAAATTCTTCGTTGAATTTGTTACAACATTATTTCTGTTTTATGTTTTGGATTTTTGGTCACAAGGTATGTGTGATCTTAGCTCCCTAACTAGGGATGGAACATATACCCGCTGCATTGGAAGGCAGTCTGAACCACTGGATCACCATGGAAGTCACTATGTCTTAACTGGGTTTACTAAACCAGATCTCATGCTTCAGAGGTTCCTTTCCTACTCTGTCCACTAAAGAACACAGTTTTCCCCTAGACTCTCTTTCTATTGGGCCTTCCTCTATGTAGATTAAGCAAATTAGACACTGATAGCTTTGTAGATGTCATGGTGGTGCGCCAATGATCCCCATAATGTATTTGCATTTTGTGAATGGTTTTTGGAGCCCAAAAGCCCAAGATTATTCTTATGATTAACTCATGCTTATACCAACAATTTGATTGTCAGTGACAGTAGTTCTTAGGTTCTTCCCATGTGTGCTTATCGGGGATCAATGAGCAATGATTTTTTAACTATTATTTGAAAATTAAAATTTATCTTTCCATTTATATAAAAATACATGTATATTTCAGAAAAATGTGGAAAATATAGAAATATAGAAGCAATGGCATAATATTCATAATCTTACAGAGAAGTCATCTAGAGTTTACACTTTCTTATGTACCTTTCAGGTCATTTTGTTTCTATAAATTGTGATCATATATGTGTATAATAGTATTTCTTCCTCCTTTCATCTAACACTTAATGGTTTATCTTGCTATGAAACTCCATACACCTTGCCTAAATATGTCTGTTACTCAATCAAACACACAGATTTCATGTCCCTTTGGTTACAAATTGGTATTATTTTAAATTTATATTCTTTAGTAAATATCTTGAACAGGAACCTTTTTTTTTTTTTACCTTGCATGATTTCAGGTCATTTCTTTAGGATAAATACATGAACTCTCAGAATTCATTGTCAAAGAGGATAACTTTCTTCAAGGCTTTATGTTTTTGTCACCAGATCCCTTTCTGAGAGCTTTAAAATAATGTACCACCCCAACAAAGATGAATAAGTAGACATGGGCATATTTTTCATCAAAGAGGAAAAAAATCAATTGTCTAACATTTTCTCTTCAAAATTCTTTGATTTTTCTGTCAATATTAATGAGTCCTGATATAATCAGGGAATAACCAGGCGAGCATATGGACAAACAAAACAAAGTTAACAAGGAAATGAAACAAAGGAGGACACACAGGACATATTGGAAAAAGGAATCTGGGTGATATAAAATTAAGAGAACTTCGGAGACGATCAGGCCTGGATTATGCTCTTGAGCATTTTTGGCAAAGAACTTTGCAATCCTTAAATGTGAAGGGAGTTGAACATTTTGAAAATTAATGAGAACTTTCCTGGATTGTTTCTGTGGATTGTATTTATATTTCTGCTCAAATTGTAAAGCGTGGTGCTAGTGTAAGTATCCCTTTTTGGACTGAGCTAGCACTCTCTACTGTCAGAACCTTTTACTTATAGAAGAGTCTATCCCTCCCTGGATGTGCAATTTTTAAGTTCAGTTTGAGAACCTCATCTTCCTGAGGACTTTCTGAATTTCAGAATGTTTGACAAAGGTTTGCCACTAATCATTTATAGCACTGGGGGTGTTTTATCATCTCTTTGTATGGCCCTGTTATCTGAAGCCTTTTTGTATTCTGAAAATTTTGTGCTCCACATGGCTGCGACTATGGAATATTACTACTTTAGATGGAATAACTCTATCTCTGAGCTATTAAATGTCCCCCATAATTCAGAGTTCAGCATTTTCATGCTTTATCACCTAAATTCCCATCTGATGTCTGTTCTATTTGCCAAAATCCTAATTTAGCTTGTGATGCTTAAGGAAATTGCATTGATCTCCTCAGAAGAGGTTATGGGAATTCCCTGGTGATCCAGGGGCTGGGACTCTGTGTTTTCACCGCCAAGTGTGCAGGTTCAGTCCCTACTTGGGGAATTAAAATACTGCAGGCTGCACAGCATGGCCAAAAAAAAAAAATAAATAAATAAAAAAGGAGCCATTATCATCATTTCATATGTATATTCCATAAATCTGTGTATTGCTTCCCCAAATATTTCCATGGTCTGAGTCATATCTTTGATGTCTTGACATGCTCACAGAAAATTTCATATATATACCTTTAATCCATATTGAAGTTTTTATTGCAAGTTAAAAATCTTAAATTTTGGAACAGCAGTATTTTTAAAGACATTTTCATGTGTGGCTGTGTGGATCTTTGTTGCAGTGCACAGGTTTTTTGTTACTGCACGTGGGCTTTGCCTACTTGTGGCGAGTGGGGGCTACTCTAGTTGTGGGGTTCAGGGTTCCTGGTGGCTGCTCTTGTTGCAGAGTGCTGACTCTAGGGTGCACGGGCTTCAGTTATTGTGACAATGGGCTAGTTGCCTCACAGCATGTGGTAACTTCCCAGACCAGGGATCGAACCCACGTCTCCCATGTTGACAGGCATATTCTTAACCACCGGACCACTAGGGAAGTCCTACTCTTTTTAATCTCTTGTTTTCCACCCACTATTTCCCTTCTGCCTACAAAGCATGACAACGTCTTCCCTTGATTCTGATACACTGAGTCACTCTATCCCTTTGCAATAATTTATAGATAGTATACATTTATAAGAAAAGGGCTTCCCTGGTGGCTCAGCTGGTAAAGAATCCGCCTGCTCTGCAGGAGACCTGCGTTCAGTCCCTGGGTTGGGGAGATCCCCTGGAGAAGGTAAAGGATACCCACCAGTATTCTGGCCTGGAGAATTCCATGGACTGTGTAGTCTATGAGATCACAAAGAGTCAGACACGGCTGAGCAACTTTCACTTTATAAGAACACAAGCAAATATGTATTAATGATATGTGACTTCTCAATATCACTGATAATACATATCACATGTTATCTGACTTGTGTATTCACTGTTCTCAAACTGCTCTTTCCAGGTTCACTTCTCTATTTGAAGGAAGGATTTTTCTGTCTTCATTTAAATTAGTCTAACTGATAAGCACCAACTCATTCTTATCACTTCTTTCTTCCTTGATCTCAGTGACACTGCACTTTGTAATGATAATTATACCTAATCTCCTTTAAGGTTTTTCCAGTGGTCATGTATGGATGTGAGAGTTGGACTCTGAAGAAAGCTGAGCGCCGAAAAATTGATGCTTTTGAACTATGGTGTTGGAGAAGACTCTTGAGAGTCCCTTGGACTGCAAGGAGATCCTACCAGTCCATCCTAAAAGAGATAAATCCTGAGTGTTCATTGGAAGGACTGATGCTGAAGCTGAAACTCCAATACTTTGGCCACCTGATGTGAAGTGCTGACTCATTGGAAAAGACCCTGATGCTGGGAGGGACTGGGGGCAGGAGAAGAAGCAGATGACAGAGGATGAGATGGTTGGATGGCATCACTGACTCGATGGGCGTGAGTTTGAGTAAACACCGGGAATTGGTGATGGACAGGGAGGCCTGGCGTGCTGTGATTCATAGGGTTGCAAAGAATCGGACATGATTGAACAACTGAACTGAACTGAACTGAACTGAACTGAACTGGATCTCCTTTAAGGCCACACATACGTCTTCAAACTGTAAATCACCCTACCTCCTCCCTATAAAATCTAAGGCAAAAAGCACTGATCTTTGGATCCTAAATTCTCTCCCTATTGCAAAAGCCTGAGTAAAATCCATTCCCTTACTTGTTTCCTGTCTTTGACAGTGTCTCAAAATAACCTCTTCCAGTTCATCCCCTACTTTGCGTGGTCAGTTCTGATTTTGCACTCTCCATCTACCCGACTCTTAAGAGTTCTGTATGGTTCCTGTTTTTAAATCACAACATTGCCTGAGTAATCAAATCCTTTCAAAATTCTCAACTTCCACTATGGTACCTCTCTTTGAAATACCAATTACATGCTTCCAATGGCCCACTGAATATTCCTAGATAAAGATAAATCTTTTCTTCAAATTCAGCATGTACCAAACCAAGCCTGTTTACCCCACCCCACTTCATCCTGATCTTCCTTTTATATTTTCATTATTGATAGCTGGAATTATTTATTGTCTATGCAAGTTTCCCAAAGCAGGAAACTGAATTTATCTCTCTTTCCTTACATCTAATATCCAATCAATCACAAAGTCTTTCTTTTAATTTCCCCACGCTGAGGATTTCATTTAGACCTTCATCATCTGTCACTTAAAAGTCTGCATAAATTCATACCCAATTCCTCAGCCTTTGATCATAACCTCCCTACAAATTATTCTCAACAATGTTACTAAAATTGTCTTCAAGAATGCAAAGCAGATCATGTCTCCTAGTTTTAAAAAGGAAATATCAAATTCCTTAACTTGGCACTAAAGATCCCTTGGGATTTGGACCCAGCGTATCTCTCCAAACTCTGATCCTTTAAAGTCAACCCGTGTTCCAGAAATAAATGTCAAAATGCCAGACTACGTGCTACACCTCCTCAGTCACTCAAGTCCACGTTCACACACTGGCTGGGTTCCTCATCCCCTTCTTATTGGCATGATTTCTTTAAAACTTTATCCAAATATCTCTTTACAGAAAGTTTTCATGTATATGTCTTTCTTTTTCTTGAGTTATGTCTTCCTCCCAGATTCTCTTCTAGCATTCCTATCACACCACATCACAATTACTCATTTATTTCACCCACACAAGCTGGCTATAGATCCATGGTCTTCTTTTCTATATTCCTGTAAATGAGTACATTGCATTGCAGTTTCCACATTTGGCTCCTGGAGGGTTGTCTGTTTGGGACTCTTCCCTTCCACTTGTGAAACTGCAAGAATGCTGGAGTTGAAGTTACTTAGCACATGACCAGGTCATGTAGATTTATGATCCTCTTCATGGGGAGGCCTAAGGTTGCAGACATGGGCTATGGTAGCAAGAAATTGTTCATCCCATCATATTTTAGTCTTTGTCTATGTTGCTTTTTGACATTCTCTCATCCCTAAACAAATGTCCCAGGCAAACTTACCTTCCAAGCTTATCATTTGACCTTTCTTAACCAGGTTATCCCTTTGACTCCTCTAGACCATCTCGACCATTGCTTTTGTTTGCCCTATGTTTCCAAGCTCTCTTCCTCTGTGAAGCTGGTTGCTGAAGAGGGTATCAGCAAAATCTTAGAAGTAAAAATCTTGCCCTGAGTCTTTCCTCCTGAGATCTGAAGTTACACAGGGCTGTCCGGGGACTAGGATGGGCCCACAGAGCATTCCTTGGCAGTCAAGCAAGGAAGTCACTGCAACAGGAAATTACCTGTTATCTGGGCTTAGTCCTTCAGTCCTGTCCCGCTCTTTGCTACCCCATGGACTGTAGCCCGCCAGGCTCCTCTGTCTATGGCGATTCTCCAGGCAAGAATACTGGAGTGGGTTGCCCTGCCCTCCTCCAGGGGATCTTCCCAACCCAGTGATCAAACCCAGGTCTCCCACATTGCAGGCGAATTCTTTACCATCTGAGCCACCAGGGAAGACCTCCTGTTACCTAGAAAAGGGATTATCTCTGCTGGAAGCCAGAGCTCAGAACATGGGTGTAAGAGTTCATAGATGTAGGGCTTTTTCTGGATGAGAAAACAGTCAAGACTGAAAGGAGAGAAGAGAGAGAAAGGGAGAAAGATGTGTGTGTGTGTGTATGTGTATCTGTGTGTGTATGTGTGTGTGTATGCATGCATATGTGTGTGTATGTGTATGTGCGTGTATGCATGTGTGTATGTGTGTGCACGTGCACACATGTGTGTATGTGTATTTGTGTGTGTGTATGTGTACGCAGGTGTGTATGTGTGTGTGTGTGTGTATGTGCATGCTTAGTCTCTTCGGCTGTGTCCGACTCTTTGCAACCCTATGGACTGTAGCCCGCCCGGCCCTGGGATTCTTCAGGCAAGAACACTGGAGCGGGTTGTCATGCCCTCCTCCATGGGCTGTGTATATATATGATGAGAGAGAGAAACGCACCTTTAGGAAAGACGGAACAGTGTCAGTGCTGGGCTTTGGGAAACGATACCTGAGCACTGGTGTTGTGACCATGAGACAGTAATTGAGTTTTCTGCAGCCTGTGTAGGGTCTTAAAATGGCAAGAGTCATCTCAGAGAGACAGGACTTCAGCATAAACTTCAGTTTCAAGAACTTAGGACAGGAAGTAGTAAGAGTAGAGGACTAACCAGACTTGAATTTTTTATTTAATTGACATTTAGAAACAAACAGGTTTCATTTGTGTCTGGCAAGAATCTGGGGGTAATTTAAGGTGGACCCACATCTTCCACTTATGGACAGTGGATGACTGCTTGAGAGGCTAAATGAACTAAAGCTAGGTATGACCCAAGAGGACTATAGAAAATAAATAGGGGGATGTCAAAACTGCCTGTGGCTGAAATATAGTATGAGAAAAACTTCATTTTCCAGTTTAAGTAGAAAGAAGAAAAGGCAATTAAGGGGATTCCTTGACGGTCTGTGCTTTCACTGCCAGTGGCCTGAGTTCAGCACCTGGTGAGGAAACTAAGACCCTGTAAGCTGGGCGATGTGGCAGAAAAACAGGGCAATTGATAAAACCATTTCAGTAGGTCCTCTAGCCAGTGAAAGAAGTTGCTTATCCAGTAAGTTGTACAAGTTTAGGGAATTTGAAAGGTAGTTAATACAGCGTGAAGGCATGTATAAGACATATGTCACATTGCAAGGAGATGGGATTTTTTAAAAAAACATATTTAATTGAAATATAGTTGATTTACAGTGTTGTGTTAATTGTTTCTGTATAGCAAAGTGACTCAGTTATACATATATATATACACATTATTTTTCATATTCCTTTCTATTATGGTTTATCACCAGATATTAAATGTAACTCCCTGAGCTATGCACTAGTTGCTTATACATCCTATAGGTAGTAGTTTGCATCTACTAATCCCAAACTCCCAGTCCTTAAGGAAAATTTATTTTGAAGGACAGAAGCCTGTAAAAATATTTCTGTGGAGTATAGTGAAGTCTCTGTTATGCCAACACAACTGACCTTTACCATCAGAATGCTAGGCTTGAGTATTTCTAAAAGTGTTATGTTTTTGAAAGTGTGAACTTGGAAGAGTCTGCATCTAATAACCATGCCATTGCAAAAGCAATTTCTCTTGAGAATGTAAAGCAGAAATCCTAGAGGTGAAATATTCTAGGTTAGGGCAAGTGATCAACACAGAGGACTGCTCTGGACTAGAAGAAATTGACTTGGAAAAGACATGTATTCCAGGAGGAGCTGGAGACAGAGTTGAAAACAGTCAAGTTTTGTGTTTCTGAAAATGCAGCAGGCATTTTGATTGCTTTTGGCTCTTCTGGTCCCATTTTATTAACAATTAAGACTAAAATCCTCTTTCATGTGAGCTTATAGTCAAGCAAAAATGCATTTTATCATGGCACAGTAACTCTTCCTTCCTTGTTTCATAACATTTTTGCGCTGGAAGGGGGGAAAGTATCATGCTTCATAAAACCTCAGGTTATGATTATACATACCATAGATTTTTTTCTACATCTATGTGAGAAAAGTGTGTTTTTTGTGGTCCTCATGAATTTGGGGATTAACAAATTTCTCAAGGTATATTTTTCATGACATCCAGATCTTTTTTTTTTTGGAAGAAAGGAAAGTCTAATTACTGATAAAGTAGATTTACCCAAAGTAAAAAAGGAATGGTCCAATTCAGAGTACCAAAACTTTCATAAGAGGTTGCATTTCTGAATGATGATGCATGGGGTGCAATGGCCACATCTGAGTGTCTTAGGAGATTCTGTTTTGCTCTAACATTGACTTTTTCTGAGCAGACCAATAGCTTTATGAGTCTCTGTGCTATGTAGGAAGTTGGAGCCATATCTATATACATGAAGCAGTGCTTCTTCTGATTTGAACCTAGATAAATTAATCTACAGATACCAGAGAAACACTTTCATGTGAAGCGATTAGAGGGACTGCCAACTTTTTGAAGAGATGACTCTAGAACTAAGAACATGATGTAGTCAGGGTAGACATCTGTGTGGAATCACTGCTGAAATACACTCAGGCATTTTAATTAGACACATTACATAAAAAGAGCTTATTTCAGTGTTACATAAAGTTACACTTAATAAATATGAATTGTAGATATTCAACAAAGCCAAATGGTCAGAGGCTGTCAGAAAAAAAAAAAAAAAAAAAGAAAGAAAAGAAAGAAGAAAGAAAAGAGAGAGGTTGATCTTACTGATATGGGTCCACTAACCTAGAACTGGATCAAAGAAATTATGTGATTATTGTCTTCAAGGTCATTTAAGAATTAATGTATATTCACTTAGGTTTTTCCATTACTGGAAAATTATCTGGTATTCATTATGACATAGTGTCCTGAATATATTAAGTACATTTTTTTGCTACTAAATCATTTGGCCACTAAATAATTTGCCTAAAGATGGAGAGATAAGCACCACCCCTGTACCTCTCAAATTATCTGTTTTTTTTTTCCACCGAAGAGAACAAGACCTTAAAAATTAATAAATAAAAATGAATACCCAGACAATTAAAATGACATTCTTGGATGTCTTAGCGATGCCATATTGCAATATAAGTTCCTAAACACTTACTGTCAAATAACCTGTTGATCTTGTCATGAACTGTATTAGTTTTAAGTCTTCCACTAACCTGCAGACCAGAAGAAGCAGTGTTTTAGAGAATTTTTGGGTCTGGGGAGTAAGATGCTTTTTTGTGGAGTTCTTGTATGATTATAGGGTGAAAGCTAGAGGAAAACTTCTCACATCTTATAACACATAATTATTCAGATTTTATATTAAGGAATGAATTTTTGATCACTGTGGCATGTCTAAAGAATATTTATCTGACATATTTAGGAGTAGAATGCTATTTAGGTAACTGTTACATGTCAAAGAAATTAAATACCCTCTTTTATAGCTTAATTTTATGAACTAATTTGTATGATAGTATATTGTGGCTAATAGGTTGGAAAAACTAAATTATAATTAAAAACAGAAGGAAAAAAATCTGAGGAAGAAAGGATGATCTTGTTATCACGATCCTAGTTGGCAAGGATAATAATAGTTTCTCATCCCATCAGCATGAATAGAGAGTGTCCATAATCATGACACACTAGGGTCCTCATCCTTTCTAAAAGGTTTTATATTACCTCAAATTTGCTGAATTTTTTACACAAATAATTTTCCCTACATAAATTTATGTTTTAAGCTTATCATCAATTTAAACAGCTTAAAAACATTATTGATATTCAGAGTGGTATCTAGTGCACAAGATAACAAAATATTTTTTTGAGGCTCAGAAAATTAACCATTTGTTTCTTTCTATAAATTTATCATCTCAAACAATTATTGAGTCAAAGATAGTTAATCTTGCTTTCTTTTGAACTTATTCATTCCTACCCTACATAAAATTTATTAAGGATCTGTGCTCTTAAAAACTGGTAGATTTAGGATAACTAATTTGTATATAGGTATATATTAATTCAAAATAGTCAATATTTAAAAGTTCTATCTAAAGGAGACTATAATACTGTATTTAACTAAATGATAATTTACTTATAAAAATATGCACATGGCCCTACCTTTGGGCAAGTTCAAATTGTAGGACAACCAAATTTAAGAGAAATACTGCAAACCTTGAGTACATATTTTCTAGATAGTAATGCATTTCAAAAATATATAGAAATTTGATTCTGGAATTAAATATATTTCACTGAATTGTTATCATTCCTCTCAGTGCCAGTATAGTTATAAAATATGTGTTAAATATACACATGTGGCTATGTGTGTATATATAGCAATTTCATTATACTAAATAAATCTCTTATCCTTGTATATTTACTGTACTTCTGGTAGAACCTGTATAAAGCTTTAGTGAAATAATTCATGTAAAAATTCTGCTTTGTTCTAAAATCACTTACACTGATCATTTTATTTAAAAAAAATTTGTTGGAGTACAGCTGATTTTCAACGTTGTGTTAATTTCAGTGTACAAAGTGAATCAGTACACCTGAATCACTCTTTTCTAGACTCTTTTCCCATACAGGCCATTATAGAGTACTGAGTACAGTTGCTTGTGCCATACAGTAAGTCCTTATTATTATCTATTTTAGATACAGTAGTGTGTATGTCAATCCCAATCTCCCAGGTTATCACTTCTTGCTTACCTCCTGATAATCATTGGTTTGTTTTATAGATCTGTAGAAAAATTGGCACCCATTCCAATATATTCTTTCTTGGAGGATTCCATGGACAGAGGAGACTGGTGAGCTACAATCTACGGGGTCACAAGAGAGTCAGACACAACTGAGCAACTAAACAACAATAGCACACGTATGTTGTTAGAAATACAGAAAGAGGTAAATGTCTTTTGTTTAAAACTAAACTTCTGCATTCTATTTCTGCTTTATAGATAAGTTCATTCATTCCCCCTTTTTAGATTCTACATATAAGCACTACCATATGATATTTGTCTTTCTCTCTCTGACTTAACCTCACTCAGTATGAGAATCTCTAGATCCATTCAGGTTGCTGCAAGTGGAATCATTTCATTGTTTTTTTTTTTTTTTCATTTCATTGTTTTTTATGGCTGAATAATATTTCATTGTAAATATGTGTGTGTGTGCATGCCTCATTTGTGTCCGACTCTTTGTGACCCTATGGACCATAGCCCGCCAGGTTCCTCTGTCCATGGAGTTTTCCAGGGAACAATATTGAAGTGGGTTGCCATGCCCTTCTTTAGGGGATCTTCCCAACATCTTTATCCATTCTTCTGTTGATGAACATTTATGTTGCTTCCATGTCTTGGCTATTGGAAGTAGTGCTGCAGTGAATTTGGGGTGCATGTATATGTCCAAATTATGGTTTTGTCTGGGTATAATGCCCAGGTATGGGATTGTTGGATCATTTGTTAGGTATATTTTTGCTTTTTAAAGAAACTCTGTACTGTTGTCTGTTGCCAGCAAAGATCCATATAGTCAAAGCTATGGTTTTTCCAGTAGTCATGGATGGATGTGAGAGTGGGGCTATAAAGAAAGCTGAGTGCCAAAGAATTGATGCTTTTGAACTGTGGTGTTAGAGAAGAGTCTTGAGAGTCCCTTTGACTGTAAGGACATCCAATCAGTCCATCCTAAAGGAAATCAGTCCTGAATATTCATTGGAAGGACTTGATGCTGAAGCTGAAACTCCAATACTTTGGCCACCCAATGCGAAGAGCTGACTCATTTGAAAAGACCCTGATGCTGGGGAAGATTGAAGGCAGAAGGAGAAGGGGATGACAGAGGATGAGATGGTTGGATGGCATCACTGACTCAATGAACATGAGTTTGAGCAAGCTCTGGGAGTTGATGATGGACAGGGAAGCCTGGAATGCTGCAGTCCTTGGAGTCACAAAAAGTTGAACACGACTGAGCTACTGAACTGAACTGAACTGAACTGATACTGTTCTCCATAATGGTTGTGTCAGTTTACATTCCAACCAATAGTGTGGGAGGTTTACCTTTTCTCCACACCCTTTCCAGCATTTATTGTTTGTAGACATTTTGATGATGGCCATTCTGACCAATGTGAGGTGATATCTCATTGTGGTTTTGATTTGTATTTCTCTAATTATTAGTGATTTTGAACATATTTTCATGTGTTTCTTGGCTATCTGTATATTTTCTTTGGGGGAATACATATTTAGATCTTCCACCCATTGTTTGATTGGGTTGTTTGTTTTTTTGATAAGGAGCTACACAAGCTGCTTCAATATTTTGGACATAATTCCCTTGTTGGTTGCTTCATTTGCAAATATTTTCTCCCATTCTGTGGGTTTTCTTTTTGTTTTCTTTATGATTTCTTTTGCTGTGCAAAAGCTTTTAAGTTTAATTGGGTTCCATTTTTTTTTTTTTTTTTTAATTTTCATTACCCTAGGAGATGGGTTGAAAAAAATCATGTTGTGATTTATGTTGGAGATTTTTCTGCCTATGTTTTCTTCTAAGAGTTTTATAGTATTTGGCCTAACATTTAGGTCTTTAATCTGTTTTGAATTTATTTTTTGTGTATGGTGTTAAAGAATGTTCTAATTTTATTCTTTTACATGTAGCTATCTAATTTTCCCAGGACCATGTATTGAGACTGTCTTTTCTCTATTGTTTATCCTTGACTCCTTTGTTAAGGTTAGGTGACCACAGGTGCATGGGTTTGTTTCTTGACTTTCTATCCTGTTGCATTGATATATCTTTATAGTTTTGTGCCATTACCATACAGTTTTGATTACTGTAGCTTTGTAATATAGTCTGAACCAGGGACCCTGATTCCTCCAGCCCTTTTTCTTTCTCAAAATTGCTCTGGCTATTCTTGGTCATCTGTGTTTTTGTACCAATTGTAAAAAAGGTCTAATTCTGTGAGAAATGCCACTGGTAATTCGATAGGGATTTCTTTGAATGTGTAAATTGCTTTGAATAGTATAACAATTTTCAGAAAAGTATGGAACATGTCATGAATTTGCATGTTATCCTTGCACAGGGGCTATACTAATCTTCTCTGTACCATTTCAGTTTTAGTACATTTGCTGCTGAAGGGGGTACTTGATCTTCATTTTAATTGTATACATTTTCTCCCAGAATTTAAGGCACTGAATATTTTACTTACCATATTCATGTCTATTGATGCAATTAAAAGGTGAAATAAAAGAAATTCTGATGATAAATTTAAACTGCTTTCATTATTGAAATTTTTTTCCTTACAGAGAAAACAGCATCTTATCTTTTACAAAAAAGTTTCTTTAAAGGTAGTGTTACTTCCTGGTTAATCCTGATTGCCCCGTAGCTTCAAGCATTCCCAATGAAACTTTTCTCACTGAAGTCATTACCGATTCCAGTTCTTAATTTATTTTAATAGCTCGTGTTTAAATTCTGTTTCTATTTCTCCCTTGAAAATTCCCTCTTTTTTTGCTTCAGTGACACTGCTTTTACTTAAAGCTTTCTTTCAACTGCTTCTACTTTGCAAAATTTGAAGATATTCATTGATTGGACCTTCAAGTGATGGTGTTCCATCCACAGCCTCTGTTCTTAGAATGTTTTCTTCTTACATACTTCTCAGATATCTCATCTGCTTTCATGAGTTGAAATTTTCTTTAGTAATGAGAGACTAGTCTTTTCTGTAATAATCTAGCTTCCAGTATCTCTGTGTCTTAACTCAATAAAGGTTAAGCAAACTGGTTGGCTAGGATCCAGCACTCATTATGGTCAATCAAATGAACTGGTAAATTACACAATCTCTAAGAACAACTTTTCAGACATGACATACATCAGTGCTTATCACATTTTCTTATCATGACCTTGCTTTACACCAATGAGAGAGTGAAGTAAATGCTACCTGAAAAGACTGGAATTTCTGTGAATAGTTCTAATCATATCATGGCCTCTGACCTCAATCTCCAGCTCAGATCTTTAGACTTGTGTATTTCTCTGTCTTTTGGAAACCTGTATTTATACTTTTTTAAATGAATTTGAGGCATATATCTAATAGAACTCTTATTTTTTCATTCACATTAGAATATCCTCCTTTTATTTCCTGTCTCAGTGAATGGCATTGATACTTATCTAGTTGTTTTAGCTGGAAACCTAGCAAACCATGCTAGATATTGCCTAATCTACCTAAAATTAACTTTCACAAAGTCCTTTACTTTGACATACTTTATACATAAAATACAACTTAAAAGTCATTACCACAGAAAACAAGGCCTTTCATTACTTTGCTTTTGTTATCTTAGAAAAATTAAGATACACCACTATACAATTCACAATTTCTGATGTTGTCATACTGAGCTATGTTTTCTCTCTCATTTCTGAAAATTTGTAATGTTATGTTTTTGCCTTTGGCATGAAGATCTGGAACTGTCTCAGCACTATCTTGAACTAACTAATTCCTGTTGGCCTTTCCAGGCTCAATATATGATTTTCTCTGTGTCAAATCTTCCCTGACCTCAAATCCCACTGAATCTAGTGCCTCCACTGCACACTCAGCTCACCTCCTCTCTAAAAGTTTGTTCACTTACGTAGTAATTTGTTAATCACAGATATTTATTGAATACCTACCATAGAAATGGTCCTTTTTTTCCTCAGAGGAAAACAGGCAGAATGACTTAGGGCTAGAGAAGAGAACACTCAATAATCAGTTAAATAGGTAATATAATTATATTCCAGGGTACAAACTTGAAGGAAACAAGGAGTTTTGTGATCAAGAGTAGCTATGGATTTTCCAGTAGTCATGTACAAATGTGAGAATTGAACCATAAAGAAGGCTGAGCGCTGAGAAATTGATGCTTTCAAGTTGTGGTGCTGGAGAAGACTCTTGAGAGTCCCTTGGACAGCAAGGAGATCAAGCCAGTTAATCCTGAAGGAAATCAACCCTCAACCCTGAATATTCATTGGAAGGATTGTTGCTGAAGCTTAATTTCTAGTACTTTGGCCGCCTGATGTAAAGAACTGACTCACTGGGGAAGGCCTTAATGCTGGGAAAGGCTGAAAGGAGAAGAGGGCTACAGAGAATGAGATGGTTAGATAGCATCACCAACTCAATGGAATGTATTTGAGCAAATTCTGGGAGACAGTAGAGGACAGAAGAGCCTGGCGTGCTACAGTGTATGGGGTTGCAAAGAATTGGATGCTACTTAGCGACTGAACAACAACAACAAAATGATCAATAAGCAACCTCTCTGAGGAGCCAATAGTTGAACTACCCATAACAGACAGAACTAACTTTATAAAAAGTGATACAGCCCAAGGTTATAAGGCATGAGCCGTCTTGTTATGTTCAAGGAACAAAATGGAGACCAGTGTGCCTCCATGAGTGAGTAACAAAGCAAATGGCCTGAGATTACCCTGATCAGCATAGCAATATTCTGTTGGGCCTTGTTGGTCAAAGTGGGCTTTACTTGAGAGTAGTGTAAGCCCCTTGAAGGCATGCAATTGCAAGAAGGGTTGGTGAAGGGAGGGGAGGAACAGAATGAAATATTCTGATTTAGTAATTTTGAGAAATTTACTACAACTTTTTTATAGCAAGCTGAGAGATCCCTAGGAAATTGATTGTGGTGATCTTGGGGAATAAGAGATCATATTTTTAGCACATATCATTGTATGTCAGAATGGAGCACGTCATAATGTTCTAAAACTTTCTGTTATTCTGTTAAATCTGTGCTGTGAACTTCATGTGGGCAGAATGTTAGTGCCCCAAAGATATAGTACAGTGACTGTGGATAAAAATCTCTTAATAAATATCTGTTAAATGAGTTACTATATTAAAGATGAGGGAAAGACCAGGAAGGAGTGAAAAAAAATTGATATGTCTGTGTTTTTATAATATATTGTTTTTCATATAAAATTATATATTAATTATAAATGAAAGATAATTTGGAAGAACTGTTAATTTACTTTTCAGAGACAGAGAAAGACAACCTTAAAATTTGCCTATGAAGTGGTCCTTGGATAGCTTTGGAATCTTTTTGTTCTGGGAGGGATTGTGAATAAGACAGAGTAGGAGGGCTTGCATACATAAAAAGCTTATAGTAGACTTACTTTCCCCAAGTAAATAGTCACTTTTTGTACATATAGCAACTCATGGGTTTGTAAGCAAATTTTTTAAGAAAAAATTAAACTATAAGCTATAGTTGATTTGCAATATTATGTTTGTTTCAGGTATACAGCATAGTGACTTAGTGTTTTTATAAATCATGCTCCATTTAAAGTTGCTATAAATTATTGGCTATATTTTCCCATGCTGTATAACAGATCTTTGCATTTTATTTTGTAAGTAAGTAGTTTGTACCTTTTAGTTCCTACACCTATCTTGCCCATCTCCTATTCTTCTCCCCTTGGTAATCACTAGTTTGTTCTCTGTTTTTGTGAGAGAACTTTTTTGTTTTGTTACATTCATTCATTTTATTTTGATCGGATTCCACATAAGTGGTAACATACGGTATTTGTCTTTTTCTATTTGACCTATTCCACTAAGCATAATACCTTTCTGGTTCATCTATGTTGTTCTATTGGCAAATTTTCAAAGCAACTTTTTTTTTCTGTTTTTTTTTTCTTCGTTTCTTGTCTGCTTTTTCCTTTTAAAGTCTATCCACTACTAGGCATTTCTCTCAAAATGACTTAGTTGGTCATTTATATGAGCTTACAGCTGGGTGATTTGTTTGAGATAAGATCAGAAGATTGGAATCAAAGAAAAGTTACTCTTTAAAGATGAGTGTGGACTGAAAATGAAGAGGTTCAGTGGAAGAAATCAGTTTAATTAGGAAAGCGCATCGGAATGTTTGGTGAGTGGATAGACTGAATGGAGAAAATCCCAAACCTACATGTGAGAGATGTGACTGTTTGCTCCTTGAAGGTGTTGAGTGTATCTGGACTATTGCATCTCTGGCAGTTTGTGGTTTATTCACAAACAGTAAAAAATATTTGTTAAATTAGATGAGAAAGCTCAGTGAGGGTGCTTGGCCTAATTTGTTTGATGTCAGCTTTAACAAAATGACAGTAACTTCAGAAGTAAAAAGAAGCTATAGTTACAGTCTGTTTGAAAGGAAAAATAATACAGAGACAGGGTAAAGCTTAGAGTTTTTGCACTGCTGCTAAAAATTAGAAAAGTGAAGTAGGAAATGATAAGATGAAAAATTTAATGGAGTAGACATTAAAGGAAATAAAAGATAAAGGCATTTTCAAGCCTGTGAACATAAACTATGGACAGTTAAGGGCGAATATCAGTATGTGAAAAGAGAATAAACAGTTAATTGTTGAAAAGAGTTAGAATCATTTTTAGAATATGTTTCCCCTCTAAATTTGATATACAGTGTTACTTAAATATTCTACATGCTTAGTAAAAAGAAAAATACATGGGTTTTTGACATTTTGTATAGTTATGAGCATTTTGGAGATACAAGCATGACCTTTTTGTTGCACTTTCCTTTATAGGTTGTGATTTTTAAAAAAAACAAATTGATGGTTTGTGGCTACCCTGTAGTCATCAAGTCTGTCAGCACCATTTTCCAATATTTTAAGTATTTGTTTTTTTTCAGTATTTTCAGTATTTGTATTTTCAGTATTTTCCATTTTCCAGTATTTGTTCAATTCATTTGTCTATGTCAAATTTGGTAATTCTTACAATATTTCAAAGTTTTTCATTATTGTATTTCTTATGGTGATTTGCAGTCAGTGATCTTTTCTGTGACTATTGTCTTTGCTTTGGGGTGCCACGAACCATGTTCACTTGAGTCTGCAAACTTAGTTGATAAATATTGTGTGTTGTGACTGCTACATGGACCAGCCATTCCCCTCATCTCTCTTTCTCTCCTTGAACCTCCATATTTCCTGAGATACAAAATTAGGCAAATTAATAACCCTACAATGGCCTCTAAATGTTCAAGTTATGGAAAAGTCTTATGTCTCTCACTTAAAAAAGCTAGTAAGCTTATTGAGGAGGGCATGTAGTAAAGGGAGAGGAGCCTTTTGTGGCAAACAGTTACCCATGTTATTAATGCAGAGGAAAAGTGCTACTTCAGTGAATACATGAATGATAAGAAAGAGAACGGCTTTATTGCTGATACAGAGGAAGTTTGAGTGGTCTGGACAGAAGATCAAACCAGCCACCACATTCTCTTGCTGCTGCTGCTGCTAAGTTGCTTCTGTCGTGTACAACTCTTTGCAACTCCATGGACTGTAGCCTCCCAGGCTCCTCTGTCCATGGGATTCTCCAGGCAAGAATACTGGGGTGGATTGCCATGTCCTCCTCCAGGGGATCATCCCAACCCAGGAATTGAACCCATGTCTCTTCTGTTGCCTGCATTGGCAGGTGGGTTCTTTACCACTACTGCTACCTGGGAAGCCCCATGTTCTCGTAGGCAAAGTCTAATCCAGAGCAAGGCCCTCACTCTCTTCAGTTCTATAGGCTCAGAGAGGAGAGGAAGCAGCAGAAGAAAAATGGGAAGCTAACTGACTTTGGTTCATGAGTTTTAAGGAAAGAACTCGTCTCCATAACAAATGCAAGATAAAGCAGCAAATGCTGGTGTAGAAGCTACAGCAAGTCACCCAGAAGATCTAGCTCAGATCATTAATGGAGGTGGCTACACTAAACAACAGTTTTTCATTATGTTGGAAGAAGCTTCATCCAGGGCTTTAATAAGCTAAAAAGAAGTTGGTGCCTGGCTTGAAAATTTCAGAGGATGGACTGACTTTCTTATTAGGCACTAATGCAACTAGTGACTTGAAGTTGAAATCAGTGCTCATTTACCATTCCCCCAAATCAGGGTCCTTATGAATTACACTGAATCCACTCTGTTCTGTCAATGGAACAGCAAAGCATGGATCACAGCACATCTGTTTGCAACATGGTTTTTCTGAATATTTTAAGCACACAGTTGAAACCTATTGCTCAGAAGAGATTCCTTTCAAAAACGGCTGCTCAGTGACAACGTACCTGGTTACACAATGGAGAAGAGTCATGTTTGTTTTCGTGCCTGCTAAATGCAGTACCCAAGCTGCAGCTCATGAATCAAAGGATCATTTCAACTTTCAGGCCTTATCACTTGAGAAATACATTTTGTAAAGCTAACATCTTCCAAATATGGCGATTCCCCTGAATCTGGGCAAAGTAAACAAAACCCTGCAAAGGTAGGACATAGGAAAAGGTAAAAACATCAACTTTAATAGGAGATTAGAAGAAGTGTATTCCAACATTGATGGACGACTTGAAGGGCTGCAGGACGTTAGTGGAGGAAGTAATTTCATCTGTGGTAGGAAGAGTGAGAGAAGAGTCTGAAGAAGATGTGATTAAATCACTGCAATCTCATGATCCAACCTTAACAGATGAGTAATTGCTTCTTGTGGATGAGCCAAGAAAGTGATTTCTTCAGATGGAAACTACTCCTCATGAAGATGCTGGGAAGACTGTTAAAAACAACAAAGGAGTTAGAACATTAAGTCAACTTAGCTGATAAAACAGTGGCAGGGTTTGAGTGGGCTGACTCTAATTTTGAGGGAGGGCTACTGTGGGTAATACATGCAATCTAAAGCACTGCATGCTACAGAGAAGTCGTTTGTGAAAGGGAGTCAATGGATGTGGCAAACTTCATTGCTGTCTTATTTTAAGAAACTGTTGTAGCCATGGCAGCCTTCAGCCATCACCACTCTGATCACTCAGCAGCCATCAAAATTGAGCCAAGAGCCTCCACCAGCAAAAAAGATTATGGCTTGCTGAAGAAGGCTTAGATGGTTAACAGTTTTTAGCAATGAGATGTTTTTTAATGAAGGTATTTAAATTGGTATTTTTAAGACAATGGTGTTGCATGACTAATAAATGATAGTATAGTATAGATAGAACTTTTATATGTACTAAGCAACCAGGAAATTCTTGCTACCCACTTTATTGCAGTGGTCTGTAACCCAACCAACAATATCTTCAAGGTCTGTCTGAAGTTAAAAAAATCCAGGAGCCAAATGATACAATTCCTCATTCAGTGATTTTCAAAGGAATTATTTGACTTCATGTCTATTGAAGTTTTATAAAATGAAACAGAGTTATTTTTAACTAGTGTTACTAGTATTCACTATTGATTTTCCAGGGAGCAAGTGTCTATTGCAAAAAAATCAGCAGAAGTATTTGAACTAAGCATTTAGCAAGCAAGATGATGATTTTTTTTCCCCCAGAAGGCAACTGGAAAGATAAAGGGTCCAATTCATTATAGAGAGCTTGCACAAAGAATTCAAATCACATACCTTTTCAGTGAAAGAATTATCTTATCCATTGTGGGCTTTATTTCTTAATTAAAGGAAAACAATATAATTCAAGTAATTATCATCATTTCTTAACATTTGTTTAAAGGACAAGTCACTTAAGAATCTAATTTATTGGGAGAGACCCCTTGGTGGTGCTTGTGTAAATGTGCAAGAAGAATAAAGGTCCTTAGAATAATGGCTCCCTCTCCCTCTCACATTCATTCTCTGGCTTTTTCTCTGTGAAATAAATACTTCAGTAATTTGACTAGTGCATTAAAATTTCTGATTATTTCCTTAGGGACTGAACCAAAGATTGTCTTATATTACATATGAATGAATGTTAATTTTGAAATAGTATTTTAAATGTTCTTACGTATATAAATATGTACTTATTTGGTGAGTATGAAAGTGTAAGCACATCACTTTTGTTCTTCTCATCCACAGGCAACTGTTCTTGACATTTGCATAATTTTCTTTCTAAGTATCCACCTGTATATTTACACATAAATGTGAATGCTCTTGATTAAACAATGTTGTATCTGCTTTTTCATTAAGTAGTTTCTCATATAGACAATTGTTATTTAACAATCTTTGAAAACATAGTTTTAAGGCTGCAATGCAGTTTGATCATGAACTATGTAACTCTGCCTCCACTGTGGAACGTTTCATTTCTATATTTTCATTGTATAAATAGTTCTAATCAGATAGCTTTATATATGTACTCATTGATCTTCTCTATTAGACAAGACTCATTCTTTTATTTGTAAATGCCATAGAAAAACCCAGACTAGTTTCACTGGAAACCCAAAGCAAGAATCATGTGTTAGAAGGAGAGTGTGACAGTTTGTTGGGTCACAGACTCCAAACAGTTGTTGAAAATGGCAGGGCTGGCATGAGGACTCCAGAATGTTTAGAGCTCTTGACTCAAAAAAATACATTAATCCTCTGAGTTTCTTGTTCTTCATAAAGTTGTGTATTAACTTTTCATTCTCTGATCTCTTGGAGTCATTGAATACAGATGTTGTATCTGCTGCCCCCTTACTATCTTTAATCACTGTAAGAAGTTCACACAACCTTGTCTCACTCTGACTCCAGACACAGAAATTCAGGGAGGTTGCTCTTTGAGTCTGCTTGGGTCTGATGCTCATGACTGAATCAGCCACAACTGGAGGGCAGCTCGGAGGGCAGCAGCGTGCTCTGAAGAAGCCAGCTTGAGCCAGGTGTCTACCTGTGAATTGAATTGTATTACAGCATCATTGCTTTTGCTTAAGCTAAGCCTGTATTGGAGACATAGATCATTTGGAAGGACTCTGTGATGGGCGAGTTACACCACGAGAGGAATCCCCACCGTTTTGCTATTAGAAACCAGATCCTTCTGTTAGGGCAAGGCATGGCTGTGAAACCATGGACGTTATGATTTTTAAATTTGTTGGGTCCAAATTAATTGCCTGGGGAAAGAAGAATGTGGGTGAGATCTTTTCACTGTTGAAATTAGACTTTCTGATAAGCTCAGATGTGAAATTTAAAACTTAAAATATTACCAGAGAAGTCAAGAACATAGTGTCTGAAGTGCAGCTGAAAACAGCTGCAGTAAACTGTTGAAATGGTGGTAGTTTGAGTGGTAAAGATGGGGGCCCTCATCCAATCTAGCCCTGGAAAATGCAACATATACAGAAGGACATCTGTTTCTCTACATTTCCTGGGATGTGGCCTTTAACTTGAATGAAACCAAATGTTTTCTAAGCCAGGGACTTTTCCCTGCTAACTAGATTTTAGTAACATAGTACATCAACAACTTTTCTTCACTGTGCCCAACCAACCAAGTAAAGCCTATATATAACACATATTTGGGTTAAGCAGATATATCTATACTGCCTATGAAATTAGGGATACATTCTTTTTTTTTAATTAAAAAATTTAAAAAATCTTTTTGACCATACTGCATGGCATGCGAAATCTTTGTTCCCTTACTAGGAATTGAACCTGCTCCCCCTGCATGGAAGTGCAGAATCTTAACTACTGAACCACAAGGGAAGTCCCAGGGACGCATACTTTATACCTAACCTTGCCCGCCCATCTTCAGATGTACACTATGCACTCTGAAACTAGTACATCTTAATAAACACTCACTTGCTTTTTTGTCTTTTCAAAGAAAGCTTATACTACAATATTGTAAGCATGCTTAGTTGCTTCAGTAACGTCCGCCTTTTTGCAACCCTATGGATCGTAGCCCACCAGGCTCCTCTGTCCATGGGATTCTCCAGGCAAGAATACTGGAGTGGGTTGCCATTTCCTTCTCCAGGGGATCTTCCTGACCCAGGGATCGAACCTTGGTCTCCTGTAATGCATGCAGATTCTTTACCATTTGAGCCACCAGAGAAGCCCAGTTATAGGCATCCTACACACAAATCTCACCAACTTTTAAAAAGTTCTTAATTATTCATTTTTTTCTTATTTTATTTATGGTAAAAACACTGCATCCATAATTATTCGGAAGAGTCCTCTTGTAGAAACTCTGGTTAACTGTGTGTGTCATCTTGATTGGGACACAGAATGTCCAGATATTTGGTCAACTAATATTCTGGATATTTCAATGAGAGGGTTTGAATTTAACATTGAAATCAACAGACTGAGTAAAGCAGATTGCTCTCCCTAAGTGAGCCTTGTCCTGTCAGTTGAAAACATGAGTAGATCAAAAGGTTGACCATCCACCTGACTAAGAGGAAGTTCCTCCTGTCTGATTGCCTTCACATTGTGACATGGGATTTTTTTCTGCTTCTGGATATACTGCCAAATTGAAATTTTGACTCTTACTGGATATTGAACCTGCTAGCTTTTGGAATGGAGCTACATCATAAGCTTTCTTGGTTCTCATGTTTCGACTGGTACTTACTACCCGTTGGCTTTCTTTGGGTTCTGTCTCTCTATGTCTGGAAAACATAAGACAGATTTTGGTACTGAAAATGGTTTTAGATGAACAGAATTTTGAATTTTATGCACTGGTGCTGGTGTCTCTGGAATTGGCTCTGTCGACTGGGGAACTTTTGCAGAAACGAATGCCTGTGACCAGTGATTTGTCATGTAAGTAAATATTGAAACACTCTGGCCAATAATGTTTGGGTATCAAAAGATATATTAATACATCTCTGGTTAATAATATGTTAATATAGTTAGAATTAAAGTTGCAAATGACTCTGGTCCCAGAAGTAAATGTAGCCCTGATGTGATTTGGCTGTAGAGATATGAAAAATATCTTCATAGGATTTTCCTAATTGACCTCTTAGAAGAAGCATGAATCTGGATGTCTGTATTTATGGTACTTTTGAACATTTTTCTCAATAAATTTAATGAGACTGGCCAGTTTTTCCTAATGTGGCTGGAAAAGTGTTGAAAGAAAAGGATGAGCTCAGGGGTTTGAATTCCCAGATCAAGCGCTGCATAAATGACCTAAAGCTTCTCTGTGTGCCCTAGAGGAGACCCTTATTTCTTGTAGCCTTAAAGCTGAGATTGCTTAAAAAAAATCAAATAAAAACTTTGCATTCTGTCAGTGGCTAAATGCAGTTTGAACTCCCGCCTCCCAGGGTGTCTGTTGCAGACTGAGGGCATGAATGGGACAGAATGGGATCCTGAAAGTTGGAATGGGAACATGTAGGAAGACCATGATGAAACTGAGACATCAAGCCCCTGAATTCTGATGAATCTTCTTTGCCAGTGGAAGAGATCTCTTCACCCTCATCTGAAGGGATAAACTAAAGTCTACATTTGTTACTGTCTTCATTTGGAGGTTAAGTGTGGTTTGAGAAGATGCACATGGGTGCCAGGTTGACAAAGGGTAGACGGCTGACGTTTTCTGTCAGCCTAACCGGGCAAAGGGGCTGCCCTGGTAGCTCAGCTAGTAAAGAATCCGCCTGCAATGCAGGAGACCCCAGTTTAATTCCTGGGTCAGGAAGATCCACTGGAGAAGGGATAGGCTACCCACTCCAGTATTCTTGGGCTTCCCTTGTGGCTCAGCTGGTAAAGAATCTGCCTGCAATGCAGGAGACCTGGGTTCAGTCCCTGGGTTGGGAAGATCCTCTGGAGAAGGGAAAGGCTCCCCACTCCAGTATTCTGGCCTGGAGAATTCCATGGACTATAAAGTCCATGGGGTTGCAAAGAGTTGGACACGACTGATCGACTTTCACATACATATGCATAACTGGGCCATCGGATGCCCACATCCATGGTCAAAGAGCATTCTGGGTGATTTTGGATGAGTTTAACATTTAGATCCATAGACTGAGCAACTCAGGTTGGCCTCCCTGATGTGAATGGGCCTCATCTAATCATCTGAAAGTCTGAGTATATTGAAATGCTGACCCTCCCTAAATAAGGAATTCTTCCAGCATGACTGTCTTTGAGCTGCAATATTGATCTATTTTTTCCTCTTTTGGACTTCAACTGAGACATCGGGTCTTCCTGGATCTCAAGTTTACTGGCCTTCATGCTGGAATTACACCAGCAGCCCTCTTGTGGGTCATCAGCTTGCTGACTGCAGGTCTGGGGACTTGTCAGCCTCCATAATTGCATGAGTCAATTGCTTATAATAGAACTCACTCTGTGTGTGTCTGTTTCTATCTGTCTCTGCATGTACACACAAACACAAATTCTATTGATTCTGTTTGTCTGGAGAACTCTGACTAATATAGGCTCTTTAAAAATATGCTTATATCTTCATTACAAAATAGAGTATCTAAATAACTTCTTTAGTAGTTGATATCTTATAGACGTTTCCAAAGTATACTGGTGACACCTCGGACGATTACTGTGTAGCTCAATCATCCCCAGCCCATACATTCCCTACTAGGTACAGGGTCAGGTTTCCCCCTTACATTTTGTTCTTAACGTATAGTACATGCACAAATGTAAGACTGTATTAGAATATTAGTCAACTTATTCATAGTTATTGCCTGCATGCTAAGTCACTTCAGTTGTATACAGCTCTTTTGGTGCCCTATGAACTATAGCCCACAAGGCTCCTCTTTCCATGAGATTTCCCAGGCAAGAATCCTAGAGTGGATTGCCATGTCCTTCTCCAGGGGAACTTCCCGACCCAGGGATTGAACCCATGTCTTTTTTGTCTCCTGAATTGGCAGGCAGGTTCTAAAACAGGGATCTTTGTGGGAATATTCAATACACATCTTGATGCCTGACAATTAATTGGTAGCAAATATAACTTATTAAGAGGAATGTATAATATATACCTCGGTAAGATCCTTAAAATCTGAGTCCTTAAGATCTTGCCTTTTCACCCATTTTAACTAGTATTTCAAAGGGTACAGACATCTTAGTGTCTTAGACATTTTGTAGCATACATAATGTTTCCTGACTAGTGACACTTTATGGTTTTGTAAAAATCAAGACTGCCAAAATGAGAGCAAAGTGAGGTTATTCACTTGACATCAGCCTCTATCATTAGCATTTGTCACTGAATCAAAGACAGGTATTGGAGTGGGAAGACTTTGTAGAGATTAAAAGTGAAGGCTGCGGGGGCCTCTCATTGGAGGTTGTTGACAAGAGGAAGCTGGAGGCAGGCTAACTGAAGCGGGGGCACATGTTATGTGTTGGATTTGGGGAATATATCTAGCTTTCTGTGGTTGGTTCTGAGACAAGCAGAAGCTGGCACCCACTGATCAAGTCCTGAGCTTTATGAACAGACTGCTGCAGACCTGTGGTTGGTCTTTTTGGACTGAGAGTGGCAGGAAGTTTTGGATCAGAGTTCTGTTGTCTTACATCATCTGTGCATTTGCATATTCAGTCTCTCAGCATGAATTATAGTTAAATAAGTTAAAAAGTATAAAATTGCATGTTTGCATTAAAAAGGGAAGGGATTTGACACATTCATAGTGATGATTAACTGTCGAATGTACCTCACTGATGATTGAGAATATGAATGCACAGGTCAAATATCTGGATTGTGGTGGAGATTCCCTGATAGGACATTTCTGAAAATACAAACTATGGGTTTGGGTAATAAACTAAGGGCACACACAACCCCCTTCTTCTGTAAAGAGATACATTATCTCTTGTAGTGCAGGTTGTTAAAATATACCTTCTTCCGATCTAACTTTAATTATGGCTGCATCAGCAAATTCCACGCTGCCTCTCCAATTTAGAAGATTTTTCTGGCTGCGTTTAGCCAGTTTATTCCAGCCGTTGGTCTACTAATTCCCATTAGCCCCGTGGAAGAGAAAATTGCACTTAAGTAGGAGAGCGATGTGTTCAAATGATAAATGTTCACATACTGAATCCTTCCATTCAGGAATATGAAAACATGAGGAGCGGAAATGTTGGTTACCCATTTTTTCCTTTGAATTATCATTTTCATCAATCATTTTCACAACATAAATGGACACTTTGTTCTTACTCCACTCTATCTCCCATATATTATCTAAGAAGAATATGCATGTCATGACTCTAAGAAAATGATGTATACCTTAATGTGAAGTAGAACCTTTTTAAAAAAAGTAATAAAGAGAAAAAGAAAAGATTTTCCCCTTAGCAGTAAGGTTTTTTCTTTGCTAAAATGGAAATGTTGGATTCTTTAGTCCTTTACAAGAACTGACTAATACAATCATATACAGAATGTGTATGTTACAAATGAAATAATTTTTGTCTTTCATTTTTGTTCTTGCATGGAATAGAAGATTATCATTTATATCTTCAGCTTCTCTGGCAAGTCTTTGAGAATTTCAGCTCTGTAGGCCTTTAGGTTGCAAACAATATAGCTCCCGCCTCACAAACTGAAATGCCCTCAGTAATACTTGGCAGAGTATTCAAG
Source organism: Muntiacus reevesi (assembly GCF_963930625.1). NCBI lineage: Eukaryota > Metazoa > Chordata > Mammalia > Artiodactyla > Cervidae > Muntiacus > Muntiacus reevesi. Next base: position 65,834,310 of record NC_089253.1, on the reverse strand, counting down.
TCGCCAGGTGCCAAAGGGGCCTACACAGGGGGCTGGGAACATTTTAAGGGTTCTTCTGAGGTTCAGAGGGGAAGTATCATCTGTTTCTGAGAGTTCAAGTTGTTTGTGTCTTTACATGGCTGACTTAAGGGTCTCTGATCAGCTGTCTCAGGAAAATGACCATGGAAGTCTCTTCAGTGAAGGATGTGACCTGATATTACCTGTTTCACTGCTAATGCTCTATCTATTTCACGTGCAAAATGAACTACTATTAGTTCAAGCAAGTCAAACATCTCTGTCTCTCAAATTTAATTTTCACTGTAACAATCTTGTTTCCTTGTCTGATTCAAAGGTCTCTGATCTAGGGAAACAATCATTAAAATAAATAAGAAAAATATTTGGCTTTCTTTTACACTGTTGATTGAGAATGTTCCGCTTTGCGGAAATAATCACTAAAAAAGCTGCCCTCTGACCCTTTTCACTCAACTCATATCTTAGGCTTTATTTAGTTTTAAAATATTTATTTATTTAGCTGTACTGGGTCTTAGTTGTGGCATGTGGAATCTAGTTCCCTGACTAGGGATTGAACCCAAGCCTCCTGTACTGGGAGCGTGGAGTCTTAGCCACTGGACCACCAGGGAAGTCTCTGTCTTATGCTTTATTGCTCAGATGTTAGAGGTATTTGATTTTGCATATTTCATTTTATCCTTTGACATGCAACCTTAAGTTCAGTGTGAAGAAAATACTGAATTAACTTTGTATTTAAAAACTCATGAAAGCCAATAATTTTCATCAATTTTAGCAGTCTATTTCTTTAAACTGATGATGTTTGTAAAAAGAAAAAATATAATGATTTATAAAATATTGATGCTAAAATAACTAGTATATAGATTTCAAAATATAAGTGAAGTAATTCTTTTCGGTATCAACATTACCAACAGGCAAAACTGAATCATAGCTGCCTACATTGTAGCCAAATGCACCATAAGCCATTTTATCATTTGTTTATATTCTTTCACTTGTATATTTTTTCCTCTCATCAACTGATAATAAAAAGTGGTGAATTGTCTTAAAAAAAAAGAGACAATTTTGAACTTTCAGCTTTTTAAGTCAATTTATAATAACTGAAAACAATACTGGTCTTTGTCAAAACAAAGGAATATACTTGTCCAAGTTTTCACATAATCTTCCCTGAGATTCTCATTCACTTCAGGTCACCACCAATTATTTTATCATTTTATCATTTTATCATGGGCTCTGCTATGACTGAACTGTGTCCAGCCCTTAACCCCCCTTACTAGAGATAAAACTTTTAAGAAGATGACTAAGGATAAATGAAATTGAATGAGATCATGAATGTGGAGTCCTGATCTCAGAACATGTGTCCTTATGAAAGAGGAAGAAACGTCAGACTTCCCCCCACCCTTTGCTCACTCCATTTCTCTCTCTCACTCACACACACATGCACGCTCTCTCTCTCAATAGGCAGTCATGTGTAAGCCAGGAAGAGAGTGCTGGAACCTTCTTACACTTTCCAATATCTAGAACGGTGAGAAAATAAATTTCTATTGTTTTTGCCTCTCAGTTGATTGTATTTTTGTTAAGGCAGCTTGAGCAAAGTAAAGCAGATCTTTTTAATTTCTGTCAACAAGGACATCTTTTGTAGCTCAGTGTCCTGTTTTTTTTTCCTTTCTTTCGTTTTGAGGGTACATTTGTTCATTTCCTGGTTTCTTTTATTCATTCTTTCCTTTTTTAAAAAAATAGATTTTCTTTTTTTGTAGCAGTTTTAGATTCAGGGAAAAATCGAGCAGGGGATGCAGAGATTTCCTATGTTCTGCTTCCCTACTCATGCATAGACTCCCCTATTATCACATCCTCTACCAGAGTGGTCCACTGGTTGTAGATGATAAACCTTCATTGACACATCATTATCATCCAAAGGTCACAGTTTACATTAGCATTCACTGTTGATGGTGAGCTTTCTACAGATTTGGACAAATGAATGATGTCATTTTTCCTCCATGATGACATACAATATAGTTTCACCCCCTTAAAAACTCTCTGATACAGACTCACAGATTTAGAGAACAAACTTTCGGTCATCAGGCGGGAAGGATGGGAGGAAAGGATAGTTGGGGAGTTTGAGGTTGACATGTACACACTGTTATATTTAAAATGGAAAACCAACAAGGACCTACTGTATAGCACAGGGAACTCTGCTCAATGTTATGTGGCAGCCTGGATGGGAAGGTAGTTTGGGAGAGAATGGATACCTATGTATGTATGCATGCTTCCCAGGTCTAGGAAAAATTCACAATGAAAGAGATATTAAGTAAGGTAAACTAAAAGGAAAATCGCAAATGCCCTATCAAACCAAAATTATACTTGCTAAATTATATATATTAATATATAATATATATTATTAGAAACAAAACCTTGATTTCTCTTATGAAAATTCTCTGTACTCCACCTATTCACACACCCTCCCTCTCAAGCTCTGGCAGTCACTAATTTTATTGTCTCCACAGTTTTCCTTTTTCCAGAATGTCATAGTTGGAATTATACTGCATGTTGCCTTTTCAGATTTGTTTCTTTCATTTAGTAATATGATTTAAGGTTCCTCCTGTCTTTTCATGGTTTTATAGTTGATTTATTTTTGTGGATTTTTTTTTCAGGTTTTCTACATAGTTAGTCATGTTGTCTGTAAACAAAGACAGTTTTATATCTTTCTTCCAAATATACCTTTATTTTCTATCTTGTCTTCTTGCATTTTCTAACACTTCCGGTATGATGATGAAACTAATAGTGAGATGGGATATCCTGCCTTGTTCCTTATCTTTTTGGGAAAGTTTAGAGCTTTTCACCACTCAGTATGAAGTAAGCTATGGGCTTTTTTTTTTCTTTTGCAGATATCTTTTATGAAGTTGAGGAAGTTCCCCTCTATTCTTAGTTTATTAGGAATTTTTATCATGATCAGCAGTTGGGTTTTGTCAAATGCTTTTCCTCCTCTATTAATATAATCATGCAATTTTTCTTCAACTTATTATATGACTGATTTTAGTTTTTAAATGTTGAAACCAACTTTGCATGCATGTGTGGGATAAAACCCACTTGGTTGTGGTGTATAATTGTTTTTGTACATTGTTGGGACTCAATTTGCTGATATGTTGTTGACTTCTTCTGTGTTCATGAGTGATACTCATCTGATGTTTCTTGTAATGTCTTTGGGTTTAGTGTTAGAATAATGCTAACCTGACAGAATAAGTTAGGGGTTGTTCCCTCTGTTACTATCCTCTGAGAGAGATTAGGGGATAGTGGCATATTTTCTTCCATAAACATTTTGTAGAATTCACCAGCAAGTCCATCTGGGCCTTCAGTTTTGGAAGTGTATTAATTGCTGATTCAATTTCTTTGACATAGACATCTTCAGATTGTCTCTTCTTGTGTGAGTTTTGACTGATTTGTATCTTAAGGAATTGGTCCATTTCATACAGATTATCAGTTGTGGGCATAGAGTTGTATGTGGTTTGGTGGTTTAGTCATTAAGTCATGTCCAACTCTTGTGACCCCGTGGACTGTAGCCCTCCGGCTCCTCTGTCCATGGGATTCTCCAGGCAAGAATACTGGAGTGGGTTGCCATTTCCTTCTCCAAGAATTATTAATAGGATTCTCTTATTCTTTCAATGTTTGTGGGATCTGTAGTGATATACGTTTTTCATATCTATAGTTTATTTCAGTAATTTATATCCTCTATTTTTTCTCCTTAGTTTCCCTGTATAAAGGCTTATTAATTTTATTGATTTTTTTTTAAAAACAGCTTTTGGCCTCATTGATTTTCTATATTGATTTTCTGTGTTGAATTTCATGTTTCTGCTCCAATTCTTGTTACTTACTTTCTTCTTTTCACTTCACATTTAATATGTTCTTCTTTGTCTTTTTTCTTAAAGTGTAAGGTTAGATTATTGATTTTAGAGCCACTTTTTCTGATATGTGCATTCAGTGCTATAACTTTTATTCTAAACACTGCTTTCACTCTCTCCACAAATTTTGGTAAGTTGTGTTTACCTTTTTGTTTAGTTCAAAATGTTTTATTTCTCCTGAGATTTCTTCTTTGTCTCATGTGTTATTTAGAAATATGTCATGTAAAATCCAAATTATTGGAGATTCCCAGATATTTGTATCTGGGAATAGAAATTGTTCCAAGAAGAACCTGTTCACTTGTTTCAGGAAAAATTAACATGTATGTTGTACAGTAAACCAAAGATCTAATTAATTTGATGAGGTAATCAGACTTTCTCTGTTAGGATGACTAAAAAGTATGTAGGAATTTGAGTTTTACAATATACAACTGCTAGTTGATGGGAACTGAAAGAGAAAGTGTTAGTCACTCTTCGTGTCCAACTGTTTGTGACCCCATGGACTGTAGCTCACCAGGCTCCTCTGTCCATGGAATTCTTTAGGCATGAATACTGGAGTGGGTAGCCATTTCCTTCTCCAGGGGATCTTCCCCACCCAGGGACTGAACCCAGGTCTCCCTCATTGCAGGCAGACTCTATGGATTGAACCACTAGGGAAGACTCAATTGGAGCTAGTTGAGCCTAAAAAATGTATGATGTTTCACATAAAAGTTGAAGTCACTGGGGAGTAGGAGGAAAGAGAAGAATGTTATTTTTAGTGGGAAAGAAAGGAAACAATCAGAATGTAATATGAACTGAGAATGAAATCTTTACCTTTCTTCTTTGCTAAGATTATTGCAGCTATGCTAAATCCACACTCCTCCTCCCACTCTTGTCTTCCTTGAGAATGGCTGCATTAGGACTTTTGGCATTGCAATTTCAGAGGCGTCTCAATTCCCTTGCTGCTTGTTACAAACACCATTCTCTGAACTAGTCATTTCTTTCTGTCTCTTCTCTTTCTCTCTCTTTTCTTTCTTTTTTTTTTTTTTTTGCAACAAAAGTAACTTTATCGGTTCTGTTGCTTTTATAATACCCTCTTTTTGAAGAGCAAAACTTATGCAAATGTTTTGCTAGTGGTGTTCTAACATTCTAAAATCTTTGTATTAGATACCCCATTAAAATTTTCCAAGTACTCTGTTACATTTGTCTATACATATTTCCCTATATCATACCTGTATGCTAAATCACGTGGCAAAGACTATTGAGAAACATAACTTGAAATTTTAATTTACCCAAATCAGAATTTAATTGAAAAAAGGCCCAGAGTTTATTTTGTGTGAATAGAGGGGATTAGCCTATATAAGTAAATTTCAAACATTAAGAATAATTACTATATGTGTATTTCTTCTAATCTCAAAGCTCTAAGCTTTTTTTTCTTAAGAAAAAGAATTCTTGTTATTTTCTACAGAATATTTTCTTCTTAAGATCAACAGCATTTTAGAGATGAGAAAGATGGGAGTAACCAGAGACATAGATGAATAATTTTTACATCTCTTTTAGTTATCACAATTTCAAATTGCATTTTGAATGCACTCCCCATCATCAGGCATTTTTCTTTAAGCAAAAAATGTTGTGAGATATCTCCTCCTGCCTAGAGGGAGGGAGAGCATCCATGAGCATGTTTATGAGGTAGGGGAACAGATGCCAGCCTAGAAGTCCATGAAGAGCAATATCTGGCAGCCCTCATGCTAGAGAAAATTCTATTCTCTGGAATCACCAATTGTTTGCAGTCCAGGTTATGAATGACATTAACTTGTCTGACAGTGGCAATCTAAATGGGTCAAGTCCAGTTGCTGCTGACTATAATAGTAGCTGTCCTAATATTGGGATACCTAGGGAACAGCAACATTGAGAGAAATGGAAAAGCGAAATTGAAGTATAAAATGACTTTGTGTTCACTTTGCGCTTTATTCACGCTGGCAATGTAAAAGCCTCCCATTTCGATCTTTTCTGGCACAATACCACTTAAATTCATTCTTCCCCTGTGTGTTCAGGATGGGGGTGAGGGCTGGTGATGCACTATTTTAAGTGTAGATTGCCGTGACCGGCAGAGGCTTAAGATAAAACCTTTTTGAAAAGGAGCCGAGAGACAAAGCAGATTAGTCTTCCCCGTGCATGGCTAGATATGCGGTCTATGGAGTGTGTTTGGCCCACCGTGGGCAAGCTATTTAGTTCCTGCCCACAGTAAATTCTCTAGGAGGACAGTGGGATTTGTCAGCAGCTGCTGCTTGACAAGATAAAGGCAGAGAGGTGCAGGACGATGGAGAGAAATCATGCTGGAGCAAGCCTCCAGAGGTTCGGTACAGTCCTGGTCCTGGGATATAGGACACGGTGGCAGCCAAGCTTGCAGGTAGACTTTTTTTTTTTTTGACTGCAGATAGTGGTAAAGAACCTGCCTGTCAATACAGGAGACTTAAGAAACGTGGGTTCCATCCCTGGGTCGGGAAGATCTCCTGCAGGAGGGCATGGCAATCCACTCTCGTATTCTTGCCTGGAGAATCCCATGGACAGAGGAGCCTGGGGGCTACCCATAGGGTTGCCAAGAGTCGGACATGCCTGAAGCAACTTAGTACGCATGCGCAAAAGTGTTCTGGGCAAGGCTGCTGCTCACTTCAGTCGTGTCCGATTCTGTGCGACCCCATAGACGGCAGCCCATCAGGCTCCGCCGTCCCTGGGATTCTCCAGGCAAGAACACTGGAGTGGGTTGCCATTTCCTTCTCCAGTCTAGGAAAGGCAGACAACTCTAAAAAAAAAATTTAGTGACATATAATTGATTTACACTGTTGTGTTTTTGCTGTATAGAAAAATGAATCAGCTATATGTATACATATATATCCCTTCTTTTTTGCATTTCCTTCCCGTTTAGGTCAGCACAGAGCACTGGGTAGGGTAGGTTCTCATTAGTTATCTATTTTATACATAGTTATCAATAGTGTATATATATTGTCAAACTCAATCTCCCAATTCATCCCTCCCCAGTCGCACTTTCCCCCTTGGTATCCATATGTTTATTCCTTACCCCTGTGTCGCGATTTCTGTTTGGCAAATTTATACCATTTTTCTAGCTTCCACCTATATGCATGACAGACAGCTCTTTTCTGAGCCAAGATAGTGTACCATTTGTCAGAAGAAGAAGCTGTAAGTGCATGTTGAGGTCTAGGGCAGTCAATAGCATGTAACATTTAAATGACAGAATCCAAGGACTCCTATTTGGAGGTGGAGAGAGGAAAAGAGCAAGGATGGGAGACACACCCTTCCAAAAGTATGCGCGATGTGATAAGAATGTACTCCAGAGTGAATGTGACTTGGGAGCTGGGATGCAGCTGTAGTCCTAGGCCTCTTGTAGGGAGATCACCACCATCTTCAGGCACCCACCATGTTCTCAAAGTGTAAAGAAATATACTCTTTCACAGAACCATTCCTAAAAGCAAGCTAACGACTGTACTCATTTCACCCAGTGCTGAGAGAATAAGGTGACTGAAAGATATACCATTCTCTAATTTAAACACTTCATAAGCTATTTTTAAGGAAATTTTGTTCAGATATAATTTGCATCTTACGCACTGACTTTAGAATATCACCTCTAGGTAACATAAGCACCACGGCAAGCCTATGTATTTCACTGGACATTAAACAACAGTGCCACCCTTCATAAAAAGAGCATTAGGCACACGTTTGTGCGTTTTGATAGTAGTGAAATGCTTATACATCTTTATAGGACTATTGCATAGGTAGTAAAATTGCCATCAAAGATTATTCCTTTACAAAATTTTAGATGCAAAATGATGACTCCTAGGAGACACAGGAGACCCAGGTTTGATCCCTGGGTTGGAAAGATACCCTAGAGGAGGGCATGGCAACCCATTGCAGTATTCTTGACTGGAGAATCCCATGGACAAAGGAGCCTGGCGGGCTGCAGTCCATGGGTGGCAGAGAGTCAGACATGACTGAGCAACTGAGCCCGCACACATGATCTCACAAGCTTGGAGCATCGCTGAGCCTCTGGGTCAGTGCAAGATGGTTCAGTGGCACAGGGAAAGAAAACATGAGAATGTATAGTTTTTTAATATAAAAGAGGAAGAATTAACCTTCATTTACTTTAAATTTAAGTGGACAGTTATGCTCTCTCTCAGTTTTTTCTGTCAAACAAAAGTGTCTTGTGTGCAATACATGAATGCACTGGGGAATACTGGTGATTCTATAGGAATCAAATACACAAATACTTGATATTATTATTTATTTTTCCTTTTAAAATTAATTTTTATTGAAGTATAGTGGCTTTACAATGTTGTGTTAGCTCCTACTGTACAGCAAGTGAATCAGCCATATGTATGCACTTATCTCCTCTTTTTTGGATTTCCTTCCCATTTAGCATTGAATTTAGCTCTTCCCACAGAGCACTGAATAGAGTTCCCTGAACTATCCAGTAGGTTCTCATTAGTTATTATATTATACATAGTATCAATAGTTTATTCTTCATTTATTTTAATCATAAGTGAACAATTTTGCCCTCAGTCAGTTTTTCTGTCTATCAGAAATGTCTTTTGTACAACTCATGAATTCACTAGGGAATACTGGGAATTTATAAGATCAAAATACACAAATACTTGCTATTGTTGTTTATTTTAATCTAGACAATAAATATTTCATGGCTGGTGTTCTCACAAATAAATGTTGATTTTAATGTCTAGATATTTGATTAATTAGCACTGTCAGGCTGAAAAAAATAATTACTGCAATAACCTACCTTCCTGGCTTGGTTGCTATTTATTTCCTCCTTTTAGTAATATCTTATTGTCTGCAATCTGCTTCACCTGTTTAGGTAAAGGTTTATCTTTTGCGGTGTGATAGTTAGTGGTTTTCAATTTTCAGAAATATTTTTTTAGAAGGAATGCACAAATTTCATTGCTGTTGACCACAAACGTGGCTGTCTTTTTTTTTTTTTTTTAATGTGCTCATTTATTTGTTAAGGGAAATGCAATGCTCTTGTTTCTTTTTACGTTGAAGATGTACCCCTGTTATTAAAGTGAGAGTAAATGTTCTAATAAAAGCTTAGAGAGTACGTTGAAGAAAACCTTTCACTAATCTGTTCAAGTGTGATTTAAATAGAAGGGCTAAATATGCTTGTCTTTTGTTCTTAGTCCAAAATGATTTAACTTCCAGAAAAAGACAATCTGTTTTCACACATCATAGTATTTATTAGGTTGATAAGTTAACAACCAGAAGAATAGGGAACTTAATATTACAATAAATATTCATATTTGTAACATAGGAGTGGGACTAACTCTAGACTTGACTTTTAACACTTGCTCCAGTTGGTCTCTTTTATAAAAATTTCTTTCCCATTATTATCTTTGTATCCACATCCGCAACCAGGACAGACTCAAATTGATACTTAAAGACATGAATTTCACTCCTGGCCTAGGAACCTGCCTTTTACAGCTCTTGGAATTTCAGAGATATAAAGTTACATTTCTATACCCAAGGAAGCACAGTCATAATTCGAATTTCATCCAGTTTGGGGGAGAGAGGATATCAAGACAGCTCAGTGTGAAGCATGTCAAAGTCTGGAAAACCTTCAAATCATCACTGATTGGACATTGATTACTCTCCTGAGGTCTAACTCAGCAAAAGAGGTTGAAACTAAATATCAAGATAAAGTTTAGAAACATTTTTATAACAAATAATTTTTTAAGATGTGAAGGGCCTTGTAAATTACCTAATCCGGTCTCTTCCTCACATTCAAGTAAAGTAATTGAAAGAAGAAAGATTTAAAAAATATAATTATGATATTTATATAAATAAAGATATGAAATTTTAAATATGTTTATGGAATGCAGTTTTATGTATGAGTAAAAGCATTATTTAAAGAATAACTGTGAGGAAATTTCCAGGGTGGAAAAACAAAATAAAACCCCCTAAATTCCTCCAGAAATGGAATATGTATTTAAAGCTTGCAAGTAGATTTTAATCTCAGGCCATGAAAACCTTAAAAAAAAAAATCGTGAATAACCATGACAAGAAAATAACAAGCATTGTCCAAGCTTTCATTACATGAGAATAAGAATGAAAAAAATCAAATTTTGGTGCAAACAAAGGACAGTTCAGAAATAAAATAATTGGAATTGTGCTCAGAAAAAGTTACCCGAGAAATAGATACAGATCTAAAAGAGGATAAAAATCAAATACACAGATCTTAATAACTCTTATTGTCAATGAAAGTAGAATCCCAAAAGAGAGACTGGAAAGTTGAACAATTCACTGGCTGGCAAAAGAAGAAAATAAAATGTGAAAATAGCTAGATAGGGACTTAGATGTTATTTTAAAGTTAATGCACTGGGAAAAGAAGCAGGGAAATGCACAGACATAGCATTGCTGTGATAACTAAAGCTCAGAAAAGTTGGTAAGAAGATTCAATCCCTCTTCTTCATATTCTATACTAAGAGGGAGCAATCTGGCAAGAAATCTTTATAGTGGTTTTGACACAGAAGATTTAAAAAATCTGAGCTGGAAAGCATCATTAGCCAAAAAAAAAAAGAAAAGAAAAAAGAAAAAATATAATCATGTAGCACTTTTAAGAGGGTGACCAAGATAATGACAACTGGGAGGCCTAGTAGTTAGTCCCTTTGTAAATGCTGCTGGGGTCAAGGGCAATAGTTTTTTTGGGGAAAGCATTATGTTTCTCTTGTATAAATGCTTTTTTATAATTCAAGGGGACATGGTTTGATTAACTACCCTCTTCACGCCATCAGTAGGTTTTCCTGATCTTTGCTTCTTCCATTTCCCAAGAAGGAGCTGATTCCGCTCACCCAGTCCTATGATTTCCTAAGGTCAAGGAGATCCAACCAGTCCATCCTAAAGAAGATCAGTCCTGAATATTCATTGGAAAGACTGATGCTGAAGGTGAAACTCCAATACTTTGGCCACCTGATGCAGAGAACTGACTCATTGGAAGAGACCCCGATGCTGGGAAAGATTGAAGGTGGGAGGAGAAGGGGATGACAGAGGATGAGATGGTTGGATGGCATCACCGACTCAATGGAAATGTTTGAGTAAGCTCCGGGAGGTGGTGATGGACAGGGAAACCTGGCGTGCTGCAGTCCATGATGTCACAAAGAGTTGGATACGACTGAGCACCTGAACTGAACGGAACTGAAGGTCATTTTATTTCTCTTTATTTCTACTTTGTTGAGAAAATTGAGATTCCCAGGCTTGAATTCTCTCAACTGTGTGTCTTACCCCTGCATACTGACTTTTATCCACCCTAGCCTTACCTCCAATACTATGGGTTCACCTGCTGGTGGACACTTTCTGGTTTTAATTTCATCAGCTCCATCATTACCCTTGATCTCATTCTTTTCCATCTTCAACAAGGACTCAGTCTTTAGATTGACCTAGATGACCTTAATATTCTCCTCAGCTTGATAAACCTCTGGAAAGACTTCTTTCTGACCTTTGGCCACTGACTTCCATTTTCTTAGAGCATCTACTTTATGAAGCTCATTACTGTAAATACTTTCTTTGCTCCTCCATGATACAAATCTTTTTAGAACTTCTTGCCAGTTTTACAACTTGGGCCTATCTTTCTCAAGGACTTGAGAGTCATCCCTTCGAAATGTAATCATCACAGAAAATAGTCCCATATCCCAGTTTCTGTGGGTTGGTGAGAGTCTTGCTTTAAGTTGTAAAACTATCTCCTCTGATGAAATGTGATAAAGTTTACTTCCCTTTGGTATAAAATCTGTGAATCAATGGCCTACGATCTCCTTCCCCAGACTTTCCAAAATTTCCAGTCCTTTGTTGCAGTGGAGTTGAGCTCAAGCTGAGTTCTGGTCTCTCTCCCTTATTTCCTTGAATAAGTCCTTCCTACCTGTTTAACTTTGTCCAGTGCAATTTTTACTATGATAAGTTATCTCAAGTTTTTCTAACATTTTAAAACTCTTGTCTGTTGGGTCATCTTATTGACTGTACTAATGCTTAGCTATCCCATACTCTTCACACATCCCTCTAGTCCTCTAGTTACCAGGCTTTCTTCTTTATTATCCAAATCTGTTCAATGATTAGTTCCCACTTGTTCCATTTAATTCCGTAAATTACCTCAAATTACCAAATCGTTCCACTTAAGCTTTTCTTGTTAAATATTATCACCCATAAACTACAAACCGTCAAATATATTAGACACTTATTTCTTCCTCAGACTTGTTGCTGTATTGTCATTGTTAATTTCTTCCTTCTTGGAATCCTTTCTTCTACTGGCTTCTGTGGCAGCTAGATTACTTACCTGCTCTGTTCATTCCTCCTCACCCATTGCTTCCTAACCACCTTTGTTGGATTCTGTGCTTTTGGTTATCACTTTAATATTTTTAACCTTTTCTTCTCATATTCTAGTCACACACTTATAAAGAGCTTACCTGTATCCCATAATGCTGGTTACACAAGCACCCGTTCTGACTTCCAAATTCAGATATCTAACCATTGAGTGGAAATCTCCACTTGATTTTATTTATTTATTTATTTTTACCGATTTATTTATTTATTTTTTACTTTTCTTTTTTTTTCATTTATTTTTATTAATTGGAGGCTAATTAGTTTACAATATTGTAGTGGTTTTTGCCATACATTGACATGAATCAGCCATGGATTTACATGTGTTCCCCATCCCGATCCCCGCTCCTGTCCACTTGATTTTAAACAGACTGTGAAGACATCATATGTCCATCATCTGAATGCACCTTCCTTCCAAAGGTCCTTTTCTCCCTTGTTATCCTATCTCTGAAGGTGGTACAAAGAGTCATGTGGCCTCCCAAGTCCATATTCTGTGAGTCGTCTCCACATCCCCCTCTCCTTTACTCTGAATAGTCACTGAGTCTTTTTTTTCCATCTTAAAAATTTCGTATTTATTTATTAATTTAAATTTACATAGAGTTCTTGTACAGTATTATATATTACAGATATATGCAATTTTAAGGTTATGCTTCACTTACAGCTATTATAAAATATTGACATCATTCCTTGTGTTATACAGTATATCCTTGTAGCCTTTTGTATACCTAAAAATTTGTAACTCTTTTTCCCTGCCTTTATATTGCCTCTCCTCAGCTTCCCTCTCCTCACTGGTAACCATTAGTTTGTCCTCTATATCTGTGAGTTTGCTTCTTTTTTGTTATGTTCACTACTTCATTGTACTTTTTAGATTCTATATATAAGTAATATCATATAGAATTTGTCTTTCATTGTATGATTTATTTTACTTCTGGTATAATAATTACTTTACTTCTGGTATAATTATACTTCTGGTATAATGTCCTCCAAGTCCATCCATGTTACTGAAAATGGCAAAATTTTGTTCTTTTTATGGCTGAGTAGTATTCCATTGCATGTAATATGTATGTGTGTGTTATACCACATCTTCTTTATCCATTCAGCTATTGATGGACACCTAGATTGCCCCACATCTTGGCAATTATAAGTGCTTCTGTGAGCACTGAGGTGTGTGTCTCTCTTTGCATTAATGTTTTTGGCTTTTTTAGATGTATCGCCAGAAGTGGAATTGCTGGATCTCCTGGTAGTCCTATTTTTAGCTTTCTATTAGAAACCTCCACACTGTTTTACACAGTGGCTGCACCATTTACAATCCCACCAGCAGGGTAGCAGATCTTGCCTCTACAAAGCTTTCCAACAACAGTCCCTCTCTTTTTATCCTTAGTGGCACTTCTTCAGTTAAGATGCTCTTCTTTTATATGATCTATTGCTGCGACTTCTAATATGTTTTTTACCCCACCCCCTGTCTATCCTCCACTCTTGTAACAAAGCGATCTCCCTCTCACATATATATCTCACCTTCACTCTTGCTCCAGGTCAATTTCATTGTTTCAGTGACTTCCTGTCTCTTACTGAGTGAGCAGTAAGTTCTTTTGAAGTCATATAGGCACATGTGACCTGGATCCTGTTAATTTCCTACATTATATCAGCTACTTTCTTCCCTTGCAATTTAGTAATATTGAACTATTTGCTCTTTAAGTGGACTGTTGTAAACTCCTCAGTTCATTTTCTCACTTTGTCTCAAAATTCTTCCCAGTATTTATTTGTTAAGACTCAGCTCAGGTATTATCTCCATGGGGAAGTTCATGCCAACCTATACCCCTCCCATACTCAATGACCATTTACTAAGTGTCTGACATAAGGAGGGCATCAATAACTTTAAATTAAAATTAATAGAGCTATTAAATAGGAGAATGGAATCTTCCTGAAAAAAAAAAAACAACTTAAAGTTCTTTTAAAGTTCTGAAATATTAAGTGGGAAAAAGTGTGAGAAGAAAAAAATCAGAAATGAAATTTCAGTATGGTTATTATAGTGATGCTTTTTCTCTTTGCAAGTTGGGAAGATATATAACATAGAAGGGTTTGGCAAGGACCCTTTGACACCCTTCCTATGCTGAAAAATATTTGTGGAATAAGGGCACATCAAAATTCTGTCAGAAAGCACACTGTACCTTATTATTTCCTCAATATTTTAAAATGATGACACAATTTCTTCAATTCCAGCTAGAGCTAATTTAGTGAGAAAATATAGTCGCTTCTCTTAGTCTCTTGCTCAAGGGCAGATCAAGGAAGTTCTATTTTTTTTTTTTTTTCTTTTTTAACAGTGTGTGTTTTAGTTTTTGCAGTAAAACTTTTCCAGATTTCCTCACCTTGTAAACTGTAGCTTACCTTTTGGGACCACTGGGGTTTTTCTTGGCAAGAGAAAAGATAATGGCAAGGTAGTGAGTTTATACTAATTAGATCATGTTACCGGTTGACAGATGCTAATTAATTGAACTGAAAGCTGTGGTTACAGTGATTTATATACAATTCTGTAACGGTGCATGAAAATATACCCTTTAATAACATTTACTGAATATTTACCATGCATCAGGTCTTCTTCTAAGCACTTTGCATCAATTAATGTACCTAATCCTCTCAACAGTCCTTTGAGACAGGTATTATCATTCCCTTTTTGCAACAAGGAGACAGAAAAGCAGAGTTTTAGTAACTTGGTCAAGGTCACACAAGTAGAAAATAGCAAGTGGTCTATCTTCAAACTCATGTTACTGAATTTTAAAACTCATATTAAATAAAGTATAATATTACGGTATCTTTTTAATTAGATGTCCCTTTATACTATTCTAACATCAATAATATACATGATATAAAAATTGTGTTGAATTCTGGGTACTTTAATGAACTATCTTATCTTTATATCATGTGTTTTCTTCCGGAATATAAGTGGTCCCATCTTCTGTTTCTGTTATCCTTCTCCATTACTGCTACTACAGCACTTCTCAACTACTGCCCTAAATTCATTTTATAATTTAACTGATTTTACGATATGTATTATCTGCACCCATTCTTCTAAGACCTCTGAAAATATCAACTAAATAAGTTAATAAGTTAGATAAATCATGTAACACATACATTGATATAGTTTTATTATACCCATTTCACAGATAAGAAAATAGAGGCAGAGAGGCAAATGATGAAGCAGGGATTTCAAGTAAGCTTCAGAGTTTATGCTCCTCCTTAGAGTATTTTGCCTGTGCCTATGCTTATCAGTATTTAAAAGCAGTATTTTAGATTGGACATAATCTTCTTGAGTAGAATGATGTCTCTTGTTCATATTTTTGATTATCACAAAGGTATTTTCAAAAGACCTGTAGGATTTAATTAAATTATAGTATTTGTATACCTGGAAAACTAAAATGAAAGGAAGCAAATATTTATGCATTTTTCTTACCTATATAGGTTTGCATGAAATGTTCCCTTGGTATCTCTAATTTTCTTGAAGAGATATCTAATCTTTCCCATTCTGTTGTTTTCCTCTATTTCTTTGCATTGATCACTGAGGAAGGCTTTCTTATCTCTCCTGCCTATTCTTTGGAACTCTGCATTCAAATGGGAATATCTCTCCTTTTCTCCTTTGTTTTTGCTTCTCTTCTTTTCACAGCTATTTTTAAGTCCTCCTCAGACAACCATTTTGCCTTTTTGCATTTCTTTTCCATGGGGATGGTCTTGATCCCTGTCTCCTGTATAATGTCATGAACCTACGTCCATAGTTCATCAGGCACCTGTCTATCAGATCTAGTCCCTTAAATCTGTTTCTCACTTCCACTGGTAGTGTATATAGGTCAGTCCTAATCTCCCAGTTTGTCCTACCCCTTGATATTCACTTCACCATGTATGATCATCGTTACTCAGGTAAAGGGAAATCTTACATTCTACAACATTCTAAATCGTAATTTTTAGTTGTAGAAGAAAGAGTATAGTCAGTGATTATAATTTTTTTTTTTTTTTTTGATTGAGGACATGCTGTAAGCTGGAAGAAGAAAATGAGGGAGAGGAAAGTAACAAGGTCAGGGGCAGCAGATGGATCCTCATTGCTGTTGTAGATGGAGAAGGACAAGGGGGTCGTTGGCAAGAAGCCCGGAATCCGGAGGCTGGCACTCCTGTATTATTTCATAAAGTCTCAAATGCTGACATGAAGCAGAGGCCTCTGATGGGTAAGCAGAACATACAGGCTACTCTGTGATGCAGGCCAACAGTATTTCTGTGATCACTTATGTTGCAGCAGGAAGTGAATATGAAAGGGTGGTAAGAAAGAGCAGAAGGAAAATTGAAAACTCCTGTTTGCTGCATTGAGATTTAGGACTACCATTTTTTAATCCTTTTAATTTTATTATTAAAATGCTCTCCCCTACACCTTCTTTGTCCCTCTAGGATAGTATTCCTCACTCTTTGCTCATGATTTCAAAATTCTGGTTGCTTTCTCTACAGTGAAGTTTAAACACGCTCTTGAAATTGACGACATTTATTTTCATGGCTTCCCCATTCAACTCTTTCATATTTAGCCTTCACTGGGGGACCCACCACTTTTTTCCCCCTGAGGCAATAGCTTATGTTTGGGTAAATTATATGATCGAAACTTAGCTATTTCGAAACCCATTTCTTTAAACTCAAGCATACTCTCTGTTATTTGAGAGTGGATGTTAATGAATTGATATATTATGCCTTGTGGGCAACCCATTTGCATTTTAACTGGTGCCTTTTGAATGCCTGATTCTATAGAAAAAAGCGTGTAATGCTAATATTATAGGAAAGAGACTTTTGGGGGACACTTTTTTCTCAAATCATATCATTCTGGTGGTGTCGATTCATCTTTCTTCCCTCAATGTAACGCCTACCTCTGTAACTTAATTGTGTCCTTTTAGAGGCCGATTTATTGATGATGCTCCAGAGTATTGTTTTAGCAAATATGTTATCCCTACCCACTGCCTGTCAGGTATTGAGCTTGGCGTCCATGTAGCAATGATAAAAAAGATAATGCCTGTGCTCAAGGAGGTCAAGGCTAATCAGGGCCACTGCCACATAGCTGTAAAGGCCACCAAATATGATGACAGACATAAGCAAAGGAGATTTTAGGGGCTTTAAGAGGGTACCCGAGGGACTTCCCTGGCTGTCCAGTGGTTAAAAATCCACACTCCCAGTGCGGGGGGCACTGGTCAGGGGATTAAGATCCCACATGCTGCAGGACAGCTAAGCCCAAAAGCCAGAAAGCACTGAGGCCCCACACACCAGAGCCCGTGCTCTGCAAGAAGAAGCCTGTGCACCCTAACTGGAGAGCAGCCACTGCTCGCCACAGCTAGAGACAATATGCGTGTAGTGGTGAAGATCCATCTCAGCCACAGGGGAAATAAAAGGGTGCCCAGCATAGGTGGCAGGGGTATAGGAAGCAGCAGGAAAATGGTAGAGGACTTCTGGGTGACCTGATACCTAAATTGTACAAGTATCTCTACTGATAGCTTCAAGTACAGTTTAACACAAATAAGCAAGAGAAAGAGGAAGGCTGTAGGAAAGGGGAAGGGAATGTGAGTTAAAGAGTGGGCGTGGCATCAACAAGAAAAGTCAAGTTGTGAGGAGAGCTGTGAGCAATTCCATATAACCTAGCAACCAGTTTGAATAGGACAGCGATGAAGATAAAGCTAGAGAGCTAACTATGGGCAAGTCAGATCCAACATCTTAGAGGAGAACTTCTACTTTATTGTTTCTCTAAAGTAAAAAATCCATAAATTAGAAGATGCATCTTAACATAGGATAATAGATCTTCAAGTTAGATATTAACTAGATCGTTATATATTCATGACCATGGCATAGTGGTTCTCTTGCATAAATTACTTTCTTTCCTCTTTGTCTTTGTCTTTGAATTTCTCCACCATATTTAACTCCCTCATTTATTTACTTGCAGAAATAATGACTTCTAGGATGGAATAATCTCTTAGAAGTTCAGAATTTAAACATTGAGTTGAAGTTGTTTTGTTATTTTTTTCTCTTCCATCTTAATCAGGACTATACCTAAATATAATCAGGGCTATACCTAAATATCTGGCCCCTGTTTTAAAAATTGTATATGTCTGGGAATGACAAATTGAAAGTTTGAAATTCACATATACACACTACTATATATAAAATAGGCTTCCCAGGTGGCACTAGTGGTGAAGAACCTGCTTGCCAATGCAGGAGACAAAGAGATGCAGATTTGATCTCTGCGTCGGGAAGATCCCCTGGAGGAGGAAACGGCAACCCACTCCAGTATTCTTGCCTGGAGAATCCCATGGACAGAGGAGCCTGGCAGGCTACAGTCCTAGGGTCACAAAGAGTCAGACACAATTGAAGCAACTTAACATGCATGCACATGTAAAATAAATAACAGAGAACTATGCCCAATATGTTGTAATAATCTCTAAAGGAAAATAATCTGAAAAAGTGTATGTGTGTGCGTACACCCACATGTACATGCATGCCAAGTCACTTCAGTCGTGTCCGACTCTGTGTGACCCTCTGAACTGTCTCCTGCCAGGCTCTTCTGTTCGTGGGATTCTCCAGGCAAAAATACCGGAGTGGGTTGCCATGCCCTTCTCATCCAGGACATCTTCCCAACCTGGGGATCAAACCCAGGTCTACTGCACTGCAGGCAGATTCTTTACTGTCTGATCCACCAGGGGAGCCCATATATATACATATATGTGTGTGTGTATATATATACTGAATATATAATCATGTGTGTGTATGTGTATATACCAAATCACTGTTGTACACCTTAAATTAACACAACATTGTAAATCAACTCTAACTGGATAGAATAGAATGAAAACAAACACAAAAATTGCGTATACCTTTGAAGCCGCTCAGTCATTTCTGACTCTCTGTGACCCCATGGACTGTAGCCCAGGCTCCTTCATGGGATTTTCCAGGGAAGAACATGGATCTCCATTACCTTCTCCAGGGGATCTTTCCAACCTGAGGATTGAACCTGGGTTTCCTGCATTGCCAGCAAATTCTTAACTGTCTGAGCCACCAGGGAAGCCACAATCATATTTAGAGAGCATGAGAAAAATGTTACCTGGACTCTCTTTCCTTCCTTTCAGAGCCAGTGAGTAGGACAGTAGACTATCAAGTGAAAGGAACAGACACTGAGATGGGCTTCTCAAGAGTCACCAGCTTTATTTACCCATGTTGGGTGTCGGACAGGACACCTGTCTTCAGGGATTTTTTTATAGATATATGTGCCATGAGACTAACAGCAATATGATTTTGAACAGGACAGTTAAATTCTAGAGACTTCAAGTTTTTCCTTAATAAAGTGAAGTAAATACATCTAAAATAGAGCACTATCCTTTCCAAAAAGGGAATGGTAACTCACGCCAGTATCCTTGCCTGGGAAATCCCATGGACAGAGGAGCCTGGCGGGCTACAGTCCATGGGGTCGCAAGAGTCAGGCACAACTTAGGGACTAAACCATCACCACCAACACCATCCCCTCCAAAACATGTTGGAGTCTGTTCAACAGAAAACTGATGAATGCTTTTTCCAAATTTAACATATGTAGGCCAGGCATATATTTGAAAATATTTATTTTAACATATATATATGCATACTTTATGTCATAATTCTAGTTTACCTATACAAGCTTAAAATGCACTATTAGAATTATGTTTTTTCTTTGGTAATAAACTTTTTATAAATTTTTAAAGAATAAACTTGCTTTACAACATTGTGTTGATTTTTATTGTACAGCAAAAGTGAATCCGCTCTACATATACATATATCCCCTCTTTTTTGGATTTCCTTCCCCTTTAGGTCACCACAGAGCGCTGAGTAGGGTTCTCTGAGCTACAGAGAAGGTTCTTAGTTAGTTATCTATTTTATACATAGTATCAATAGTATAAATATGCCAATCCCAATTTCCTGGTTCATACCCCTCCCCGCTTGGTGTCCATACATTTATTCTCTAGGTCTGTATCACTATTTCTGCTTTGCAAATAGGTTCATCTCTACTGCATTTCTGCATCCCATTTATATATTAATATATGATATTTGTTTTTCTCTTTGAGTTACTTCATTCTATATGACAGACTCTAGGTCCATCCTTGTCTATGCAAATAGCACAATTCCATTCCTTTTTATGGCTTAGTAATACTGTATTATAATTAGTTTAACTGGATCTTAAATATTAATTGTGGCAGAGGAATATTTAATTATGATATTCCCCCCTTAAACAATCACCATACTTGAGACATGCTGAATTAACATTGAAGAGAAAGAAATTAAAATCTTCCTTTGATTCGACCTAGTAAGATGAGAAAAGATTTACCTTAACATATACCAGAAAATCATCTTATATTTTTCATGCAAATACTAATCAGGAAAAGATTAAGGTCCATGGCATTTTACATGAACTTTGAAAATGTTGAAAAAATTGAATTTTACTTTTAAACTGAAATGTTCTTAGAAAAAATAAATTCCATTCTTTATCTTTTACATAAAATAATAAGTGAAGACATTTTCCTGATCTCTCCTGTTCATTTTGGCAGAGAAAGAAATTTAAGTTCATCCCCACAAATTTCCTCTGGGACCTAACGTATAATTACTGTCAAGATATTTTGATTGTTGGCACTTTAGAAAGATTAAGTGATTCATCTAACATGAAATGATGAGGTCCCTTTGCAGAGCTGAGAATGGAATTCAGATCACTAGGATAATTGTTAAGAAATTGTCGCTATCTTTTACTTTAAAATTAATTTTAGCTTTCCTGCAGAATTTGTCGTTGGCCACTTGTTGAATGGGCTTCCCTGGTAGCTCAGCAGTAAAGAAACTTCCTGCGGATGCAGGAGACAGTGCTTCCATCCCTGGGTCAGGAAGATCCCCTGGAGAAGGAAATATCTACCCTCTCCAGTATTCTTGCCTGGGAAATTCCATGGACTGAGGAGCCTGGCGGGCTACCATCAATCAGGTCACAAAAGTTGGACACGATTAGTGACAGTAAACAACAAAACTGTATAATGTGGATTGTTTAGTTGATACTTAAATCCACCTCTCAGACTTTTCTAATAGAATGTAAGCACTCCTTCTTTCTTCAGTCTTTCAGAACACACTTTCACTGTAATATTTTCTGAAATTTACACATAGACATTCATTGCTGACCAGATATTACCTATGCATTACGTGCTATGTATGTCCTCAGATGTAATTTCAGGCCCCTCTTCCATGCACCCTCTACTTCTGTCCCTCTTGGGAAAAAAAAAAAAAGTGAAACTGTTAGTCACTCAGTGGCACCTGACTCTTTGCGACCCCTTGGACTGTAGCCCATCAGGCTCCACTGTCCATGGAATCTCCCAGACAAGAATACTGGAGTGGGTTGCCATTCTCTTCTCCAGGGGATCTTCTCGACCCAGGGATCGAACCCAGGTCTTCTGCATTGCAGACAGGTTCTTTATCATCTGAGGCTCTGTCCCTCTTACCAAATCCTAATAAGACATGCTGTTAATACGTTTAACTGTTCCCAAGACTTTGGCCTTGGAGCCTCAGGATGGTGTCTTGTTCACTCTGCGTCATCAGCCCCTGCTTGGTGCTGAACATATGTGCTCAGTTACATCCGACTCTTTGCAACCCCATGGACTATAGCCCACCAGGCTCCTCTGTCCATGGGATTTTCCAGGCAAGAGTACTGGCGTGGGTTGCCATTTCCCCCTCCAGGGACATATAGTAGTATGCATATGCTAATACCAAACTCCTAATTTATCTGCCCCCTGCTTCTCGGTAACCATGAGTTTGTTTTCTATGTTCCTACTGGGGAAAAGGGACATAGAATTAATACACTTGTAGTGATTTTACATTAAACTGTAATTAATATGACAGTACACAAGTAATCCTCTCAGTACCATATTCATCATTAATGTTGCCTTTTGTGTTTTCAAGATGAATTTTCATTCAGGTACTCATAAAATACTAGGAGAAGTTGTTACCAATATTGTCAATATTGAGCAGCTGAGTGGTCAGTATCATATGTAGACAAAATGATTCTTTGAGGATGAGAAAATAATTCTTACAAGTAGATGGCTCCATTCCAGCTTAGCTTACTCTACTTCAGCTCTTTGTCAGCTGCCTATCCAATATTCAAAAAACAAAGCAAAACAGGAAACACGAGTAGTAAGTACTTTAAGTGTTTCTGGACATTTTATTAGTTGGAGTTTTTAAAATGCTTTTGCCTCAAAAGGGATTTTCATGGATTTTAGTGGTTTTCCAGTTAGTGATTATATTTTTAAAAGATATTGGCTATCTCAATAGAGTTGCAGATGAAATGGGATTGACCAATTCCCATATAATGATGCACACACACACACAAAAAAGGAATTTAAGCTCAGAAGATAAAAGTGGAGAGGGGAGATGATTGAAGTCTAAAACAGTGTGAAGGATGTGCATACAGTAACTTCAGATCTCTTTATTTGATCTCTAATTACTAGAATAAGAGTTCCCTTTCACACTTGAAAGGGATTATAAACACTTAAAAGCCTTTTCCCAGAAAGATGATGTTGTTAAAAAAAGAGATTCAAGAATAGTTCAGGGAAATTAATTGATGGCGGATGCATGTCAGGCTGTCAGAGGAAGCTAGAGATCTTCAGTGTAACATTTTGAGACAACATTTACTGGAACGCTCAAATGATTGAGCCACTCGAGGATGACAAGTTTCTCATACTTTTTACACTTTTACTGGTAATGGAGACATTTAATGTTTCTTGTCAATTTGTTCCAATAATCACGTGGCTGCAGATGAGTTGGCACATTGCCAGAGAATCATAATCCTAGGTTTTTTCCCCTAAATCCATAGGCAAATTTTAAAGGAGAGCTAAGTTCTTGTAGCTTGAAGCTGCAAGGGATCTTCTCTGAGTAAGGGGGGAGGTGGCCTCTCCTCCGTGTCATTGGGTTTTTTTTTTTTTGGCAATTGGCACCTCTGATGACTCAGCTGGTAAAGAATCTGCCTGTAGTTCAGGAGACACGGGAGATGCAGGTTTGATTCCTGAGTTGGGAAGATCCCCTGGAGGAGGAAAATTGTCACCTACTCCAGTATCCTTGCCTCAAAAATCCCAGGGACAGAGAAGCTTGGCAGGCTACAGCTTATGGAGTCTTAAAGAGTCGGACAGGACTTAGGGAGTGAGCACTCATGCAAAGGGAGTTGGATAAAGGCACTGTTGGAACTTTCCTGATGGTCCAGCGGTTAAGAGTCCACGCTTCCACTGCAGGGGGCGTGGGTTGGATCCCTCATTCTACATGGGTTATCTGTTGTCCCTCCAACTCTAATCATTACTCACTTCTTTTACTTTTGCATTTCAAGATAGATATGGAATTTGTATTTTATGCCACATCATTTTTTTGGTATGGCATTTCTACTCTTAGTAGTAACATCCTTAATATATGTATGCATTTACCACTATGGTAACATTCTATAATGCAGAGCTTGTCATAACTAACTAAACAAGTTTACCTATGTGTATCTTTTTTTTTCATCTATACTGCAAATTCCTCTATGGAGGAAAATCTCTTGCAGGTCTAACACTGTCTTATCTGAGCAGTTTTGGAAGAAATACTGCATCAAGAAACTGAAATATAAATTTGATTATTTCACTTCTGTGACTTTGATTCGGCCATTCATAATTTCAGTGTTTTAACTTCAGAATTTTTAATATTACAGTTTTAAATCACATGTTCTCTGTGATTCACATTTCCCCTGAAATTTGGTTATTTTCAGGAAATTTATATTATATTATGATCAAGAAGGATAATTCTTGGGGAGGAGAAGTTGTTGGGTAGAGTGGGAGGTGGATTAATTTAGAATGAAAATGTCTCATTGCATAGCAGAATCAATGAACCTTTACAAGACTTTCATTTTCAGACTGTTACCCAAGGAATAGAAATTGGAGAATTTGGGGTGTAGGATTTTGAAAACCTTAAAAACATAAAACTTCTGTCTCACGAGATCCATAAATTCAAGAGTAGAATTTCCTTCTTCATTATCATTTTGCTATTAGTTTTAGCTGTGTGAATTAATTAGACTCTAAGTAAGTATTTGTGGATTAATTTAATTTGTAAATGATTGTAGGGTTGGGAAGACCTGGAGAAGACAATGGCAATCTACTCCGGTATTCTTGCCTGGAGAATTCCATGGACAGAGGAGCCTGGCAGGCTACAGTCCGTGGGTTACAGAGTCAGATACGACTGAACAATAACACTCCCAGTAGTTTAAAAACAAAATGAGAAGTCAAGTTTTGTTTCACACAGCTAATATTTTTTAAAAATTTATTTTGCTGAAGTATTATTGATTTACAATATTGTGTTAATTTCTGCCATACAGCAAAGTGATTCAGCTTTACATCCATATATACATTTTTTTCATACTTTTCCATGATGGTTTATCAAGGATATTGGATATAGTTCCATGTGTTATACAGTAAGACCTTGTTGTTTATCCATCCTAAATATAATAGTTTCCATCTGCCAATCCCAAACTCCTGGTCCATTCCTGTATTCCCCTCCACCTTCACACAGCTAATATTTAAAAGCAAGCATCCAGTGATGCTTGGGTTTTTGTGTTTACTTTTCCTTGAATGTGTATAGTCTGCATCATAGTGGCAACTTTCTTCTGAAAAAAATAATTATGGGGGAATGCAGTCAGAAGGACCATCAATGATGCTACCCATGCTTCTGTGAACTGCAGGAAGCTTTTGATCTCAGGTTCACTCTGGAAATTCTACTTTTTGGCAAAACGTGCAGAGGAAAATAACTCTCTCCCACCAAATTGGTGAGAAAATAAGATCAATTAATGTGAGTGAAAAAAGCTGGCTTAAAACCCAGCATTTAAAAAGCTAAGGTCTTGGCATCCGGTCCCATCAGTTCATGGCAGATAGATGGGGAAACAATGAAAACAGTGACACACTTTATTTTCTGGGCTCCAAAATCACTGCAGATGGTGACTACAGTCATGAAATTAAAAGACACTTGCTCCTTGGAAGAAAATCTATGACCAACCTAGACAGCATATTAAAAACCAGAGACATTACTTTGCCAGCAAAGGGCCCATCTAGTCAAAGCTGTGGTTTTTCCAGTAGTATGGATGTGAGAGTTGGACTATAAAGAAAGCTGAGTGCTGAAGAATTGATGCTTTTGAACTGTGGCATTGGAGAAGATTCTTGAGAGTCCCTGGACTGCAGGGAGATCTAACCAGTCAATTCTGAAGGAAATCAGTCCTGAATATTCATTGAAAGGACTGATGCTGAAGCTGAACATCCAATACTTTGACCACCTGATGCGAAGAACTGACTCATTGGAAAAGACCCTGGTGCTGGAAAAGATTGAGTCAGGAAAAGAAGGGGATGATGGAGGATGAGATGGTTGGATGGCATCACCGGCTCAATGGACATGAGTTTGCGCAATCTCTGGGAGTTGGTGATGGACAGAGAAGCCTGACGTTCTGCAGTCCATGAGTCACAAAGAGTCGGACACAATTGAATGACTGAATTGAACTGAACTGAATGACCAATAGCTAAAATTTTTGCAAATTTATCATATACCAGATACCAAGCTAAAACCTCTATATGGATTATGTCATCAAATCCTCACAATATTTTTATGAGTTAAGAGTGAACCTTATGCCTATTACAATGATAAAAGCACTAAAGATTAGGTAGGTTAAATAATTATAATAGTTCACAAATCTAGGAAAGGCTTGGAACCAGGACTTGAATGCAGACAATTTGATACCAGAATCTATGTACTTACTACTTTTCTCTACTGGCATTCCAGAAACTAGCCCCTCGACATCACTGATCCATAAAATTTATTTTGCCTTTCAGTTCAGTTCAGTCACTCAGTTGTGTCCGACTCTTTGCGACCCCATGATTCGAAGCACGCCAGGCCTCCCTGTGTCTCTAATCTATAAAAGCTTCAACAAGTTAAATGACTGCATAGAGCCTGAATTTCCTAATCTGTTAGGAGTAATTGCATCTATTTTATGGGTTTTGATAATAATTAAGAAAGTATATGAATGTAAAATGTTTAGTGATGTAGCTGGTGTGTAACCTGTAGAATAATTAAGATCATCATCTGGGAACCTGGACGGTGCCATTTGCCCTTCAAAAGGGACAGACACAGGGAAATGCTACTAATGGAGGATGAAGGCAAGAACATAAATAGCTGTCACCAGGCATTGATCAAAGCAGTGGGGCAAATTTCCACTTATGAATGTAGTTGATTGGTATAATGTGTCTCTTTAAATATATTATCTCTCTTCATCATATAATGTCCCTGTATAAATATAATGCCTCTATTTAAAAGTTGAACTTTTAGAGTAGAGGAAAGAGATGCTGATATTATGTAGCAATGATTTAAGTACTTGATACAAAGGAATTTATAAAGTATGAGAAATGCATGGACTATTTGGAGACCTATATTGGAAAGGTAGTCAAATGTGAAAAATGAGAGAAGAAAAATTTGCTCTGTCTTAATCTGGAAAACTCAGCAGTGGCCACAGGACTGGGAAAGGTCAATTTTCATTCCAATCCCAAAGAAAGGCAATCTTTGAAAGATTGCTCAAACTACTGCACAATTGCACTCATCTCACACGCTAGTAAAGTAATGCTCAAAATTCTCCAAGCCAGGCTTCAGCAATCCATGAACCATGAACTTCCACATGTTCAAAGTGGTTTTAGAAAAGGCAGAGGAACCAGAGATCAAATTGCCAACATCTGCTGGATCATTGAAAAAGCAAGACAATTTCAGAAAAACATCTATTTCTGCTTTATTGACTATGCCAAAGCCTTTGACTGTGTGGATCACAATAAACTGTGGAAAATTCTTAAAGAGATGGGAATACCAGACCACCTGACCTGCCTCTTGAGAAACCTGTATGCAGGTCAGGAAGCAACAGTTAGAACTGCACATGGACCAACAGACTGGTTCCAAATAGGAAAAGGAGTATGTCAAGGCTATATATTGTCACTTTGCTTATTTAACTTCTATGCAGAGTACATCATGAGAAATGCTGGGCTGGAAGAAGCACAAGCTGGAATCAAGATTGCCGGGAGAAATATCAATCACCTCAGATATGCAGATGACACCACCCTTATGGCAGAAAGTGAAGAGGAGCTAAAAAGCCTCTTGATGAAAGTGAAAGAGGAGAGTGAAAAAGTTGGCTTAAAGCTCATGGCATCATGGCATCTGGTCCCATCACTTCATGGCAAATAGATGGAGAAACAGTGGAAGCAGTGTCAGACTTTAGTTTTTGGGGCTCCAAAATCACTGCAGATGGTGACTGCAGCCATGAAATTAAAAGATGCTTACTCCTTGGAAGGAAAGTTATGACCAACCTAGATAGCATATTAAAAAGCAGAGACATTACTTTGCCAACAAAGGTTCGTCTAGTCAAGGCTATGGTTTTTCCAGTGGTCATGTATGGATGTGAGAATTGGACTGTGAAGAAAGCTGAGCACCAAAAAATTGATGCTTTTGAACTGTGGTATTGGAGGAGACTCTTGAGAGTCCCTTGGACTGCAAGGAGATCCAACCAGTCCATCCTAAAGGAGATCAGTCCTCGGTGTTCATTGGAAGGACTGATGCTGAAGCTGAAACTCCAGTACTTTGGCCACCTCATGCGAAGAGTTAACTCATTGGAAAAGGCCCTGATGCTGGGAGGGATTGGGGGCAAGAGGAGAAGGGGACTACAGAGGATTAGATGATTGGATGGCATCACTGACTCGATGGACATGAGTTTGAGTAAACTCCAGGAGTTGGTGATGGACAGGGAGGCCTGGCGTGCTGCGATTCAAGGGGTCGCAAAGAGTCGGACACGACTGAGCGACTGAACTGAACTGAGGATAAAAGCATTTTCATAGAAATGGGTTTCTACCAGATCACCACATGATAATACAACAATTCAGATCATAACTCCTGTATGTTATCTGTAGTTGTGAAATACAGTGCTGTATAAACTAACAGGTAGTAAGCTTTCTGACTAATTTCATTGTGCTGGTTCACAACCCATTCAGTTCAGTTCAGTTCAGTTCAGTCACTCAGTCGTGTCCGACTCTTTACGAGCCCATAATCTGCAGCACGCCTCCTTGTCCATCACCAACTCCCGGAGTCCACCCAAACCCATGTCCATTGAGTCGGTGATGCCATCCAACCATCTCATCCTCTGTCATCCCCTTCTTGTCCTGCCTTCAATCTTTCCCAGCATCAGGGTCTTTTCAGATGAGTCAGCTCTTCGCATCAGGTGGCCAAAATATTGGAGTTTCAGGAATTGTCAATTGATATAGCTGTGAAGTAGCCTACAAGTCCTTTAAAACTCTGGTATCCTGAATGGGCAAAATTTGATAAGTGAAATCTCCCCCAAAATATTGTTTATCTAGCAATCATATGAGTGTTTCAAGTTACAGATGCACTAAATGATTACAGAAAGTAAGCAAATTCATTTTGAAGTCTGAAGTCATCTGACTGCTCAGTCTCTCCTTAGCATTACACAGTTGGAGACGACTTACCATGTTCATTTTCTGTATCACTTCTTGATTTTGTGAATACACCTTTTATCCACAATAGTCAATGATGTTTATTATTAAAAAATCCAGGTGTGACAAGATTCCATATGTTGAGACTGATTCAGGGGTGTCACAGCCTGTTGAACTCAAAAAACAAACAAGACAAGTATCTTAAAAAACCTTAATCTCTTTCTCTTTTCTTTTTTTGGCCTCCAAAAGCAGTGAATAGCACTTACAGTCCATTGAGAGTCACTAGCTAAAATTATTGGGATTTTTCAACTTAAACATTTTGTTGACTGTCTCAGAAATACAAATAGTTTGGGACATTTTCATAAGTAATGGAGTTATTAAAAAATTAGTGATGTTTTTCCTCACAGTCTATGAGTAACAGGTTTCAAACATTAATAACTTAAGCTCTTGAGAAGACAGAAAAAAAGTGAATTATAATGTGTTTTTATGAGTCACATTAAGTTTCAGAAAAATAGGGTAGAAATTCAGGAAACCCTTAGAAGGAAAAAGAATTTGTTACATAAAGACCAGAAGACCTTGAATCTCTTAAGTCTGAATATGTTCAGACTTAAGTGAAGAAATAAGTTGTTAACTTTTAAAATTGACATGAGTAATGACATTAGGGGTAATCTTTGAAACCTAGGGAAAAGGAATTTAACCTTTACCACAGTCTTCCCTTAGAGTAAAAAGGTATAGAATCAAATACACATCTATTACAGAGAACATCTTTCTTTACAATGATGCACATCATTAATTAGGGAGATACTAACTTCAGGATAGAAGTTAATTAACTGTGAGATCAATATCTAATGCAGATTTTGGTTTTTATATCTCTGCTTCAGCATGAAACCAATAAAAGCAGTTCTCAGTTCAGTTCAGTTCAGTCGCTCACTTGTGTCACAGTTATGTTTTTGAGTAAAAGTTATCTGACCAGAACCTCAAAATGAGTAGCTCCTGAGGCGCTCATCAAGAAGGAAAAGATTGTGAGCTAGTAAAACTTTGGGCATTCAGTAATAGCAAAGGAAAGCTAAGAAGGTTATATTATAAGTCAAGTTATTGAGTAATATTCATATTATATTGTTGAAAATGTGTCACAAATAAGTTTATTCAATATTTCATCATAGTGTTTGTATATGGATAGATTTGCAATCAAATTGATTTGGTTCATACTATTGTCAAGATTCCCTTTCCAAGTGTATAGATTACACCTGCCTCTCAAGGATTCTCACATTTAAAGAGAGCACTTCAAGGTCCTTGAGGAGATTCTCAATTTCTGGTGGAGAAAGATTTGATTTAATCTTGGGGCTGTATCAGAGGGAGTTGGAATATCCTTTGTACAATGCTTTTTAACCTACTTGGCAGAAGTTTTAGTTATGGGAGCTTTATTGTAAAGACAGAGATATTAGAGAAGTATCTGTTTATTTTCACCATTCAATACCCATGTCCAAAGTGTCTATTAAAGAATATTAATGTTAGAGGCCAAGCATTAACCATCTTGAAACCTCGTTTGAAATCCAAGTGCAGAATGTACTTAAAGTCATTCACTTGCCCTATTTCTCTTTCTCTGTGAAGCAAAGTCTTGGCATACTTCCCTCTAAGCCCAGTATCTCTGTTTTCCTAATGACTATTCTTTGTTCCAAGCTAATTGCTTTAGAATGCTCTGTTACATTTTGCCTTTTTATGGCCCTCTTGATATAGACCTGAGTTAATGCATGGAAGATACTTAACAGACTGTCACATGCTAAGCACTTAATATAGGTAAACTACTAGATAACAAAGATGGCTATTGTTATTGTTTAAAAATTTTTCACTGACTACTTTTTAAGTCTCTATGTAAGATGGGATATATAACACAGGCTTTATGGAGAAATAGGGCTGAATATTAGAAGGGGATGCCAAAATTAAGCACATATGGGAATCTGAGAAGATGGTGAGTGGAGCAAGACTTGAATCTTCCAGAATCCCTCCCCACGCCAAAAATGTAGACCACAAAGGTGGCAAAACCAATCACTCATGACACCGTTTTAAACAAAGCTGATTTGGACTTCCCAGGTGGTGCAGTGGATAAGAATCTGCCTGCCAGTAGAGGGAACGTGGGTTCAATCCCTGGTCCAGGAAGATCCCACATGCTGCAGAGCAACTATGCCTGTGCACCACAATGATCAAGTGCATGCTCTAGAGATCCATGAGCTGCAAGTACTGTAGCCCATATGCTTGGAGCCCATGCTTACAAGAGAAGCCACTGCAGTGAGGAGCCCAAGCTCTGCAACTAGAGAAAGCCTGTGCAAAAGCAGTGAAGACCTAGCACAGCTGAAAAGCAAACAAACACAAAACCCCAAACAAAACAGTCAGAAAAAAGCATTTGCAGAGACAGTCACATGAAGATTGGGGTGATTATTAAATATTGAATGTAGAGGTTAGATTCAATGGTGATTTGATGGAAATCCTGCAGTATATAAAGGTTCTGTTCTCTTACAAACTAACTTGAGTGGGGGCTGGGAGGGGCATAAGACATATTCATAAAAGGCAGAGTAAGCTTGTTTATTGCCTTATAAGTAAGTTCTAGATACTAAACAAAGGTATATAATGAAATCTGGTCTATTTTTTCCACAAAGAGTTTTGAATTAATACATGTAGGAAAGAAACACTATTAAAACCCCAAATTCAACTGTTGTTGTTCAATTGGTAAGTCAGGTCCAACTCTTTGCGACCCCATGGATTGCAGCACACCATGCTTCCCTGACCATCACCAACTCCCAGTGTTTACTCAAACTCATGTCCATTGAGTCAGTGATGCCATCCAGCCATTTCATCCTCTGTTGTTCCCTTCTCCTCCTGCCTTCAATCTTTACCAGTATCACAGTCTTTTCAGCTGAGTAAATGTTAAAGAGCTTATTGGCTTTATTTAATTATTGATTCATCAATTGGGCTGCATCTCATCTGGCAGCTAGAAAGGAACCCCAGGAGCTGTACAAAATAGCAGAATTTTGCAGGCAGCAGAAGGAGGGGACAAGAAAAGAGTGGGTTGCCTCATCTTCCTTTGGGAGATGGATAGGTCTGTCAGGTAGGTTACTTCACTAATGCTGGCCAGGAAATTTTAGAAAACCACTTACAATTACATTTCTGGGGAAGGTTGAAACTACAATTAGTTTGGGGATTGAGTCTCAGTTTGATGATATAGGATTAGTCCAAGTGACTCCATTGTGGCTCTGTTGTCTCTTGTTTTTTGGTTTTATTTTTTAAAAACCAGTACCATCAGCTGATAAACTCACAAAAAAGGTCAGATGAACATCACAAACCTTTTGGCAAAAGAACACATATAACCTAACCTCGAAATAGGCCTATTGAATTAGTTGAAGTTGTATGTAATCTTTCTTCAAAAGGTTTGTGCAGCTCTTTCAGTCATTAGTTCAGTAACTAATTATGAAGCTCTAATTATGTGCCAAGCACATCTGTGGGTACCTGGCACAGTGACTTGCAAAACAAAACAGAAGAATGTCAGTAATGAGAAGTAATGTCAGTAATGAGAAGTCAACTTGTTCCAATAACCTTGGACAATATAGGAGAATAGATAATATGGTCATTAATCAAATAAGCTTCAAATAAATGCTATCACTTCTGTGATAGATGGAGAGGTGTATTGTGCTATGGGAATAAATAATAGGTGGGCTGTGTGTGTGGTCAGTCACTTCAGTCATGCCTGACTCTTTGTGACCCAATGTACTGTAGCCCACCACGTCCTCTGTCCACGGGATTCTCCAGGCAAGAATACTGGAGTGGGTTACCATGCCCTCCTTCAGGGGATCTTCCCTACTCAGGGATCAAACCCACATCTCCTGTGGCTCCTGCATTGCAGACAGATTCTTTACCACTGAGCCACCAGGGAAGCCAATAGGTGGGCTACACGTAGTAAGCAGTGATGCCTGAACTAAAATGTGAATGGTGAATATCTTTAAGGAGGCATTAGCCCAGGTGGAGGGGCATGGGGAGGGAAAGTGCTTCAAAGCAGAAGGGGATTGTGAGGAAGTCTTGACTTAGGAAGGAGGATGGTATATTTCAGACCCAGGAGAAATCCAGTACTCTGATGGGTGTAGATGAAAGAGCGAGGGACAGGAGAAGAGACGGCATAGTGGCAAAACGACATATTGTCCGACCTGGATCACTTTGGAGAGGGAGGTACCTCTGATGATGACCCCAGCACTACAGGTGGGACTCTGAGTCATCCAGACTGTAGGCTGGATTCTAACAAAGCAGGTGTGCATGCGGAGACACGGCAGATAGGCACGCTCATTTCTCAGGAGGAAGCTGAATAGCAGCTTCTGTTGCTGTTATCTTTCCTTTGTTAGGTTGTTGCATTTCTCCTTGTCGCAACTGGAGAATCTGGCCTCAAATCATCTTAGAAGTTACCTTTCAAAGACTGGAGTTGAGAATCACCTGCTGCTTTCCATGCTCATCACTGAAGTATTTAGAGAGAAAGTTAGGATGCACAAAAGATGGTTATGTTTAGAATTACTAAAGTATGATCAATCCATTTGTCCTCATATATATATTTATACACACACACACACACATATATGTAATGTAGATATATGCATAGTTGTTATTGTTCAGTCACTGAGTTGTATACAACTCTTTGTGACCCCATGGACTGCAGCTTTCCAGGCTCCTCTGTCCTCTGCTGTCTCCCAGCATTTGCTCAAATTCATGTCCACTGAGTCAGTGATGCTATCTAACCTTCTCATCCTAGGTTGCCCTCTTCTCCTTTTGCCTTCAGTCTTTCTTAGCATCACGGCCTTTTCCAGTGAGTCAGCTCTTCACATCAGGTGGCCAAGTATTGGAGCTTCAGCTTCAGAATCAGTCCTTCAGTGAATATTCATGGTTGATTTCCTTTAGGTTGACTGGTTTGATCTCCTTGATGCATATATCTATGTATATGTATATATTCACTTGTTACATAGTTAACGGAGTGTACTAAAAATCACTAGTGATCCTGCTTAGTGACCTAACCATCCTATGGAGAGGTATCCTAGTCTTCAGCAATACTGGTGGGTCTGAGAAATTTTCATTGTTTAAATTTAAATAAGAAACATATTACTTAAATAAATAACTGGGAGTATAGAAAAGTTTTTTCTTTTAAATAAGACAAACAACATTAAGACCAGATGCTGCATTTTTAACACCTAGCTGAAATGTAGCTGTCTATAAAGTTGTATCTTGCTTTTCCCAACTCAATATTATAAGGAAGGTTACCAGATTTAGCACATAAAGTACAGGATGCTCTATTAAATTCCAAAGGAAAAGCAAATGTATATATGTGTATATATATTGTTGTTGTTGTTATTTAAGCCACTAAGTTGTATCCGATTCTTTGTGATTGATGGACGTAACCCACCAGACTTCTCTGTCCTTGGGATTTCTCAGGCAAGAACACTGGGGTAGATTGCCATCTCTTCCATGTATATACATATGTATGTGTATATGTGTATCAGTATAAAGATATACCAAATATTGCATGGCACATACTTTTATTTAAAAATGTTGCTTATCTGGAATTCAAGTTTAATTTTATACACTATTTTATCTGGCAATGTTAATCAAAAGCATTTTCATTGTAATCTTTGTAAACAATTGTAAATAACATTGTGTTGAACAATATTCTATTTTTATAGTGTATATCCTTGGATAGCTGTCCAGAAGTGAACTTCTTAGGTTGCATTAAATATATATCTATCTCCAAGTTTATTTTGTAGAATTATTAGAGAACCCAGTTACCTTAGGGACTTCCCTATAGCTCAGATGGTGAAGAATCTGCCTGCGGTACAGGAGACCTGGGTTCAATCCCTGGGTCAGGAAGATCCTCTGGAGAAGAGAATGGCAACCCACCCCAGTCTTCTTGCATCAGAATCCCATGGACAGAGGACACCAGCAGACTACAGTCCTTGGGATCGCAGAGTCGGATACGACTGAGTGACTAACACTTCTACTACTACCAGTTACCTTTCTTTTTTTGTTTGATTTTTTATTTAGCTAGTTCAAGAGTTGAATCTGTAATTGCACTGTTTAGCTTACTTTTTTTTTTCCCTTTAAAGTATCATAATTAAGATTATCCTTGGAGAATTTATCCTCATTGGATGGTAATCCAGTTCTTTATAAAAATGTACTTGAAATCTTAAGATATTTCAATGATGGGATTTCTGGACATGTTGGATATTTATTTCTGTAGCTTCGCTTTATTCTACTCCTGTGCTCAGGTTATCAGCAAACAGTCTGTGATATATCATTTCAGCCTCCTGTTCCTTCTTTGTCTTCCCCTTTACAGCCTGTACGTTCTGTCCTTGCATTTTTCAAATATCTATTTATTTATTTGGCTGCTTTGGGTCTTAGTTGGAGTATGTGGAATCCAACCCTAGCTTTTAGTTGCAGCACACGGGATCTAGTTCCTTAACCAGGGATCAAACCCGGGACCCCTGCACTGGAAGCATGTAGTCTTGGCCTCTGGACCATCAGGGAAGTCCCCTTGCCCTTATATTTTACCTTCTGCATTTGCTAACTCCCTGTTCGATAAATGCCTATTCAGTTGGTGTCTTTGAGACTTTCACATTTACCAGCTGGGTGCCTCAGCTCACCAAAGCTCAAGTTACCTACCAACTCTGAGTTTTGGTTTCTTTGTCTTTAATAACTAAGTGAAAAGGTTTATGTTACATAGAATGAGAACTATCTGGGGAAAGCACTTCACATGTCAGACACACAGTAAGTGCTGCACTCTTGGGAACTGACTGCTACTGACAAGGATGAACTGACAGGGCAGAGATCTCTAAGACACATCACTCACCTCACCTGGGCATGCAAGCCTTGATCATCATCTGGGGTCCATCCACATGGATTCAGGTTCTCCCTAATTATGCTTCTTATCAGCCACTGGAAAGATGAACTGATAATGATTAGACTTGGGAATGTCAGTGATTCCATCCTGCATACACGCTAGTGCAGTGAAGAAAAGCCTGCTTAGATGCAGGGCGTGTGGATCCTGGGGTGTAAGTGAAGACACTGGGGGGTGGGGAAGGAAATAGACTGTTGTGATGCCGTTAGAGCCTTTAGGCTTGGCTTCCCCTCTTCAGAAGTTTTCCTGGTGTTGTGGTCCTGTAACAGCTGTACTAAAATGAATATGTTGCTGTAACAAGGTCTGTATTACTGATGACAACTGAGTCTTATTTTCTCCATTTCATTAGATTTCTCAAGAACACTGCATTTGCTTAAATGCCTGCCATTAGTTCCATATTATCTAGGAGGTCCTTCTCTCATTTTAGTTTGGGTGTTGTGCCTGCTCACACTCTCCATGGACACTGTGGCCTGTCCCAAGACCATGGTGCTTAGGGACTTCCCAGGTGATCTGGGAAGTGGCTCTGACTCTGCACTCCTAATGCAGGGGATCTGGGTCAGAGAACTAGATACCACATGCCGCTACCAAATAGATTCTGCATGCCACAACTAAGATCCAGAATGCCACAGCTGAGCCCTGGTGCAGTCAAACTGAATTAACAACTAAACACTTTTTAAAAAAAGGGATGGTGTCCAAAAGTCTTGTTCATCATGTCTGTGTTTCCATTACTTCCCTGCCTGTAGGTTCATCAATACCATCTTTCCAGGTTCCATATATATATGTGTTAATATGCAATATTTGTTTTTCTCTTTCTGATTTACTTCACTCTGTACAGTAGACTCTAGGTTCATCCACTTCATTGGAACCGACTCAAATGTGTTGCTTTTTATGGCTAAGTAATACTCCATTGCACATATGTACCACAGTTTTGAGGATGGAACAAATTGGGAGAGTAGTGTTGAAACGTATGCCTTGTTGCTGTTGTTTAGTTTCTAAGTCACGTCTGACTCTGCAACCCTATGGACTGTAGCCCACCAGGCTCCCCTATCTATTGGATTTTCCAGGCAAGAACACTGGAATGCATTGCCATTTCCTTCTCAAAACATATACATTAACATATGTAAAATAGAGAGGGAGTGGGAATTTACTGTTACGATGCAGGGAGCTCAAATCTAGCGCTCTGTGCCAACGTAGAGGAGTGGGATGGGGTGGGAGATGGAAGGGAGGTTGAAGAGGGAGGGGACATGTATATGCATGTATACACACACATATATACATATATAGATATATGTGTATACCTATATACACATAGGTATATACACATACCTATGACTGACTCATGTTGATATGTGGCAGAAGCCAACACAGGATTGTAAAACAATTATCTTTTGATTAAAAATATTAATATATTAAAAAAAGACCATGGTGCTTAGAAGAGTTTTGTAAGCCTCTGGCCTTTTGTCTGAAAGAATAACCTCCCGATTATACCTGAGCAGAAGACAACCCCTCACTAGAGAGCAGCGAGATTCTTCCCTGCTTACAGCGGCAGTGGCGGATATCAGTGCTCAGTCACTTTATAGCATTGTCAGATAGGCCTCATTTTCACTGATCCACTCACACTTCTATTCATTAATTATTAATCAATATATATTTGACCCCTCCCAGAGTTTAGTGCCAAAGAGTGTTCATGAACCTTTAGACCAGAAAATGAGCTCTGTCACTTTACGTGTCCCCTGCAGCCCCAGAAGTGGGCGAAGGATTGCAGGGTGGAACATCTCTTTGTTGGCATGCTAAGTCGCTTCAGTCGTTTCCAACTCTTTGTGGCCTCATGGACTGTAGCCCACCAGGCTCCTCTGTCCATGGGATTTTCCAGGCAAGAACACTGGAGTGGGTTGACATTTAAACGTTTTTTTCTGTTAATGTTGAAACTCTTAAAATATTTACCTCTTAAGATTACTTTTGATTAGTGGTCTAGGTACAGATTCCAAGTAAACCAGTGAAATAAATCAACTATTGCTTGAAAACATATAACTCCCACTGATTATTCCATTTCTTAGTGGATGAAAAATGCAGTTCATTTCTCTCTCTCTCTCTCTCTCTCAGTAGCTCTCTTCCTTCCATTCTTAGCATGATTTGCTCCTATCTGCCCAGATTTCTGGTTAACTCATTGCTGTTCAAAGGCTTTATCACTGGGTGGCACCCTGCCACCTTCTTTGGATTTTCTCTTCTTCCTTTACGCTGGCTTCTGCAGTGTAGCTGTGGTGGTCAGAAGTCGGGCTCTGGACCCAGACACTCACGTTTGGAATCCAGGCTTTGAAATTTATTAAGCTTTGTGACTTGTTGAGAACCTGGAGAATGTCTCTTCATCAAAATGAAGATAACAGTGGTAACTACTTTTTCAGATTCTTGTGAAAATTTAAGAAAAAAAATATATAAAGGCACTTATGTCTGACAATTAATAAACACCCAATTAATGTACCTCCTATTTTCTATTTTACCTTTTCAGGATCGTACCATAGGACCTGGGCATAAAAAACATGTGAGTTTTTTAATGTCGCAAAAGTTAAGAAACAGACAGAAAGGAGATCACACGCACATAAAGCTGTGATGATGATAGAGGTTAGAACCAGCACCATGGGGACAGTGAAATGGAGTGTTTATAGCAGACTTGGATAGTGGTCCAGTGATGACTATTTCCCAGCAATTTATTGAGAGCTTCTAAGTATTTGGGTTTGTTCTTTACAATAATTCCTCAAGTGTGTTTCACAACTGCTATATGAAGTAAATATTTTATGCCCATTTTCCAGATAAGGAAATTAAGCCCTATAGAAGTTAGGTAAAAAAAAAAAAAAAATGAAGAAGCTAGGTAATTTTCATAAGGTCATTCACCCTGCAAGTGGAAGACCACAAATTTACATCCAAGTTGGTTTTCTTCCAAAACTCTTTTGCCTGTGTGTTTTCTGCTCTGCCTAAGTATGAAAGTGAAAATGTTAGTCGCTCAGTCATGTCTGACTCTTTATGACCCCGTGGACCCACCAGGCTTCTCTGACCTTGGAATTCTCCAGCCAAGAATATTGGAGTGGGTAGCCATCCCCTTTTCTAGAGGAGCTTCCCAACCCAGGGATCGAACCTGGGTCTCCTGCATTACCGGCAAATTCTTTACTATCTGAGCAACCAGGAAAGCCCATGCCTATATGTATTTATGTATATATGTGTGTGTATATATATATATATATATATACACACACACACATTTACCTCCACTGTTACTGGTTACAATTTTAATACCTACCTCTCAGTATTGTACCTGTATTCTAGAAGGGATTGGGTTGCCTGTGATACCTAATCAGAGAATCATAAACATGACTGCAGACTGAGCCTCTTCTTAGATTCTGAGGGTAACTACTGGGCCGACAGAGCTGCCAGTCCTTCACTTAGCTTCTTAAAATTCCTCTGGCATTCCCATTCCCTCTGTCAGCATGTCAGCGTTTCTGCCACTGCCTGTGCTGAAAAAGCCCCTTGGACGCAGGTACCACATGGGAATCACGTGGCGCCGTGTTCACGAGGGTGCTCGGGAGAGGATGGAGGTCTAGACGGGAGGGATGGTGTCCTGATGACCACTCCGCTACCCCACAGGTCAAGGGGACAGCACGTGAAGCCAGCTTTCCCCCTAAAATATGTGGAGCTTGCTAGGTTTCCCAAGAACTGGTTACTGAGAGAAGTGAGTTTGCATCTTTTAAAAAATTCTTTTCCATCATGGTCCATCATAGGGCATTGAATCTAGTTCTCTCTGCTAAGCTGTAGGACTCTGTTGTTAATCCATTCTGTATGTAATTGTTTGCTACCCCCAATATGCTACCCCCAAACTCCCAATCCACCCATCTCCAACACCCTCCACCTTGGGAAACACAAGTCGGTCCTCTGTGTCTGTGAGTCTGTTTCATAGATAACTTCATTTCTCTCATATTTCAGATTCCACATGTATGTGAGGTCATAGCATATTTGTCTTTAAGACTTACTGCACTGAGTATGATCTGTAGGTTCATCCATATTTCTGCAAATAGCATTATTTAGTTCTTTTTAATGGCTGAGTAGTATTCCATATGTATGTACCAAATATTCCTTATCCATTCATGCATCTATGGGCATTTAGGTTGTTTACCTGTCTTGACTGTTGTGAATAGAGCTGCTATCAACTGAAAAGAAGTGAGTTTAAATTTCAATGAAAACACTAGATAACCAAATTGTTGTTATGTGTTACATAAGATATAGACCTGATGACATAAAATAAACCAGGGAATGTAAGAGGTGGAAAAGAAGTTGCAAGGAAATTTGAACAGCACACCCTTTGAGAATTACAAGCATTTACCTATAAGCATTACCTTTCAATGAGCTTCCCTGGTGGCTCAGATGGTAGAGAATCTGCCAGCAATGTGGGAGGCCCAGGTTTGATCCCTGGCTTGGGAAGATCCCCTGGAGAAGGGAATGGCTTACTCACTCCAGTATTCTTGCTGGATAATTCCATGGACAGAGAACCCTAGCAGGCTATGGTCCATGGGGTTGCAAGAGTTGAGCATGACTGAGTGATTAACACTTTCACATCGCCTTTCAATATCTTCCTTAAGGTGGAATATTGCCCAAATGTTTTC
Source organism: Muntiacus reevesi (assembly GCF_963930625.1). Taxonomy (NCBI): domain Eukaryota; kingdom Metazoa; phylum Chordata; class Mammalia; order Artiodactyla; family Cervidae; genus Muntiacus; species Muntiacus reevesi. Next base: position 65,793,941 of record NC_089253.1, on the reverse strand, counting down.
TTTACTGTTTTTCAGGAAACTATGAAAACTGCAGTGGTATAGAATACAAAGGTAGTGTCTCTACATGGCATGATTCTAAGTGTCCCCAAAGTCCTCCCTTTATGCCAGAGCGTATTAAATACAGGCACACACACAACTGTCCACAGGCACACCACGCCTTCACAATTTCCAAACACAAACACGAACACTTGCTTTTCCCCACAGTGAAGGGATGGGCAGCTGGAAGAGCAGAGAGGGACTATGGAGCCAGGGGGTGAGGGTGAATTTTTTTAAACTGAAATTTTTGGTTGAGATTTCTGTAGATTCGGCATTTTTGACTTTGATGCATTTGGATTCAAAGACAACTGGAAAGACCTCACATGCGAAACTGCTATTTGTCAAATATTCTTCTGTGTGAATGTGCTTCTCGTCATTTCCGGAGAGCTGGCTTTGACAGACAAGCTGTGCATACTGAGGGCCTGAGGCTAACGGGGAAATGGGACTCAGGACAGACAGCGGAGCCGCCGGGGTGTCCAGACACTCAGCCAGCGGGGTGATTGGTCCTGGGGTCAGTGCTGCGTGAAGACCCGCGGCTGCGACTGCGAGCTGGCCGCAGAGCGAACACAAGGTTATACGGAGAACACTGCTGCTAAAGAGGCTTTTCCCCCACTCATTTCAATGTGATGCTTGAAAAGTCACTTTTTCAGTATAAAACTGGAATTTTATGGGCTACCAATAATTACATGAGACATTCCAGGCCCCAAATCTAGGCAGCCATCAATTTTGAATCCCAAATTCTTCAATCCAATCCAGGGCTTAGTATTTTTTTATATTTAAAAATAGTAGGTTTATGTTAGTTTGTCTTTTAACTCTTTTATTTTGGTAAATGGAGCAGGATTTGAGTAGAGAGAGCTGATGAAGAAATGCCAACGTGTTTTGGGAAATTGAAAACAAAAGGCGATTATTAATGTAATAGACTGACCTGTTTTAGTGTTTAGTGTGGACTAGGAGGGCATCCCCCGTGACTCAATTGGTAAAGAACCCGCCTGCCAATGAGTAGACGCAAGAGATGTGGGTTCAGTCCCTGGGTCAGGAAGTATTCTTGCCTGGAAAATCCCATTGACAGAGATGCCTGGAGGGCTACAGTCCATGGGGCTGCAAAGAGTCAAATACAACTGAGCGTGCACATGTGCAATACTTTATCACTGTGTCTTAGGGGTGACTGTATCTGGATGTGTATGATGATTTTAATTAAGGAGCTCCTGATTAAGAAACACTGTCTTCACTTCTTTCCTTCCTCTGGCTATGTAGGCTACAGCCTGGGTTGCAGTCTGTCATTCTCCCTAATGTTTTGGATGTTTTTTTCTAAGGAGCAGTAGAAAGGAAGATACTTCTTTGAAGATCCATTAGCTTTAAACTTCCTTCCTCTTATCCATTTGATAAAGCCAGCATCTGTTAACCCAGAGAGCATTCCTGGAAGGGCTGTTTTTTCACTCGTACTCCTGTCTGTGGAAGTGACTTGCGAGACAGGTGGGGACCAAGCTTGTTTGAAAGTGTTTCATGTTGGGCTGTACTGACTGATTCAGTGTGAATCAGTGTAAGGTCATTTTTGAGTTCATGCTCAAGAATTTTTACTGTAGCAGAAGGGAAAAAAAATGAATATACCAAGCCTGAAATCTGTGAAATTATGTTGGTTTTGCAAGGTTGGGAATACTCTTATCCAATATTCTGTGTAAAATGTTTAGTGGAAAGTCAGTACAGAAAAACACGAGTGATTATACACTAAATACGGTAAAATGTGGATAGTTTTTCTTTTTTTGATGTTTCAGATAAAACTCTGTCTCCATTCTTTGTAATTGTAGCATTACTGTCTCTCCACACCACAATTGTCTGGGTAATTCATATTTCTCATCTAACTTTGTTTATATTATATGAGATGGCAATTCAAGATAAAAATTTAGAGAAGGGTTTTCTTGCTTCAAATGACATCAAGCTAATGGTTCCTAAGTTATCTGATTGATTGATTAATTTATTATAGTAAATACATATTTATTGAGAACTTATTCCATGTCACATTCTGTTCTAGGATTTGATTATCTTAAAAACAAAACAGACAAGAATTTCCTCCTCAGTGGATCTTCTACTTTAGCAGAAGAGACAGACAATTAAAAAAATAAATATATAGCTCCCAAATTCCCATTCAAATACCATGTAACCAGAGAAAAACAATGAAGCCTCATAACATAGAACATGAAGACTGCAAGGGAACCAGTTTCAGAAGAAATTTCATTGATTTTAAGTTTGCTAGAAAGAGAAAAAGGCTTGTTAACTAATGCTTTACCTCATGAAATAGCAAGCTTGACAGCTTATAGGCAGCAGAGAGATTCCTGCCTCTGAAAAGATGTTCAATATTGCTAATCATTAGGGAAACTCAAATAAAAACCATCGTGAGATATTATCTCATACCTGTCAGAATGACTGTCATTAAAAAGAGCACAAGTAACAAATGGTGAGGATGTGGAAAGGTGTGCTATTGGTGGAAATGTACATTGGTTCAGCCACTGTGGAAAACAGTATGGAGGGCTCTCAGAAAGCTAAAAATAGAACTACTATATGACCTAGCAATTCTACTCCTGACTGTATATCTGGAAAAAACTGAAACTCTAGTTCAAAAAAATACATGCATCTAGATGTTCACAGAAGCATTATTTACAGTTGTCAAGGTATGCAAGCAACCTAAGTGTCCATCAACAGGTAAATGGATAAAGAAGATGCAATATATTTTTATTGCTTTACACATACAATGGACTATTATTCAGCCATTAAAAAAAAATGAAATGCTGCCTTTTGCAAAATCGTGCATGGACTTGGAGGGTTTTAAGCTAAGTGAAGTTAATCAGAGAAAGACAAATACTGTAGGATAGCATTTATATGTGGAATCTAAAAAATACAGCAAACTAATGACTATAACAAAAACGAAGCAGACTTATAGAGAACAAACTAATGGTAACCAGAGGAGAAAGGGAAGGAGGAGGGGGCAAGATAGGTGTAGGGTAAGAGGTAAAAACTATTAGGTATTAGGTACACAGTTGTTTCAAAGATATATTGTATGGTACAAGGTATACAGCCAGTATTGTGTAATACCTACAAATGGAATATAACCTTTAAAATTGTGAATCACTATATTGTACATTTGTAACTTACATAACATTGTACAGCAACTATCCTTCAATTAAAAAAGGCATTTCCTGCCTCTTCCATACTGTTCATCCCTTGGCACAAAGATTCTCTGATCTACCAACAAATGGTTGGTACAGGCATCTTCTCACTACCTAGAAAATGTGTCCGCAAAATTCAGCTTCCATCCAGTGAGTGTCACTACTCTGGAGTAATTTGTCATGCAGAGTGAAGGTTTTGAATGCATTTTATTAGTAACTTGGAAAACTGTAGAGTGAAAAAAATGAGCACAAAACTGGATGTTAACATAATATTAATTGCGTTTGTGATGGAAGCAAAACCAAAAATCCATAAATACTCCTGTCTTTGTTCCTCCCTATCATCTAATGAGAAAGAATCCTTTGTTCCCCTGTTATTATTGGCCATATTTGTGTGTGTTAATTTGGAAAATAATTGATAGTAAAAAGAGAATACTAAAGTATAATATTGTAGGTTAATATGTTATAAGCAAGAGAGCGGCTTAAATGGCATTTCTGTCTCATGTCACGGTTTGACAGTAAGCACTCCAGGCCAGTAGATGCCTTGCCGTACTCAATGTAAGACTGATACAGGTGGCTGATACTTTGCGCACCACCCTTCAGACAGAAGAAGGGAAAAGGGGCCAGAAGGGTAGGCACACATTTGGTTTTAGAGGCATGGTCCGGAAGTAGCGTTATCAGTTCTGCTTAGGCCCTAATGGTTAGAACTTTGTTACCTGTCCACACAAAGCTGCAAGGGATTCTGAGTATAAACTTTGTGTGGTCATGAACTCAGCTGAAACTTGGGAGGCTCATTATTAAAGAAGGGATGGATACATATCAGGAGACAACTAGCAGTCTATATCTTAATTGATCCTTGTGGCCAGTTAATATCCATCTGTATCTTGCTTGTCATACATAGAACCCACAGAGATGACAAAGCCACATCTGGTTAATACTTTTATTTATGTATTTATTTATATCTTTGATACATATCTTTTTTATTTTTTTTAGTTCATTTCGTAAGTAATTTTTTTGGAGTTAGTTGATTTACGACGCTGTGTTTGTTTCTACTGCATAGCAGAGTGAATCAGTTATATATATGTGTGTGTGTGTGTGTGTATCCCCTCATTTTTGGATTTCCTTTCCATTTAGGTCAGCATAGAGCACTAGGTATAGTTCCCTGAGTTATAGAGTAGGTTTTCATTAGTTAGCTATTTTATATATAGTATCAACAGTGTATGTATGGCAATCCCAATTTCCCAATTCATCTCATTCCCTCTTTACCCCCTTGGTGTCAATACATTTATTTTCTACCTCGAGGTCTCTTTATTCTATAACTTTGCTGCAGCTCTTTTTTAACTTAGAAAATGAAGCATTTTATATTGGAGTATAGTTGATCTCCAGTGTTACATTAGTTTCAAGTGGACAGAAAAGTGATTCTGTTATCCATTTTAGAGTGCCAGATCTCTGGATGGTGATTGATTCTCTTCAATGTCAGTGTGTGGTTCCTGGTGTTTTGATGACTTATAAACTAGTGGATAAATTAGCTGCTCACTTCCTATACACGTTAAATGATAATGGAGAAAGAACAATGAAATTCAATTAAAAATAGCATTCAGAAAAGAGAAGAAGGGAAAGGCAGAGCAGTCCCTTGCCCACAGCAATCGTCAGAGCCTGGGCAAGGACTGGCCCTGCACAACGTGCTTGCTTACTCTTGCTCTGCTCTCCGGAGGGGCCCCTTTGTGCATTTCCCTCTGTGACCACATGAAGCGCGCACTGGAAGGTGCGCCCTCTTTGAGGGCTGCATGGCTTGTACTGTTTGGGGGCAGCGGAGTTGTAGGAGTCAAACAATTACAGGCATTTCAAGCCAGGCTGTGCTTTCCCTGGCAATAAAAAACCTTCCATTACTCAGCGATGCATTTCAGTTGCTTTCTCGTCAGTTCCATTTGAAAATAGTCATCGGTACACATTATATCTAGATAATTATTTTGTGTGCATGTTAATATTTTAAAGTTTTTATTGGCATATGGTCGATTTACAAAGCGTTTGTTTCCACTTCACACAAAGTGAATCTGTTATACATATACACATAGCCACTCTTTTTAGATTCTTTTCCAGTATAGGTTATTACAGAATATTGAGAAGAGTTCCATGTGCTATATAGTAGGTCTTTATTATCTTTTTTTTCTATAGTGGACTGTGTGTATCAATCCCAGTTCCCCAATTTGTCTCTCCCACATATCAATTCTTTAACACTGTAATTGTCATTGATTGAGTTGTCTAGTGGTCTAATCTTCTCATAGTTGAATTGTTAGACTTGTGATATGTTTTGGAATTGTATTTTTTTTTTCTGTCTTAAAAGGTGGATTTGAGTAATATGTTATCCTTGATGAACAGGATCTTTGTTCTTTTTTTCCCCGGCTTTATTTCCCCATTGAGATTTAATTGACACGTGATATTGTGTAAAGTGAAGGTGTACACACCTTGATTTGATACACTTATATATTGTGAAATGATTATCACAGTTGTGTTGGTTAGAGGTTAACACCTCCATCACCTCTTTAATTACCATTTCTTTTTTGTGGTGAGAACACATAAGGTTTACCCTCTTAGCAACTTTCTAGTATATAATAGAGTGTTGTGAAGTGTAAGCCACACCCCCAGGCCTGTTCACCTTAAAATTGGCAGTTTGTGCCCTTTGTCAGCATCTCCCTGTTCCCGCTCGATAACAGCTCTCAAACCTGAAGCCTCTCATTTACTGGTCTCTGCGCTCAGGCTCTCCATTTCCCCAGCACCTCGGTATGGTGTCCTTTGGTCCATGTGGGAAACTAGGCTTGGTCTGGTGTGACTGGCTTTGTTGGCAGACAGTCAGCCTCCCCACATTATCACAACTGACTCCCAACACATAATAACTTGTGTTTCCTCTGCCAAGCCAGTGCCGTAGATTTTAGGGTTGTGAGAGCAATAGACCACTTCTAGTATGGATTTCAATATTAGGTAGAATAGAGTGTAGTTTTTTTTTTTTTAAATAATATAGTGACCTTAAATATAGCAACTTAAGGCAGATTTTTTTTTCCTGTCTCAAATAAATAGTCCAGAAGGAGGTAATCCAGAGTTCTAAGGGCAATTTTTCCATCTTCCACAGTATTTCTGAGGACCGGTGTGTTTAAACCAGTTCTCAGTGACTCTTAGACAGGAGTAGGGCAGGGAGGGAAAGCCTAGAGGAAGAGGATGTACTTGTTCTTTTTTAGGGATGTGACTTGGAAGAGGTGCTTCTGAGTTTTTCTTAGGGTAAGATCAGGGTTTCTCTGTACTATGCTATTGAAAAGCAATCATACAGATGCCCTTATGGATCTTAAAAATAATGCTCACCTCACCAAATATTAGCTGAGGGCTGACTGTGTGCAAGGAGCCTGTGCTAGGTATTGAAAACAAGAGAGAATAAAATGCCACCCTGCAGGGGAAAAAAGAAGCACTTCTGCTCCCATCACAGTAGTCACATGACCCCACACAATTGTAGTTCAGTTCAGTTCAGTCACTCAGCTGTGTCTGACTCTTTGTGACCCCATGGACTGCAGCACGCCAGGCTTCCCTGTCCATCATCAATTTCCAGAGTTTACTCAAACTCATGTCCATTGAGTCAATGATGCCATTCAACCATCCCATCCTCTGTCATCCCCTTCTCCTCTTGCCTTCAATCTTTCCCAGCATCAGGGTCTTTTCAGATGAGTCAGTTCTTCACATCAGGTGGCCAAAATATTGGAGTTTCAGCTTCAGCATCAGTCCTTCCAATGAATATTCAGGACTCATCTCCTTTAGGATGGACTGGTTGGATCTCCCTGCAGTCCAAGGGACTCTCAAGGGTCTTCTCCAACACCACAGTTCAAAAGCATCAATTCTTCAGCACCTAGCTTTCTTTTTAGGCCGACTCTCACATCCATACATAACTGCTGGAAAAACAATAGCTTTGACTAGATGGACCTTTGTTGGCAAAGTAATGTCTCTCCTTTTTAATATGCTATCTAGGTTGGTCATAACTTTTCTCCATGGAGCAAATGTCTTTTAATTTCATGGCCGCAGTCACTATCTGCAGTGATTTTGGAGCCTCCCAAAATAAAGTCTCTCACTGTTTCCACTGTTTCCCCATCTATTTGCCATGAAGTGATGGGACCAGATGCCATGATCTTAGTTTTCTGAATGTTGAGTTTTAAGCCAACTTTTCACTCTCCTCTTTCACTTTCATCAAGAGGGTCTTTAGTTCTTCTTTGCTTTATGCCATAAGGGTGGTGTTATCTGCATATCTGAGGTTTTAATATTTCTCCCGGCAATCTTGATTCCAGCTTGTGCTTCTTCCAGCCCAGCATTTCTCATGATGTACTCTGCATATAAGTTAAATAAGCAGGGTGACAATATACAGCCTTGATGTACTCTTTTTCCTATTTGGAACCCGTCTGTTGTCCCATGTGCAGTTCTAACTGTTGCTTCCTGACCTGCATACAGATTTCTCAAGAAGTAAGTCAGGTGGTGTGGTATTTCCCTCTCTTTAAGGATTTTCCACAGCTTGTTATGATCCACACAGTCAAAGCTTTTGGCATAGTCAATAAAACAGAAATAGATGTTTTTCTGGAATTCTCTTGGTTTTTCAATGATTCAACGGATGTTGGCAATTTTATCTCTGGTTCCTCTGCCTTTTCTAAAAACCAGCTTGAACATCTGGAAGTTCATGGTTCACGTACTGCTGAAGCCTGGCTACCCAATTGTGAGGAACTTGCAATCTTTAGGTAGATGGTCATCTGACCAGCTAAAATATGGGAATTCTGTTACTAAAGAAAGTGGAGGTGAAGTTGGTGGAAATCTGGATGATAGTCATCATAAAGAACAATATTGAGTTACTGTGAGTAGAAATCACATGAAATATCAATATTTTTTCCCTCTGGGGGGGGGAACCCTGTGTAATTCTCATTTTCTATGATTTATCTGGACTTTATTCATTTATATATTTTGTCATCTTTCCATTTTTTAGATGTTTTACAGTGATCCTCTATCACTTGCATAATCCAAGAGGATTTTAAGAATTCAATAAGCTAAATCCCACAACTCTGAATTTTGAGAGATGCTATAATAAAAGTTGTCTGAAGATTTAGTGCATAAGATAAGTCTTCAGAGATTTTTGGAAGAGATATTCTGGCAAAAAGAAAGGCAGAAATCGAGATATGAGCAAAGAAAGACTTTGTTTGCCAATGATGAAGTTACTTTCTGAGTCTTTAGAAATGAGCCAAATTAAAGAAGAATTGAAGAAGGAGAGAGAGATTGAATATCAGCTAAGCTTAGTGATTTGGAGAAAGGGTTATTGCTTGCTTTCCATGTTAATTATTTTAATAATACTATTACTATATCATGTTAAATAAATATATACTGTTAAAACAGTAGTGCCTAGGTTATTGGTTGGCCAAAATATTCATTTGGATTTTCTTGTGACAATGTCTTATATCCAGATATCATGCCAAAATGAGATGATTCCAGCTCACCCATACTCCATGAAAGTCAGGAAATTTGTGTAAAATAATAATAGCATAGGTTCTCTGTGGCTCAGACAGTAAGGAATCTGCCTGTAATGCAGGGGACCCAAGTTCAATCTCTGGGTCAGGAAGATCCCCTGGAGAAGGGAATGGTAACCCATTCCAGTATTCTTGCTTGGACAATCCCATGGACAGAGGAGTCTGGGGTGCTAAGTCCATGGGATTGCAAAGAGTCAGACACAACCAAGCAAGTACCATTTTTCTTGATTTGCAATTGTCAAAAAAAAAAGTCAATTACAATGACAAGAAGGAAAACCCAGTAAGTTCACAGGGAAAAATATTTGGGGTTTAAATGGTTGAAAAATGTGTATTTATATGTAGACTATGAAAGTGAAAGTGAAGTTGCTCAGTCGTGTCTGACTCTTTGCGACCCCATGGACAGTAGCTCATGAGGCTCCTCCATTCATGGGATTCTCCAGGCAAGAATACTGGAGTGGGTTGCCATTTTCTTCTTCAGGGGATCTTCCCAACCCAGGGATTGAACCCAGGTCTCCTGTATTGCAGGCAGACGCTTTAACCTCTGAGCCACCAGGGAAGCCCCTAGAGTGTTATTAAAACAAGCATTCAGATGATGTCAGATCCTATAAAATGGAACCTAGGCATTGTGTGGTTTCTTTCTTCCTGTAGACATCTTTTGGCAGTATTAACCCCCTAACGAAAAGCAGATAGTGGTTTAAAAAGAAATATTTTTGTCCTTGATGTTTAAAGGTTAAATATTCATTTTTGGTAGCTGGCAGTGGAAATTTATTCTTACTATGTTAAACAATTTGAGAAAAATCAATGTGGAATGGCTTCTGGGAGTTAGGACATCAAATGTAGGGGAGACCTGAGTGGTCATGCTGCATGTACAGCGGTGCTAGGGTAGCCCTGCGTGTCTCTGGAACAGGGATACATGAACCCGGCTTCTATTATGTGGCCTTTAATGTGTCTGAGATCCTGTTCTCTCAGTCTTTTTCCTCTCTTTTTCAAGATTCACATATCGAAGAAAAAGAACATGATTTTCCTGGCTTGGACCAGGCATCTACTCCTGGGTGAACCAGCTATGCTGTGGTCAGAGGGGAAGGACCACAGGCATCAACAGGCCGTGTGTATCAGAGCCTCCCCGGAGAAGGGGTCTCACTGGGAGAGAAACAGTGGTGTGTTAGTTCCACCATATAATGAAAAAGAGCCTAATGCCCTTTATTCTGTGAATTGTTTCCTGTTAATACTATTTGCAAAATAACTTAGGAACAGTTGCTAAATGCTCTAAAAGAAAACCTATACATTGCTAGCAAGTCATACCAGAAGTTTCTTCTTTGATGTTTTCTTATGCTATTTGCTCAAGTTTCTGACTTGAGCCTCATCCAGTTAATTTAGTTTGTTACACTGTTCTGATGGTTGGGAAAAGGGGACAGGAAAGAAAGAGATAGAAGAATGTTTGTAAATTCAGGTTTTTTCATATTTAATCAAGAAAGGATTCTTTTTAATGAATAGACAAAACCACCAAAATTAGAAGTTTTATTACAACATAATTCCTTTCATGTGTCTTGAGTAAGAATGAGTAAGTTTTCATCTGGTATCTGTATATGCCAGTTACAGCATTTTAGAATGTCACTTATGAAATAGAAAATTTCCATTTATATAAAATCTTTATATCCTGCTGAAGAAACTTGAAAATGTCAATTTCATGCAGTACATCTGGAGAAAATCTGTCTAGGGCATAGCACCTTCACTGTTACACAGTGATTATAACTTATCTGTGTAAATAGTGACTAAAACTTTGTGGAGATGCACTGTCTGTTGGGACAGTAGGTACTACTGTATGTAATAGTAGGCAGTAGGTACAGTGTAGGGTTATAGAGTTTCTGGATCATAAGTCCATTTAGATCAATGAATTTCCATGATAATGCTGATTGAAGGGTCTGTTGAATTACATTTTTTAGTAACAAGATTTTTTAGAAAACATTAACATGATGTGGTATGTTCAAACATCACTTTCATGAACTGTTCCTTCTTCTACAACATACTTTGGTCACAGGACAGTGGAATGCATTAACCATAGCAACCTCAATAAATATTTGCCGAGGGAAGTGTAAACAGAAGACAGCAGAAAAGGAAAAATTTAGAAGGGATGGTTATTAGGTAATAGTCTATCTCCCAAGTGAAATTTTAGTGCTATAGCAATGTCAGGAAGATAAGAAGGTTGAAGTGTGTCCAGTAAGAATAGATCATTTTCATAATTTTGAACAATATATAAATGTATATAATCATGCAAAAAAATCCAGAGAATTTATGGGTTAAGTGGTTGGATCAGGCGATCAGACAGCAGGTATCTTTACTTCATTTGCAAAGTAAAGTTTGTAGTTTTTGTTTTGAATGCAATAATTAAGACCTATCTGCTGCTAAGTCACTTTAGTCGTGTCTGACTCTGTGTGACCCCATAGAGAGCAGCCCACCAGGCTCCCCCATCTCTGGGATTCTCCAGGCAAGAACACTGGAGTGGGTTGCCATTTCCTTCTCCAATGCCTGAAAGTGAAAGTGAAAGTGAAAAGTGAAAGTGAAGTTGTTCAGTCTTGTCCAACTCATAGCAACCGCATGGACTGCAGCCTACCAGGCTCCTCCGTCCATGGGATTTTCCAGGCAAGAGTACTGGAGTGGGGTGCCATTGCCTTCTCCAAATTAAGACCTAGGTAGAAGCACAATTTTGGGCTTCCTGAGTGGTCCAGTGGTAAAGAATCCACCTGCCAAGCAGGAGACCTGGGTTTGATCCCTGGGTCTGGAAGATCCCCTAAAGATGGAAATGGCAACCCACTCCAGTGTTCTTGTCTGGGAAATCTCAGGGACAGAGGAACCTGGCAGGCTACAGACCATGGGGTCACAAAGAGTCAGACACCACAGAGAACTAAACAAAAGTAGAACAGTTTAGCTTTAGTGATGATAACCGTCCTCTTGCCTGGATTGATTTGGGGATGTGTCCAAACATGGTAGTTATTTTGCTAAATAAGAAACAGAAGTGTTACATTCATATATATAGGGATGTACATATGCCAAACATTTCTTTAGATTGACAAGAAAGTAAATATCAGAAGATATTGTAAGTCACTTTATAAGCATTTAAAGAAGTCTGGCAAGCTCTAGTGTTAAATTTATAAATTTATTTATATGTATGTCAATTTTAATTTTGAATACACATATGTATATTTTTTCTTACCTAAATAGAGAACTGAATGCTCTCTGCTCTGTGTTCTGCTTTTTGGGAGAATTATGAATGATATAAAAGAAGATAGTATCTTTATTAAAACATATCTGAAAATAAAGTTTCAGGATAATAAAATTGTTATTGTTATTTAAGCTAAATAACTCTCAGGAAAAGAGACTTATTTAGCTTTTAAGAAAGGCAGTGGGTAGAGTGTAAGTGGCTTTCACATCACTCCAGAATATCAAACAGTAGAGTAAGCCTTTGACTGTAGGGTTTTCTGGCTCTGAAACCCATCATCTGACCCTCCACTGAATTGATTCCTAAGGGTAAGGGCAGTTCCTGTTGTGTTTGGCCCCATCACAGTTTCTACCCCTTAATCAGCAGTCCAAAATAAAGAATGACAGAATAAACAGCATAAGTGCTAATTTTGGTTTAAATAATTTGACAGAAACAAACTGACACAATATCTAAAACGGAGTTTAGAAATAACCCTGCTTTGAAGTTTGGTTGATTGATGCAGGTAAAATTGGGGTAGCAGGTAGAGGAGAGAGAGAAATAAGCTTGCTTTCTGAGTAAGGTAAAAATAGTGAGAATGGACCATCTGTCATCCTCTTCCCTGTGGGATTCTCTGCTTTCAGGATTGCTCTGTTCCAAGTTTCTAGAATTATCACACATTTGAAGAATAGAAGACTTAACAAGTTTCTGTTCTACATTTAGAAACATAGGGTTCAGTTACTCTTATTTGATGTTCACAGATCCGGGTACCTAGTAATAGATGCTGCTCATATACCCATATATTTCTTTATGTTTATATATTTATTTCTACTGATTATGCGCTCTGTGCCTAGTGCTTTTATAAGCCTTGGTGGTACAGAAAGCCAATGGAGAGTCACTCCAAGTCATTCATAGGGGCTTCCCTGGTGGCTCAGTGGTAAAGAATCCACATGCAATGCAGGAGATGTGGGTTCCATCCCTGGGTCAGGAAAATTCCCTGGAGGAGGAAACAGGAATCCACTTTAGTACTCTGGTTTGGGCAAATCCCATGGACAGAGGAGCTTGTGGGCTACAGTCCATGGGGTCATAAAGAGTGGGACATGACTGAATGGCTGAGCGCACCCACATAGGGCCATTCACAGAGTAGGGTTGATTGGATGGTCACGGCAATATCAGTTGTATATTCTCATTCACAAATGAGATTTATCAATATCTGATAAACTATAACCATCAACTACTGCTTTATATGTGAATGCAAGAGAGTTTGGTTAGGCAGAAAGGTAGGTTGGGGGTTATACTCTGAAGTTTTTATGGTGATGAGTTTATATTTTACCTGTTTGAGAACAAGAGTCAATGAACAGTTTAGAGAAAGGAGGGATTTGTTTAAAATTGACTTTTAAGTAAATTTGTCTAACAGAAATTAGGAGGCTGGGTTCGAACAAGGTAGGAGGAGTACAAGAACAGAGTCTCTTAAAATAACCCAGGTGAAGGCAGTAAGAACCTTCTAAAGAAGGATCGGTAGAACTTGGTTAGTAATGAAATCGTGGGATAAAGAGAAAAATGAGTCAAAGGTGTCTCTAGTTATTTTATTGTCTGGTTATGTAGAAAATGATAAACTTAGAAATTTAAAAACAGTTAATGTTCTTTCAAAAGGCTCAAGTTTGATTATTAAATTTTTGTGACACTGAAGAATATACCATTCATCCATCTCTAGATATATGTATGCATATATATATATTAGGAATAGGAAAAAATACATCACCTTGTATAACAAAGTTCTTGGTGGCTTTCCAGAGGAATGCATGGAGAAGATTTATGAGGCTGGATCCAAGATTCATAGGGAAGATCACATGACTAGCAGTGTCTACCATGTTGACAAGCTGGGGGATGATAGCATTCTTGTCCTTTTCTTTCTGCCATTGTAGAGATGAAGCATCAATCATGAGAGTAAATAATATATAACACAGCCATCCCCATGTGTCCTGTTTCTTTCACATTGTTCCTTCTCCCAAGTTTTTGACCTGAGTACTTTCTTGTCCATGTTGCTCATCCGTATATGCTTCAGATCTTTTCCAAATTCCCTTTTTTCAATTTCTATTTAAGCCCTCTAGTATCACAGTTCCTTACATATTGGGTTGGCCAGAAAGTTCATTCGGGTTTTTCCGTGCAATCTTGTGAAAAACTGAGATGAACTTTTCAGCCCATTCAAAGAACTTTTTCTATCCCTTTCCTGAGGGCTCTAGTCCTTTCCTTAACATCCTTTCCCATAGGAGATGCCTAACCACTAACACTGATCCCTCCAAATTATCTCCTGTCTGCTTGCTTCCATTTTGAACATCTTGAACATATGTTTTATGTGCCCATTGCAACACCTCGCTATTTTACCTTGTTCTACCCCATTTTTAACGATTTGAATAAAGTCGGTATTGGCTGTGTTTTGAGGCACCGTGTACATTTGCAGCCGGGGCATCTCGTTCCTTGCCTTTCCCAGTAACAATGATGGTGTCACATGCTCCCTACCCATAATTTCTCTTATAGCAATTTGGTTCTGTCCTGTGAAATCTGAGATCCAGTAATAATTTTATGTGGAAAACAAGTATTAACAGCTATTGAACAACTCCTGCCCTAATGTTTAACCAAATAAAATGTTTTATTAGGAGCTGCATCTTTATAGCTTCTTTTTAACAGCTGTAATAAACTCTTTCAAAGCAATATGCTCCAAGAGATCAAAGAGCTATGCTCAATTAGAGTCATTCCTTATTAACCGTAGGAATAGGAAATAAATCAAAGTGTGTCCGACGTGTCCTTTAGCAGGCTGAGTGAGTATTGTGTCAGTGTGATATGTAGCTTTAAACCGAATTAAAAGTCCTGTAAAGCACAGAACCTCCTTGTGCAATGGCAGGAGACCCGCCACAGAGCTCACACCTCGGTTTCTGATGTCAGTGCCGCCTAAACGCTACCTCTGAGCCCTTCCGAAGCATCCAGAGATCAAAGACAAAGAGCACATCAACAAAGTCCGAGGATGCAGCCTGTTTTCCATCACAGAAGAGATGTGTAGCCCAAGTTGACTGTACCGCTTTCAGCTTGAACAAAATAACAGCAGGTTTCTAAGGAGCTGTCGTATATTAGATGAAGTGAGGTTATCAGATGCTGTAAGGGCAGAAAATGACTTAAACTGGGATTCGCTGAAAAACCACCTCATATCCTGTGGCCTGGTATGAAACCATAGCAGCAGAACAGTGCTTAATGGGTCGAGTTAATCTCTTTAAAAGGGCTTAACAAGCCACCTTAATTGTGCCATCATTCACTCTTCTTCCTGGGTTCAAATGCCCAGTCATCTTTGACTGTTTGAACTCTTTCATGAGGTCTGTCCAGGTCTTGCATCTATTGATTGCTTCTCCTTCTACATCCGGACCTCTCATTCTATCTATGTACCTTTTCTGTTTCTCACAAGAGCTCTGTGAATTCATTTTGTCATGACTTATGGTGAAAGGTCTGAGTGTTAGTTAAGTAACTTTCTCAAGAACTAGCTGTAATAAGCAGAGCTACTCAGCTTTCCCTTCCTGTGTGAGACATTTCTCAACTGCTCTGTTCTGTGCTGTGATAAACGAAGGTGATGACTCTCTATTCTGAACCACGTCTCTGACTTCATCATTTTCTATTACCACCTCCCTCTCCCATATTCCCATTGATGTGACCACCTTGGGATTTGATTTGATGAAGATAAAAGTCAGTTTTACTTGTGGATTCCTAGGAGGGTCTCTCTTCCATGAAATGTCAGCTGTTAGCAAGAGAGTAAAATGGAAATGTCTCCAAATGGAAATATGTCACTTTAATGATGTAAGGTTTTCCAGAAGCCTAGGTAGCCTTGGTCCTTTTCCATATTATAACATTTCTTCCTCTTTCCTCTTAATTCAGCCCTTCCACTTCTATACTGGGCAAAGAGAGCTTTTATCAAGAAAGAGGGATTGGAAATGCTTTTACTATGTTTCAGTATTCTTATCTCCATTTTGTGAGCTCTTCTGATTTTTCACTATCCATCAATTTGCTCTTTAAAAGCTTCCCAGATTGATCTGTATGCCTTTGAAACTTTAACATCACAGAAACCACTTAAATTATTTTCTAGAATGAATCAGAATGACATGGGCCTAACATTTACATAAATCTCATATGACAAAGTATGAGGGAGTGTTCAGATTCTAGTATTTTACATTAATCAAGAAAGGAAGTTATAAAATATTCTAATACTAAAAGGATTATAGAGTGCCTTCATATCATCCTTTTCACAGTTACTCATGAACCAAGAATGGCTGTCAGGAACACATCTTAAGGATTGATATGCAAACCAGACCAAGGAAGCTAGTGTAAGTTGTCCGAGTGGAAAGGAAATGAACGTCAGAGTAAATGGGCCTGAGCTGGAAGATAAAGGTAGTGTGTGTAGGGCAGGAGTCAGACAGTCAGTAGATGCTAGCTTCCAGTTTTTTAAACAGGTGCTCAGTGAATATGAATCCAACAGATATATATTAAATTGGTTGAGTGCATATATATCTCCCTTTAAAGGTGTGAGTAACACAAAACTATTTTTTTTAATACTTTGAGAACTTAGCAAATCCCGTAAAGCAAAGTAAATACTTGAAGCACATTTGTTACTGCCTGTATCTTACCTTGGCTTCCACGCACCTTAAACCAAACCAGCTTCATTCAAACCAGGTTCCTTCTTTCCCAGCCATCATATCTTGGTCTCACTATTGCCAGCTTCACAAACTTCGTCCTTACCTCTACCTCAGCAAGCTTTTTCTTTTCTTTTCTTTTTTCGGTTGTGAAACAGACGCGGGCAGCCTTTTCCTGGAAAGGAGAGTAACCATTTGGGGCTTTCCAGCCACATGGTCTCCGTTACAAATACTTAGTTTTACTGTGGTCACTTGGAAGTAGTCGTTAAGTGTGAACAGGCAAGCACGTCTGTGTTCTGAGGACATTTTATTCGTGGGCACACATTTGAATTCTAGGTCATTTTCTTGTGTCTAGAAATTGTCTTCTTTTTATTTACCTTTTCCTTTTCAATCACTTAAAGATGCAAATATCATTCTTATTTCACAGATCATATGAAATAGGCAGCTAGCCAAGTTTAATCCACTGGTCATAGTTTGCTGATTAACTGTTAAAGGGTAAAATTTTTATTTTGCTTCCCTTTATCTCAGTTGAAAATCTATGGATTTTATTGACCAACCTCTAAATACTTGGATTTAAAATACCTATTTCCTGAATTATTCATTTTGACCCATTTATTTGTCTCCACTTGTTCTTGCTTAATGGTTTAATCACCATGTACTATTTTTAACCATTGGTTGTAAAGTCTTAAAGAGAAGACTTATATTTATTTTTTTAACCTTCTAAGACACATAACTGTTGACTGAAAAAAACACATAGCCTAAAACTTGAAAATTGTGTTTTATATGGTGGACGAATCTGAGGACTTGAGCCCTGGGTACTGCCTCTCAGATTGCTCTGAGGGACTCTTCTGAGAAAGGAAGGGAGGAGCCAGGATATATAGGCGTTTTTGCAACAAAGACCAGGTAGTAGGAACATCAAAATATTACTGTTAATTAAAGAAAACCAGATATCTCAAGTTAAAGAATGTGGCATTTTTCTATGTATGGGGAGATGCTAGAGTCTGGACTCACTGAAATCGTTCTTTGGTATGCATTTCAGCTATCTGGGGTCAGGATACTGTTTTTCTCCATCTTGGACCCCACCAGAGTGCACAGTGTATATGTAGGGGGTGGGGGTGTGAGTAGCTGAGGGCCATGACGTCCTTTGTTTACAGATAAGGCAAATGGCATTCTTAATGCACATCACAGCCCTGCCCACATCCCAGGGCAGTGAACAAAGGAGCCCTGTATAAATGCTAGCTGAGTGAGACAGGAGTGATTTTCACCAGCCCTTCCAAGTAGCAGCAGCAGGTTCCAATACAAGGCTGTCTCACAAGGCCTCACTCTAGAAAGGAGCGCTCATGTCCCATTTATCTTTTTATCAAAACAAAAATAAACTGAATCAATCTCATGAGCGGCCGCTGTGGTCTGATCTGGAGGGGACCTAGAGAAGAAATTGCTCTCAGCAGTGCCCCAAATACCATCACTGGTAGTGTATTGGTTCTATGAAGCATTGTTCTTTCTTTCGTCCTTTGATCCTCAAAAAGGTATCACACAGACTCCAGGGGGACTGATATTTATATATTTTCAAAATTTGGGACATCATTTGATGACAAATACAAGAAAAAGCATGGAAGTCGTGACTCTGAGCTAATGATTTATAAACTTGATTGCACATTAGAATTACCTGGGGAGTGTTTAAAAAAAAACCAAGTATTTAGGCTACACCTGTGACAATGAAATTAGAGTCTCTATAAGTGGCTCCTTCTTAGCAGTAATTTTTCCAGCTCCATAGGTGATTCTATTGTATAGTCCAGTTTTAGAACCTCTGCCTTATGCATGCTTGTTAAATGCAATCGTTATTCCAGAGAGATTAACACATTAATTTTCTTTTATTTTAACCTAATGGATTCATCCCATTGACATTGGAAGGGGAAGGATTAAAAAACAAATTCCATATTCTGAGGTCAGTGGTCATTAAAATATGAACGAAATAGAGAAATGGTTGGTGGAGTGGGGGGTACATTGAATGTACCTCGTTTATTTTGTTGATTTGTCATTCTTCTATGTTTTGTTGTTTGAAAATCAAGAACAAATAACATTTGCATAACTGAATAGCCTTCCCACATTGCATTGATTATAGTTTTAGTTTTTGTAGATTAATACTTTAACATCTCCCAGTGGCCAGTGGCTGTAACCTTGGGTGGCTTTGACCTCTGGCACCCTGCAGCAGAGTTTCAGTTCCTGGCCCAGAGATGGAGTTAGGGTCACGGCGCTGAGTGCACCAAATCCTAGTCACTAGACCAGTGGCCAATCACGAGGTCCTGGCCCTTTGGCTTTACAAAAAGGAATTCCCACAAGGACGGGAAGTAATGAAACAAGTGTTTACTAGGAGGAACAAGAGAGCAGTGTGCGTGGATAGACACATGGGCAGGCCCAGAGAGAGTTGCATGCTTGTGGTAGTTTAAATCACTTTTATGGGCATGCCTTTCGGTTTTCCTCTGCCCAGTCATTTTGATTGGCCTGGTTCACAGTCCATATGTGGTGTATCTCAGGGTCCTTTCATTTGTGCATGTACATCTCTTAGCTAAGACAGATTCTAGCGAGGAGCCCTGTGGGTAGTTAGCATCATTACTATGGGGTGGCGCCCCTTCCCTTTTTGACCTCCAAGGAGGCTTGTTGCCCTTGTGTAGAAGGTCTGGCAGGGCCCAGCATCCTGCCTCAATTGCCCTGTTTTTGCCTTGGAGGATAGGTCCACAGAAAACCAACTTCTACAGTTTGCCCTAGGGCTCCATCTGTCTCCTGCCTCAGCCATAGTCACGTAAATCTCGGCTCACCCCAAAATATCTGGAGCCTTTAGATGGCCCCCAAACATAGGCTTTAACAGTAATGATGAACATGAACTTTACAGGGTCCCACTTTCAACCTAGCTAGTCACTCCTAAACCACCGGCCTGGCTCATCGCTTCCCCTGGAAACGACAGTAAAGGTGCCCCTCCACCCCCAAGTGCGCTTTCTCCCCTTTCTCATCAGAGAACTGGGACTTTGCTTGACTGCCCTCCATGGCTGTTGTATTTCCCCCAAGGAACCATGAAGTAGCAAAGCTACTGAACTCCGGTTTCTTACTTTTTTGTTTGTTTGTTTTTATTTTTTAAAAATTTTAATTTTAATTGGAGGATAATTACAATATTGTGATGGTTTTTGCCATGTATCAGCATCAATCAGTCACGTGTCCCCCCATCGTGGACCTCCCTCGCACCACCCTTCCCACCCGTCCCTCTGGTTTTCCCAGAGCAAGTCTCTATTTAAAAAAAAATATATATTTATTCATTTTTGGCTGTGCTGGGTCTTTGTTGCTGTATGGGCTCTTCTCTAGTTGCAGCAAATGCGGGTTCCTCTCTAATTATGATGTGCAGGCTTCTCTTGTTGTCGAGCACAGGCTCTAGAGATCACGGGCTTCCATAGCTGCAGCACTTGGCCTCAGCAGTTGTGGTTCCCAGGTTCTAGAGCTCCGGTTCAACAACTGTAGCACACAGCCTTAGTTGCTCCAAGGCTGTGAGAATTACTGGATCAGGGGTTGAACCTGTGTCTCCTGCATTGGCAGTGGATACTTTACAAGTGAGCCACCAGGAAGCCCTGCTTCTCACTCTTGCTCTGTTTCTGGCCCCATCCCCTCATTCAAGGTAATATGGTTAACATAGATGGAAGGAGTGAGGTTTGAAAAAATAGTCCCCATCCAAACATAAATCCCTTTCCTCCAGAAAATCTTTCAGGTTTATGAAAGTTTCTCTCTTCAAAGGGATAACCTTGTCGTTGTATTATTATTACTCTTATAGAACAAATCTTTTCTTAGAATCATTAAAAAAATTTGTTTTGTTCTGGTAAAAATTGTGTTTCCAGATAGCAAGCATCCGCTTAGTATATTCAGATATTCAGGTGAAATTTTACAGTTCACTTCTTACAGGTAAAAACTTCATGTCAGAAAGTAGATGGGCTCACAGCTCTAGTTTTCTTTAATGAGAACTGACACACCATTGATTAGAATTTATTGCTATTTTACCTTGATAAATGCTTGAGAGGCTATTTCTTTTGTTGTTTCATTTTGAATACACGTTCTTTCTGGTTTACTGTGACTTTTTGTTTTTTTCTTGGTAATCTGGATGTGATATATTAGGGCAAAACTTGGTCAACCCATCCGTTTTTGAGAGAGAGGGTATGTACAAACACAACAGTTGCCCCAAATTCTTAAAAGTTATTTTACAGATGGATCTGTATTTCACATACAAGTCTAGGCAGTTATAATGATGATGAACTTGAGTATGCAATCTCTTGGTCCTTTTTTTTGAGGGGGAAGCTTTTTGTAATATAGTAAAGACAATATATTGCTGCAAGTTGTACCTATTTGAATATTGTGGGATTTTTATTACCACAAAGCTTATAGTAAGTTGGGGCAATAATAACATTTATTAAATATTTACTATCTACCTGGAATGGTTTTAAAGTCTTTGGATGGTCTAATTTATGGAATCTAAATGCTATATTTTAAAGTGGATAAAATGGAACACTAGAATTTAAAGTAATTTTCCAACATCAACATCTAATTAGAATTTTAGAAATTGTAGCCAGTGAGACTCCAAGAGCTCGAAGTCTTCAGAGTCATAGAATACTGCTTCCTTGAGTCATTAACAGTAATTATAATCCCATCATTCAATGTGATAGAACATGCTGCTGCTGCTAAGTCACTTCAGTCGTGTCCGACTCTGTGTGATCCCATAGACGGCAGCCCACCAGGCTCCCCCATCCCTGGGATTCTTCAGGCAAGAACACTGGAGTGGGTTGCCATTTCCTTCTCGGATATGTGAAAGTGAAAAGTGAAAGTGAAGTCACTCAGTCGTGTCCAACTCTTAGGGACCCCATGGACGGCACCCTACCAGGCTCCTCTATCCATGGGATTTTCCAGGCAAGAGTACTGGAGTGGGGTGCCATTGCCTTCTCCAGATAGAACATGCAAAACTCCCTTAATAAAGAGGAAGAAGGTTTTAAATATTTCTGGCCCATCTTATCCAGATTGCCTGGTAGTTGCTGAGATTTTCAGGGCACTGATATAGACACAATCAGCATTAAGCATATAAGACACTGCTTTTTTTTTTTTTTTTAATGTGTTTTCTTATTGCGGCAAAAGTCAAAATAATATAAAACTATTTTAATTCTATTTAAATACAGTCCAGTGGCACCAGGTATATTCGCATTGTTGTATAATTCTCATCATCATCCATTCCTGAATTTTCAGCTTCCTAAACTGAAAGTCTGTCCCCATTGAACAATAAGTCCCTATTTCTCCTTGCCACTCACCTCCCAGCCCTTGGCATCTACCAAGGTACTTTCTGAATCTGCATTTGACTATTCGAGGTGCCTCATACAAGTGCAGTCAAAGGTACTGTCTGTCTTTAGGACATAAGATACTGTTTTCTGAATGTGCTGAAGACTTGAATTTTTTCGTATGATAATGCGTCAGAGAGGCCACAGTAAGTAATGGGGAGTTGTATGTTACCTTATCAATTCAGAAAAAGATAATGAGTTGAAAGACTGAAGGCAGAAGGAGAAGGGGCAGCAGTGAGTAAGATGGTTAGCATCACCGACTCAATGAACTGAGCCTGAGAAAACTGCGAGAGAGTGGAGGACGGGGGAGCCTGGCGCCCTCAGTCCACGGGGTCACAGAGAGTTGGGCATGACTTAGCTGCCCAGCAACAGCAGCATTCGTGGTGCTTTGACTTACCCAGGTAATTGATAATTTTCTAGTTATCCTGACTCGGTCAAAGAAGTCTCAGCAGACACTATTGATTTAGGGAAGAGGCAGACTAAGGAACCTTTCTTTGGGAATACTGAACTTGGAATCTCATACTGGGAGTTTTGCAGTGTCAATGCAGAACATGGTATTATAAACTGATAGTATGAGAAAGTGCTCTTATTAGGTTATACGGTAACCTTGTAATTTACAAATATTGGGAAACTATGGTCCATGAATTAACAGGGACAGGGACAACATTAAGAAGTGAGTAGTAAGGATGGGAATTCTACTGAGGTCTGAATTATTTGAATTATAATGCAGGATGTCTTCCTATTCATCAATTATACGAAAAAAATAAATTCAAACAAAAGAAAAAGAGTGAAATATGTTAGGAGCCATGTGAGGAATAATCATATTTTATTGTAAGAAACATGAAGAACAGAAACTTTCACTATGGTCACTTTTTGTTAGTTGGTTGTGTTGAAAGCAATGATCAATTTTGAGAGGCTCATCGTCTCCAAGAAATGGTAGAAAATTCTCTGCTTTGGCACAGAATGGCTCTTAATTTTGTGTAACTACAATTGGGAAGTTTCTGGTCCAAGATTAACTACTGTGCTAATGTTCGTGAAATAGTTTGGTTTCTTTGACACATTGTAAATTTTCTTTTCAATGTTTGATAAAGAAGATTCAATGTCAATATTCATTAGAAACCATTACTGTATTTCGTTTCTTGAAGTATTTGAGCAGATCCAATTACTATGTCATAAACATTTTATGGAACTGAGGCATGACAAGATCTGTCTATTTTTTTATTGGCTGTTAACATTCTTGTCATATTTAGTGTTTCACCTGGGAGTTGTTTTTAGTCAGAGTTCACTCTTAGGTGTGTCTGTCTTTCAACCTTGATGCAAAACTAATGACTTATTATTATCTCAGTCATAAATGAATCTTCAAAAGACATCAGGGACTTTTAAAAATCATGCTTAGGAGTTTTTTCTTTTTTTTTTTTTTTGAGGTAGGTATTAACTGTGCACGTTATTCTATTGAACTTCATGACTTAAAACATTATCTTAATGATACATGCTATTTTCTTAAAAAAAGAATGTCTCTTTAATAGTCATGCAATAATATTCAAGGTATAATCACTTACATAATTGAAGCATCTTTTTTTGAAGGTTAAATTCCTAAGCTTCAGGGAAAGATTTTGAAATTCTCATTGCTCTCAGAGGCACAGACATCCACAAAGAAATCCCTGCTCAGTGAGAAGTACTGTGTGATATATATCTTTTTCTCCTGCATAGCACACTTTAAAACTTTAAATAAACGTTATTGGTTTATCCTATGTTTAACTAAAGGAGTTACGTTTCCCCAAGATCCCTGATGTTATACAGTTATGTAGATAAAATAATAAAACTTACTTGGGAAAAAAAAAACTTAATTCGGAATAACATAAACCAGCTTTATTTATTTGTAAAAAGTTCCAAAACAAATATGGCAAAATAGTAACATCTGTTAAATCCAATTGTGGATATCTGGTGTCATGATGTTCTGTTTATTGGGAAAATAAAAGATCATATAAAGTTAAATGAAGATATAGATTTTTAACTTAAATTTCTCCTTTCATATTGATTTTTCTCTGCTTTCCTTTAGTATTTATGTATACCATATCTTTTATCACTCTTTCCTAATTAGTTCTTGTTAATAATTTCACTTACCTTCCTAAAAGACAGTGGATTTATGCTTCTCAAATATCATATAGTGATTCTTACAATTGGGAATAACTTGTATTTTTAAATTTTTTAATTTAATGTAACTGAATACAAATTCAATTCCCAAATACAGTATTTGAATATTTTATTTCACCACTTAAGATTTTATCTGGAGTCAAATTTTTACATCATATACCTCCTTGAATCTTAAATTACCTATCACATTTAAGACCACTGTGTCTTCTTGTTCATAGTTGTCATCACCTATAACTCAGTTTATTGATGTACACATAAGCAGGTCTGGCTACTGGCAAAAGGTAGAGAAGTTATTGGGGTTTGTCTTAATGTTCCTTCCTTATCTTTATAGAATTTTCCCTAAGGGCCTTTCCCCAGTGCCTCATCTCAATTGGTTTGCCTTTCATTGCCAATTCTGATCTGCTTTCATCTGGCTAAGATTTTGCATGGGATCTGTGAAATAACTCTCAACAACAAAATTATGTGTTTGTGTATAAACAGACATTTTTCTAAGTGCTAAAATTATAACTGAGATGAAGATAGATCTCTGGCCCTAAGAATCTTTCAATACTTTGCTTTTATATTTATATCAAGGATATACAAGGCTGACTCTACCCTCCGCATCCAGGCTCCACCAATACTATCCCTCCAGGAAATCTGGTTTGTGACTAAAGAACAGCCAGAGCTTAAGAGAGTCCTGGGTGATTTGGGGTGTGGGCGACTAGTCTCATTCTTGGGAAGGATTGGTTTTGCACAGGTGTGTTAGTGATCCCAGTTACACTGTGAGTGGAAGTTTAATGGTTAATTAATTTCTGAAAGCACCAGACACTTAGACTCACAGCAGCCAGCAGAATTCTGCCCTGACAGTTATCCATGCGACCTTATGTTGAGATCGTTCCTCTCGCCCAGTTACTGATCCTTGATGGTCACTCACGGGCTCCCCTTCCCTGAGTTGCTTCCTGGTCACTGAGTCAGGCTCTTCTTCAGTTTCAGAGCTGCCCTCTGACTACCTTCACAAGGGGCTAGGGTTTCCAATCTCTAAGAACCGGTGCTTCTTGTCCTAATCTCTCTACTCCACAGTTTTCTTTAAATCCAGTTTCCATTACTGTATCTGGCCCAAACATAAATGTTTTCAAAGAAGTTTTGGTATTGAGTATAAACCTTTAAGAAACAGACTCCACATGTTCCGATATAGAGTTACACTTTGTAAGAAGTTACATAGGATGGTCATTGGTTAAATGCATCGCTCCAATAAGAAGTCTAGGGCTTCCCTGATAGCTCAGTTGGTAAAGAATCCGACTGCAATGCAGGAGACCCCAGTTTGATTTCTGGGTTGGGAAGATCCGCTGGAGAAGGGATAGGCTACCAACTCTAGTATTCTTGGGCTTACCTTGTGGCTTGGCTGGTAAAGAATCTGCCTGCAACACAGGACACCTGGATTCAATCCCTGGGTTAGGAAGATCCCTGGAGAAGGGAAAGGCTACCCACTCCAGTATTCTGACCTGGAGAATTTCATGTACTGTATAGTCCATGAGGTTGCAAAGAGTCAGACACAACTGAGTGACGTTCACATTCACAATAAGAAATCTTTCAGCTTTAGCAAGACTAGTTCCTTTAAGATATTTTCAGAGCAGTTTTTCAAGCCTCAGTATTATGCCTGTGAGAGGGATTTGTTCACATAGCCCTTTTGGTATTTCCTAAGATGTATCACAAAGACATTCTGTAACTTATAGGAAAGGTAAGTTATGCCTCTACATCTGGTCCTGAGCATCTACTGTGTGCAAACGTTTGGGGAGGCATGCATGCTCAGTTGCTCAATCATGTCTGACTCTTTGCAGCCCCATGGACTGCCAGGCTCCTCTGTCCCTGGGATTCTCCAGGCAAGAATACTGGAGTGGATAGCCATTCCTTTCTCAAGGGGATCTTCCTGACCCAGGGATCGAACATGTGTCTCCTGCATTGGCAGGTGGAGTCTTTACCACTGAGCCACCTTTTGGAGGCACTAGGATGCTGAAGCAAACAAGAGAATTTGTGGTTCTTGCCCTTATTTCCCCATGTTCAGACTGACTCCACTGTGTATTAGTTCTGAGACCCTGGGGGAAATTACTTAACCTATCAGAGTCTCATTTGTTAATAAAGGAAAACAGTGATCTTAATACTTAATCAAACTCACAGATTGTTCTGTGAATCATCACCTGATTTCTCTGAAGTTACTTTGTAACTATAACATGATAAACTGTAAGTATTCATGTTTTTTAATAGCAATAAAACACATTCTCAAACATTAAGAAGTCTACTAAGAAAATTTAAAACTTAACTGCTTAATACATAGAGACATAGAGAACAGATTTGTGGCGACCAAGGGAGGCAAAGGTTTGGGAGTCTGGGATTAGCGGATGCATACTGATATATATAGGATGAATAAACAACAAGGTCCTACTGTATAGCACAGGGATTATATTCGGTATTCTGTGATAAACCATAATGGAAAAGAATATGAATAACAGTGTATATACATACAGAACTGAGTCACTTTGCTGTTCATCAGAACTTAACACAGCATTGTAAATCAATTATATTTCAATAAAATTAAAAACAAAATAATAGTAAGAAATAAAACTTAACTGCTTAAAATTGAAACAGAATAGGTAATGGAGAGCCCTTCCTACTTTAACCTGCCTATTTCTAAAATACAGCTCAGGTTTCACTGTTACAGATTATTTTTTATTATTGGATGTGGTAGTGGTGATCTAGTTGCCAAGTCATTCTTGTGACCCTGTGAACTGTAGCCTGCCAGTTCATGGGATTCCCTCTGTCCATGGAATTCTCCAGGCGAGAATACTGGAATGGGTTGCCATTTCCTTCTCCAGGGGCTCTTCCCCGACCCAGGGATTGAACCCGTGTCTCCTGCATTGGAGGTAGATCATTTACCACTGAGCCACTAGGAAAGTGTATATTGTATATTATTGTATATTAATTATTTATGTGTGCATGCATGCTAAGTTGCTTCAGTTGTGTCCAACTCTTTGCGACCCTATGGACTGTAGTCTGCCAGGCTCCTCTGTTATATTCCTACCCTAATAATTAAGAATGCACCTCCAGAACTGAATGAACAGAGTCCCAGCAGAACTTGCAACTCATGGAGACAAAATTATCAGAAATGCTAAAATCATTAACAGATGTAAGAATTCAGATTTTGTCAACAGAAACTTTATAAAATGGACCAAAGGTATTTGACAACATTTATGTACCAAGTATTTCAAGGTTTCTATAGAATGCATGCTTATCCTGGTTTCCGTCATAAAAAATGACAAGTTTTTATTGCCCTAACCCCTTTGTCCAAGGGATGACAACATTTATGACACAGTTTGCCTCCGAGAGTTATCAATGACACAGGAAGGTGGCTAGATAAAATACCTAACACAGTATATGGGGATAACTTTAATTATCTCACTAGGGAGGTTTGAACTACTTAATTGTGGGATTTTTTTTTTTCTAAGTAAACTTTACATATTAAGATGCCTTGTTGATCTCAAAGGGATTTAAAAATAACTCATAGGAAAGGCACAAACAGTGGCAATTTGGAGATGCAAATCAGATTGCAAAAAACAGATAGGTTTCGTAAATCTGAGAGTATTTTTGGACTCTCTTGTTTTCTTTTTATAAATAACCTGCTGTTGGGATCCAAGGGCATTACTGTTCATCCTTGTGTGGGTGGTATAATTACACAGAATAGTTTAAGTGAAAAAATCTTTATGTAAATGTTAGGTTGCAATCAGAACTTGATGTCACCTATATCATTGAAGTCTAATACACTTTCATTAAATGCCAAAAACAGGATATAAAGTTTTCATTCTAAAAATAACACCTAATAAAGAGAAATAATTAAGCTTCTGATTAAAAGCTCACACACTCCTCATTCTTTGTCTTTTTCCTGGGTAACTAATTCTGGTGATACTTGGAAGTATCAAAGCCTTGAAAGATAAAATTTTGAAGGTTATCCCCTCTTTCCCATTGGGGGTCATAAGATAAATGGGTGCTGTCTGCAATAAATTTTTAGAAAGAATGTTCTTTTTCAGCCTCCAGTATCATCTTTAATACCCACTAGATTTCATATGCTCTGTGCTTATCTTCCCTTCTCTGTAGTTGAAAATAATATTCCCCTTTCTGGAGAAACACCTAAATTTTTAACCTCCTCAAGCCAAAATGTTAAATTTCCTTTACGTCATCAATATTTACTGTTTGTGCATTTTATTGACTGATACTATGGTAGGCACCATAAAAGACACAGAAATAATAGGACAGTTTTTGCCCTCAAAAATTTCTCTGAAGAAAGAAATCCCATCTTGCACTTGTCTAAACTGGTGTTTAGCTAATATGTATTGATTTAACTTGACATGGAAATGAGATGAAGGAATATATCAGTGACACATCTGATGTTGAGTTTTATGATGAATGTATCAGAGATATATTATGTGTTAGAAATTGTGTCGATAAGATTATATCTACATTTTCAGATTTTATTTTTCTAATATAGTAGTAATGCATATTCTTTCAGGAACCTCTTAAAATGAAAAAGGAGTATAAAATGGAAAAAAGTTTTTCAGTATATAATTATAATCATTGATAGCACCATATTGATATTTTTTCCTATTTTTTGTGCATGAATTAAAAATATTATTGTAATTTATTTGTATATGGAATTTTGATTTTATGTAATATTATTGCTTTTTCAGTTAACAAACTATGCAAATATTTTTCACATCATTGCCTCTTTTAGTCATCAGTTCTTTAATACACTTGGTTCTCACTCTTTTGGAGGAATTTACTAGAGGGTCAGGCTCTAAGAACTACTCCTTGTCCTAAAGAAGAGTATAGACATGGCTAAGATACAGATAATAGATAAACAGTTTCAATTCAGAAGGATAGATTATGAGGAAAGTAAGAATATTAAACTATATATAGCCACAAACTGACTCTTGAATATCACAATATATCTGTAGCTGTTCACCATTTTCTATGACATTTGTTGTACTTTTGCTGGCCCATCAGCTATTCTTACATATATGACTTTTACTAACTAATAACCAAACTTTGGAATTACCTCCTCTAGATCCTTACCTTTTCATCTTCTGCTTTATACAGTTTAGCTTCTTAGATGACTACTTTCTTAGAGATATTTTGAACTGATTCGATCGTTCTGGATATTTATGGACTTTTCAGACTGAAAGAGATTTAAGTCCTAAGCATGTTATTGATGAGCACTTGGTATAAATTGACGGTTCATAGAAATCCTCTGTTGCTATGTCACTTCTTAGAGTTTTATCAACTCTATCTATCAACTCTAAGTAGGACGTTCCTGAGTAAGACGTTTGGTAGCCTGTGGACATGAAATTGATGTAGAACCTTTCCTTGTGGTTTGAGGGAAGAGGAGTTCCTAAACATACGATAGTTACATGAAAGATGTTTTTGTATTCTCACTCTTTTTCTATGAAAATCCTATAAATCCCTGTTAGGGATTTATCTTTTTATAAGTGAGGAAACTGAGTTGAAAAGTAGGAATAGCTTGCATAAGCTCACAAAACTACTCAGTGGAAATGAATATTCCGTCTGATTCTTTGAATCTAAGTTGGTATATTTCATATATTCTAAAATTCTTATGAATTATCTCTTGAAATATGGCCTGAAACCACATTTCTCTTTTCTTTTTGAATTCCAGTTTAAACATAATATTAGGACTTCTCACCATGTGGTCCTTGTCCCTTCCCCTCTGTTTATATTTCTGTCTTTTTATTTCTTTACAATTTATCTTGGTTCATTTCTACTAAACTATTTCTAATTAACAACTCTCCTTTTGCCATTTGCTACCATCTATGTTCAGTATGATTAATACTGATTATTGTGCATTTTATTTCTAGAAATCATTTTGTATCTTTTTCAGATCTGCTGTCATTTAGAGTTTCCTGTTACCTGTCTATAATTCTGATTGTGTTATTTATTTAAAGAGAATAAGATGATTGTTTTGTAATGTTTGATAGTTCTTATACCTAAGGTTTGTGTGAATCTGTTTCTAAGTTGTATTTTTGTATTTATTCTTCCTCATGGTGCCTTACAGTGCATGGTTCCCTTTGGTGTGCTAATTTTTGCCTTGGGGAAGATGCTTGTGGGAATTCTTCAAAGAGTAAGGGGGTGCGCCAAGACAGAAACCCCCCTAAGGCAGATCCGGAGCTCTTACTTCCCTGGTTCACTTAGCCTTGGGTATCTTAACTGCATTTCTCTGCAGTACACTCTACTGGTGCAATTTATCAAGCAAATGTTTTTGTTTGTTGTGTTTCCTTTGGTTTTCCATACTGTTTTCAGAACCAGTCAAACGTTTGTCTGTCCTGCACCAGAATCAGTGGCAGTAGTGTGGAGTACCAGTGCTGGTTCACTTTCTTCTGATGGTGTAGATGTAGAGGAATTCTTTAATAACCTAAATGGGAAAAGAATTTGAAAAAGAAGAAATGTATGTATATTTCTAACTGAATCACTTTGTGATATACCTGAAACTAACATAATGTTGTAAATTAACAAGAGTCCAGTATAAAATAAAAATTAAAAAAGATTTAGAAGAATTTCTATAAATTGTAAGGCAGTGGCCTCTCAATAGTTTTTTACCTAGAGTAGCCCAAAGAGGCTGCAGACCAGAGTCCACATTTGTCAGATTGACAGGCAGATACCCTCAAGATAAAAGCACTTGTAGCACTCTGATAACTCCCTGATCCAGATTTATTTTTTATTCCTCAGAATTTGGCTCACCAGTATTCCACTATCTTCTCTTCTCTGCTTTAATATTCATGAAAAATATTTACTTATCTTGTGTACTAGTTGTTTTTACCTAACCTAACTCTTCATGCCAGAAAAGAAACTGTCTTACTCAGCTTCAAAGCTGGCATTCATAGCTGATCTGCCTCTAGGCTCCAATGAATATTCTATTATTTTCTTTTAATGCTGCATTCCACCCACCATAATTGTTTGATAGGTTTTTTTTTTTTTTTTTTTTAACCAATCAATCCACATGTCCTTCATGTAAGGGCCAATTAAAAACAATAATCTACAAGATAGCCTGGATAGTGTTACCTCAGGCACACCTAGTTAAAACCTAATGTTCAAACTCTTTACTGGTTGTACAGAAATGGGGTTTCCCACTTGGAAATTTAAGACTGTGATGTGTTCTCAACTTTTAGGGCCTTGCATTCCTTTTAAATCACAAGATACAGGAATTTATTAGAGTTTGATGTGCAAGTGATGGTGTGCTTAATATGTTATATGAGTGGTGCAGTGTCCTCTAATGCTCCCTGGACCAACATAAAAACAAATAGTTGCATCTCATTGGAGCTGTTGAAACACAAGAAATTTTAATAAATAAGAATTATGATGCAATAAAATTCATCATTATGTGAGGATTTGGGAGAGCACTAAATGTCTTTGGAAACCCATATTATTCTTTTGCTCTTCCTATTTCTATTCCATTCTACAATTATAATGAAATCTTTAGGTATTTCTTGAGGGAATTTTAAAATCAAAACTACCCACAAATCCCTTTTTCTCTAAGATGACTCCAGGATTGAATTTTAAGACTATTTTCCTCTTTCAGAATAGGAAACCTACACATTCTATGTGGATTTCACATTTACAGAAATTTATAACTGCTATTCTAGTTCTGATATTTTTTCTTTCTCTGTGTATTCTGTAGCAGTTGCCGCCACTGCCCTGTCGATTGGTCCTTGACGATTACCATTTCCATGCACACTGAGACCATTTCCAGCTGCTAGAATCTGTGACTCTTTCTGAGGACACTCTTGGCCCCATGAGCCACCTGTTCACTAATGCAGACTGGAAGTACCAAGGAGTTTCTGAAAGCATTTAATGCATTTAAAGCATTTAAAAGAGGTATCATTTAATCAATGATTATTAGATGTTGGTGGATAAATGCTTCTGTTCTCTTACTGCTTAGATGGGATAACATGTTTGCATTCTCCACTCACTCCCAAATTTTACGTGTGTGATTAAGCTCCATTCATCATGGTGGTAACTTGCTTGATAAAGTACTTGTTTCTGGCTTTCTTATCTCCCCTGTCTCACTTTCCTACTCTCCTCATGAAGAGTCCTAGCATCACTCCAAATAAATGATCTGTTCTTATATCCTTGGAGTAAAGTCCAGTTCTGGGGGAAGCCAAATAAAGACCCAATGCTTGTTCCTCCCTCAAAACACATTGCCATGGAAAAGGTATGGTTGAACTGAAAAACTGCATTTTAATGTTGAATTTGTCCTTAGTTATCCTGAATCATTACAGAGTTCACAAATACTCAAATTTCAGTTCAGTTCAGTTGCTCAGTCCTCTTCAGCTCTTTGAGACCCCATGGACTGCAGCATGCCAGGCTTCCCTGTCCATCATCATCCAAACTCCCAGACTTTGCTCAAACTCATGTCCATCATTTCTGTGATGCCATCCAACCATTTCATCCTCTGTCATACACTACTCCTCCTGCCTTCAATCTTTTCCTGCATCAGGGTCTTTTCTAATCAATCAGCTCTTTCCATCAGGTGGCCAAAGTATTGGAGTTTCAGCCTCAACATCAGTCTTTCCAATGAATATTCAGGACTGATTTCCTTTAGGATAGACTGATTTGATCTCCTTGCAGTGCAAGGGACTCTCAAGAGTCTTCTCCAACGTGACGGCTCAACAGCATCGACTCTCTGGTGCTCAGCTTTCTTTAGAGTCCAACTCTCACATCCCTACATGACTACTGGAAAACCCATAGCTTTGACCAAACAGACCTTTGTCTGTAAAGTAATGTCTCTGCTTTTTAA
Organism: Muntiacus reevesi; assembly: GCF_963930625.1. Lineage (NCBI taxonomy): Eukaryota > Metazoa > Chordata > Mammalia > Artiodactyla > Cervidae > Muntiacus > Muntiacus reevesi. Next base: position 65,761,000 of record NC_089253.1, on the reverse strand, counting down.
TATCCTATCTTGATTTGTCAAAGCTTTTCTTCCAAGGAGCAAGTGTCTTTTAATTTAATGGCTGTAGTCACTATCTGCAATGATTTTGGAGTCCAAGAAAATAAAATCTGTCACTGTTTGCATTGTTTACCCATCTGTTTGCCATGATGGGACCAGATGCCATGATCTTAGTTTTTGAATGTTGAATTTTAAGCCAGCTTTTTCATTCTCCTTTTTCACTTCATCAAGAGGCTCTTTAGTTCCTCTCTGCTTTGTGCCCTATGCAGATATCATCTGCATATCTGAAGTTATTGATATTTCTACTGGCAATCTTGATTCCAGCTTGTGCTTCATCCAGTACAGCATTTTGCATTATATTCTCTGAATGACTGATGCTGAAGCTAAAACTCCAATACTTTGGCCACCTGATGCAAAGAATTGACTCATTTGAGAAAACTCCAATGCTGGGAAAGATTGAAGGCAGGAGGAGAAGGGGACAACAGAGGATGAGATGGTTAGATGACATCACCGAACCAATGGACATGAGTTTGAATAAACTCCAGGAGTTGGTGATGGACAGGGAGGCCTGGCATGCTGCAGTCCATTGGGTCTCAAAGAGTTGGACATGACTGAGTGACTGAACTGACTGACTGACTCTGAATATAAGTTAAATAAGCAGGGTGACAATATACAGCCTTGATATACTCCTTTCCCAATTTGGAACCAGTCCATTTTTCCATGTCCTTTTCTAATTGTTGCTTCTTGACCTGCATACTGATATCTCAGGAGGCAGGTAAGATGGTCTGGTATTCCCGTCTCTTGAAGAATTTTCCACAGTTTGTTGTGATCCACAATCAGAGGATTTGCATAGTCAATGAAGCAGAAGTAGTTGTTTTTCGAGAATTCTCTTGCTTTTTCTATGATCCAATGAATATTGGTAATTTGATCTCTAGTTCTTCTGCCATTTCTAAATTCATCTTGAACATCCTGAAGTTCTCAGTTCACGTACTGTTGAAGCCTAGCTTGGAGAATTTTGAACGTTACTTTGCTAGCGTGTGAGATGAGTGCAGTTGTGAGGTAGTTTGAACATTCTTTGGCATTGCCTTTCTTTGGGATTGGAATGAAAACTGGTGAAATATCTCCAGAAAGAATGAAGAGGCTGAATAGAAGCAGAAACGATGCCTACTTGTGGATGTGACTGGTGATGGAAGCAAAGTCCAATGCTGTAAAGAACAACATTGCATAGGAAACTGGAATGTTAGGTCCATGAATCTAGGTAAATTGGAAGTGGTCACATGGGAGATGGCAAGAAGGAACATCAACATTTTAAGAATCAGTGAACTAAAATGGATAGGAATGTACAAATTTAATTCAGATCATCTATATCTACTACTGTGGACAAGAATTCCTTAGAAGAAATGGAGTAGCCCTCACAGTCAACAAGAGAATCTGAAATACAGTACTTGGGTATAATCTCAAAAATGACAAAATTATCTCTGTTTGTTTCCAAAGCAAATCATTCAGTATCACAGTAATCCAAGTCTATGCCCCAACCACTAATGCTAAGGAATCTGAAGTTGCCAAAGGAGCTGAAGTTCAAGAAGCTGGAGATCATTCTAGGAGGACATATAAGACCTTCTAGAACTAACAGCCAAAAAAGATGTCCTTTTCATTATAGGGGACTGGATTGCAAAAGCCGAAAATCAAGAGATACCTGGAATAACAGGCATGTTTGGCCTTGGAGTACAGAATGAAGCAGGGTAAACTCTAACAAGAGTTTTGCCAAGATAACACAGTGATCATAGCAAACACCCTCTTCCAATAACACAAGAGACAATTCTACACATAGACATCACCAGATGGTCAGTACAGAAATCAGATTGATCATATTCTTTGCAGCTGAAGGTGGAGAAGCTGTATACAGTCAGCAAAAATAAGACTGGGAGCTGACTGTGGCTCAGATCATGAACTCCTTATAGTCAAATTCAGACTTAAATTAAAGAAATTAGGGAAAACCACTAGACCATTCAGGTATGACCTAAATCAAATCCCTTACAGTTATTCAGTGGAAGTGACATATAGATTCAAGGGATTAGATCTATAGACAGAGTGCGTGAAGAACTATGGATGGAGGTTTGTAACATTGTATAGGAGGTGGTCATCAAAACCAGCCCCATGAAAAAGAAATGCAAAAAGGCAAAATGGTTTCCTGAGGAGGCCTTACAAATAGCTAAGGAAAGGGAAGCGAAAGGTAAAGGAGACAAGGGAAGATATAAGCATCAGAATGCAGAGTTTCAAAGAATAGCAAAATGAGATAAGGAAACCTTCCTAAGTGATCAATGCAAAGAAATAGAGGAAAACAATAGAATGGGAAAGACTAGAGATCCCTTCAAGAAAATTAGAGATACCAAGGGAACGTTTCATGCAAAGATGGGCACAATAAAGGACAGAAATGGTATGGACCTAACAGAAGCAGAAGATATTAAGAAGAGGTGGAAAGAATACACAGAAGAACTACACAAAAAAGATCTTAATGACTCAGATAACCACGATGGTGTGCCCACTCATCTAAAGCCAGACATCTTGGAGTCCCAAGTTAAGTAGGCCTTAGGAAGCATCAGTATGAACAAAGCTAGTGGAGATAATGGAATTCCACCTGAGCTGTTTCAAATCCTAAAAGATGATACTGTGAAAGTGCTGGACTCAATATGCCAGCAAATTTGGAGAACTCAGCAGTGGCCACAGGACTGGAAAAGGTCAGTTTTTATTCCAGTCCCAAAGAAAGGCAATGCCAAATAATATTCAACTGTACATATTATAATAGGAAATCCTTGTATAAAATAAGCTTACTATACAGCATGTATATTATCTATAGTGAAACAGATCACCAGCCTAGGTGGGATGCATGAGTCAAGTGCTCCGGCCTGGTACACTGGGAAGACCCAGAGAAATCGGGTGGAGAGGGAGGTGGGAGGGGGGATCGGGATGGGGAATACATGTAACTCCATGGCTGATTCATGTCAATGTATGACAAAACCCACTGCAATGTTGTGAAGTAATTAGCCTCCAACTAATAAAAATAAATGAAAAAATAAAAGCTTACTAAAAGCTTGTGTTGCTTATTTAAATTTATAGAGTAGACTGGCAGTAGCAGCTGTTAGTAAAAAGTAACAAATATTGCTTTGGAAGTCATAGAAAATATATGTTTCATATGTATCAATATCTCACAACATTCATATTTTATTGGTACTTTTTTAATAAGAATTTTTCAAGGAAGAAACAGAGGAAACCAATGGTTAATGTTTATCTGGGTGTTAGAGATGGCCATCAAACTAACCCACCCCAGAGTCTGCAGTTTTAAACTCTATCTTCTGAATGATTAAAGCACAGTTTTATTTCTGGGCAGGGGGTGAAGGTAAATCATCTATGCTTTGAAAGTGTCTATAAATATTTTTTAAGTCTGTGATCAAATAAAAGTGAGTCTAAAAACATGCTACTGTTTTCATTGGCAATCAGCAGGAGAAGCCAATCATATTAATGTTAAATCAGACCCTTCTCTTGCCTGTTTACAAAGGTATAAATGCTAGCAAACTGAACTTGGTGTGAGGATTATCCAGCTCTGGCTCTACTCCTCTCTCTTTAGACTAAGGTCTTGCCTTGAAAATATTGCTTCAAGCTTTTGAATTAACCAATTAATCAGTACGGCTAGGGCTATTGTTGTTGTTGTTCAGTTGTTAATTTGTCTCCAACTATTTGCAACCTCATCAGTTGCAGCATTCCAGGCTCCTCTGTCCTCTAGTTATCTCCCAGAGTTTGCTCAGAGTCATGTCCGTTGAGTTGGTGATGCCATCCAACTATCTCATCTTCTGCATCCTCCTTCTGCTTTTGCCTTCAGTCTTTCCCAACATCAGGATTTTTTCCCAATGAGTTGGCTCTTCGCATCAGGTGGCCAAAGTACTGGAGCTATAGCTTAAGCATCAGTACTTCCAATGAATATGCAGGTTTGATTTCCTTTAGAATTGACTGGTTTGACTTCTTTGATGTCCAAGGGACTCTCAAGAGTCTTCTCTAACACCGCAGTTCAAAAGCATCAAATCTTCTTCAGCACTCAGCCTTCTTTTCACCCTCTATCCATAGAGGGTGTTTGCGTTTATGAAAGAGTTGGGAATACCAGACCACCCTACCTGCCTCTTGAGAAATCTGTATGCAGGTCAAGAAGCAACAGTTAGAACTGGACATGGAAGAATAGACTAGTTCCAAATAGGAAAAAGATTACATCAAGGCTGTGTATTGTCTCCCTGCTTATTTAACTTAAATGCAGAGTACATCACGAGAAACGCTGGGCTCAGCCCAGCATTTAAGTTAAATAAGCAGGGTGACAATATACAGCCTTGGTGTAATTTTTTTCCTATTTGGAACTAGTCTATTGTTCTATCATCATGTCAATGTATGACAAAAAACACTACAATATTGTAAAGTAATTAGCCTCCAACTAATAAAACTAAATGAAAAAAAAAAGATTTCTGGGAGAAATATCATTAACCTCAAATATGCAGATGAGACCACCCTTTAGCAGAGCTAAAGAGCCTTTTGATGAAAGTGAAAGAGAGTGAAAAAGTTGGCTTAAAGCTCAACATTCAGAAAACTAAGATCATGGCATCTGGTCCCATCACTTCATGGCAAATAGATGGGGAAACAATGGAAACAGTGGCTGACTTTGTTTTTTTGGGCTCCAATCACAGCAGATGGTGATTTCAGCCATGAAATTAAAAAACACTTACTCCTTGGAAGGAAATTTATGACCAACCTAGACAGCATATTAAAAAGCAGACACATGACTTTGCCAACAAATGTTCATCTAGTCAAGGCTATGGTTTTTCCAGTGGTCATGTATGGATGTGAGAGTTCGACTGTGAAGAAAGCTGAGCATCAAAGAATTGATGCTTTTCAATTGTGGTGTTGGAGAATACTCTTGAGAGTCCCTTGGACTGCAAGGAGGTCCAACAAGCCCATCCTAAAGGAGATCAGTCCTGGGTGTTCATTGGAAGGACTGATGCTGAAGCTGAAACTCCAAAACTTTGGTCACCTGATGCGAAGAGCTGACTCATTTGAAAAGACCCTGATGCTGGGAAAGATTGAGGGTGGGAGGAGAAAGGTCAACAGAGGATGAGATGGCTGGATGGCATCACCGATTCGATGGGCATGAGTTTGGGTAAACTCTGGGAGTTTGTGATGGACAAGGAGGCCTGGTGTGCTGTGGTCCATGGGGTTTCAAATAGTCAGACACAACTGAGCGACTGAACTGAACTGAACAGCCTTCTTTATGGTCCATCTCTCACATCCATACATGACTATAGGAAAAATCATAGCTTTGACTATAGTGCCATTGGTTGGTGAAGTAATGTCTCTGCTTTTTAATATGCTGTCTAGGTTTTTCATATCTTTTCGTCCAAGGAGCAAGCGTCTTTTGATTTCTTGACTGCAGTCTCGGTCATCAGTGATTTTGGAGCCCAAGGAAGTAAATTCTATCACTGCTCCTACTTTGCCCCATCTATTTGCCATGAAGTGATGGAACAGAATGCCATGATCTTATTTTTTTAATGTTGAGTTTCAAGTCAGCTTTTTAACTCTCCTCTTTTACCCTTATCAAGAGGCTCTTTGGTTCCTTTTCACTTTTTGTCATTAGCGTGGTATCATCTGAACATCTGAGGTTGTTGATATTTCTCCCGGCAGTCTTGATTCCAGCTTGTGCTTCATCCAGCCCAGCATTTCACTTGATGTACTTTTCATAAAAGTTAAATATGCAGAGTGGCTGTGTACAGCTTTGTTGTACTCCTTTCCCAATTTGAATTCATCAGCTATTCCATGTCCCATTTAACTGTTTCTTCTTTATCCACACACAGGTTTCTCAGGATGCAACTAAGGTGGTCTGGTACTTCCATCTCTTTAAGAATTTTCCACAGTTTGTTGTGATCCACACAGTCAAAGGCTTTCACGTAGTCAGTGAAGCAGAAGTAGATATAGTTCTGGAATTCCCTTGCTTTTTCCATGATCCAGTGAATGTGATTCAATTTGATCTCTAGTTCCTCTGTCTCTTTGAAACCCTGTTTGTACGTCTTGAAATATTCAGTTCAAGTGCAGCAAGGCTATTGATCTTCTACGAAATGCATATAAAAGTGTTGCCCCTTTTCTTATTCAAAATGGAAATAACGCTCCATCATTCATGTTGACTCCAGTTCAGTAACATCAATAATATAATTTTGTATGTTTCCCTTTGGGGGCTGGTGGATGTTGCCTTATTTAGTAATGGCATATTAACTTAAAGATCACAGATATTAAAAGTAAACATTTGAATTCCTTTAAGCTTTATGTGAGCTTGCCTGGTGGCTCAGTGGTAAAGAATCTGCCTGCAATGCAGGAGACCTGGGTTCCATCCCTGGGTTGAGAAGATCCCCTGGAGGAGGGCATGGCAACCCACTCCAGTACTCTTGTCTAGAGAATCCCATGGACAGAGGTTGTGGTGGGCTGCAGTCCATAGGGTCACACAGAGTCACACATGACTGAAGTGGTTGAGCAGTTGCAGCAGCAAGTTTTATGTATTAACCTTTTTATGGATATGTGATTCTTCTTCTACATGATAGTTATCATTTATGAGAAATGTATCTTCATTTTTTCACTTTTATTTTCATCTTGTAGGTTTTATTTTTTTGCTTTTTTCAGGTATAGTTGATTTACAATGTTATGTTAATTTGTGCCATACAGTGAAGTGATTCAGTTATACATATATATATTCTTTTCCATATTCTTCTTCATTATGGTTTATCATAGGATATTGAATATAGTTCTTTGTGCTATAGAGTAGAAACTTATTGTTTATGCATTCTATGCATATAATAGTCTGTATCTGCTAATCCCAAAATCCCACTCGGTCTCTCTTTGTCAACCACCATTCTTTGTTTGTGGGTGTGGAGAAACATATCTTTATAAACATGACTAATTCTGTAAATACTGTCTGGTAGCTGGTACACATGTAAAGCCCTGAAATTAAGAGACGATCTGACAAAAGAGAATTGAAGTTATCACTTTAAACTATGTATAAAACATCAAAGAATAGAAAGCAATGTTAAAATGGAAGTTAGAATCTATGAAGATTTGCTTAGTTAGAATTAAAAAAAAAAAAAAAAAAAAACCTTCTAGGAGAAGTTAGAAGTCACAGAATCTGTGAGGTTTTGCTTCCAGATGTTGCAAAGGAGTGAAAGTTTATGCTTTGATAGTGTCTTGAGAACTTAGCATTTTCTTTAGGTGAGATGGGGGCCACTGAAGGAAAATGACCAAAAGAATACTGTGAGCTCACTTGCTTTTTAACAAAATGACTCTGTGTGTTAGGTTGGGGCGTCGACTCCAGGGGACAAGACAGAGTCAGAAGGCCATTTGAGTCTGTGCAAAAATCCATATTAGATATTGTGTGGCTTGGACCAGGAAAACAGCAGTATGGGTGGTGAGAGGAAGTAGATTTCTAGGCATATTTGTAGTTAAATCTAGCAGGAGTTACTGACACAGGGCTATAGGGTGTGGGGTTTTGAAAAAGGCATCAAGGGCAATACCAAGGTTTGGGGTCTGAGCAAAGTGGGGGGTGGACCTGTCATGAACAGAGATAAAGACTCCAAGAAAGAGTGAAATTAGGGGCAGCAAGAGAGAGAGAGAAGCTCAATGTTTATGTGCAATTTCAGATGCTTTCTGTAGAGCACTGAGAAACTCTCGAAATTCTAGAAAATGGTTTGTTTTTAGAAAACACTCATGAACCAGCTCTTGCAGAATATATGACCCTGCAGCCAGTGTTTTGTTTGTTTGCATATTTGTTTTTTAAGCTAAACCCTTTTTGAGTGAAAAGTACTTCATTGTCCAGTAAACTATTTCCTGAGTTGTTTTTCATGTTTTGATGAAGAGTCAAATTAAATATGAACTTTCCTCCACCGCCTCTATGAGATAATGGAATCCATTTTTCCATCAGCCTAACAGCAGCAGCAGCAACAACAAAGTTCTACTTATTTGAATCCTCTTGGCTGGCATGTATTCCACATCCATCACTTGATCTAAAATCAGTGCTGGTGTCTCTAGTCACCTACTCAGAGAGGCTACTCATTAATTTTTAACAGGTGAAATTTAACTTGTTCGCATTACAAATGGATGATTGTGGGCTCACGTTACTGTTCTAGTCCCACCCCCTTCCTCTCACAGAGAGCTGTCTTGGCATATTGAAGAAAAAAACAGGCCAAACGAAACTTAAGCTTCTCATTTCTGGCATGCTTAAAGCTCAGCATGTAAATGTGGCCCGTGAGAGAAGCAAAGACAAGCTTACAAACAGATGTTTTCATGGGTAAACCATTGATTTTTAACCTTGAGGAGATAATAAAGCCATGTCAGCATCTATTTATCAGCATGAGAGAGAAGTCATCTATCACCCCCAGGGGCTTATGGTTTAGAGATGAAGAGTGGTGGCGATGTCAGTGTGACACTTCTAATACTGTAAAGCCTTAGATCTCTTTGCGGTTGGGATCTTGTACTGAGAGGCCCAGATAGAAGCAGCATATTTATAGAGTGTCCCTACGGCTCCTGCAGCTGACCATAGATCTTTCTATGTCTCCTCACACCATCTTCCAGACTGATATCAGCTGGTGCAACCGGCTTTCAAATCACTGTGCCAGTTGCCAACTTTTCCAAAAGTATTTAAAATGCTTGTGTTTTAAAACAGCTGGTTTCCCTGCAAAAATATTTTCTTTTATAATTATCAGTAAATAGGAGTAAACAAACAAAAACAATAATAAAGTGAAAGCACCTCTAATTCCACACCCGGAAGAATGTACCATGCGTTATTTGGAAATAAGCCTCTAGACAGAGATCCTGGTATGTGTTCATGCCTTTACAAAATACTAATTGGGCATGTACTCTTTCTAATTTTTTCATTTAAACTATGTCATTTGCATGTTTCCATGCAAATAAATATTCTTTCACAAGCTTATTGTCAAGTAAGTGTTCTTATATAATTTTATTGCTTTGTGGTTACATAGGAGTTCGCTGTGTGGATAATTCATAATTTTTTAAACCAAATCTGTTGTTGGACTGTTAGACTTATTCTCCCTTTTGTCTATCTCAAATAATTCTATGGTGAACATCCTTGAATATATGGATATACATGTTAATTATCATGGAGATTTATTGATTTTTCCTTAAATTTTGTTAAAGTAGAGATAGAACTTAAACACAGAAAAGTGTCCATTCCTGTGAGTATACACTCAAGAGATGTCCACCAGTGAGTCCAACTGTGTATCCGGAACATGACAAGGAAGAAGAACTAGTCCAACCCCAGGAACTTGCCTGGACCCTTTCCAGTGGCTCCTCACCCTCCCAGGAAAATACTAGCTTAACTTCTGATCTCATAGATGAGTTTTGCCTGCTTTTGAACTTTTTTGAAAGGAGTCACGTTTTGTATTCTCTCTTGTCTGGCACCTTCCTCCCGACGATATGTCTTAAGTTATTTGTCCCTACTGTTGTGTGTAGTTGCTGTTATTTTGTTTTCTCACTGGTGTGTAGATATTTTCTTTAAAGGAGTCGATACAAAATATTTTAGGTTTTGTAGGACACATCCAATGGCTCAGTGGTAAAGAACTCACATGCCAAAGAAGGAGACCCAGGAGACCTAGGTTCAATCCTTGGGTTGGGAAGACCTCCTGGAGGAGGGAGTGGCGACCCACCCCAGTATTCTTGCCTGGAGAATCCCATGGACAGAGGAGCCTGGTGGGCCACAGTCCATGGGGTCGCGAAGAGTCAGACACGACTGAGCAACTGAGCCCAAGCAGGAGGACCCATAGAGAACTGTGGCATGTTTTTCTCTCTGTAGGTGTTTACCAATCCCTTCAAAATATAGAAACTATTCTTAGTTTTCAAGACATACAAAAACAGACTTCATATCAGATCTAACCTAAAGGCCATAGTTGTTTAGTCCTTGCCACATGGCATTCAATGATATGAATATGTCACACTTTATCTATTCTACTCTGGATAGATATTTGCTTCTGGTTTTGCTTTTTAAGAATAGTGTAAATATGAACATTCTTATACACGTCTTTGATATGCACATCTGTGGGGGAAGCACATAGAATTTCTGGTCATAAGGTATTTGTCTATCCTATTTAGTGGGTTCTGCCAGATGTTTCCTAACGTAATTATACCAAGTCATACTTTTACACTGATTCCACATCTTTACTAATAGTTGAGAATATGTATCATTTTCCTTCTAAATTTTAACCAGTCAAGTACAGGTGCAGTGGTTTTCCATGTGGTTTTAGTATTTATTTCATAATTGACTTATGAAGCTAAGTACTTTTTCTTACATCAGTAGTACATTTTAACTTGTTTTCCATGAATGTTCTGTTCAAAACTTTTGCCAATTCTTTTCGGGCATCTATGTCATTTTACTATTGTAGGAGTTATTTATATGTTGTAGGTTTATTAGAGATACATACACATACATACACACATACACACACACACACACACACATATATTACAAATATTTTCCCTCATTCCATGGCTTGCCATTTTTCTCTTAAAGGTATCTTTGGATGAACAGAATCTTTACAATTTTAATGCAGTCTTTTAGTCAATTTTATTTACAGTTAGCACTTTTTATCTTCCTGAAGAAATAGAAA